>NC_135343.1:6306308-6936688 GCF_023851605.1 Tamandua tetradactyla | reverse complement strand
TTCCTACATGAAAAAGTTAGAATGGGCACAGCCTAAATATCCCTGTTCTAGTATGCTAGCTGCCAGACTGTGATATACCAGAAATAGAACAGCTTTTAAAAGGGGGAATTTATTAAATTGCAAGTTTAGAGTTCTAAAGGCTTAGAAAATGTTCCAGTTAAAGCAAGTCTATAAAAATATCCAAATTAAGTCACCATCAAGAGGTTACCTTCACTCAAGGAAGGTCAAGGAAGTTCAGGGTTTCTCTCTCAACTGGAAAGGCACATGGAAGCGTTTCTTCTTCATCTCCAAAGGTCTCTCACTGGATGGGCTCTCTTGGTTCTTGTGACTCTGTTGCTCTCAAGATTCTCTCCAAAATGTTTCCTCTTATAAAGGATTCCAGTAAACTAACCAAGACTCACCTGGAATGGGCAGAGTCATACCTCCCTCTAATCCAGTGTTAATATCCACAATTGGGTGAGTCACCTCTCCATGGATATAATCTAATCAAAAGATTCCAACCCACAGTGCTAAGTAAGGATTAAAAGAAATGGCTGCTGCCACAAGATTGGTCAGGATTAAAACATGGTTTTCTAGGGTGCATAATCCTTTCAAACCAGCACAACCCCTAAAGAGTGGGAGAATGTCAAGGGTGATGGTGGAGTTACACAGAGAAAGTGGGGTTTAGCAAATAAGCATGAGTGCTGACTCATTATATTGATGTTTCTTTTGGTCTCCAGTATCTTAGAGCAGCAGAAAGTAAAAAGCTAAAATTGTGGAACTGTGGCCCATGCCAAACTCTGAAGTCTGTTCTGCAACTAATGGTCGCAATGTGCTTTGAAATTTTTTTGCTTTCTTGTATGTGTTATTTTTCACAAAAGAAAAAGGAAGAGTTGATTGTGATAAATGCACCGCTATGTGATGATGTTGTGAACCACTGATTGTACACTGGATGATTACATGGTATGTGAATATATAAAATGTATCAATAAAAAAAAGAGAGAGAGCTCAAGAAAACACAAATACCCAATAGGTGAAGTGACGGAATTGAAAGGGAAAATATACAACCAGCAATTTTAGTTAGATATTACAAAACTTCTCTCTTAGTAAGCTACATATATCAGGCTGAGAGAAAAATGTAACGTTATAAAGAGTTCTTCTACGTTATAAAGAGTTCTTCTGTGCTTCATTCCATCTGATGTAAATTGTATTTGTTGGATATTCCACCCAGTACGCACATTCTTTTGACCTGCACATTAAATATTTACCACAGAAGATATATGAGCCATGATACAAACCTCAATACATTTCAAGTTGAAATATTATATGTTGTGTTCTCTGATCACAACAGAACTAAATTAGAAATCAATAATGGAAAGAAATCTGGGGAATCCGCAAATATGTGGTATTAAACATTGCACTTCTAAATAACCTATAGATGAAAGGTAAAACTTCAAGAGGCATTGCAAAATATCGTGAAATGAATTAAAATGAAAGTATAACTTATTGAGATCTGTTAGTGCAGATAAGCAAAGCTTGGAGAGAAACTTAAAGCATTACATTTGAACGAAAGACAATCCTATAATCAGTGATCTACGCTTTCACTTTAATTCAGCAAACTAAGAGAAATTCAAACCCAAAGTAAGTAGAAGGAAAGGTACAATAAAGACCAGAGTAGAAATTGATAAAATATAAACTGGAAAAATAATAGAGAAAGTCAGAGAAACCAAAATATGTTTTGGCTTTTTTTTCCACATGGGCAGGCACCGGGAATCAAACCCGGGTCTCCCACATGGCAGGCAAGAACTCTGCCCCTGAGCCACCATGGCCCGCCCCCAAAATACGTTTTTTACATGACAGAAAGTAGTGATAAACCTTTGGCTACTGTGAAAGAGAAAGAGAGAGAATAAAAAATACAAAAATACCAGGAATGAGAGAAAGGGTATCACATAAATTCTACATATATATGTTAAAAGGATAACAAGAGAACATTATGAGCACTTTCATTTCAATAAATTTAATAACATGAAATTTGACACAAATGATTAAATTTTGCTCATGAAGAAATATAAAATCTGGGTAGTTCAATGTGCTGGTTTGAAAGGATGTATATCCCCTAGAAAAGCCATGTTTTAATCTAAATCCCATTTCATAAAGGTAGAATAATCCCTATTCAATACTGTATGTTTGAAACTAATCAGATCATCTCCCTGGATGATGTGATTTATTCAAGAGTGGTTGTTAAACTGGATTAAGGGATGACATGTCTCCACCCATTTGGGTGGGTCTTGATTGGTTTATTGGAGTCCTATAAAAGAGGAAACATTTTGGAGAAAGAAAAAAATTCAGAGAGAGCAGAGCAGAACAGAACGGCATAGCCATGAGAAGCAGAGTTCACCAACCAGCGACCTTTGGAGATGAAGAACGAAAATGCCTCCCAAGGAGCTTCAAGAAACAGGAAGCCAGAAGAGAAAGCTAGCAGATGATGCCGTGTTCGCCATGTGCCTTTCCAGATGAGAGAGGAACCCTGACTGTGTTCACCATGTGCCTTCTCACTTCAGAGAGAAACCCTGAACTTCATTAGCCTTCTTGAACTAAGGCATCTTTCCCTGGATGCCTTGGATTGGACATTTCTATAGACTTGCTTTAATTGGGTCATTTTTTCGGCCTTAGAACTGTAAACTAGCAACTCATTAAATTCCTCTTTTTAAATGCCATTTTGTTTCTGGTATATTGCATTCCAGCAGCTAGCAAACTAGAACACTCAATATCAATATCAATTTAATTATTGATTAAAATCTTTACTACAAAAAGAAGTCTGGGCCCAGATGGCTTCACTGGTAAATTTTACCAAACATATAAGGAAGGAATATGACTCAATTGATTATATGAGGGACACCAAAGCCAGATAAAGACGTTAACCAAAGAACAAAGAAAACTACAGAAGTATATCCTTCATAAACATGGACTCATAATTCCTTTACAAGATATTAGCAAATGAAATTCAGCAATCATATAAATAAGAAAATTCACCATGGCCAACCTAAGTTCATTGCAGGGATGTTAAGTTATTTTAATATCTGTATGTCAATTCTACTTTTAGACAGTTTAGACAAGAGTTTAAATGCTCCTGAAAAAGTTAAATACACTTACCGTATGATCCAGCAATACACTCCCACTTGTTACCTAAGAGAAATAAACACATATGTACACAAAGACTTATCCATAAGTTTTTATCTCCCAGTTACACCAAAGAGCCCCAAACCGGAAAGCACCAAATATCCATCAACTGGTAGATGAATAAACAAAATGAAATATACAGATATGGTGAAATACTCCTACTTGGCAATGAAAAAAAAAAAGAATGAACTATTGAAATAAATAAATGAGCAAAAACTACATGTTGTCAACATGAATAAATATCAAAAACTGGGAAAATTTAAGTTGCAGAAGGGTACATATGATATGACATTTGTACATTAAATATTAAACATGCAAAATGGCAATATGTTGCTTTGGATATACACATAAGCAATAAAAATATAAAAACATATGTAGTATAAAAAGCATTAAACTGAGGATACTAAAGGAAGAAAGAGAATGGGATTGGAGGCGATACATGGGAAAAGTTCAACTGAATAAATCTTAATTTATTTTTTTAAATAGGGATCTAGGGCAAAAGTTACAAAATGTTGAGATTGGACAAAGTTGTGTGGTAGGTCCATGGTCTTTAGTATTTTTTTCTTTTCTATATGTGTAAAATATTTTATAATTAAAAAATAAAAACTATTAAGAAGTAAGGTAATAAATCTGCTATTTTTCCAGTGGTCATTTGACATTTTTCCAATGCCATCCAGAAATTTCTAGGATTTGAACTGAAGAGCTTCCCTAAATATAGTATTTTTCACCAACCATCCCCCAGATATAATTCTCCAAGTTATAAACGAATAAAGAAACAATTAGCAGTGATTTGAGAACAAAACTTACATAAAAGTTCATAATTAAAAATATAGTTATGTTGCTTTGCCTAATCCCACAAACAGCGCAATCTCATTTAAAAACCAAGCGATATACAAAAGCTCAGGGAAAAATAATAAAAACCATCTCGTATCCCACCACCCTGAGAAAATCACTAATATTTGTGCAAACACTCTGCTTGTCATTTCTCATTAAGACACACGCAGTTTAACAAAAGGGAGTCTTTGTATCTGTAAAATATTTCTTAATTATCAAAAGAGATCTGGGTTTGATTAAAGAAATCATGCTTTGCATTTTTAACAAACCCTCTCCCATCCATAAACCCCTGAGATGCTTGTAATCATAGTTTTTAAAAGCAGATTGACTTCCATGGCTTTTTCTGATAATGAAACTAATTGATACTCATTCACTGAGAAGGACCACGGCCACCCCTTGCATGCAGGGTTCTGGGAGTGGCCAGCGGCTAGGAATAGAGCAGCTTTTTCACTCCCCAAGATGTCTCCTTAGTGTGACAATATCAGAGCACCCAAGAGCCGAATTAAGGGCTTGGAAATCAGGAAGTCCCAGCTCTCAGCGTGGCATCTGATGACATAGAAAAGGAAATCTGAGGGCCCACGGGAGAGCTACCTCTAAGAAAGAGGAAAACCTTTGGCTTACTATTTAAGAAATTTTTTTTCCTCCAATCTTACGTTGATTCGAATGTCTGAAGAAATTTATTAAATGCCTTAAAAATTTAAGATTTCATTTCAAAACGATTAGGAAATAGCCATAGAAAAGTGCTTTGCAAATTTTTCCACCAAAGTGGCCGTTCCAGCAGAAAATGTAAACCCCTTCGGAACAGGAGTGGAGGGTGGGGGTGGAGTGGGGCAGTGAAGGCTGGCATTCCTTTTACGTCTAGTATTTTACTTAAAAACAAATATGCATCTTCCGTTCTATTCTCCAATGTATCCCTGTTACTTTTGTTGAAAGATAATGCTTTACGTTACACACCATTGAGTAAAACTGACACTCTTGAAAATCGCGCCACGTTTATTCTGACTTTGAGGACGCCATGGCAGAGCTAGGAGGTCAGGGGATGCTTTAGATCATGGATCTGGGGAGTCCCTGGAAAGCTGGGGAGGTGAGCGAGTTCCAGCGTGGCTGAGAAGGGCAGAGCCTGGCAACCGTGCAGCTGCCGAGCCCCGCAGGCCAGGACGGGCCAGACCCACGTCGGCTCTGCTGTGACCTTGCTGAGTGCATCACTTACACCATCTAAGCCCCCACCTCTTTATCTGTAAGAAGGGGACACGACAGTGCCAACCTTGGTCATGGCCCCCAGCCCTGTCCTCTGACCCGGGAAGCCCAGGTCTCTGCACATTTGCTGCTCTGCCCCTCCCACTTCCCAGGGGGTTTGGGTTTTCTTCTCCAGCCACCCTCTGTTCCAGGGTGATGGTTGCTAACATCTTTTTTTATCTACCCAGCTGAGAGGTCAGGAAAAAAAAACAACAGAGAAATCTCCAGATGGCTTGTTGGGCCCACTTAGATCCAAAAGTCAGCATCTCTATTTAAAAGTTTCCTTTTGGTCATGAAGTACCTAGCATTAGATATTATTGTTTCAAAATTAAATAATTTCTCCAGAATTACACAGCTGGCAAATGGCTGAGTCAGCACACAAATCTACTTCTCCAGGATACAAAGTCAAAGGAACATGTCAGTCTCTGTCAACACCAAGACCTTCACACCACGGGAGCAGTCTTGGCCATAAGGTTAAATTCCGGGTCCCCAAAACAAAATTTCAGAAAGGGCCCTTGTCATGGTCAGGTTCATGTGTCAACTTGGCCAGGTGGTGGGACCTGTCTGTCTGGTGAACAAGTGTTGGTCTGTCTTTTGTTATGAGGACATTTCATGGAATTAAATCATGATCACATGGGCTACATCCACAGCTGATTCCATTTGTAATTAGCCAAGGGGAGTGTCTTCTTCAATGAGTGACGCTTAATGTAATCACTGGAAGCCTTTTAAGGAGGATTCAGAAGAGACAGGCTCTCTTTCTGCATCGGCCCGCGAGCCTCTCCTGTGGAGTTTGTCCAGACCCTCCATTGGAATCATCGGCCTCACAGCCTGCCCTGCGGATTTTGGACTCTACATTCCCACGGTTACATGAGACACTTTTATAAATTTTATATTTACGAATATTTCCTGTTGATGTTTCTCTAGAGAACCCTAACTAATACAGCCGTCTCCACTCATCTCCTGTACAAAGAAATCGCCTCCTTAGGAGTACCAGAGCTGGTTACTGTTCAGTTTTTATCATTCAAATAATGAAAGTAGCACATAGTCATTGTAATATTAAAAGAGTACAGAACCATATAAAATTAAAAAGAATGACTTCTGCACACCCCACATCTAGAACCCATCAAATCGTGTTCTCCCCCCAAAACCAGAGTTATATCCTTGGAGTAGATCCTTCTAGAACTTGCCTAAGCACATATAAACATGTGTGCCATTTTAGGATTTCTTTCTTTTCTTTTAAATGGGGTCATGCTGTGTATCTTCTTCAGCTAATGATATTTCCTTACATCCTGGCATGGACCTCTGTAGCTAGATCTCATTCCTTTTCAAGGTTGCATTTAAAAGTGTAGATGTACCTTTATCCGTGTACCCCATTGCTAAGCCTTTTGGTTATTTCCATATTTTGCCACCAAAAACAGCCTTGCACATGCTCTTTTTTCCCCATGTGCTAGTATTTTCTCTGACCCGAAGGCAAGCTTATGAGAAAGTGTTCTGGCATGGCATTAAAATGTCTGTGGACAGGTGAATGAATGCATAAACTTTGAGGAGTAATTGGACCTGGAAGCTGTGGGAGAGGGCAGATCTTGGAAATCTCCAGAAATGACAGAGGCAGAGAGGCAGCCTGGAGGCTGCTGGACACGGATGCCCTGGGCCACGGGCCTGGCTGCAGCCCTGGTGGCTCCGCAGCCCTGGACGAATGGCTTACCCTTTCTGAACCTCACTTTCCTCATCTCTAAAATGGGCTTAATAATAATCCCTACCTCCTGCGGTTGTCACAGGGACCCAACAAAATGAGGTGATGCACAAACCTGCAAGGCACAGGGAGAAGATCAATAAATGTCAAAAAATCTTATTATGGCAGCAACTGACTATGCCAGGAGCATCTTAGAAAATGCTAAGTTCTCCATGAATGTATCACTGGGTCACCTCATCCTCGAACCACGTTCCCAAACAGTTGTGAAAAAAGCTGGCAAAAAGCAGAAGGCACGGACTCTGGCGGTGGGGGTTTGCTCACAGGGATTTGGGAGGCACCAAATCTACTACAAATCTTCTACTGGGAGAAGCAGCGCCTATTGTTTGGCCCCAGATTAACCCAGACTGATGTGGCCATTCACAGATGTTGCTGTTGGGATTCTTGTTTTTTTTCTTTTTCTCCCAGATAGAGGTGCCTCACGCACCCTTGGAGGTAGGGGAGGGCTCTGAGTTCCTTTCCCTGCACCCTCACCACCAGGCGGCTTGCTCCAGGAAAGCAGGTCTCAGAAGACTTGTGCTCCCGTGGAAACATTTACCAGTGAACCAGGATGTAGAGTCACTGCATTCTTGCCATGTCTAACGTCCCCTCTGCTGACTGAGGAACGTGAAGTCCAACCTGATGGTGACATCCGAAGGCCTTCCCCTCCATTGCGGGCTGGGTCAGGCCCTGAACTGCCCTGGGGGCACCGTCCAGAGTGTCCTTTACTTAAGTGGCACCCCCTGGAGTTGCTCAGAGCTGCAAAACTAGTCTGAACAGTCCAGAGTAAGGCCCTGCAAATGCCCACCCTGGCACATGGACTGTTTATTAGGAGTCCTCAGGTGCTCTCTGCCCCTCGGGTGTCATCGGATAGCTAATTTACACAGCCTCCCTATCACACCCGCTGTGCCCAAGTCTCTTAAAAGCTAACCCCAAACCACGTGAAACCCAACTGGTATGGCCAGCCGTGCACCTGCAGCCTTTACTATTTTAGTAAGATCCTTAGTATTTCAGGCTGGTGTACTGTGTGTGTGTTAATATGTGAACACGTTCTTGGCACGCAGGAAAAACGCCGTGGACCCAGAGGATCCCCGATGTGCCCGGCTGACCCTCACCGGCTGGGTGGTGGCGGTGCCCCCAGAAGAGGTAGAATTTGCCAAGCAAGCCATGTTTTCCAGGTTTGTGTATGCTTTCCAGTTGATTTGCCCAGAGATAAATTGTCCTCAAAGGGCCGAGGTCGGGGCTGGCCTTGTGCCTCGGATGCGATGACCACGATTGCTCGTGGGTGCCTTGGGGGCCGGCTGGCCAGGAGCCCGGAGCCACCCCACACGTGGTCACGGAGGCCAGGCAGGTGGGTGCGGTCTTCTGTGTGCTTCCGGCCCTTTCCAGTGTCCCACCTGGACAGGAGGGTCACCGAGGTCCTCAGGGTCAAGTCCACCCGACAACCACTTCAGACTCCCACGGCAGGCGGGGGGAGGGGCAGTGCCGGGCCATCTCCCAGCCCCAGGGCCGCGGGGCGTTTACACAATCAGAGCCCCTGGAGATCAAGTTCACTGATCTACGTTTTAAAACGCATGCTCCTCACTGCCAGCGCAGTTAACAAGCACTTACTCATGTATGTGAATGTGATTAAAGGGGGAATTTTTTTTAATTTGTTTATTTTTTATTTATGATACCTAACCACATACAAACAGAAACATTCTTATCATATGATCATTCCGTTCTTGTTATATAATCAATAACTCACAATATCATCACACAGTTGCATATTCATCATCATGATCATTTCTTAGAACATCTGCATCAATTCAGAAAAAGAAATAAAAGAAAACAGAAAAAAATTCATACATACCATACCCCTTACCCTTCCCTTTCATTGATCACTAGCATTTCAAGCTACTAAATTTATTTTAACATTTGCTCCCTGTATTATTTATTTATTTTTAATCCATGTTTTACTTGTCCATTGATAAGGGAGACAAAAGGAGCATCAGACACAAGGCTCTCACAACCACACAGTCACACTGCAAAGCCATATCATCATATAATTATCTTCAAGAGACATGCCCACCAGAGCACAGCTCCACATTTTCAGGCAGTTCCCTCCAGCCTCTCCATTACACCTAAACTAAACAGCTGATATCTACTTAATGCGTAAGAATAACCTCCAGGATAAACTCTTGATTCTGTTTGGAATCTCAGCCATCGACACTTTATTTTGTCTCATTTTGCTCTTCCCAAAGGGGGAAATTTTAAGTCATATGTGTGGTACTAGATACAAATTAAAAGATAAAAGCTGTCATAGGACTGGACCAGCAGAGGGAGTGTATTGTAAATGAAGGACTGTAGTTAATAGTGTAATAATAATATTCTTTCATCAATTGTAACAAAGGTCCCACACTAATGCAAAGTGTTGGTAATGGGGGGTGGGGTATATGGGCATGCTGTATTTTTTACGTGACTTTATTCTGTAAACCTCCAACTTCTTTAATTAAAAAAAATTAAGAATAATAATAAAGCATGCCCCTACTGTAGGGGCCAAAAGAGAGGGAGGGTGCTATGGGGGAGGGGCAAGAAACAGGGCGAGGGGCAGCCCAGTGCTAAGTCGGAGTTCGGGCAAGGCGCGGAGGTGGGGGGTGGCCCATCAGGGATGGGATGGAAAGTCGGGGCTCCAGCGAGGAGGGTGGGTGTCCACGGGGGGAGCTCAGTGATAAACACAGGCAGATGGGGAGAAGAGCAAATCAAAGGCACATGGTAAGTGGGATGAGCCATCCACGCCCCCACGGAGATGGGACGATTCCACGGTCAAGGGAAAGGAGAGTCAGCTTAAGAAGGATAATGGAAGCCAGGTTGAAGGAGAGAGTGACAAATACGTGAAGGGAGAAAGGAACTTTGCGCACCTGGGTTGAAACCAGATGTGTCGAGGTGAACTCATGATTTTCCGCATCGAGGGAAACGCAGGGGTGTGTGTATGTGTGTCTTGTTTCCATACCCAGCCAGTCATCCTTTCGTTCCTCTTTCTCCTGTCACCCTTTGTGATGGGTTTTGTTTTGCCTGGAAATCGGAGCTAGATCACTGAGTTAGGTACATGTCCTGTTCCCCGTGCTAAATATACGCAGCATGTTGTCAAATTTTCCACCACGACTCAACAAGAGTCCCTTTCCCTACCATTTTCCTTCCTTTCTTTGATGTCCTCACTGATAGTCCCCTAGAAGCCCTTCCAGTTTCTGCCCACTGTTTGATCTCAAAGCCAGGGCCACATGGTTTAGGTTTTATTGCACCTGCACCCCACTTCCAGGTAAAATCATTTTCTTGTCTCAGCTGCCTGAGCATTTCTGGGCAAAGGGGCATCAAGGCAGCAACTTATTTTCAGATGGTTCAGGAAAAAAAGTTCTTTCTACCATACTTCCAACTTTTCTGTTCATTGATGATTGCTTGAAGATAAAAAATAAAAGGAAATAAAATAAAAAGAGCATTGAGTTATGACAGTGGTGCAATGAGCCCAGTCTGGGTGGACAGCCCAGCCCCTTGAAATTGGTACTTGGCATTTGAAGTTTGTTTATAATGTGCTTAGATACAAGGAACATTTTTACTTTGGGGAAGTTAAAAAAAAAAAAAAGAAAAACAGTGAGCCCCAGCCCCTGCCCTCGCAAATACTACCAGGTGTTTAGGGGACCCACGGTGGGGAGAAGAGGGTGCTCTTTGTCTACTGCGGTTGCCTTCATCCTGGTTCAGCAGCTCTACACGTCGTGCAGGAATGGAAATCTTCCCTCAACAGCCTTGTCGCCCAGCCTCGCAATTTTTTTTTCTTTTTAGCATTTCATACAGACATCTATAAAGCCTTACTTTGTATTTATTGATAACAAAAAATGACACGCACTAAGCACCTACTCCTTGCGCATGTTTCGTGCACACTTATGAATTTGCTCCCCACACAGGCTTGCAATCTGAGTGCCAACGTGTCATTGCCCATTACAGCTAAAGAGATAAGGCTTGGGAAAGCAAACAGCACACCTGAGAAGTCAGCTCATCCGTGCCTGAGCTGGGATGCAAGTCCGCTGGTGACTTTAGCTTGTGGCTACTGGGCACAGGGACCATGGCTTCCTGCCACCCTGCAGTGCTCCCCAGCTGCATGCTGAGCTCCCTGGCCTCAGCTCAGGGTGGGGGATGGGGGGTGGGTAAGCAGCTCTGAGCCTGGTTCGGTGGCCCTCAACCTGGTGGAGGAAGCGAAGCCTCTGAAGCTGTGCCCCCTCCCCATGGCTTGCCCCTCTGCTGGGAACCTTTTACCGTGATCTCTCCTTTATCCCCGCAGGCACCCAGTCATGAGGAAGTGGCCTCGCCAGTACGAATGGTTCTTTATGAAGATGAGGATAGAACACATTTGGCTTCAGAAATGGTTTGGAGGAATATTCGATGTTCCAAGGGAAGAGTATTTTAAAGCAGTGCCAAGGAAGGCCTAATGGAGGAAGGAAGTCTTCCACGTGTGCTTTAAAATGAAAACCTTTTAAGGGGTGCTGCGGGGCAGCTATTGCCTGCTTCTCCTGGTCGAAGGCTTTCTAGCAGCCCCATTGCCCGGTGGCTGGACAAAAGGGGGTGAGCAGGGAACCCCCGGCTGGGCTTGACGTTGAAGTGGTCATTTGCAAATCCCCAGTCCACACGGTGGGGGTTCACAGGTATAGTCTTTGCTTATGTTGTATCCAATCCAGACTCACCTGTCTGGGAATCATCGTTGGTTGTCGAAATAACATGTTGAAACAGTTGCTGTCCCATTTTTTTTTTTTAGGAAAACAAATTATGCCTCTAAGTATAATGTGAGTGCTCTGTATTGTGAGAATATTTTTGTTACTTGTTGTGCCAAAAGCAATGTCTGGGTTTTAACCTCATTGTGACCACAAAGGAACTAAATATGCAGCGTACGGCCAGAATAATGTGTTTAGGGAAAGGGCGGAGGGTGATTTGTCTACCGTTCACTCATCGCGCTGCTGGATTACAAATATATCAGTCACATCAGTTGGAATGTATAGATTGACTTAGGAAGCTCTTTCCCACTCTCCAGATAGATGGCGTGAGAACATAGAGTTCTGTGCACAGCCCTGGTCTGCACAAACAGGCCATGATACTGCATTAAAGAGGAAGGTGGCTTTGGCACAGGTTTCCTTGGTCCACTGTGCTCGTGCTTCTGACAGAGGCTTCTCCCATCTCAGGCACGAGGAGTTGCATCCAAAATCAGAAGGACCTCGTCCTGTGTAAAGGACACTTCCAGGAGAGGGGTGAGAGGAAAGCTGGGAAGGAAGCAAAGGCTACGTATATGACAGGGAAGAGAAGGAGGTGTAAAGGAGGGCCTGCTCCATGCCCAGCCCTGGGCTCAACTGGTTACAGGAGTGAGCATGTCTAAGCCTTACATCCAAGGAGATGTGCAGCATTGGTGCCCCTTACACACGGGAACACTGAGGCTCAGAGAGGTCAAACTAATTTCCCAAGGTCTGACGCCATGACTCACTCCAATCATGGAGGAAGTGGTACGTAGAAAAGGTCCAGTTTTCATAATAAGACAAAAGAATTACTTAAATGCACAAGCAGTCATTGAACCAGAACAATCAGTAAAGCAATTGTGAAAGAGAATGATTAAGCTGCCTGGAGATGATTTACCACTGCTTTCAACCAAAAACAAAAAGGTCTCTGACATGTGATTCATACGAGAGATTTAATACTTCCTCCAACATATATGCAGGCATTCTGCTGGCGTTTGCAAGAAACTAGAAGGTAGCTGTGTATGCATCTAAGTTCTATGCACATCTGAGACCTCTTACAATTGAAGTTCATAAAGAGTCTGGCAGAGCCCAAGTTTTCTGTCTTTCTGTAATGACCATAACTCTCTGTGGTAGGTTAGCTATGCTGTATAATATAAAAGTACATCACTACATATAGGAAATACACATTTTAAAAATAAAGTGTTATTAAGGGGTTACATTTTTGTTTAAAAAATGAAGAAAGTTTCAAGTTGTCAAAATACATTAAGTGCCTTTTAGTAAGAACAAACTAAGATGCACTGAATTCTTGACTTATCATGAGCCAATTCTAGAAAAGGTTCCTAACAATGGCAGTTTCTAGAACATTAGAGTACCTTTGAGGCTATTTCATATTTTCAAATTAGTGCTACCCCCCATTTAGAAGTAAAGGGGGAAACTGGAAGAACAAACCATGTGTGCTCAAAAATACACCCCAGGTCAACTTCAAACCTCAAATCACTGGGTCTCACTGCCTCATGGTCCTGGCCTATGGAAAATGCCCCTATGCTAAGTCTGCTTTCGTAATCATGGTCCACTTATCTCGCTAAAGGTCTCCAGCTTCAAAAGGCTTTTCAGTGTGGGTATCATTTATCATCACTAGCAAATGTTATCAGTTATTTATCCAAATTATAGGAAATAAAATGTGAACAGGTTGGATGATGACAGACTAGTGACGGAAATGCATAGATTCAAGTCTGCTGGACCCCCCTCCAGGCCTGTAAATTATAGGAAATCTCTAGAAAGTTATATTGATTAAAATAGCAAAGGCTGAACAAGATGTTCTAGACACTACAAAAAGGCAAGAAAAGGGAATAGAAAGCAAACAGATTGGAAAGGATGAAATAAAATTATCCCTATTTACAGATGACAGTTGTCTATGTAGGAAAGCCCAAAGAATGCATTTAAAAAAAAAAACAAAAAAAAGCCCTCATAAAACTAGTAAGTGAGTAGACCAAAGCCACGGGATACAAGATCAACACACAAAATTCAATCACATTTCTATATTCGCACAGTGAATATGTGGAAACCAAAACTAAAAGCACAATACTATTTAAAATCACTTCAAAGAAAATGAAATACTTAGGTATAAATTTAACAAAACATGTACAAGATCTACATGTTGCAAATTACAAAATGTTAATGAAAGAAACCAAAGACTTCAATAAATAAAGAGACATACTATGTTCCTGGACTAGAAAATTCAACATGGTAAAGCTGTCAATTCTCTCCAAATTGATTCATAGGTTTAATGCAATTCCTATCACAACCTGAACAAGATTTTTATTTAAGTTATATGGAAAGACACAGGCCCGAGAATAGCTAAAACAACCTTGAAAAAGAAGAATAGAGTAGGATAAATCATTCTATCCAATATTAAGGCTTACTCTTAGCTACAGTGATCTAGACAGTGTGGTTTTGGCAGAGACGTGGAAACATAGATCAACTAAACAGAATAGAGAACTCAGAAAGTGACCCTCCCAAATATAATAACTGATATTTTACAAAAGTACAAAAGCAATTCACTGGGGAAAAGAATTGCCTTTTCATTAAATGGTGCTGGAGCAACTGGACATCCATAGGCAAATAAAATTTATTTAGACCTAGATCTCATACCTTAAACAAAAATTAACTCAAAATGTAATACTACAAAACTTTTAGGAAAACAATAGGAGAAAATCTTCAGGACCTAGAAATAAGCAAAGAGTTCTTAGACTTGATATCAAAAGCACAATCTTTAAGAGGAAATTTTATAAAAACTTGACTTCAGGAAAATTTTGAAATTTGCTCTACAGAGACCTATTAAAAGGAGGAAAAGACAAGCTATAGACTGGGAGAAAATATTGCAAACCACGTATCTGACAAAGGACTAGCATTTAAATACACAAAGTCATTTCAAAACTCAACAGTAAAGAACAAACAATTCAATTAGAAAACAGAGAACATGAACAGTCATTTCACTGAAGAGGATATAAAAATGGCAAATAAGCGCATGAGAAGATATTCAACATTATTAGCCATTAGGGAAATGCAAACTAAAACCACAATAAGATATCACTCGGCACCTACCAAAATTGCTAAAAATATGAACTTGACAACACCAAATGCTGGCAAGGATGCAGAGACACTGGATCACTCATACCTTCTAGTGGAAATGTACAATGGAATAGCCACTCTGGAAAACAATTTGAAAGTTTCTCTTAAAACTTCGCAAGTAACCACCACACAGGCCAGCAATTGCACTCATAGGCATCTATCCCAGAGAAATGAAAACTGGTTTTCACACAAAAATCCTGTATATGAATATCCATAGCAGTTTTATTCATAATGGCCAAAAACTGAAAACAACCCAGATGTCCTTTAATGAATGAACAGTGAAACAAATTGTAGTTCATCCATGCCATGAAATAGGACTCAACAATAAAAAAGGACGAATGACTGATGTAGCAACAACGTGAATGGATCATGAGGGAATTATGCTGAGTCAGAAAAACCAATCCCAAGAAGTTACACAGTGCGTGATTCCACTTACATGACATTTTTGAAATGGCAAAATTATAGGAACAGAGAATAGATGAGGGGTTGCCTGGGAGGCTGGGGGCCTGCTAGAGGAAGGAGGGAGGTGGGTATCATTCCGAAAGAGCCACAGAAGGGCCGGGGGGTGGGGAGCTGTTTTGTCCTGACTGCAGGAATAGAGTGCACTGCAATTCTGCAAGGCGTCATCTCAGGGGGTATCAGGGCAAAGCACACACAGCAACCCTCTGCACGTTTCCTTATAACTGCATGTGAGTCTACCATCATCTCAGAATGAAAAGCTTAATTAAAAAATGAAGGCTTTGCTTAAGTAAGGAATATGTGCTATCTCTCTTGTTGGTCCCTAATAGAAGAAGAATGGAGCTATGTGCCAGGACTTGGCAGAAATGAAGATGACGGCATTTGTTTTCTTTTGTTAAGCCCTAATATGTGCATTTGTGGAACAGCAATGACTTTTTTTAAGTTTTCTAAATGTATCCAATTGAATGTTGAATACAAATTCATAAGAATTCAACAAATATACTGTACGGATCTTTTAAGGGTAGCTTTAAGTTTTGGACATAAATATGTTGAGTAAGCTGTTACCTGTATATAGCTATCTGAGAGCGTACAAGATGATTCACCACTGATGTTGATAGTAAAAAATTATATTTCCAGTCGTCGGTCTCTAAATATTCTTGGAAAAAATTTGTCTTTTGTTGCTGTGAATAAGCGAATTAAATATGGCCTGGTCCCCATGTTTTTACTCTTATCCATGAAGTCGACATATAGCGTAATTCTGATGTTATTTGTTCCAGTATGCCTTGTAAATATTGGTTCTCCATAAAAGCGTTATTTCTTGGTTGAAATGTATTTCTACTATTCTTCCAGAAAGTTTGAATTTCACTTTTAATAATTTAGCTACCAAGTTCTGTTCTGAAAATAAAATCTCACTAGGATAATTTATTTATACTCATTTGATTGCTATAAACACAAATCAATTATTTTTGAATTTGAATTGTTAGGAATTTATGGCTTGTCTGTGCTCTGTAACGCATGTGGAATGTAAAATCTGTTTTCAATACTAGACATGTATGTTTAACCAAAACTATTTCATTCCTGCTGTGACCTCCATGTTCAGTTAAATAAAATTATGAACTTTCTATATAGTCCTTTTGTGTAATATTTCAGTGTCTATTGAATTTCTAAAAAAAAAAAAAAAGATGCTATTACAATGAATTGACAGTTAAATTTCAAATAGGAAGAAAAGAATTAGCTTGGTAACTTGTGTTGATGTAATTTTTTGAGGTATAACTGAGTGAGGTGAAACTAATTAGCAGACTTGGAAGATGTGGAAGGGACCACACTCTTGGGTCCCCATTTTGGACATACTTTTGTCTCCTCAAGTCCAGAGCTAGCAAGAGCCTCTCCACTCAGGGTCCACCTGCTAAACAGGTGCAGGGGGCCCTCTCTCAGGGCGGTCCCGACCAAAACACACCTGCAAATACCTGCTGTTTGGCTCCATGCCGACCCCTCCCTTCCATGGGCAGTCCTTCTCAGACAGCTTACTTTTAAACCTCTCACTCCTGAGGATGCATCCTATCCATGCTCATTCATTCATTTAAAATGATCTATTGCTATGAATGAAGCTGATCTGGGTAGGACTAAGGTGAATCAGAATACTGGCCCATATCTTCAAACTTCAACCTCTATGCAAGATCAAAGGAAAAGAGGTTTATTTGGTGCAAAATTTATATTTTGGGTAGTGCATCATCTAATTTAACTTGTGTGGTCAGTTTATTACACGGAAACTTGAATAGGGCTAAAGATCTTGTTGGTTTGTACAGGTTAGTGTGATGCCCCAATATATCTCAGAGTAATTTAGGCAGAGAATAAAAGTACTGGCAAAGTTCCCTTGGGGG
Organism: Tamandua tetradactyla; assembly: GCF_023851605.1. Lineage (NCBI taxonomy): Eukaryota > Metazoa > Chordata > Mammalia > Pilosa > Myrmecophagidae > Tamandua > Tamandua tetradactyla. The sequence continues at coordinate 6,919,508 of NC_135343.1, read as the reverse complement.
ACTGGGGAGAAAGGTGAAAATATTAAACTTCCCTATCTGGGAAATTCCTGATATTCTCGCAAGCAGTGGGGACAACCCATTCAATAGGCTGGGCCCTCGATCTTGCAGTTTGCCCCTATGAAACTTACTTCTGCAAGGGAGAAACTAAGTTATAATTATGACTAGGAGTCACCCCCAGAGAACCTCTTTTGTTGCTAAGAACTGACCTCTCTGTCTAAGCCAACCCAGCAGATGAACTCACTGTCTGCACCCCCCTTAGGTGGGACATGGCGCCCAGGGGTGTAAATTTCCCTGGCAACATGGAACCTGACTCTCGGAGATGAGCCAGGACCCATATTCATGGAACTGAGAACCCCACTTGACCAAAAAGGGGAAGAGAGAAATAAGACAAAATAAAGTCTCAGTGGCTGAGAAATTTCAAACAGAGTCGGGAGGTTATCCAGGAGGCTTTTCTTACACATTATATAGATATCCCTTTAAGTACCTGAAACTATTGAACTGTGTTCCAGGAGCCTTGATTCTTGAAGATGATTGTAATAACTATACAGCTTTTACAGTGTGACTGTGTAATTGTGAAAACCTTGTGTCTGATGCTCCTTTTATCCAGGGTATGGACAGATGAGTAAAAAATAATAATAAGGATAAAAATAAATAAATAATGGGGGAGATAAAGGATAAAAGTTGTCCAGATTAAAATACTATGGATCAATGAGAGGGAGGGGTAAGGAGTGTGGGATGTTATGAGTTCTTTTTTTCTTTTTATATCTTTTTCTGGAGTGATGCCAATGTTCTAAAAATGATCAAGGTGAAGAATGCACAACCATGTGTTGATATTGTGAGCCACTGATTGTATAATATGGTTGGACTGTCTGTGTGTGGATATTGCTCAATAAAAATATTTTTTTTAAAAAAAGATCTATTGTGGCTTCTCTCTCTGAGCCAACATGACAAACAAACTCACTGCCCTCCCCCTCTCCACATGGGACATGACTCCCAGGGGTGTGGACCTTCCTGGCAACGTGGGACAGAAATCCTAGCATGAGCTGGGACTCAGCATCAAGGGATTGAGAACCTTCAAGGGGGAAGAGAGACATGCAACAAAATAAAGTGTCAGAGGCTGAGAGATTCCAAACAGTCGAGAGGTTATCCTGGAGGTTATTCTTACACATTAAATAGATATCATCCTTTTAGTTAAGGTGTAATGGAGAGGCTAGAGGGAAGTGCCTGAAAACATAGAGCTGTGTTCCAGTAGCCATGTTTCTTGAAAATGATTGTATAATGATATAGCTTTCACGATGTGACTGTGTGATTGTGAAAACCTTGTGTCTGATGCTCCTTTTATCTACCTTACTGACTGATGAGTAAAACATATGAAATAAAAATAAATAAATAATGGGGGGAACAAATGTTAAAATAAATTGAGTAGATTGAAATGCTTGTGATCGATGAAAGGGAGGGGTAAGGGATATGGTATGCATGAATTTTTTTCTGTTTTCATTTCTTTTTCTGAATTGATACAAATGTTCTAAGAAATGATCATAAGGATGAATATACAACTACGTGATGATAGTGTGAGTTATTGATTATATAACAAGAATGGAATGATCATATGGTAAGTGTTTGTGTTTGTATGTGGTTATGTTTCATAAATAAATAAATAGATAAAGAAAGAACGAGCGTGTCATGTGGACTCGCCATGCATGGAGGGACAGGGCTAATGTGTATTAATTAATTTAATCCTCACAGCAATCATATGCAGACATGTCATCCCCTTCGTGTCATATTATGAATCACCCTTACCAGATTTCTAGTAAAATAGATGCTATTAGAGTGCACCACAATTACATTTCAGGTAAGAATCAAAGAATCAGCTGGCAACTTTTGTCGCTATGCTTCTTGAAGGCTCTGAGTAAAACGCACTTAATTTGCAGACTTCAAAATGCTGATGTGGCCACACCTAGTGTTTGCACTAGTGGAATTATTTGCCCATTTTCCCATAGTCATATCTAGAGCTCAGTGCGACATACACGAAAGCTCCTTTCACTGAATAGAAAACCTGCTCAAGGCAGTCGCACACAGAGTGTGGCCAAAAGGCAACGCATCCATCCTGGCGACCACACATCCACCACCCACCCACGGGCACTACCCATGACAGTCTTGTCCTCCACCCAGGGTGACCAGCTGGCCCCATTTACCCAGGAGTGAGAGTCCCAGGATGTGGGGCTTTCAGTGGTAAAACCAGGAACGTCCTGGGCCAACCAGGACAGTTGGCCACCCCACCTGCATTCCAGGTCGTCTCAGAACTGACCCACCTCTGAAGCCATCGCTCAGAAGCCTCCCCCAGCTCCCGCCCAGCCCCTCTCTCACTGCTGCCGGCCGGAGGTTCTTCAGCCTCATCATCGGCCCGCCTGGGTCTAGGAAGTGGGCAGCGGGATGGGGCTGCAATGCAGGACCGCGCCCCCAGCCTCAGGAAGCTTATATTTTTGTAACTGATAAGTCAGCAAATTTCCAAGCCAGGTGTCACATGCTCGTCATAACGTCGTCCCAAACAGACTGGAGAAAGGGAGCGCCAATCCAAAGTGGACCCGGCACAACTACAGTTTGGGTGCTCCCGGCGATTTCTTGACTTGCTTAATGGCAGGCTGCCGACAGGGCCGCGGGGGCAAGGGCACAGACGCCTCTAAGGCTGGAGGATGCGGGGCCTGGGGGCGCCGGCGGGGACCCTTTAGCCCCGGCTCTGGGCTGCGCGCCGGGCGGCTGTGCGGACGGTTCCCAGTCATTGCCCCCACCCCCCCGGGCTAAGGACCCCGAGTTAGGGTGACCGGGTGCGGGTCTCCCTCGACTTGATACCCCCTGGGGTGGCGTCTGCACGGGGTGTTTGTGCCTCCGGGGTCTGGCTGCCCGTGTCCTTATCCACACAGATCCCGGCACCATGCCTCCTTGTCACTGGTAAGGAAAACACGTTTACTGGATTGGTTTGTGCTCTAACTGTGCTGCACGTGTTTGCCATGTCCGGAGGATTCGGGCTCACTAATCGCATCTTAGAGCACAGCACCAGCTGGGGCAGGGTGCGGTGAGGGGCCTGGGGGGGCTGGAGGGAACGAGGGATTTTTTTCCCTGGGCAGACAACTACATCCCGCTCCAGACCGGGGGTGTGGGCCTGGCGGGATAAAGCAGGAACCCCCAGATGGAAAGGGGACAGCGGGACTCAGATAAGTGTGACCCTGTCTGGGGTGTTTAACCACGTCAGCTCACACCGTGGGGTTTCTGTCCTTCGTGGGGAGAGAGGGGGTCCCCTCCACGCAGCCACACAGGGACACGAGAGGGGAGGTTGCACACAGGGACAGGAGGGGTCTGCACACAGGGAGAGGAGAGCAGGGGCTGCACACAGGAACAGAAAGGGTCGGCACACAGGAGGGGGTGCTGCACACAGGGACAGGAGGGGTGCTGCACACAGGGACAGGAGGGGTCGGCACACAGGAGGGGGTGCTGCACACAGGGACAGGAGGGGGGCTACACACAGGGACAGGAGGGGGGCTGCACACAGGGACAGGAGGGGGGCTGCACAGGAGGGGGTGCTGCACACAGGGACAGGAGGGGTGCTGCACACAGGGACAGGAGGGGTCGGCACACAGGAGGGGGTGCTGCACACAGGGACAGGAGGGGTGCTGCACACAGGGACAGGAGGGGTCGGCACACAGGAGGGGGTGCTGCACACAGGGACAGGAGGGGGGCTGCACACAGGGACAGGAGGGGTGCTGCACACAGGGACAGGAGGGGTGCTGCACACAGGGACAGGAGGGGTCGGCACACAGGAGGGGGTGCTGCACACAGGGACAGGAGGGGGTGCTGCACACAGGGACAGGAGGGGTGCTGCACACAGGGACAGGAGGGGTCGGCACACAGGAGGGGGTGCTGCACACAGGGACAGGAGGGGTGCTGCACACAGGGACAGGAGGGGGACTGCACACAGGGACAGGAGGGGGGCTGCACAGGAGGGGGTGCTGCACACAGGGACAGGAGGGGGGCTGCACATAGGGACAGGAGGGGGGCTGCACAGGAGGGGGTGCTGCACACAGGGACAGGAAGGGGGCTGCACACAGGGACAGGAGGGGGGCTGCACAGGAGGGGCTGCTGCACACAGGACAGGAGGGGGCTGCACACGGGGACGGGAGAGAGGAGCTACACACAAGACGTCTCCCTGCCCCGGGCCGGACCGAGACCCGCTGGCTATGGGTCCCACCACCCACCCCGGAGCTGGCCCTGCCCTGTCTCTTCTCTACCGGAGTGAAACTGCTTCCCTCCCATCCCGTGTGAATCGTGCTTTGGCGGCGCCCCGGCCCCTGTACGAAGGGGCTGGCAGCTCAGTGTGTCCCCTTCTGACGGGTGCCAGGAAACCCGTGGGTAGATTCAGGGACCCACCACGTGAGCAGCCCCCTCCTGTTCCCAGCAGAACCACCTTGCAAGCTCCCAGCCCGGGGCGCGTTCCGCGTTCCTCTGCAGCTGGATGTGAGCCGGGAGAGCCCCGGACCGGGAGGGCTGGCCCCACCCGGAACCCAGGGCCGGCGCTGTCCACTGGGCCCAGCCTCCTCCTTCTACCAGGGCCCCCTTCACGCCCCCTCCACCCGCCTCAGGCCTTGGAGCCCCCTGTCCACGCCCCCCGGCCCCCCCCGGCCCCCCCGCCCCCTAGGCCCCCCCCCGCCGCCCCCCGGCTCAGCAGCCAAACTGCCCCCCAAAGAGCCGAGAGAGCTGCAGAAGTTCCCGGCCCTGCGCCTTCTGCGCAGCAGCTTCTCCCCTAACGCGGGATCGTCCTCTCAGGCAGGGCTGGGGTGGGAGAGAGGCGGGAGCAGGGGGCCTGGGGTGCTTTGGGGGTTGGGGGCAGTGAAGGGTGGGCCGCGTGGCGGGAACGGAGCCCAGAAAGGAAGCAGTGAAAGCCAGAGGGGGCGGCGGGCCGGAGCCGGGACCGGGGGCCTGGGGGAGCGCGCGCCCTTGGGGGGCCCTGGGTCAAGGCAGGTGCGGGCAACAGCGACGGAGCGGGCCGGCAGGGACCAAGGGTGGCCGGGGCTGTGGGACAGGACAGCGGCCGTCACCAGGAAGACGGATGGGGGGCTGGACGCCGGGGTCAGTGGGTGAAGGGTGGCCAGGCCGTGGTGCTGTGCCAGCAGGGAGGAGGGAGCAGGCCCAAACACGGGGCAGCGGAGCCCATGGGGGGCCCCCCCGCCAACCCCGCTGGGAAGCATTGCTGAGGTTAACCCAAAGCCCTGAGCTGCAAAGGAGCCAGGTCTCCTCCTTCTGTTGCATTCCTGCAGGAGCCGTCTTCTGTTAAGCACCAACAGGCTGACAGGGCTGGAACCAGTTTCTCAGCTTTGGCAATGTGGGCAGATTCCTTAACCCTTGAAATCTCAGATTCCGGGGTTAATGATCGTGCAGTGTCTGGCACAGTGGAGGTTAAGTAAGGGGCAATGCTCCGCGAGTTCTTCTTTTCACATAGTTTCGAAGTGATCCGTCCACACTGCACTCTGGTCACTGTCCACTGGAGAGGAACGCTCCATGCAGGCCGGTGGAGGGAACGGATGTGTCACCTGCCAGCCTGGGGGCCTAAGGGCCCCTCCCCCACCCACCTCAGGCCTCAGGGCCCCTCGCACTGATGTCCGCCCTCTTGTCCTCCCTGGCCTTCCTGCCCCCTGGCTGAGGCCCTCCATCCTCCTGCACCACTCCCAGGGAAACTGCCCGCCCTTTCTAACAAACTTAGGGACCTCCAAACCCAGCATGTTTGCCCTACAGCTGTGATAAAGGATCACCATGCCACCTGCCGGCTCTACCTGGGAACGTTCCCTTCTCAGAGCCCCTGGCCCAGGCCAGAGGAGACTGTGGACCCCAGAGCCACCTTTAAGGAGGAACTGAGGGGACACCCACACACACCAACAGCTCCTCTTTGAAGATAAGCACAGGTAAATATTTTCTGCACATCATAGACAGGATTAGACACACAGATATTTTATGACAGTTAGGACATTTTAATATGTGTATATATATATATTTGTTACTGTTCCTAGCAGTTACTATAATTGAACTGCTCTGAGCTAGTTATTTTACGTGTGTTACCCCATTTCTCCCTTCCATCAGTCCCGCAAAGAAGTAAATGCTGCCTTTTCTCCCCTGGGAATGCTAGGGCTCAGCAAGCCCCCAGGTCTGGGCTCCTGGAGTCCCAAAACCACGTTGGAGGCCGAGCAGGTTAAACCCAGGACCGCCAGACCCCAACCTCCCTTCCTTCCTTTTCCAGTCTTGGACTCTCAGAAAGAACCCAGTGGGATCTGTCTTCCTATCCTTGGGCTTGTCTTCTCTTCCTTGGGTCTCTGGTCCCTGTGAATTTGTCCTGAATGGGCAACCGCTTCCAGCAGACCGTGAGGGCGCCGGCCCACTGAGCACTCACCACTTGCCGGCCCTGCGGTGAACTGCGCATGCTCCGCTCATGCGTCCTCACAGTGCCCCGCGCGCTGGGTCTGATTACTCTACCTGCCCTTAAGAAAACCTGCCAGCAGGTGAAATCAGAAAGAAAGACAGATGATAAAAACTGAGATGGTAGAGTCTAGGAATGCCTAGAGTATATAATAGTGACTAAATTGTACAAATTTTTAAATGTTTTTGCATGAGGAAGAACAAAGGAATGTCATTAATGCAGGGTGTTGAAAATAGATGGTAATTCATATTTAAAAATTTTAACTTACCTGAGACTAAAGCAAAAAATGTTTATTTGCTACAAAATTTATATTTTGCCTAGTGCAGTTCCTAATATAACTTATGTGGACAGCTTAACTGAACACCATAAATACATGGAAACTTGATAAGATTTTGTAGGTTTGTCCAGAGTGATGCCCCAATAAATCCCAGAGTGATTTGAACAGTGAGTAAAAAAGTATTTGCAAAGTCCCCTCAGGGAAATGGTGAGAAAGGGGGAAAATTCAACTCCCCCAAGTGGAGAATTCTAATTACAGTTTCAAGCATACAGTGCTGAATAGGGATTAGAAAAAGCAGGTGCCTTTCCAAAATGGGATTAGGATTAAAACATGGCTTTTCTAGGGTACATACATCCTTTCAAACCAGCACAACATGGGACATGACTCCTAGGGATGTGGACCTTCCTGGCAACATGAGACAGAAATCCTAGAATGAGCTGGGACTCAGCATCAAGGAATTGAGAAAACCTTCTCGATCAAAAGGGGGAAGAACAAAATGAGACAAAATAAAGTGTCAGTGGCTGATAGACTCCAAAGAGAGTCGAGAGGTTATCCTGGAGGTTATTCTTACACATTAAATAGATATTACCTTGTTAGTCACGATGTAATAGAGAGGCTGGAGGGAACTGCCTGAAAATGTAGAGCTGAGTTCCAGTAGCCATGTTTCTTGAAGATGATTGTATAATTGATAATAATCACACAATATGACTGTGTGATTGTGAAAACCTTGTGTTTGATGCTCCTTTTATCTACCTTATCAACAGAACAGTAAAACATATGGAATAAACATAAATAATAGGGGGAACAAATGTTAAAATAAATTTAGTAGATTGAAATGCTAGTGATCAATGAAAGGGAGGGGGAGGGGTATGATATGTATGAACTTTTTTCTGTTTTCTTTTTATTTCTTTTTCTGAATTGATGCAAATGTTGTGAGAAATGATCATGATGATGAATATGCAACTATGTGATGATATTGTGAATTACAGATTATATATGTAGAATGGAATGAGTGTATGTTAAGAATGTTTGTGTTTGTTTGTTGTTGTATTTTTTCAAAAAATTAAAAATTAATTAAAAAAATAAATAAAAAAAGAAAACATGCCAGGGTCCCACAGCCAATGGCAGAGCCCTGATGCGAGCCCGGATTTCAAAGTTTGCCCTCAGAACCACCACCTGATGTCTTACCCGGGTTATATATGTATTTTCAGTATCAGATTTTCATTTTGCGCAGGATGCTAGGGGTGGGGTTGCCCTATAATCCTGCAACCCCATAGTTAAGTGTATACTTGGAGGAACTGAGAGCAGGACAGGAATGGACAATTGTACACTGGTGTTTTGGGCGGCTGTGTTGCATTGGATGGAAGGGGAGGTTGTGATGTGTACTTACAATGGACTCATGAACAGCTGCAAGAAGAAATGGAGGTTGAGGCATTCAAGGAGATGAATGAGCCCTGAGGACATTATGCTGAATGAAATCAGCTAGAAACAAAAAGACAAATATTATTATGCCTCACTAACATGGACTAACTATAATGTGCAAACTCTAAGATTTGAATTCGAGAGCATAGGTTATCAGTTGGAGGCCTACTTGTAAACTCTTGCAGCAGTCTCAGCTATTCTGGAGTTGTAGCTGTTAATTCTAAACTCTGAGATGCTGAGCTCTATATGTATAACCTGGTCCTTCCCTGGAAGTGCTGGTATTTATGTGATGCTTGAGACTCAGAGCAAGAGTTCTGTAGCTATGAAAAGTCAACATTACCCCATTTTTGGTTAAAAACACTGAAAAAGGGATCATGTAACTGAGAAATCAAGATTTAAGGGATGATTTTGATTATTGAACCATTATATAGATATTCCTTTTTTTTTTCCCTTTCTGGCATATTGGAATAGACAGAGGGAAATTCCTGAAATCCCAAAATTGTAATCCAGCTGCCTTAATCTCTGGTAATGATTGCATAGCCTTGATCTTCTCCCCTGTGATGGTAAAGACTTTATGACTAACCTTCATTTGTGCCCAGTTATCCAGTTTTTCAACTTTAGAGTCTTGTAATCAATAAAGACACCCCCGAGTGTTTATTAATGAAGGGTCCTGGGTCAGCTGGAACTAACCCACCCCAAGTCCAAAGTAATAACCAAGACTGGATCTAACCAGAGTGGGCCCCCCTGACATATGCTGTGGCTTAGACTTTAACCTACAAGTCACCCATGCCTCATTCCACCATTTTCTTACACACATTCTGTGACTAAGCGTGTAATCGATCTGTGCATGCTCAATAATCAGATCACCTCTAATTACATCATCTGGAGCCACTGTGCTCATTATCCTAAGCCCTACCCTAATAAAACTACCAGAATTACTGGTAGTTTTTTCACTAATAAACTACCAGAATTACTGCAATTCAGGGAGACAATTTTGGGCCGATAGGTCATCTGCTCTCCTACTACGTGCCTTATAATAAGCACTTCCTCTCTTTGAAACCCCAGTGTCTCAGAAACTGGTTATTGAGTGTGTTAGGCAAAAGAATCCATGGCCTTTGTCCAGTAACAATTAGACTTCAATTATAGATATGAATGCGTCTGACTGGATAAGACTAGGGTAAAACAGACTCAAGCATAAAGGATGATAATGTCTGTATTTTAAACTTCAACTCCTGTGTGAGACCAAAAGATACATTTGGTGCGAAATTTATATTTTCAATAGCACATGATCTAATCTACCTTGTATGGTCAGCTTATCCAAACACCATAATTGGTGTTCGGGATAGAGATATGAGATCTTGATGGTTTATACAGGTTGGTGAGATGCCCCGATATATCCCAGACTAATCCTGGCAAAAGATTAAAAAGTATTTGCAAAGTCCTCTTGAGGGACTGGGGACAAAGTTAGAGATATCAAACCTCCCAACTGGGGAAGACCTGATATTTTCACAAGTATTGGGGACTACCAATTTGACGGGCCAAGCCCTCAGTCTTGGGGCTTGCCCTTCTGAAACTCACTCCTGCAGAGGAGCAGCTAAGCCGATTTGTGATTATGCTTAAGAGTCACCCCAGAGAACCTCTTTTGTTGCTCAGATGTGGCCTCTCTCTCTCTCTAAGCCAACTCCACAGGTGAACCCACTGCCGTCCTCCCTATGTGGGACATGACTCCCATGGGTATAAATCTTCCTGGCAACATGGGACATCAGTCCAGGGGACAAGCCTGGCCCTGGCATCATAGGAGTGAGAAAGCCTTCTTTACCAAAAGGGAGAAGAGAAGTGAAACAATTAAGTTTCAATGGTAGAGAGATTTCAAATGGAGCTAGGAGGTCATTCTGGAGATTATTCTTATGTAGTATATAGATATCCCTTCTCAGTTTTTGGTGTATTGGGGTAGCTAGAGGGAAATAATTGAAACTGTTGAACTGTGATCCAATGGCCTTGATTCTTGAAGATGACTGAATAACTCTAGGGATTTCACAATCACACAATGTCTGTGTGATTGTGAAAACTTGTGATTGACACTCCCTTTATCCAGTGTATGGATAGATGAGTAAGAAAAAAAAAAGACAGAAGATAAATAAATAATAGGGTGGAAGAGGGAGTATAGGATGTTTTGGGTGTTTTTTTTTTTCATTTTTGTTTGTACTTTTATTCTCTTTTTTTTTTTTGGAGTAATGAAAATGTTCTAAAATCAATTGTGATCATGAATGCATAGCTGTATGACAATACGGTGAACCACTGATTGTAAAATTTCGATGATTATATGGTATGAGAATATATAAATATCTCAATAACATTGCATTAAATTTTTTTTTTTTTTGATTCAACAATACTTAAAAGAACAATGACTCAAGTTTGGCTCTGGACTCTGTCTCCAATGGCAGTAGATTTACCCCTACGCTCCCCTCTTCCAATTTTTGCCCTTTCAGGCTTCCATCTCAGAGCTGAATCCCTGCACCAAATCCCTGTTTACTTGAGCTATCTGAAGTTTCTGTTTTCCTGCTTAGATAGTGTCTGATATACCTTTTAACATAAAAGAAATATTTGTAGCATTGCTTCCTTACTTTCTCCCGGAGTGGAGGCATTTGTTGTATCATGAACTTTATCTCACATTTCCTACGTTGTCAGGTAATATCTCAGGTACTTCTAAAGCTACCCTCTGGATCTACTTTACATGAATACCACTTTCCTGCAGGTACTTTTGAAAGTCTTATATAGTGGACCTAAAGTGTTTGAGAGCCATAAAACAGTATAAGGATACACTTATTTCTACTGCATCCATCTATGGGGTAAAATAGTTCACAGAGTAACTAGTGATTCTTATTTTTAAATACCAAAAAAACACCAAACAAACGCAAACATTCTTATTTTGATCATTCCGTTCTACATATATAATCAGTAATTCACAATAGCATCACATAGTTGCATATTCATCATCATGATCATTTCTTGGAACATTTGACTAGTGATTTTTTAATAATCCAAATAATTCTCTCTCCGGACAGTATATTGAGAAAGTAAAAATCAGCTCAGTCTAAGAAAGTAAGAACCTATCCTACTATCAATCAGGCTGGCATAATCGACACAGGTAGAGACAGCTATAAAGTTAACTGGAAACAGCATTTCTTCCCAGGTCACGCTACAACTGTAAAATGTCATTTAAAAAATCCCCTTTGGAGTGACTTATGCTTTCTTTCTCAGTGAGAAACATTGTTCTCTAAAACTGTAGACTGTCAGAAAATTTTGCTGTTTAAAATCATATGGGTGGGAATGAAACATTCCACTTTTGCTTGATGGCTATAAGTCTGTTAACCCAGAGAAGCTGCCCTGATTTCCAGCCCACTTTAAGAGCTATAGACCAGGGGTCTCTAGACAGGAGCTACACAGCTATAATAACTTTCTAATTTCCAAGGAAGCTGTCCTCTCTGTAGTTCTGATCTGAGGCTGGCCCTTTACACACAGTCCTGCTCTCCTTGAGGCTATCAAACACTGTTTCATTCCAATTTTACCCAAGCGCCCCATTCACCCCAAAGAATAACCTTATCTCTTCCTTTCTTTTGTGCAATGCCCCACTGTACCCCATGTGTGCTGTCTCTCTCATTACAAGGAGCCAGTTCAGGTTTGTTCTTCAGGTCTGTGTGATCCGGCTGGAAATGAACTCAGACCCAAAGCTCCCACTCTATGTTCGGGGCACACACCCTCCTTCCTAACCAGCCAGCAAGAAAGCTGAATTATTGTTCAGAGTTGTTTGATGATCCTATAAACAGATCAAAGAAGTAGAATGGATCGAAGGGGATTATTCACCTAAATTCAGAGACAGGCAAATAAGATCTTTATTCCCCACCAGAAAATGCAACCAAGTTGCTCTTATAACCCAGATATAAGATCTTTCTAAATATCACCAATGAAGCTGTATTTTGAAGCATTTTTCTAGAAGCCATGACGTTATGTCTACAATAATTTATCAATTAATTTAATCAGAGGTACTCCTTAAGTTATGGAATGGACTGCCATGGCAACCAACAATTTCTAGTTGATTTGGATCGTATCTCAGTGTGCTAGCTCTCTAGTGCTGTGTAACAAGTAGCCGCTTAAAACAACAGCTCTTTTTGCCAAAGTTTTCTGAGAACCAGGTATTCAGAGGCAGATGAGCTAGGGGGTTCTGACTCAGGGTCTCTAATGAGGTTGCTGTTATGTCAGCCAGGGAGCTATAGTTTCTTCAATAAGTTACACTTTACTTCAAAAGTGTGGCATATTGAACTATTGGCCCCAATTTTTCACTCCTTCCTCTATCTATGGCCTTTGCCATGTGCCTTGGCAATTCCTCCCATAAAAAAGACAACTATTCTTCTCTGCCCCTTTGGCTTTTGACTGAGCCATGTGATTTACTTTTGCTAATAGGATGTTATTACTGTGACATAGTAATGGCTTGAAATATGCTTGCACGTTTGACTTGCCCTCTTGGGCCTTTGCATATCTAGGAGAAAAAATATGCCTCAGCTAGTTTGATGGTCCAAGGAAGTTAAGAGGAGATTCAAACCTGAAGAACTGCAGAGGGGAGCAGAGCTACTTCAGCAAACCAACAAACTCATGAGCTACAAATAAGTGCCTTTTGCTGTAATCATTGTATGCCATTGAGATTTCCATGGTGTTTGTTAAACACCACTAATGTAATCTAGAAATCAGGATTTAAGGGATGATTTTGATTGCTGAATCATTATACAGATATTCCCTTTTGCTTCTGGTATATTGGAGTAGACAGAGGGAAATTCCTGAAATCTCTAAATTGTAATCCAGCTGCCTTGATGTCTGATGATGATTGCATAGCCTTTATCTTCTGCCCCTGTGATTGTAAAAATATTTTGACTAACCTTCACTTGTGCCCAGTTATCAAGTTTTTCAACTTTAGAATCCTGTAATCACTAAAGACAGCCCTGAATGTTTATTAATGAAGGGTCCTGGGCCAGCCAGAGCTAACACACCCCAAGTCCAATGTTATCTTGACGGCCGAGACTGCATCAAACCAATGTGGGCCTGCCTGACATGTGCAGTAGCTTAGCAAAAGCAAAAACATCCATGTTTCTTAAAGGTAGGCCTGGAACTGGCATGGTATTATCTCTGTCAATATATATAATCTATTATTATTATAATACATTATATTATATTAATTATATTATATTATATTATATTATACTATATTATATTATATTATATTGTATTATATTATATATAATCAGAGTAAATTTCCAGCTAGCCAGATTTAGGTGGAGGAAAATTAGATTCTATTTCTTGATGGGAGGAGGGGTATGCTTGTTCAAGACAGGAAATGGATAGAGAGAGAGGGACACAAGACAGAAGAGTTATTTAAAAAATTAATAAGAAAATTCTTGGGACTTCCGGAGAAGATGGCGGCTTAGTAAGACGCGCGGGTCTTAGTTCCTCCTCCAGAAAAGCAACTAAAGAAACAGAAACAATACGAAACAGCTCCCGGAGTCACGACAGAGACCAAAAGACAGCGTACCCCATTCTGGAACAGCTGAACAGGCAGGGAGAATCTGCTGCGGTGAGATACCCGAGGGGCGCGCGTTGTCCCGGCCGGGGCGGCTGGCGACTGGGGTCCCCTCCACGCACGTGGCTCCCCGGTCTGACTGGGAACGTTGGATAGCGGGGCCCTCCCGTCACGCTTGGCGTTTCGGGCCAGCTGGGCAATTAGGACCAGCACTCTCCCAAGCCGCGGCGGCCAGCGACCCCCGCCTCCACGCGCGGTTTCCCGGGCCGACTGCCGTGCAGACAGACGAGCGCCACCTACTGGGCAGGAAAAGAAAAACAGAGCCCAGAGATTTCACAGAAAAAGCTTTCAACCAGCTGGGTCCCACACCCAGGGAAATCTGATCAAATGCCCAGACACCAGCAGAAAATAATGGATGACGCTCGGAAAATTGAAGATATGGCCCAGTCAAAGGAACAAACCAATAGTTCAAATGAGATACAGGAGCTGAGACAACTAATGCTGAATATACGAACAGAAATGGAAAAACTCTTCAAAAACCAAATCAATAAATTGAGGGAGGACATGAAGAAGACATGGGCTGAACAAAAAGAAGAAATAGAAAATCTGAAAAAACAAATCACAGAACTTATGGGAGTGAAAGACAAAGAAGAAAAAATGGAAAAAACAATGGATACCTACAATGGTAGATCTAAAGAGACAGAAGCTACAATTAGTGAACTGGAGGATGGAACATCTGAATTCCAAAAAGAAACAGAAACTATAGGGAAAAGAATGGAAAAACTTGAGCAGGGGATCAGGGAACTGAATGACAATATGAAGCGCACAAATATACGTGTTGTGGGTGTCCCAGAAGGAGAAGAGAAGGGAAAAGGAGGAGAAAAACTAATGGAAGAAATTATCACTGAAAATTTCCCAACTCTTATGAAAGACCTAAATTTGCAGATCCAAGAAGTGCAGCGCACCTCAAAGAGAATAGACCCAAATAGGCGTTCTCCAAGACACTTACTAGTTAGAATGTCAGAGGTCAAAGAGAAAGAGAGGATCTTGAAAGCAGCAAGAGAAAAACAATCTGTCACATACAAGGGAAACCCAATAAGACTATGTGTAGATTTCTCAGCAGAAACCATGGAAGCTAGAAGACAGTGGGATGATATATTTAAATTACTAAAAGAGAAAAACTGCCAACCAAGACTCCTATATCCAGCAAAATTGTCCTTCAAAAATGAAGGAGAAATTAAAACATTTATAGACAAAAAGTCACTGAGAGAATTTGTGATCAAGAGACCAGCTCTGCAAGAAATACTAAAGGGAGCACTAGAGTCAGATACGAAAAGACAGAAGAGAGAGGTATGGAGTAAAGTGTAGAAAGAAGGAAAATCAGATATGATATATATAATACAAAAGCCAAAATGGTAGAGGAAAATATTATCCAAACAGTAATAATACTAAAAGTTAATGGACTGAATTTCCCAATCAAAAGACATAGAATGGCAGAATGGATTACGACCCAGCAATACCACTGCTAGGTATCTACTCAAGGGACTTAAGGGCAAAGACACAGACGGACATTTGCACACCAGTGTTTATAGCAGCATTATCTACAATTGCAAAGAAATGGAAACAGCCAAAATGTTCATCAACAGACGAGTGGCTAAACAAACTGTGGCGTATACCTACGATGGAATATTATGCAGCTTTAAGACAGAGTAAACTTATGAAGCATGTAATAACATGGATGGACCTAGAGAACATTATGCTGAGTGAGTCTAGCCCAAAACTAAAGGACAAATACTGTAAGGTCCCACTGATGTGAACCGACATTCGAGAATCAGCTTGGAATATATCATTGGTAACAGAGACCAGCAGGAGTTAGAAACAGGGTAAGATAATGGGTAATTGGAGCTGAAGGGATACAGACTGTGCAACAGGACTAGATACAAAAACTCAAAAATAGACAGCACAATAATACCTAAGTGTAATGTAACTAGGTTGGAACACTGAATGAAGCTGCACCTGAAATATGGTTTTTTGTTTGTTTGTTTGTGTGTTTGTATGTTTTGTTTTTGTTTTTTCTTTTTCCTTTATATATATATATATATATTATTAGTATTATTATTTTAATTCTCTTCTCTATATTAACATTCTATATCTTTTTCTGCTGTTTTGCTAGTTCTTTTCCTAAATCGATGCAAATGTACTAAGAAATGATGATCATACATCTATGTGATGATACTAAGAATTACTGAGTGCATTTGTAGAATGGAATGATTTCTAAATGTTGTGTTAATTTCTTTTCTTTTTTTTGATTAATAAAAAAATTTAAAAAAAAATTAATAAGAAAATTCTTAAAGAGCTCTATTTGAGCTGCTTAGACATAATTAGGCATCTGATATAAATATATAAATTGGGACTTCTGAGAAAGAAAACTCTCTAAATAGAAAGATTCAAAACCTTGGTTTTGTAACTGCTGTAAACAAACCTAGACATAAAAAAGAAACCACTCTGGAATTTCCCTAAGGCAGCAGAAAAGTGTCAAAGAGATGCCTCTGGAAAAAAGCAAAGATCTTTTTCAATGGTCCTGATCACAGCTTTTAGTAAAACAAATCTAATAATTGCAAATAGTTAAAGAAGGGCAAAGGAGCTCTCAGTTCTATGGCCCTCACCTAAAACTTTCAAAAGACACAAGTTTTCTTCACTTTGCCCCAAGGCCTAACTAACTACATTAAGCAGTTATGGTGGGAGGGGTAGACACAGAAAGATACGGCGAGGTGTGGTTTAGAATTTTTCTTTTTTTACTGGGCTTGGAGATTAGAAATGGCTATGTTAGTTAATATTATTTTTTTAATATTACCATTGCAATGGATACTGCAGTAATCAGATCATTATTAAAATATAAATTACCTTGGGTTAGAAGTAACTAAATAAAATCTAACCACATAAGATGAAAGATCTTCATTGGAGTGAGAAAGACTTCTTGACCAAAAAGAGGAAAGAGAAGTGAGACAAAATAAAGTCCCAGTGACTGAGAGATTTCAAACAGAGTTGGGAGGTTATCCTGGAGGTTATTCTTATGCATTATATAAATATCCCTTTTTAGTTTATGGTGAATTGGAGTGGCTGGAGGGAAGTACCTGAAACTGCTGAACTGTGTTCCAGAAGTCTTGATTCTTGAAGACAACTGTATAACAATATAGCTTTTACAGTGTGACTGTATGACTGTAAAAACCTTGTGACTGATGCTCATTTTATCCAGGGTATGGACAGAAGAGTAAAAAAAGTAAAATGAAATAAGGATAAAAAGTAAATAAATAATAGGGGGAGATAAAAGGTAAAAAATTGGGTAGATTGAAATACTGTGGATCAATGAGAGGCAGGTGCAAGGGGTATGGGATGGGATATATAAGTTATTTTTTTCTTTTTATTTCTTTTTCTGGGGTGCAAAAAAGTTCTAAAAATGATCCTGGTGAAGAATGCACAACTATGTGATGATATTGTGAGTCACTGATTGTATAATATGGTTGGGTTGCATGTGTGTGGATATTTTGCAATAAAAATATGTTTTAAAAAAGAACAGCATGGGTAGTTTAGTGGTTAGAATGCCCACCTTCCATGCAGGAGACCTAGGTTCAATTTGCAGATCATACACCCCCCCCAAAAAAAAAACAACAACAGCAAAATGAGATGAAAGATCTTTGAGAGATATGGAAAGGTTTTCTTGGATTTAGGCTTGGAACAAATTAAACAATTGCAGTGTATCTCCCAGAACTTGATAATCAATGAACTTTTTAAATTGTTTGTAATTTTAAGATATTATGAAAATGAACAGATCTTTTTCAATCTCTAGTAAAAAAAATTTATAAATTTTGAATTGAATAAATGTGATTTTATTCTGCTTGGTTATGTTCTCCCTAATTTATACATGCTTACTGATAAAATAAGCTAGTATTATAAATACCTTCTCAAAATTCCTCTTAAAATAGTCTAATTAGATAGGTTAAGTTTTATAAACTGAGCAATATACCTTGTAATAATAATACTTATATAAGGTATAATAGAATTAAAAATATGCTAATGCTTCAAACATATTCTATTTAAGAAATCAGTAAAGTTTAGTAAGAAAAATAAATGGATTTCTATAACCTTGATTACGTGGATTTCAAGGAATCTGGCTTTTAGTTGTTTGGCCATTTGTTACCTCAGTAAGTAGATTTAAGTAAATAGAGCTCTGAACTAGTTTTCCTTAAAAGCCATAACTTAATTCTGTGAACTAACATATTCCTGGTATTATTTAGCATTTGAAAATAATTTTGTAAAAAAATTAAGTTTTTTTCTGGTTATAAATACCTTTAAATATTGAAAAGCTGATTATATTTAAAACTTGAGGCTTTTCTGACCTTGGAAGGTAGTGCTTTAATTGAACTGAGAGATTTTAGGCACATTGTAAGATAATTGTTTGTGTGTTCTACATAAAAATACATAACCTTCATCCATTTTTTTGTAGTATTTCTGTCTCTTCTCCCTTTCATGAATACTGTTATTGGAAGTAAGTATGCAGGTTCAAAAAGTTCTGTAAATTTATTATCAAATTTATTTCTGATTGTGTGCAGGCTGAATAAATGAAATCTATAGGTGGAATGGCTATGGAAGTTGATAGAAAGTTTAAGAAGTGGATTTTGTTTATTATAGTAATTGTTGATCATAAGCCCTGAATGGATACAGAAAGTAGTACAGAGGAGAAGCATGTGGAGGAGGTGAATTTTGTTTGTTATACTCACTGTTGACCATAAGCACTAAATGAATGTAGAGAGTTGTAAGAAAGAGTTTATGAAAGTGAATTCTGTCTGTCATAGTCAGTACTGACCAAACTTAATAAGTTTGTTTCTCATATATTACAAAAAAGAAATCTTTTGTTCAAGCTGGGTATTCATACAAAACTAAAGTTTAGTTTTATACCTGTTGGAGTGGCATGGATTGTTAGTTTGCTTCTAAAGTAAAGGTTTTTTAAGGGAGTTTTTATTGATCATCCAAGTGCTCTGTCTAGAAAACAAAGATTTAACATAAGAATAATAGCCTTGTTGGTGTTTGTGTTGGCCTTATCCTTTATTTCAGAGGACAGTCTTCTCACTGTAAAGGAAAAAACTGTTGCAGCAAATTAGTTCTTTCACCTTGTACAAGTAAGGTGCTAAAATAGTTTAACCTATTGCATAAGAGGTGTTTGGGAAGTATTACAGTGGTTAAAAGGGATTTTCTATCCTGTTGCTGATTAAATTTGTATAGGTAAAATACTATTCATATACTTAGAGATTGTATAAAATTCCTAAAAATTTGACAATATTTTCACTATCCTGAAACTAATCTGTATGATGTTAAACAGTGGTATGGTGTTGTTAGTCATTATTTTAGTTAGTCTTTAAAAAGCTACAGTTCATAAAAACATCCAAATTGTCAGTTGCATTGCTTTGCTCTAATACTTCTCTAAAAGTATATGTAGTCATATAGTAGTATATATATAGTAGTCAGCTATAGGCCAGAGCTCCATCTATAACAAGGAAAGACTTAAAAAAAAAAAAAAAAAAAAGAGAGAGGTGGGCAAATACATAAATTATATTTTATCTGTTAATTATCATAACTCTAGTAATTGTGTAAAAGTGAAACAGAAACTGTTGATTTGTTAATATAAAACAGTTGTCTAATATTTTTATTTCTGAAATACCTATAAAAATTAGAGTTTAGATTGTAAATTTTACTGCTATCTTTAAATTCTAAAGGCTTTACCCTTTCTATAATCTAGCAGTTCCTTGGAACTTTAAATATCTGTGTGATGCCTGAGACTCAGATTTAGTTCTCCAGCTCTGAAAGTCAGCATAAGTACATAAAGCAATTGTTAAAATAAAAAAACCTGAAAAAGATCAAATACCAATTAAAGATGTGATGAAACTGATCTGGTTAAAATGAAGGCAAATCAATATACAAGGTAAAAAACTAATATTATCTAGATTTTAAAGCTTTATCTTTTGCATGAGACAAAAGGAAAAATGTTTATTTTGTCCAAAATTTAAATTTTCTGTAGCACACTAAGTTAATCTGTCTAGTCAGTTAATTTAAACACCCTAATTCAGCTTTATTGTATATAGAACCTAGAATAAGGAATAAAATATTAATATTCTGTACACGTTAATGTTATACCATAATGCATTTCAGAGCATTTGGGGCAGAAAATGGAAAAGTGTTTGCAAAGTCCCTTGAGGAACTGGGAAAAATAGAACTGCTAAACTCCACCTGGGGTATATTCCTGACATTTTCTTAAGGAAGAAGGGCTCCCAATTTAATAAGTCAAGGCCTCAATTTTTATGAAATTTATTTCTGTAATAGCAAACTGAATCTCCTTAGGATTAGTGCCTAAGAATCATCTCCAGGAAATCTCTGCTGTTGCTCAAATGTGGTCTCTCTCTCTCTAAGCCAAACTCTGACCTTCCCCCTACGTGGGACATAATTTCCAGAGGTGTAAGCCTGGTCCTGGCCTCATGAAACCTAAATGGCCCTAGCATTGTGGGACATAACTGGCCCTGGAATCATGGAACATAACTAGTCCTGGCACCATGAGACATAAATTCCAGAGATGAGCCTGGCTCTGTCATCATGGATTAACTGACAAAAAGTGGGGGAAGAAATAGTTTCAGATCGAGTCAAAAGGACATTCTGGAGGTTACTTTTATGCAAGTTTCAGCCAGATATTGCAAACTGCCACAGTATGGCAAACACCAACCAGTATTCCTGGAAACCCTGAAAGATAACCTGGGCTGTATAAAATTTTACTTATTAAGTTTGTTTTTCAGAGACTTAAAACCTCCAGATTGTTCCAATGTCAGAGAAGCTCTGAAACCCAGAAATACTGGATTCTCCAGAACAGCTGGTTTCATCGTTTCATCCCTTTGCCCCTTAATAACAATGTCCCTTTTCAGCTTTGAAACAGTTAGAAGAGTCATCACCCAGATATCCCTAAAGATTGAGAGATAATTGTCAAATGAGAGGGAGGAATAATAACCAGCAAGTTGGGATTTAAGGGGTTATTTTGATTGCTGAATCGTTAAAAAGATATTCCCGTTTGATTTCTGGTATATTGGAGTAGACAGGGAAATACCTGAAATCTCTAAATTGTAATCCAGCTGCCTTGATCTCTGATAATGATTACAAAGCCTTTATCTTCTGCCTCTTGATTGTAAAAACCTCGTGACTAACTTCGCTTGTACCCAGTTATCCAGTTTTTCAACTTTAGAATCTAATGATCACTAAAGACAGCCCCTAATGTTTATTAATGAAGGGTTCTGGGTCAGCCCAGAACTAACCCACCCCAAGTTCAAAGTTATCTTGATGACCAAGACTGGATCTAACCCAAGTGGGCCCCCCTGACCTGCGCAGTAGATTAGACTATAACCTATAAGTTACCCATTCCTCATTCCACCATTTCCTTACATACATTCTGTGACTAAGCATGTAATCAATCTGCACATGCTCAATGATTAGATCACCTCTAATTACATCATCTGGGACCACTGTACTCATTATCCTAAACCCTACCTATCTTTTTCACTAGTAAAACTATCAGAATTACTGCAGTTCAGGAAGACAGATTTTGGACCAATAGGCCATCTGCTCTCCTACTACATGCCTAAACTTTTTCTCTCTTTGAAACCCTAGTGTCTCAAGAATTGGCTTTTGAGCACATCAGGCAAAAGAATCCACAGCCTTTGTCTAATAACACTGAGATGACAATAGCTAACTGGTACAAAAATATATGCGGTAAATCATGCAAATATGGAAAGTCACAGCCAGAAAGAGGATTAGAGAATAGCAGTCAAGTTTCAATGAAGAAATTTAACAAAATACTCTAGGTATTTCACATAGAATTTTATGCACAAAAAGTTTACTTTAAACATCAGCTTTTCATGGCCGCTGGGCCCTGAGGCAAAGTTACTGTGCCAGTCGGAGAAACAGAAGCCAAGATGGAATTACACATGCAAGGATTTTATGAGAGAAAATGAGAAGGGAGCTGGGCAAGGCTGGGAACAATGTTAGACCCCATACAAGTCTGTTCCCAAGTGAAGGAGAGAAGGAAGAAAGTCTGGGTGGAAGCATCTTAGACCTTTGTGTGATCTAAGGAAGTTTCAGCAAGGCCAAAGGAGAGCCCTCAAACCAAAATCTGTGGTCAGAGGAGTTTCATGTCTTCTAGGAACTGCCTTAAATATTCTTTGCTAAAGCACTCAGTCTTTGGCTGGGAATAGTCAGGCAGTGGTGAATTTCAGGAGGAACAGCTGGAGCTTTTGGTCAGTTATGCTTCCTGTAGTTTAAGATGCATGACATGCATTCTATGGCCACAACACATTTGCTGTCTCCCTCTCCTGAAGGGTGTGTTCTGCCCAGAAAAATGATATTCTGATTACTATAAAAGAGAGCTCAGATCTGTAGATGATGACTGTTCATAAAATATCTACATGATTATTAATTTTGTCTTGTACCTTACTTGTGCAATCTCTGATTTTTCATCATTTCGTTTTTGGAAAACCCATATCCTTTGCTGAAAATACAAGATATTATTAATGTAAAAGAGCTTTAAATTCTACATTTCTGGACTTCAGGGTCAGCAGTGTAGAAAGATTATCTAAATATAGTCTTTAAGAGAAGTATACTTAAGAGTAAATTGTCTCTGATGCTGATCCTTTGAAGCTCTAGAACTTGTTTTATTAATTTACCCATGAATTAAGATACCTCTCATGAATGGAATGCATGCAAAACTGGTTTATAAGTCATCATGTGTCAATTTATTAATGCTAAAAAGAGAAGATCTCTATAGTAAATCACGATTGTAGCCTTAACATTAGGCTAATTAGATCTCAAGAAGCCAAATTGTGCAAAGAAAACATAATGACAAATGAAAGGAGGGTAGGGGGCTTTAAAGAATCTCTTCTCTGGCGAGGCCAGGCATGGCAAATGTCTTCAGGCAAAGAGATCCAAGATTCTGGTACTTTTTGTCTGGCATGTAGAGACAGAACAGCTGCTGACAAGGCACTGACTCAGCCTTTGTAATAATACTGGTTCCCTCCTTCTATTATCTCCTGCTGTATGATGGCCAGTTAATGAGAGTTTTGATCTTGCTGCACATTTCATTCGTTTGTACAATAAGTTTCAAGCATGGGTATGTGATTGTATGCGGTCGTGGGAATACAAGGAAGAGTAAGGTCTGACCCTACTCTTCCACTTGATGATGTAAACTGTATGGATGATTGACCAGATAATATCTTAAGTAGCCCCTATATACTTTCTCTGCTTCACATTCCAGTGGTTCTTAATTGGTACTTAATCCGGGTCTACTACAGATACTTGTATTTAGACTTTGTTGGGCTATCAGCAGTCTTCAGAAATTTATTTTACTCATTTCTAGATGACTCCCTATCTTGCTCTCCTCAAACTGTTCAAACCCTTCCTTAGTTCTCACATCTCAACATATCCTCACCCCAGTCTCCAGAGACCTCACTAGCTGTTCCCATGAGAAGAGTGAGTCACTTGGCTGAGAACACCCTCACTTTTCTCTCTAAACATCAAAAGGCTATATCTTCACTTATCTTTTCATTCTTTTCCACAGTGTCAAAGAAAGAAATCCAGGCCCTTCCTTCCAATTCACTCCTCTACCCGTACCCTATCCTTCTTAGCTTCTTTTGTGACCTTGATTCATCAACCACTCCATCTAACCCACATTCTCCATCTAGGAGAATCTCCAGTTCCTCCTCCTCAGCCTCAAACATTCCTGCATCTTCCTGCCCTAAGAAAGGAAATCTTCCCTTGATCCTACTATTCCTTGAAATTACCAATCTTGCTGCTTCTCAAACATCTAAAAGTGGTCTAAATTTTTATAGCCCCCAATATAACAGCCCAAATATTATGACTCTGCAGCACACGACATTGTTCATTAGTGCATTCTGGACCTAGGTGACATGAAGCTGTACTCTTTGGAATCTTCTTCCTCCCTGAACATTTATCTCCTCTCCATTCTCTCACCCTTCCCTACTCCTTCCCACACCCAACCCCACCCTCAAGCCTCTTTCCTGGCCAAAAGTAGTTTCTTCTTTCTTCAAGCAGTTTCCATTGCTGAGCCTCTCAATTCTTATGTCTCCCTAATCACCTCTTTACTGCTGTGTCTTAAATTAGGATCAATAGCCCTCACCTCTCTCTCAAGTTGAAGATCTGCACTGACTGTGCATCTTTCTACCTGGATGTCTTGCCAAGCACCGCAAGCTCAATCCAAGCTAAATTTATTCTCTTCTCATCAAATCATTTCTTCCTGCTCACTTCCCTACCTTCATTTTGCACCTTCATCCTTCCAGGCACACTTCCTTTTCCTTGCTGTTCATATTTGAGCAGTTTTCAGGACCTGTAGATGCTTCCTCAAACATAGTTCTTTATATGCTGTCATTCCTTTCAGGTCTCAGTGCCGCCAACCCCATGTAGTCCCTCATTATTGATCTCTTTCTATTTAAATACTATCCTAATTAGTCTACCTCATTCCAGTCTCTTCCTCTTTATATGCCAACTCCTCAATGATAACAGGTCAATCTTCTAAAGCACATTAGAACCATTTCACTTCCTGGTCCAAAAAAATGTCAATGGGTCCTTATTGTCTACCAAATGGAGGGCAAACTTCATGGAATGGCATCTAAGTCCCTTCTGAAATGGCACTCATTTAACTTCAGTACCTGATTTTCCACTCAAATTGACTGCTTATGAGTCTCTAAACACAATCTTCATTTTCCCATTTCCACATCTTTGCTAATATAGTGCCCTGCCTCAACTGCCTTTCCTTCTCATCCTACTCATCAATGTCTTAATCAAAGTGTAGTCTAAATACATTGCTTCCATGAAGCATTGCCAGGTTTTCCTGTTTGGAAAGTCTCTGCTTTTTGTTTGCAGCTTCTTATGGTTCCTACTACAATTTACCTTGAAACAAGACATACAAATCTAAATATTTTATCTTCGCTACTCAATCGTAAGGGAATCTAAGGGAATCGCATTTACCTTGGCATCTCCTTTTACAGTGCCATTCAAGGTGTGGTCCACATAGTTAAGCACATTGTTTAGTTCAGCCTGACATTTTTTTCTTTATGGCAAGATTTTCTTGATAAAGGAAATAATAGATTGATTTACATTCTGACTTAAGGTCCTTATCTCATAGCTGAATAGTAACAAACAGTTCACCAACTGGTACCAGACTATAGACCACATTTCAAGTAGCACTGCCCTACAGCACAGTAATCTTCCAATAGATATTATGAATGAAGAAGCACTTGACCTTTGGGAAGGCTTGCTCTTCTTTAGTAAAACCCATTACCAATGATCCTATTGTTAGTAAATGCCATTACTAATATTGCCGAACTAGCTCCAACTTTAATGTCATAATATCAAGTTACTTTGGTAGCACAATTAATGTCTCTGGTGTGGATAAAATAAATTTTGGACAGAATGAATGCAATACCAATTAAAATCCCAAAAACTTACTTTTCAGAAATAGAAAACCAGTAACCAAATTTATCTGGAAGGGCAGGGTGCCCCAAATAGCTAAAACTATCCTGAGGGAAAAAAAATGAAGTTGGAGGTCTCACGCTACCTGACTTTAAGGTGTATTATGAAGCTACAGTGATCAAAACAGCATGGTACTGGCATAAAGATAGATATATTTACCAATGGAATCGAATAGAGTGTTCAGATATAGACCCTCTCATCTATGGACATTTGATCATTGATAAGGCAGTCAAGCCAACTCACCTGGGACAGAACAGTCTCTTCAATAAATGGTGCCTAGAGAACTGGGTATCCATATGCAAAAGAATGAAAGAGGACCCATATCTCACACCCTATACAAAAGTTAACTCAAAATGGATCAAAGACCTAAACATTATATCTAAGACCATAAAACTGTTAGAAGAAAATGTAGGAGAATATCTTATAAATCTTACACTTGGAGGCGGTTTTCTAGACCTTACACCCAAAGCAAGAGCATTGAAGAAAGAAAGAAAGAAATGGGAACTCTTCAAAATTAAACACTTTTGTGTATCAAAGAACCTCATCAAGAAAGTAAAAAGACAGCCTACCCAATGGGAGACAATATTTGGAAATGACACATTAGATAAAGGTCTAGTATCCAGAATTTATAAAGAGATTGTTCAACTCAACAACAAAAAGACAGCCAACCCAATTACAAAATGGGCAAAAGACTTGAACAGACACTTCTCAGAAGAGGAAATACAAATGGCTGAAAGGCACATGAAGAGATGCTCAATTTCCCTGGTTATTAGAGAAATGCAAATCAAAACCACAATGAGATATCATCTCATACTCACCAGAATGGCCGTTTATCAATAAAACAGAAAATGACAAATGCTGGACAGGATGTGGAGAAAGAGGCACACTTATCCACTGTTGGTGGGAATGTCAAATGGTACAACCACTGTGGAAGGCAGTTTGGCAGTTCCTCAAAAGCTAAATATAGAATTGCCATATGACCTGGCAATACCATTGCTAGGTATCTACTCAGAGGACATAAGGGCAAGGACACAAATAGATATTTGCACACCAATGTTTATAGCAGCATTATTTACAATTGCCAAGAGATGAAGACAGCCAAAATGTCCATCAACAGACGAGTGGCTAAACAAAAATGTGGTATAGACATACAATGGAATATTATGCAGCTGTAAGACAGAATAACATTATGAAGTATGTAACAACATGGATGGACCTTAAGGACATTATGCTGAGTGAGATTAGCCAGAAACAAAAGGGCAAATACTGTAGGTCTCACTTATATGAACTAATATTATTGAATAAACTTGGAGAATTTCATTGGTAACAGAGGCAGGCAGGAGATAGAAATAGGGTAAGATCTTGGGTAATTGGAGCTGAAGGGACACAGATTGTACAACAGGACTAATGTAAAAACTCAGAAATGGACAGCACAATACTACCTAACTGTAATACAATTATGTTAAAACACTGAATGAAGCTGAATGTGAGAATGATAGAGGGAGGAGGGCTGGGGGAACAAATGAAATCAGAAAGAAAGATAGACTATAGAGATTGAGATGGTATAATCTAGGAATGCCTAGAGTGTATAATGATAGTGACCAAATGTACAAATTTTTAAAATGTTTTTGCATGAGGAAGAACAAAGAAATGTCATTACTGCAGGGTGCTGAAAATAGATGGTAATTAATATTTTAAAATTTCAACTTATGTGTGAGACTAAAGCAAAAAATGTTTATTTGGTACAAAATTTGTATCTTGACTAGTGCATTTCCTAATATAACTTATGTAGACAGCTAAAGTGAACACCATAAGTACATGGAACCTTGAGTAGGACACGAGATTTTGTTGGTTTCTCCAGAGTGATGCCCTAATAAATCCCAGAGTGATTTGAATAGTGGATAAAAAAGTATTTGTAAAGTCCCCTTTGGGGAATGGTGAGATGGGGGAAAATTCAACTTCCCCAAGTTGAATTCTTGATATTCTCACAAGCAGTGTGGACAACCAAAGCTATAGGCTGAGCCCCCAGTCTTGGGGTTTGTTCATATGAAACCTAACCCCACAAAGGGTAGGTCAAGCCTACTTAAAATTAGGCCTAAGAGTCACCCCCAAGAGAACTTCTTTTGTTGCTCAGATGTGGCCTCTCTATCCAGCCAACACAACAAGCAAACTCACCACCCTCCCCCTGTCTAAGTAGGACATGACTCCCAGGGGTGTGGACCTTCCTAGCAACGTGAGAGAGAAACCCTAGAATGAGTTGAGATTCAGCATCAAGGGATTGAGAAAACCTTCTTGATCAAAAGGGGGAAGAGTGAAATGAGACAAAGTGTCAATGGCTGAGAGATTCTAAACAGAGTCGAGAGGTTATCCTGGAGGTTATTCTTATGCATTAAGTAGCTATCACCTTGTTATTCAAGATGTAATGGAGAGGCTGAAGGGAACTGCCAGAAAATGTACTTTTAAAATTGTTTGTAATTTAAAAATATTATAAAAACAAAGATATTTTTTCCAACATCCAAAAAAAGGAATTTTATGATAAATTTGAATCAAACAAATGTGATTTTATTCTGCTTGGATGTGTTCTCCCTAAATTTATTTAAGCTTACTGATAAAATAAGCTAGTATTACAAATACATTCTCAAAGCTGCTCTTAAAATAGCCTAACTAGACAGGTACTGAGCAATGTACCTGGTAAATGATGACTCTTATAAAGTATAATAAAATTAAAAACATGCTAATACTTCCAACATATTCTATTTAAGAAATCAGTTCAGTTAGTAAGAACTATAAATGGATTTTTTTTAATAACCTTGATTACCTGGATTTCAAAGAGTCTGGCTTTTGGTTACGTGGACATTTGTTACCTCAGCATCTGGAAGAACTTGATTTTGTAGTGGGTTTATTAATGTCAACCAGTATTTTTTCTGTTAGCAAATGGTGTCATGAAAAGAGAAGACATTAATTTTTAGCTTCAAAGCTTACATTCACGTTAGAATATACATGTACTGGGCATTACACTATGTAGTATTTAAAAAGTATTTAAAAAGGGATAAAAATGTTCCAAAGAATTTAAAAAGCAGATAGATAAAGAATGAACTAAGAAGGCCTCATAGAAGAAACGATACCTGTAAGACCTCTAAATAAGAAAGTAGCATTTAAATAAATAGAGTTCTGAACTAGTTTTTTTTAGAAGTCATAACTTAATTTTTTTAACTAACATATTCCTGGTGTTTTTTAGCACTTGGCAATAATGTAAAAATTTGAGGATTTTTTTCTGGATATAAATCCCTTAAATATTGAAAGGCTGATTATCTTTCAAACTTGGGGCTTTTCTGATAATTGAAGGTAGTGCTGGATTGGACTGAGAGATTTTAGGCATATTGTAAAGTAATCATTTGTGTGTTCTGAGTATAAAGTAAATAGATGTCTGGCTGTGTTCCAAGCACAAGCATAAATTTCTTCCTTCTTTCACTGTTTTGTAGTATCTTTGTCTCTTCAGGAATACTGTTATTGGAAGTAAGTATGCAGGTTCAAAAGCTTTGTGAATTTATCAAATTATTTCTGATTATATTCAGTCTGGATAAGTGAAAACTATAGGTGGAATGGATATAGTACGTGGTAGAAAGTTTAATAAAACAGATTTTGTTTGTTATAGACTAGAAAACAAAGATGTTACATCAGCATAATACCTTTGTTAATGTTTATGTTGGCCTTATCATCCTTTATTTCAGAAGATGTCTTCTCACCATTAAGGGAAAAACTGTCACAAATAATTTGCCCTTCCACCATGTACAAGTAAGGTGCTAAAATAGTTTTAACCTATTGTATAGGAGGTATTTGGGAAGTATTACAGTGGTTAAAAGAGATTTTCTATCCTGTTGCTGGTTAAATTTGTGTACATAAAATAATATTATTCATACATTTAGAGATTGTATAAAGTTCCTAAAAAATTGACATTGTTCTCACTATCCATGTTATATCTTAATACTAATCTGCATGTTGTTAAACAATGGTGTGGTCCTGTTAGTCATGGTTTAGTTATTCTTAAAAAGCTACAGATCATACACAGCAGCCAAATTTACTTGTCAGCTACACTGCTTTGCTCTAATACTTCTCTAAAAGTGTATGTAGTCAGCTATAGGTCAGAGCTTCATCTATAACAAGGAAAGACAAAAAACAATGGGAGGCAGGACAAATACATAAATTATATTTTATCTGTTAATTAACATAACTCTGGTAAATGTGTAAAAGTGAAACAGAACAAAATCTCTGCTATGGTTTGTCAATAAAAAACAACTGTCTAATATTTTTTTTTCCTGAAACTAGCTTCATTTAAAATGCTTATAAAAATTACAGCTCAGATTGTAAGCTCTAACCATTATCTTTAAATTCTGAAACACTCTGCTCTTTTTATAACCTAGTAGTTCCCTGGAACTTTAAGTATCTGCATGACACCTGGGATTCAGATTTAGTTCTCCAGCTCTGAGAGTCAGCATATATCCATACAGCAACTGTTAAAAAAAGAAAAACAAAGCTGAAAAAGATCAAACTCTGATTAAAGGTGCGATGAAGCTGATCTGGTTAAAACTAAGCTAAATCTATATAAAAGCTAAAAAACTAATAAATATTGTCTGTATTTTAAAGCTTTAACTTTTGTATGAGACAAAAAGAAAAATGTTTATTTTGTCCAAAATTTAAATTTTCTGTAGCATGCTAATCTATCTGGTCAGTTAATTAAAATCCTAATTCACCTTTATTTGATGTAGAACCTAGAATAAGGAATAAAATCTTAATATTCTGTACAATCTAATGTTATATCATGATGCATTTCAGAGTATTTGGGGCAGAAAATGAAAAAAATGTTTGCGAAGTCCCTTGAGGAACTGGGAAAAATAGAAATTTTAAACTTCCCTACCTGGGGTATATTCCTGACATTTTCTTTAGCAAGATGGGCTCCCAATTTAATAAGCCAAGGCCTCAATTTTTATGAAATTTATTTCTGTAATAGCAAACTGACCCTACTTATGATTAGTACCTAAGAGTCATCTCCAGAAAACCTCTGCTGTTGCTCAAATGTGGTCTCTCTCTAAGCCAAACTCTGACCTTTTCCCCATGTGGGACATAATTTCCAGGTGTATAAGCCTGACCTTGGCATCACAGGACATAAGTGGCCCTGGCATCATGAGACATTAAATTCCAAGGATAAGCCTGGCCCTGGAATCATGGATTAGTTGACCAAAAGGGGGAAAAGAAATAGAGTTTCAATGGCTAAGAGATTTCGAGTTGAGAGGTCATTCTGGAGGTTACTCTTAGGCAAATTTCAGCTAGATTTCAAACTGCCACAGTACAGCAAACTCAAATCAACAATATTCTTGGATATCCTGAAAGACATTCTGGGTTCTATAAAATTCCATTTATTAACTATTTTTCCTTTTTGTTTGTTAGCTGCTGGCATTAAGAAAGCTCTGTCATGACACCAGTTGGATACAAGAATAAGAAACAGATGCCTCAGAGTCTAAATTCCAGTGACAACACATTAAAATCTCAAAATGTTTAGGTTTAAATGAAAATTCTATAAAACATAAAACATATAAAGAAACAGGAAGTGGTGGTCCAGGCAGAGAAGAATATTAAAGCATTAGAAAGCATCAAAGAGGGGGACAGGTCTTGAACATTACAGGCAAAGATTTTTTTAAATCATCCTAATTAGGCTCAACAAAAAACATGGACAAAGAACTAAAGGAAATCAGAAAAACTATAGATAAACACAAAGAGAATATCAGTAAGATATGGAAACTATGAAAAGGAACCAAACAAAGCGAAGACCACATTAACAGGAACTGAAAGTCCTGTTAAAAGAGACTCATCAGCAGATTCTGGCTGAAGAAAAAATTCATCAGCTTGAAATCATCCAGTCTGAGGAGTAGAAGGAAGAAGGAATGAAGAAAAGTCAATGGAATTTGAGGAACATGTAGGACACCATCAAGGGTAACAATATATGCATCCTGGGAGCCCCAGAAGGAGAAGAGAGAGAGAGAGAGAGAGAGAAAGGGGCTGAGGGAATAGTCAAAGAAATGATAGCTGAAAACTTCCTAAATTTAATGAAAGATAAATACACATCCAAGACTCTCTTCAAACAAGATAATCCCAAATTATCTTGGCACACATTGGCAAATTATAATCAAACTGCTGAATGCCAAAGTTAAAGAGAGAATTCTGAAAGCCACAAGAGAGAGGCAAAATGTCATGTACAAGGGAACTTCAAAAAGATTACGTTCTAGTTTCTCATCGGAAACCATGAAGGCAAGACGGTAGTGAGATAAAATATTTTAAATACTGAAAGAAAAATTGTCAACCAAGAATTGTATATTTGACAAAACCGTCTTTCAAAAATGAGGGAGAGAAAAAAAAGAAAAAAAATGAGGGAGAGATTAAGCCATTCCCAGATAAACAAAAGCTGGAGAAGTTTGCCACCACTAGACCAATCCCACAAGAAATGCTAAAAGGAATCCTTCAGGTTGAAAGGTTAGGACATTAAACAATTGACTGAAGCCATATGAAGAAATAAAAATATCCAATAAGAGCAGTGACATGGTTAAATAGAAATGCCAGTACTATTGTATGTTTGGTTTGTAACACCAATTTTTACTTCCCATAGAATTGTCTTAGTTTTCCAAGCTGCTTTAACAAATACCACACAATGGGCTGACTTAAACAATAGGAAATTTTGTCTTGCACTTTCAGAGGCTATAAGGCTTCCTTCCTCCTGGGGTCAGTGTCATTCTGGTGTTGGCTTGCCACAATTCTTGGGGTTCTTTGGCTTTCCTGTCACATGGTGATGGCCTCTCCTTTCTCTTCAGGGTTCATGCTGACTTCCAACTTCTGGCTTCTCCCAGTGACTTTCTCTTTGAGGCCTCCAGTAACCTGGATTAAAGTTCACTCTCATTCATCTGGGCCACATCTTAATTAAAATAACATCTTCAAGAGTCCCTATCTACAATGGTGTGCTAATTTGCAAGCTGCCAGTGTGTTAGTTTGCAAGTTGCCAGAATGCAATATGCCAGAACTGGAATGGCTCTTTGCGGTTGTTAGATTCAGTTGTCAACTTGGCCAGGTGAAGGCACCTAGTTCTGTTGCTGTGGACATGAGCCAATGGTACGTGAACCTCATCTGTTGCTCACTACATCTGCAGTAAACTAAGATGCATGCCTGCTGTAATGAATGATGTTTGATTTAATTAGCTGGTGCTTAAATGAGAGCGCACAACATAGCACAGCCCAAGCAGCTCACCATACCTCATCTCAGCACTCACAGCTCAACCCAGGTCTTTGGAGATGCAGAAAGGAATCACCCCGGGGAAAGTTGTTGAAACCCAGAGGCCTGGAGAGAAGGCCAGCAGAGATCATCCTATGCCTTCCCACATAAGAAAGAACCTTAGTTGAAAGTTAGCTGCCTTTCCTCTGAAGAACTAACTAAATGAATCCCCTTTTATTAAAAGCCAATCCATCTCTGGTGTGTTGCATTCTGGCAGCTAGCTAACTAGAATACTCTTAAAAAGGGGAATTTGATAAGTTATAAGTTTACAGTTCTAAGGCTATAAAAATGTACAAACTAAGATATCCAGGGAAAGATACCTTAATTCAAGGAAAGCCAATGAGTCAGGAACACCTCTGTCAGCTGGGTAGTCACATGGCTGGCATCTGCTGGTCTCTTATGCCTGGGAGCTGTTGCTTTCAGCCTCTGTTCCTGTGAGGGTTCCTCATTTTGCTTTTCCAGGGCTGGCTTTCATCTTTTGGCTTCCCTTGGCTCTCTCCATGTTCTGGTTTGCTTAACATCTCATGGCAACATCTGCTGGGTTCCAAGCACATGTGTCAGCTCCCTCTCTCTGTTGGCTCTGTCGTTTCTGTAGGCTCTGACTCTCTCCAAAATGTTTCCTCTTTTAAAGGACCCCAGTAAACTAATCAAGACCCACCTTGAATGGGTAGAGTCACATCTCCATCTAATCAAAGGTCACACCCACAAGTGGTCTTACAACATCTCCGTGGAGATAATCTAATCAAAAGTTTCCAACCTGCAGTATTGAATCAGGATTAAAAGAGATGACTGACCCCACAAGATTGAATCAGGATTAAAACATTTTTGGGGGTACATATTTTCAATCTAGCACAAATGGGTTCACACCTGTAGGAATGCAGATTAAGAACATGTCTAAACTGGGGTATATAATTAAATCTACCACAGGATCTAAAATGTAAATGCATGAAAAGTAATGATAAATCAATGGTTTTGGACTTGTAATGCATAAATATATAATTTGTAACAAGAACTACATTCAGGTGTGTGCTGGTTTCAAAGGATGTATGTACCCTAGAAAAGCCACGTTTAAATCCTAATTCCATTTTGTAAAGGCAGCTGTTTCTTCTAATCTCTATTCAGTACCATACGTTTGAAACCTTACTTAGATCATCTCCCTGGAGATGTGACTCAATCAAGAGTGGTTGTTTGGCTGGATTAGGTGGAGATGTGTCTCCACCCATTCTAAGTGGGTCTTGATTACTTTACTGGAATCCTATAAAAGAGAACTACAAGAGAGAAAGCCAAGAGATTCTGAGCAAGCATAGAAGAATGACATAGCCACAAGTAGCAGAGGGTCCACCAGCCAGTGACCTTTGGAGATGAAGGAAAATACCTCCCGGGAGCTTCATGAAACACGAATCCAGGAGAGAAAGCTAGCAGATGACACCATGTTCACCATGTGCCCTTCCAACCAAGAGAGAAACCCTGTCTGTGCTCACCATGTGCCTTCTCACTTGAGAGAGAAACCCTGAACTCATCAGCTTTCTTAAATCATGGTATCTTTCCCTGGATGCCTTAGATTGGATATTTTTATCGACTTGCTTTAATTGGGACATTTCCATAGCCTAAAAACTTAACCTGCCACTTATTAAATTCCCCTTTTTAAAAGTCTTCTGTTTCTGGTATATTGCATTCCGGCAGCTAACAAACTAGAAGAAGGTGTGGGGTGGGGGGAAGATGGAGTGGTATAGAACTAGTTTGACTATGCTATAAAAATTAAATTGGTATCAACCCAAACAAGATTATAAAAGATTTATGATGTTAAATTTAAGCCTCATGGTAGCCACAAGGAAAATATCAGAAAAATATACACAGAAGGAAATAAGAAGGAGGTCTAAAGCAATCACTACCAAAGATCAACTAAATATAAAAATAAGCAGTAATGGAAGAATTGAAGGATACTGAACAGTATTTGTATAACAACGTTCATAGCAGATTATTCACAGTTGCCAAAATGTGAAAACAACCCAAAAGTTCATCAGCAGATAAATGGATAAACAAAATGTGATCTATACATACAGTGGGATATTAGCCTTAAAAAGGAAGGAAGTTCCGATACATACTACTGTATGAATGAACCCTGAAGACATCATGTGGTGTGAAATAAACCAGATTGTATCACATAATTTCACTTACATGAAATAGCTAGAAAATGCAAAGTCATAGAGACAGAAAGGAGAATACAGGTTACCAGCAGGAGGTGGGAGGAGGGAATGGGAGGTAAATGCATAACGGGTGTGGGGTTTCTGTTTGGGGTGATGGGAAAGTTCTGGTAATGGATGGTGGTGAGTATGTTGTAATATTGTGAGTGTGACAATCCAAATGAGTGGTATGCTTGGCATGGTTGAGATGGGAAAACATATGTTGTATATAGTTCCACAATTGAAAAAGAAAAGAATAAAGAGATAATGACAACTGAATGCAATACATGATTCTGGACTGGACCTAATAATGGAGGAGAAAAGGCTCAAGAGGACATTACTGGGACATGAAAAAACTAGAATATAGACTGAAAGTTTTAGATCAGTGTTAAATTTCTTTGAACTTGGTAAGCGCCCTTAACGTGGTTATGTAAGTGAATATCCTTGTTCTTAAGAAATGTACATGGCGGTATTATGTGTTCAAGGAGCATGACGTATACAGCCTATGCTCAAATGTTCACAAAAACGTAGATTGAGCTATCAAGAGATAGACGGATAGACAGAATGATAGAGCAAAATATTAGAACTGTGGATTGAGAGTAGGGGGGATGTTCTCTATGGGTTTTACATTACTCTTGTAACTGTCATGTAATTTTGAAATTATTTCAAAATTAAAAGTTTTTTAAAAAAATAACATTCACTAGGCAATTGGGAAATCTATGCACTGACTGAATATTCAAGGACAGGTCAATTTTTTCCAAGCATGATAATGATATTGCATTTATGTTTTAAAGAGTGTGTGTCCCTATCTTCTAAAGATATATAAAAAATGTTTACGAATACAATATGTCTGTGATTGCCTTCATTTTATCTAGTAGGGATGGATAAAGTGGCTGGGAATTACACTTGAAATTGGCCATGAGTTGATAATTGTTGAATCTAAGTTTTAGGTACAGAGGGGTTCATCATTCTAGTCTCCTACTTTGGGAAGCGTTTCATAATAAAACATTTATAAGAAAAGGTAATGACTCCCATCCCCTTAAAAAGAGTTGGAGGACTGTCCCTATTCGCTTTTCTTCAGGGGCTGTAGGGAAGGGGGAGCTGAAAGACTGAGCGCTTTTGGCAGTGGGTGTGGGGAAAGAAACCCTGAGGGTTTGAGGGAGTGGTGCCAGCTTTGGATCAAGGGAAAACCAGCTGGGGCCAGGAATGGATAATGAAAAAAAAGACCAAGAAGCTGAGCTGGGCCTAGAGGCTCAAAAGCTGCAAAGCCTGTTTTCAGTGCACCTCTGGGCTTCTCTAAGCAAAACACTTTTAGTCACCTATAGAATTCAAAATTCTGGAACAAGGGGAAAAAACTATTTACTGATTTAACAACATTTATGTACACAGGATGCTGTGCTAGCTGAGGTAGGCTCATGAAAACAGCAAAGACACAATCGCAGCCCTCATCAGGCTCAGAGCATTGTCAAAAAGCTAGAAGGCTTATTTGGAAAAACAAGTATCCTGGTACAACAGAAATGTGTAAGCATCGTACACACAGCAAGAAAGAAAGCAGGAGCACCTGAGATTGCCTGCAGGGAGCAGGACAGTTCTACAGATGCAATAGCTTTTGCCCTAAAACTTGTAGACCAGTGGTGTTTGCTAGGACCGAGAGAAAGGAAAAGGAGGAGGAGTTCATATCAGGAAGAAGGAAATTAATTTTCAAGTCATAGCCTGAAATTGCAAAGGTGCCTTCCCGGAACTACAAGTATGTCAGTTTTCCGAAAGAAGGGCCTTAGGACCTGTTGCCCAGCCTGGGGTGACTCCCAACACTTACTTCCCCTATTCTAGGTCTGAGGGGAGGGTAAGGCTGAACTCTTTTTTTTTTTTTTTCATATTCATCATCATGCTCATTTTTTAGAACATTTGCATCAATTCAGAAAAAGAAATAAAAACACAAACAAAAAATTTCATACTTCCCATTCCCCTTACCCCTCCCTTTCATTGATCACTAGCATTTCAATCTATTAAATTTATTTCAACATTTGTTCCCTCTATTATTTATTTTTATGCCCTATGTTTTATTCATCTGTTCGTAAAGTAGATAAAAGGAGCATCAGACACAAGGTTTTCACAATCACACACTCGCAATGCAAAACCTACATCATTATACAATCCTCAAGAAACATGGCTACTGGAACACAGCTCTACATTTTCAGGCAGTTCCCTCCAGCCTTCCCATTACATCTTGACTAACAAGGTGATATCTACTTAATGCATAAGAAGAACCTCCAGGATAACCTCTGGACTCTGGAATCTCTCAGCCATTGACACTTTATTTTGTCTCATTTCACTCTCCCCCCTTCTGCTGGAGGTTTCCTATCCCTTGATGCTGAGTCCCAGTTCATTCTAGGATTTGTGTCCCAAGTTGCCAGGAAGGTCCAAACCCCTGGGAGTCATGTCCCACTTAGACAGGGGCAGGGCAGTGAGAATGCTTGTCCTGCTGGCTGGAGAGAGAGAAGGCTGAACTCTTTTGACCTTTTATATTTAGTTTTCTCGTAGGAAACCGAGAAGTGATCCAACTTCAGGGAAGAGCTAATGGACTGTGGAACCGGCTGCAACGGGAGCCCAGTTGTAAACGCAGCCCGGGAGAGGCTGATGTCAGCGGCCACCGGGGGAGGAGGAAGGGCCCGCCAAATCCCTCGCTGGGACCGCAACAGCCTCCTCCCAGCCTCCTCCCGCAGTTCTAGACCTTTGGTAGCTTTTTGGGAAAAGGGGTATTCCCAAACAAACCCTTTTCTCTCTCTCTCTCTTTTTTTTTGTGTGGACAGTTTCAGTGCTTATCTAAGCTGGAATTAGTTCATGGTATTTATTTCGAAACTACAGACTACATCTGAACTTCCGTAACAAACACGAGTGTTACCAATGTAACCCTTGAGAGAGGCAAGGAGGAATCGGCTAGCATTCCAGGTCACCGAAGCGGTCGGGAGAGGAAGGTGCGCACTGAGCCGCTCTGGACAAGCCAGGCCTTGGCCGTGCGCCCTGCACAGCGAATTGTCCTCATAAACTTCGCGTTCCCACGACCTCTTGCCCAACTCCGCAGAAGCTTCCCGTTTTTCTGGTGGTTTCTCAGTCACCGCCGTCGTTTCGGGACTCACTTCCTCTCGCTTCCGGGGTTCTCCGCGGCTTATTGCGCAAGCACGGCCCCGGCCCGGGAGAGCCGGCGGCGGCGGGCCTCTTCGCGGGCTGTGCGTGCCCCCGTCTCTCGCCTCCGTCCACACCTGCTTCGCGCGCGCCCGGAGAGATCCGAGCGAGATCGTCTGGAGCGCAGAGCCCGCCAGGGGAGGAGCCAGAAACGGCCCCGCCCCCCGCCCCGCGAAGGACTCGTGCGCCTCGGCCCCACCCCCACCCAGCGTCGTTCCTCCGCGCCCGCCGGTCTGTTCCTCAGTCTCGTCAGCCCCGCAGCGCTGCCATGGCCTGGCGGCGGCGGCCCGAGGCCCACGTCCGGGCTCGCGGCGCGCTGACGCTACTGGCCCTGGCGCTGTGCGCGCCCGGGGCCCGGGGCCGGGCGCTCGAGTGGTACTCGGCCCTGGTGAGCACCGCGTACGTGGACCCGCAGACGAACCTGACGGTGCGCAGCGTCTCGGAGGATGGCCGCTTCGGCGACAGCTCGCCCAAGGAGAGCGCGCAGGGCCTGGTGGGCGCCCCCCGCGCGCCGTACGCCGAGGCCTGCGCGCCAGACACTCGCTTCCACGTGCCCGCGCCCGGAGGCTGGGGCGCCAAGCCCTGGGTCGCCCTGGTGGCTCGCGGGGGCTGCACCTTCAAGGACAAGGTGGCGGTGGCGGCGCGCAGGAACGCCTCGGCCGTGGTGGTCTACAACGAGGAGCGCTACGGGAACTTCACGGCGCCCATGTCCCACGCGGGTGAGCCGGGGCGGGGAGGGGGGCGCGGGGAGAAGTGGGGCGGGGACGCGGCCGCGGCCGCAATGGGCTCTGGCTGGGAGGAGCTTTCGGGGCAGCGGTCGATTGGCTCCGCGCGGGCCTCTCGGTGCGGCTGGGGAGGGCGGCAAGGGTCCAGACGGGGGCGGGTCTTCGCCTGTGGCCGTTGAGGTGAAGGAAGGTGCTTGCTGCAACAGGGAAACCGGGAGAACGAAATAAACGACCCCCGGTCCCTCCCCCCCCCCCCCCAGGAGCGAGCTTGCTTGTGGAGCTCAGCGGTGGGGAAATCTGGTTCCTAGTCTTCGACCCTTTCCGCTCAGCATTCCCCAGAGTTGGGTAGGGTGGAAACTGGGGCTCTCCCCCTGCGCACCCCAGGGTCACACCGTCCCTTTCCCAAAGTAAAGGAATGGCCTGCTGGCCCTCTGGTTTCTTAACTTAAACTGTGTATGATAAGAATATTTTAGACTTAGAGTAAAAAAATCTGGCTATAAGTTCAGGTGTGTTTCTCACTTGCTAAGTGTGGGCTTAGAATACTGCCTCTACCAGCCCATCTGATTTCGTTGAATCTTGAATTCAGGTGAAAATCTCGATTATTGTACTTCTCTAAGCGAAAGCAGTTCCTCCTACACATCCCTCAGGGCGGCAGGTGGCATGTTGAAGCTGTAATGGGGCAGTTGAAAATGTCTCACTTTGAAGAAAATCATCCTTTGAACTGAGCTACGAAGAGGTGTGACCAGTG
Organism: Tamandua tetradactyla; assembly: GCF_023851605.1. Lineage (NCBI taxonomy): Eukaryota > Metazoa > Chordata > Mammalia > Pilosa > Myrmecophagidae > Tamandua > Tamandua tetradactyla. The sequence goes on along the minus strand of NC_135343.1, from coordinate 6,880,053 downwards.
CACAGCAGAATGATGGCTTCCAGGGGCACATGAGATTTGTGGATCACAGCCTTCTGAACTTGCTGTGATTAAAATCTCTTTTTAAAGTTTCTCCTGCCAGACATTCTTTTTTTCTGAATTTTAGTTTTTGGTTTCTTTCTGTTGGTTTCAGAACCTAACAACGTTGGGTAAAATGCAGACAGAGAAGTGTCCTTGGAGTGATGAGAAGGGAACCGGTTGGGAGGTGAGAAAGTGGGATGGTCACACAATTCTTTCCACAATTCATCTGGCTGTGAAGAGTGGGGGAGGTGTGGAGCAATCGAGTCAGAAACTTCAGGGGGCAGGTGGAGGGGACGACGGAGAGTGAGGGATATTTGAACTCCCATGGAAGAAAGCTGGTAAAGGATCCGGGAGAGAAGAGAGATGACTGAAGAAATCAGAACTTTGAGAACGTCAAATATCTGGGGAGGGGTTGGCCTCAGCTAATAGAGATACTTCCTCAATTGCAGCAGGAGGGAGCTGGGAGCAGGTGGTGTGGTTAATCCAGTGATTACAAATTGACCCCATTGTACCCAAGCCATTTCTCCTTAAGACCATCCCGAGAGGTCCCGTCAGATTTCACACAGTATTCTAGATACGTCCTAGTGACTGTGAGCCCCCAATTTAGTACTTCCATCAAAGAAAAGAGGTTAGTGGGGCCTGGTTCTCTGATGCTGGGCCCTTGTAATTACTTGTGGGTGTACATGCATCTTGACTTTTTCTTTTAAATGGTAGGCTCATCAATCCATACTACTTACTGCCTTTTTTTTTTTTTCTCTTTTTAAACAGTGACATCAATATCTTTCCAGGCTAAAAGTGCTAGACCTAACCATGGTTTGCAAACTTGCTTGCTTATATTATTGACATAATTTATCTAGGCCCAGAAAAATTTTTATTTTTTTATAAACATAACAACATACAAGCACAAACATTCTTAACATATGATCATTCCATTCTTGGTATATACACAATAACTCACAATATCATCACATAGTTGTATATTCATCACCACGATCACCTCTCAGAACATTTCCATCAATCCAGAAAAATAAAAAGAAAAAAAAAAATTTCGTACGTACCATACCCCTCTCCCCCTCACTGATCACCAACATTTCAATCTACTGAATTTATTTTAACATTTGTTCCCCCTATTATTTATTTATTTTTAATCCACGTTTTACTCATCTGTCCATAAGGTAGATAAAAGAAGCATCAGACACAGGGTTTTCACAATCACACAGTCATATTGCAAAAGCTGTGTCATTATACAATCATCTTCAAGAGATGTGGCTCCTGGAACACAGTTCTACATTTTCAGGCACTTCCCTCCAGCCTCTCCAGTATACCTTAACTAAAAAGATGGTATCTCTGTAATATATAAGAATAACCTCCAGGATAACCTGTTGACTCTGCTTAAAATCTCTCAGCCATTGACACTTTATTTTGTCTCATTTCTCTCTTCCCCCTTTTGGTCCAGGAAGGTTTTCTCAATCCCTAAATGCTGAGTCCAGCTCATTCTAGGATTTCTATCCCATGTTGCCAGGAAGGTCCACACCCCTGGGAGTCATGCCCCATGTGGAGAGGGGGAGGGTAGTGAGTTTGCTTGTCGTGTTGGCTGAGAGAGAGAGGCCCCATCGAGCAACAAAAGAGGTTCTCTTGGGGGTGACTCTGAGGCCTAATTTTAAGTAAGCTTAGCCTGTCCTTCGCAGGGTTTTTATGTGAACAAACCCCAAGATTGGGGCTCAGCCTATTGCTTTGGTTGTCCCCACTGCTTGTGAGAATATCAGGACTTCTCCACATGGGGAAGTTGAATTTTCCCCCTTTCTTGCCATTCTCCCAAGGGGACTTTGCAAATACTTTTTTATTCACTGTTCAAATCGCTCTGGGATTTATCAGGGCATCACTCTGGACAAACCTACAAAATCACGTGCCCTACTCAAGATTCCATGTACTTATGGTGTTCAATTAAGCTGTTCACATAAGTTATATTAGGAAATGTACTAGTCAAAATATAAATTTTGTACCAAATAAACATTTTTGGCTTTAGTCTCACACATAAGTTAAAGTTTTAAAATAGGAATTACCGGGTGGGCCACTGAGGCTCAGCAGGTAAGAGCAGCCTGCCATGCCCGAGGACCCAGGTTCGATTCCCGGTGCCTGCCCATGTAAAAAAAAAAAATATATATATATATATATATATATATATATATATATATGAATTACCATTTATTTTCAACACCCTGTAATAATTACATTCCTTTGTTCTTCCTCATGCAAAAACATTTTTTAATTTGTATATCTAGTTGCTATCATTATACCCTCTAGGCATTCCTAGATAATACCATCTCAGTCTTTTTTATCTGTCTTTTCCTTCTGATTTCATTTGTGCCCGCAAGGCCCAGAAAATTTAACTCATTTTCATTTTAACCCCATGACTCATGGGCTTCTGTTTCCATTATCAGTATCCATTCAGGCTTTCTTAGTTGAAAAATTGGCTACTAGTACTATGATTCAGGTAATCATCGCTATGTGTTGCTGAGTCTACAAAAGTCAGTAAATAAGAATAGGTAGCACTCGTCTAGTGAGGGAGAGAGCTGTGTAAATAAATTGCAGCATGAGTGTAAAAGGTGAATCAAAGAGGTGTTGGTGCTTTGGGTACACAAAAGGGCAGGTGGTGCTGGAAAGCTTTGAGTCGAGTTTAAGCTGATTGGACCAAGTTGAGCTTGAGAGATTGGACTGAGAATTCTCCATGGAGGGGGAAGAATGGTGGAGAGAGCATGAAATTTAAAGTACTGGGAAAAAGAAAACCTGAAAGTTCATGAAATTCTCTAGCTAGACTTCTAAAATGTACGTGTTGCTGCCGGAATTAATGTTCTAAGCAGATTGATTCCACTAGTTTACATATTTCAGTAGTTATTACATATTTCGTCCCCTTCAGGAAACTTTTGAAATATACTTAAATAGTCTGCTTGGAAAACAAAATGGTGTAGTAGACTGGAATAAGCCATCCAGAATTTTGAAGCTATAGAAGAATTGATTTATCTATATCCAGAGAGTGGAAAACAGTGTGATTTGAGTGCAAGTGTGTCCAGCTTTGACGCCTACATCCTTTCCCTTCCACGCTTGAGGTCCTGGAGGAGACGGGCTGCCAGGGACAAGGGTCCTCTGACCTTAGCACTGGCTTTTCCAGCTAGACTGTGATAGTGAGCCAATCACAGATTGCTGAGGCCTCAACTGTGGAATAGTACAGCATCTTTCTGCTTCTAGTGAGATACTTGAGAGTTGGTTTCTCCCCATTATCACACAAAGAATACTTTATCTTTTTCCAGAAGTTTATAACATAGAAACAGTTTTGTTTTCCATATAAAAGCTTTTAACTAAGTAATGGATACCTGGGGGGTTCATTATGCTATTTCTACTTTTATATGTGCCAGAAATTCACCACAAAAGGGTGTTTATAAAAAAAGTCTCTTAGCTTTAAAGTGCCGTGTGAGTGGTATGATAGTCATAATTATTTCCATATTCATCTTTCTTAGCTCCTAGATGTTTGTTTTCTTGAAGACAGGAAATGCCTAACTCATTATTGCGTCTTCCCCCAAGGATGACTGGGAGTAGGACTCCAGTCTTGCCAAGAGGCACTTACGGGCCTTGGGTCAAGGGTCGGCTTCTAGACAGCAGTCATTGTAGAAGCGCACTTCTGGTATTTCAGTAACCAGATTCCAGCAGCTGAGGTCCACAGTAGATTTGCTACAGATTAAATTTCTCTCTTCAATAAAGAAACAGTGTTATAATGTGGTTTCAGTGTAATACCATAGAACATCCTTTACATGCATTTAAAGTTGTTTTTTTTTGAATAGGTAATGTGTGCACAGAGTATAGAAATTTTACTGTACAAAGTAAGACAGACTCCCAGCTCTGTGATATGAGACAGAGAGATGCCTCAGTCTAATTTATATAGCTGTTTTCTCATGATACACATTTAGATTGTGATAGCAAAAAAAAAAATTAGAAAAAACATTGGCAATAAACATCTTTATATATACGTCAATGTGTACATATGTGCTTTCAAGTTCCTAGGAGTGGAATTGCTGGGTCAAAGCCTTACGAGCATTTTAAGTGTTGATAGCTGTTGTCCTTCATGCAGGTTATAGTGATTCACTCCCTAGCACTGTCTAAGAGTGCTGGGGTTTGTGTTCTCTTTTGCTCGTATACCATGCCAAACCTTTTGATCTTAGCCAGGCTGTTTTGTTTGTACCACAACTTTTCATATGTTCAAAATCCATTTATTGTGGAAGGACTGCTAATGTGCCAAGGATTTCTTTTAGGGGTGATGAAAATGTTCTGGAATTAGATAGTGGTTGCTAAAATACTAGATATGCTAAAAAAACACTGAACTGTACACTTTAAAAGAGTACATTTGATGGTATTAGAATTATATCTCAATGAAGCTGTTGTGAAATACATTTGTATTTTCTTTTCTGTGAAGTGACTTCATTTCCTTTGCTGGTTTTTCCATCACTTTTAAGGAAGGGGTACAGCTTCCTGCCAGCCACCACCACCCTCTCCCCATATCCAGTTGTGCCTCTAGTTTAAAAGTCTTGACATTATTAATTTGCAATTCCGCTTTAGTCTTCTGTGCGTTTTTGGACTTTTTATTCTATCCCATTATTCTGATGCTTTTCATATGCTACTATTACACAGTTTATCTTCCTTTAACTATAAAGGCTAGTTTAACTATTCCTGTTTAAAAAGTTTTCCTGATCATTCTTGCATATTTTCCCTAACTGAGCTTTAGAAGCAGCATTTCTAGTTATTTTAAAATCCTTTTAATATTTTATGCTTGTTGTATTAGTTTATAGATTCATGTGAAATTAATTAGTTTATGTTTTTTCTATTTTTCTTTCCCCTTTTTTGGAGGGGGGGTCTTATGTGTGCTTATGCTTTTGGAGCAGTGTTAAATAATAGTCGTTTTGCGTCCCAGATTTTAATGGACATGCTTTAGGCATTTTGTATTGACAGGGATACTGAACAAAAGCTATGGGTTCTTTCCCTAATGCACATAACAGCCTGCCCATGACACCAGAGTTTCAAAGAGAGAAAAAAGTTTATTGCAAGGGGTAAAACAGATCACATGGTCTGTCAGCCTAAAAAGCTATCTTCTCAAACTGCAGTAATCTCATAGTTTTATAGTATCAAAAGATGGGTAGGTTTTAGGATAATAAGCACAGTGGCCCCAGATGATGTAATTAGAGATGATCTAACTATTGGGCATGCATAGATTGATTACGTGCTTAGTCACAGAAGTCGTGTAAGAAAATGACGGTCTTAAAATGATGATGGGCATGATTTTTAGTATAATAATGAAGTATAGGTGACTTATAGGTCAAAATCTAAGCTACTGTACATGTCAGACAGACCCATTTTGGTTAGATCCATCTTCTGTTACGCTTCTTTTCCGCTTTTGGTTCGGAAGGCTTTGTCGATCCCACAGTTCCATAGTCAGACTCATCCCTGGGAGTCATAACCCACATTGTCAGGGTGATTTTCATCCTGAGTGTCATATCCTTCATAGGAGGAAGGGTAATGATTTTCCTTGTAGAGCTGGGCCCAGAAAGAGAGTCCACATCTGAGCAACAAAGAAGCTTCCTGGAACAACTTTTAGGCCTCATTATGGGTAGTTTTAGCTTCTTCCCTACAGCAATAAATTTTGTAAGGGTGTATTATTTAGAGTTCTCTAGAGAAACAGAATCAACAGGAAACACTCGCAGATGTAAAATTTATAAGTGTCTCACGTAACCATGGAAATGCAGAGTCTAAAATCTGCAGGTCAGACTATGAAGCCGACGATTCCGATGGAGGATCTGGATGAACTCCACAGGAGAGGCTTGCCAGCCGAAGCAGGAAGGAAGACTGTCTCTTCTGAATCCTCCTTAAAAGGTTTCCAGTGATCAGATTAAGCATCACTCATTGCAGAAGACACTACTCCCCTTTGGTTGATTACAAACGGAATCAGCTGTGGATGCAGCTGACATGGTCATGATTTAATTCTATGAAATGTCCTCATTGCAACGGACAGGCCAACACTTGCCCAACCAGACAAACAGGTACCACCACCTGGCCAAGTTGACACATGAACCTGACCATGACAAAGAGCAAGCCTCAAAATCCAGGGCTTCACCTATTTTTTTGGGAGTCCCCACTGGTTGAGATTATATATCCCCCCCCCCCCTTTGGACCCTCAGGGGACTCTACCAATACTTTTTAATTATCAGTTCACCATAGTCTGACATGTATCCTGGTATTAAATTAAACCACATAGAACTACCATTGTGGACTCCACAGAGTTACAACCGAGAAATCAGGATTTAAGGAATGATTTTGATTCCTGAATCATTATATAGATAGTCCTTTTTGCTTTCTGGTATATTGTAGTAGCAGAGGAAATTTTGAAATCTCTCCATTGTAATCCAGCTGGCTTGATCTCTGGTAGTGGTTGTATAGCCCTTACTTTTGCTCCTGTGATTGTAAACATTGTGACTAACTTTCATTTGTACCCAGTTATCAAGTTTTTTGACCTTAAAGTCTTGTAATCACTTAAGACAGCCCCTAATGTTTATTAATGAAGGGTCTTGGGTGCACCCAGAACTAACCCACCCCAAGTCCAAAGTTATCTTGATAACCAAGATGGAATCTAATTGAAGTGGGCCCGCCAGATATGTGCAGTGGCTTAGACTAACCTACAAGTCACCTATATACATCATTCCGCCATTTTCTTTCATACTTCTGTGGCTAAGCATGTAATCAGTCTGCGCATGCTTAATAATCAGATCATCTCTGATTACATCATCTGCAACCACTGTGCTCATTATCCTAAGCCCTGCCCATCTTTTCTCTAATAAAACTACCCGAGTTACTGCAGTTCGGGGAGACAGATTTTGGGCTGCAGTTCGGGGAGACAGATTTTAGGCCATCTGCTCTACCATGTGCCTAATAATAAATTCTTTCTCTTTTTGAAACCCCTTTGTCTCAGGAATTGTTTTTTGAGTGTATTGGGCAAAAGAATCCATGGCCTTTGGTAGCAGAGTCACCCAGTGTTCAGGGAAACACCAGCTGATATACACATAGCTCAGGGACTCAGAATCTAGAAATATATTTACAACTTCACACTAAGTGTGGCTGAGATAAGGGCTTACAGTCTAGACTCCCATTTTCATTTAAGTATTTTTTTAAAGAGATCTTTGTATATTTGTTCTTTTGCTTCTGGCTTATTTTGCACAACACAATTGTCCCCAAGGTTTATTCAGTTCACTCTGTGCCTCTCAATGTCCTTCCTTTTTGTAGCCTCACCATATTCCATCACATAAATGTATCACAGTTTGCTATTCTGCTTCTTAGTCATTGTACCCTTTGGCCCCCTCCATCTATTGCGCATCGTGGATGATATCCAAAATAAACCATGTCTTACAGTATCCTTGCTTGGTTGTACAATCAGTATTACTCTCAATTTTAGACAATTTTCTTTGGTCTGTTATGTCAAAGAACCAGCAAACACAGCATCACCAACAATCAAATCAAAACTACCCCTTATCATTTGTCCTTCCTCTCCAATTAATTGCCCCTGGTAGTGCTGAAGTACTATTGATATCTTCCTGTTAACTGTTGGCCATAGCATGCATTTTTAGTTTTCCTACTTTACCCCTCTGCTACTGACTCTCTGTCCACTACTGAACCTTTGAAATAGTTCATGTGAGAACTTATTTATAATTGTAGATTTAATCAGTAGAATACATGGTACTATAGATCTCCTTTCAATCGTATTCACCTTCAGTATGGCAGTGTTACTTATAACCCCACTAATAGTTATCATCACCTTTATCCGTTTCCTTGACTTTAGGTTCAACCTCTTTGAGTGACTTTTCCCCGTCTCTAGCTTTGTGTATCTCTAGGTATGCTGTATTCTACAGCATAACCTCTTAGATTACCTTTACCAGAGTCATAATAGCAAAACCATACAGTATCTGTCCTTTTGTTTCTGACTTATTTCACTCAGCATTATGTTCTCAAGATTCATCTACATTGTCATATGCTTTGGGACCTCATTTTGTCTTACTGCTGCATTATGTTCCATCTTATGTATATACCACATTTTGTTTATCCACTCCTCTGTTGATGGGGACTTAGATTGTTTCCATCTTTTGGCAATTCTGAATAGTGCTTCTCTGAACATCTGTGTGCAAATGTCTGTTCATGTCACTGCTTTCAGCTCTTCTGGGCGCTTACCGAATATCAGTATTGCTGGGTCATGGGGAACCTCAATATTTAGTTTTCTGAAAAATCACCAAACTGCCTTCCACAGCGGCTGCATCATTATGTATTCCTACCAACAGTGAGTAAGTGTTTCAGTTTCTCCATATTCTCTCCAACATTTGTAGTTTAATAGCGGCCATTCTTATATGTATGAGATGATAGTTCATTGTCGTTTTAATTTTCATTTCTCTTATAGCTAATAAAAATTAGCATCTCTTTATGTGCTTTTTAGCCATCTGTATTTGCTCTTCAGAAAAATGTCTGTTCATATCCTCTGTTCATTTTATAATTGGGTTGTTTGTTCTTTTGTTGTGAGTTGTATAATTTCTTTATGTATAGGCTATCAAGCCTGATATGTGATATGTGGTTTCCAAACATTTTCTCCCATTGAGCTGGCGGCCTCTTCACCATTTTGGTGTAGAAGGTTTTTACAATCCCTTGATGCTGAGACCCAGTTCGTTCTAGGATTTCTGTCCCACATTGCCAGGAAGGCTTACACCCCTACACCAACCAACAATTTTAAACAGATGCTTAATACTTATATACTTAAGTAATACGCCAATCAATAACTAAAGTGAACACACCAATTAACAAACAAGCATTAAACATTAAGTGGTGTATAATGAACTAATACACCACTTAACAGTTGAACAAGCATGATACACTTACCTGGTCTCATTAAATACCAGTTACTTGTTGGATTATCTATTTTCCAGGAGTTTACTCAGCAAACTCAGGGCAGGGCCTTGAAGCCTGTACAGGATGGTACCTAGAAAACAGAAAGCTGTAGAGGTCAGAGCAAAGGGAATCATTCTAGAAGCCAGATGCAGGGCCTCAAGCCCAGGTTGAGGAGACTCGAACCACCATATTAACTTCCTGATCCACTTTTACCTCGATGATCTACTCACCCAGTTAGATGTTCAGACTTGGAACTGGAAACTGTTTCTCTCTTTGAAGGTTTTTAAGGCACTGATGGTTCTGGAGTGCCGGCAGAAGAAAGCAAAACCTGGTTATTGAGTGTCTAGACTAAGAAAAAGTCTAGCAGCTGCAGGAGGCTTTTTACCTGTTTTACTGGGGCTCCAGAACTTTGGGCAGTTGGACTCCTTCTTAGGAATCTTTGTCCCATCTAGATTGCCAAATTGATACTTGATAAAAAATGGTAAGTTCTCTGCCTGGTGCAAATAACAGCCAGTCCATGACTAGGGTTTCAAAGAGAGAAAGTTTATTGCTAGACGCAAGGCAGGAGATTAGATGGACTGTCGGCCTAAAAATCTGTCACCTAGAATTGCAGTAATTCTAATAGTTTTATAGTGTCAAAAAATGGGCAGGTTTTAAGATAATGAGCACAGTGGCCCCAGATGATATAATTGGAGGTGATCTAATTATTGAGCATGTACAGATTGATAGCATGCTTAGTTACAGAAGTTATGTAAGTAAATGGCAGCTTTAAAATGGTGGGCGTAATTTTTAGTATGATAATGAGGTATAGGTGACTTATAGGTTAAAGCTTAAGTACTATGTATGTCAGACAGGCCCATTTTGGTTAGATGCAGCTTCAGTTATCAAGATAACTTAGAGTGTATTAGTTCTACGCTGACTGAAGGCCCTTTGTTAATAAACCTTAGGGGCTGTCTTTAGTGATCATAAGGCTCTAAAGTTGAAAAACCAGAAAATGGGTACAAGTGAAAGTCAGTCACAAGGTTTTTACAGTCACTGGGGCACAAGATAAAGTCTATATAATCATTATCAGAAATCCAAGGCAATTGGATTATAGTTCAGAGATTTCCATTATTTTCCTTTGTCCACACTAATATACCAGAAAGTAAAAAGAAATACCTATATAATGATTCAGTAATCATAATCATCCCTTAAATCTTAACTTCTCAGTTACAATATTCATAAGTGAAATTGGGCTGTATGATTCTTTTGTTTGTTTTTTTGTGATTACCTTTGTTCGATTTTGTTATCTTTGAAATGCTTTTAAAAGCTTCCTTCTTTTTATCTTCTGTGGAATGGTTTAAATATCACTGTTAATTGTTGCTTGAAGGTGTGGTGGTAAAATTTGCTATATATATATATATATAGCTTTTTAGGGAGATAGTTCTTAATGATTTATCCTACTTTCTTCCATAGCAAGCAATCTATTTTGTTTTTCTCTTTTGGGATCAGTTTTGGAAACTTATGTTTTCCTTAAAAACTATCCATTTCATCCAAGTTTCAAATGTATATGCATTTGTTTATATTTATCTTAACTTTCTGCAGATCTTTTTATGTTCTTTATTGATTTCTTTGTCCTTTTCCCACAGGAACAGGAAATATAGTGGTAATTATGATAAGCTACCCAAAAGGAAAAGAAATTTTGGATCTTGTACAAAAAGGAATTCCAGTACAAATATCCATTGGGCCTGGCACCCGCCATATGCAGGAGTTCATCAGTGGCCAGTCTGTGGTGTTTGTGGCCATTGCCTTCATCACCATGATGATCATCTCACTGGCTTGGCTGATATTTTACTATATACAGCGTTTCCTGTATACTGGCTCACAGTTCGGAACTCAGGTAATTAAGGATAACCTTTTTTTTTTTTTTTTTTTTTTTTTTTGGTATGCTATAGGGTGGGGGTCATATTTCATTGTTTTTCCATGTGAGTATCCCATTGTTGCAGCACCATTTGTTGAATTTTTTGTTTGTTTGTTTTGGGAAGTGCATAGGCCAAGAGTTGAACCCAGATCTCCTGCATGGCAGGCAAGAATTCTACCACTGAACTACTCTTGCACACCCAGGATAACTTTTTTTTAACTTTGCTTTTTTTTTTAAAGATAGTTCATAAGTACTTCCCACATGTATTATTTGAAGTTTTTACTGACCATACTCTTAATTCCATTTTCATTCATAATATTTAAATATTAATAGGATTCTTGAAAATAATTTTTGACTCGGAATATATTAAATTTTCTGTTTTGTGGGGACCTAGATACCTTTAACTGGGTCATGTTTTGCATGTTTGGCTCTTGCAGATACCTCTTTGTCCTTTCCCAGCCATAAAGGAGTGACAGAAAGATATGAGATAGAGTAGAGCTGTCCTCATGTAACCCTGGTTCTCTGACAAGCCCGAAGGCGAGGAGCAGTGGATGGGCACGTCTGTGTCTCCATTGTGGAACAACTTTAAAGCCATTTTATCTGCAGGGAGACACTGTCTTAGTAACATCAGAGAGCTGGAGGCTTCCAAAGGCGGTCCTTTTGAATTTCAGCCTCACCACTATAGTCTTGAGAAGTTGACCTTCCTGACTTTGTAGGCAATAGGTAATCATTTCTGCGTTGTCTTCCACCTGACCATCAGGAAGGGCTCTTTACTTTTAGAGATGTCAACAGGTGTATGGTTTCCCTATTCTGAACTTACTACTTTCTTTCCAATATTTAAACATAAGAATTGGTTTCTTCTTCAGACATGGGATTGAAAGTAAGTATTCTTAAGCAACTATTGTTACATTTGACTTTTCTGTACCTTAACACGTAAAATTTTTCTTTTACTTATTTTCAGTGTAGTCATTTAACTTTGTTTTTTAAAATTTTTTCTATGTGCTTGCATATATTATAATGTCTGACTTTCTAAAATAGATTTTTAACTTAAAGTTTTCAATAATATTTTTCCTACCCAAGAGCCATAGAAAAGAAACTAAGAGAGTTATTGGCCAGCTTCCACTTCATACTGTAAAGCATGGAGAAAAGGTAATTTTTTTTATGGGGTGTTTTGGTTTAGACTTGAGAATGTGTCTATTTATATATCTAAGAAATCATTGCCAGTCTGTTAAAGTTCACAATATTGAACTGTGGTGGGTTGACTAGTTTGAGTTACTAAGTTTTATGTATGTGTTCATTTTTAAGAGTTGTAGAGTATTCAGTCACATATGCAAAGAGTTGTCCCTTGTGGAGCCATTAGTCACACATGGCTATTTAAATTTAAATGGATGTAATTTAAAATAAAGTCCCGCAGTGCACTAGCACATTTCAGATGCTTGAAAGCTACATGTGGCTGTACTGGCAGGACATTCCCAGTGTCACAGAAAATTCTCCTCGTTCATCAGTTCTGCACCACGGTGACTCTGAGAAGCTAAAGAACTTATTCTATACTATATACCTTTGATATTTTAAAATTAATTTCTATTAAATCTGAAGCAAAGTGTCCATTCTCTGAGTTTGTTAATTCCAGGATGAAAATGTTGAGATTTGTGGAAAAGAGGAGAAAAGATTTCTTAAAACTAAAAACATTTTGACATGGCCAATCTCTTAGAAGTTTATAATCATACCAGAGTTTTTGTTGTTGTGTTTTGTTTTTTGTGCAATTTTATTGAAATATATTAACACCCTGTACAAACTATCCAAAGTATACAATCACTGGCTCACAGTATCATCACATAGTTGTACATACATCTCTGTGATCAATTTTAGAACACTTGCATTACTCCAGAAAAGAAAGAAAAAAGAAAACTCAAATCCTCCCATACCCCTTACTCACCTCCCCCCACATTATTGACTCATAATATTGATGTGATACATTTGTTATTGTTGTTGAAAGAGTAGTAAAATATTACTGTTAACTATAGTCTGTATATAGTCTGTAGTTTGCAATATATACATTTTTTCCATGTACCCTCCGTTATTAACTCTCTCTGATAATGTCGTCGTACATTTGTTCTAGTTCACGAAAGAACTGTTTAATATTTGTAACAGTTAATCACAGACGTTGCCTACTACAAGATTCACTATGTATACATTCCCATGCTTTAACCTCCAACTTTCTTCTGCATACCAGAATTTTTTACACAATTTTTGGAACAGAACAAATCCAGAATCTAGAAACTCAGATTCTTAAAGGATACTTTCCTTACAAGGAAAACTTTTGCTAATGCAGTAGTATTTATCTTTTTGTAGTCCATCTTTTGTGCTGTAAAATGTTGATAACTGTGCTGAATTATAACTAACTGTGTGTTGATTCAGTTTTGTGATTTCATCTTATTTCACTAAATTGCTGAAATTGAATCAATTCTACCCTACAGTCTCGTCTCCCTCTTTTAAAAAAAGTAACTGCATTTATATAATATTGACATTGAATAATTGTGTACAGGTTTAGAATCAGATATTAGTGGTTTTATGTAGAAAATTCAATATTAAAATACTCTTGCAATTGTCTTGCTGGCTACCATGCCTTCCCAAAGCCATTTTTCTATATATAAAAATAGTTCCTATGATTCTCTCTTTATCTTTAACTGTGTTTCAAAAAGAAATTGCTTAGAAAAATAGCTGTAGGGTATAACAACAACAACAAAAAGTTAAAGTGAAATCAGAACTTAATGAATTAGAGAACAAAAGCAGAATTGGTAAATAAAAAATCATGAATTCTCTTGCAAGACTAGCCAAGATTTTTTTTAAGCACAAATTACTTTAGAACACAGTTGCAAGGTGCTCAAAATAATTAGAAATATACTATAATTAACCTGATGTTGCATGTGAGTGAAATGGATGATTTTCTAGGAATATGTGAACTATCACACCCCCTAAAAAAAGATGTAGAAACTTTAATAAATATAATAATAAATATCCATGGAAGAAGTTTAGCTTGTCCACAGTCTTTCACTTCAAGAGTACCAGTGAATCCTGTCATATCTTTAAGGATCAATTTCTATGTTATGTATTCCATTGCATAGAAAGATAGAAAGTCTCAATTTTTTTCTGCATAGTTAGCATATTTTTAATACCAAAATCATGCAAAAATATAACAATAAAAAGAATCTGTTAAAAGAAAAAAAAAGAATCTGTCGACCAGTATTGCTTATAGTTGAATGTGCAGAAATTCTAAATAAAATATCAGTAAGTTAAGCCCAACCATATATTAATATAAGTGACCAAATCTAGATGTCTTAGAGCATTTTTATTTCAGGGACCTATCAAAACTAGTTTAAGTAAAAATGGTTTGAGGATATAGAGAAACCTATGGAACCCAGTTGATGGAAGTAGCTGGGCTTGTGTTAAATTGTTGGAAAATTTGGATTGCGGGAAGCAAATTTAGAAGGTAAGGGTCTTTATAGTATTTCTAAAATTTATTTTGTTTTACAATAAAAAACTTTAAGCAGGTATAAGAAGTACCTGAAAATAGATCCAGGGTACGACGTGAATAACGGAAAGCTTTTCATTATTTATAAAATAATGTTATGTTGGGTATAATTAAGTTTTCACTGGGGAAAAATGAAAGCTATGAAAAACATTTAAAAGATTTAGGGTTAATACTAAGAAAATTAAGACATATCAGAATGAACATACTGCTTTATCGTTAGTCTTCATACAGCAATGGGGATTAGATGGTTTGGCCTAAAGCCTTTTACATTTAGTAGCTCTGCAGAGTGCTAGTTTATTTCTATGCAAATACATTGAGCAGAAAAAAGTACACTTTTTCTTTCCACATTTCCCGTTTTTCAATCAATATCTTACTTACAGATCCCAGAGAATCCTTAGGCAGTTTCCAGTTAGCACCTATGTTAGACTCTGTGAGCGTTCAGCATAGCTGGTTACTTAACAAGCATGTACCTTTATGTTTCTCTTGGAACATGCCTTCTACTTTCCTTAGCAGGAGATCTCAGTCCTTAATTATACAATGTGGATTCATATGTGTAGTTTACTGAATTGAGTCTTTGAGAACATGAATAAATAGATATTTTTATCTTTATCCTTCTTCTATATTATTTCCTTTTTGAAAATATGTTTCCATGAACTGTTTTTTTTGAAAGTTGACAAAATAATGGTTTAAAAAGGAAGAATTCCTGAATGGTTTAATGTGGTGTATATGTGGATTTTCTGACTACATTTCATTTTGAACTTGGACAGAAAAACGTTATATTACCTTTAAATCTACATCTTATCCAGTTATGGAGACTAATATTTGCTTTCTAATTTTTTTTTTACCCGTTCATTGCAAACTCTTGGGGATTTTAAAATTCATTTCATTTTTGGTTGGCATGTGATAAGTGATAATTTTACTTTGGATAAAATGTCTAGTTACAAAATGTAAAGTAATTTTAATACGATCTTCTATACCAATATATACATATAAATTCATATTTTTATTACTTGCAAACAATTGATGTACATGGTTAAATAGATTTAAAAATAATTACACAAAAATAACTTGCTGAAGTTCCAGCCACGTGCAGACAGTGGATAGTCTCTGAATCCCCATCCTAGAATCCCAGGAAAGAATCCCATTGACCTGTCTTGGGTCAGATGACTATTCTGGTCCTGCCTGCTTTGAGTCAACAGGATGGGGCCCAGTGGATAAATCCTGGGAGCTGCACAGATGTGGAAGGGCAGAAGGTGGGGCACTGATGTCACCAGGAAGGTCTGTTCTAGGTAGATTCTTAGAAATGGAAATTCTGTCACGTGACTTCTTCTTTCCAGCATACCTTTTTAAACTTGATAGATGAAAAACGATAACTCATTTTAATTTATCGTTCTCTTTCACTAGTGACAGTAAATATCTTCAGATATTGAGCCATTTGCTTTTTCTTATTTACAAATTGTTTCTCTGTTCTTTAGTAAATTCTAATGAAAATGCCCTGGGATTTTTTTTTTTTTTTAAAGATTTCAGATGACAAGTAGCTTATTGGATATTCTCTTTGCATTATAAATTTTCTATTTGAAAAGTAGTTTATTTGATCATAGTAAAGCAGACATATTTATTTTTACAGCCTTTAAAACATGAGCGTTAACATAGTATTTAAACAATGTTTATGTCTGATTAAGTAAAAATGAAATTTTTTCCTTTTTGGCCAACTTCTTTGGATAATCTCTAGAGAGTAGTAAAAAGAAAATGCCTTGTACAGTTGTATGTGTTTAGTTTCAGGTTGTATTAACTTAGAGTAAATTCATCATTGTTTTATATCAAGGATATAATAAATACTTTCCTCTTTTCTTTTTACAGGGAATTGATACTGATACTGAAAATTGTGCAGTGTGTATTGAAAATTTTAAAGTAAAGGATATTATCAGAATTCTGCCATGCAAGTATGTTCTTTTCACCTTCTGAGAACTATTGATGACACTAAGAATTACTTGATAAATTTCAGGGTTTTAACAAAACATGTTAACATGTTTAACAAAAAACATGTCTTACATGATGTGAAGATCTTGCCCTCTTATGAGCATCTCATCTTTCAGAAGAGAAGGTTGAATTTTAATATTGTCTTCAAGGCTCCTCCTATGTTGTTACTTTAAAATTGCTTTGCTTGGGAGCCTAATCCTAGGGGATCCTTAGTACCCGCTGTGTATCTTTGTCATAGATTGGCTTTTAATGTTATAATTGAGTCTTCATTAGAACCTAGGAATACCATTATATTTTTAGTGGTGAAAAAGATGCTGCCTTGGGAGCAAGCTTTCATGAAGCATGAAAGATGAAGGACCTTTGAAGAGTGGCAGATATGGCCTTCGGAATGCAGGTCATGGGAAGGCAATGGGTTGCCATTTGCAGCCTGAGTTTGGGTTGTCTTTAGTGTTGTGTAAAGTAAATATTCCTTACATTTTGCTAGTGATGGTAGGGCTTTGATTTAGCAACAGGATTTTGAGATTTCATTTTTAACATGAAAATGCCTTAATTGATAACATTTTTCAAAGAATTACATTGTTAGACCAATTAATTTTCTGTACATAAATTAATTCTTTTAATTCTTGGATCAATTTTAATTAAACTTTAATTAAGATATATCTTTATGCTTGCAGGATACTTTAGAATATATAGAAGTTTATGTTAATTTATATAATTTATATTAGATTAAATTCTCAATAAGTCTGAAGGAAATGAAGGAATAAATATCAGAATAACAAATTAAAAAGTTCCCTAAAAAAGAGTAGTTTGCTTAAACCTACAGGCATTTATATGGGGTTGGTGGAATAGATACTTAATGATTGGGGTCACTATAGGTTGCTCACATCCTATTGAAAAAAGAATTTGTACTCAAGGCTGCTTTATGGCAAGCCTTTTTGACATGAAAAATGCTTAGAATGCTATGCAAATGAGCCTGAGGATAATTTCCTTTTGCAGCACTAGGTCCTGTCCTGGTGGTTGGGCCTGAGTTTGTCCTTCACCTTCATAGGCAGACTTGTGCATGTATATTCACTGTCAGAGCCCATTTCCTGGTCTCCTCATTTTCTCCTGGCACAAAGCAACAACGTTTCTTTTCTGTTTTTGTGAAAATTATTCCTTTGGGTCAGTTTCAGGTGGAGGATGGAAAGGTCGAAAGCCAAGATGGACTGTAATGTTATGTAATTGAGTGCTGTTATTGTACTAGCAAATTTCTATTTGGAGAAAAGTTCTTCAGGTATTAACAGTATTAACAGTGAAAAATTGTTGAGTATTTACCGTGTGCCCAGCACCTGTATAAGCACGTTCTTTGCTTCCTCCTCAGAGCCCTCTGGTATAGATCCTGTTACTATCCCACATTTTACAGGGGGAAAATGAGGTCAGAGATGTTAAGTCACTACTTCAGAGTCTCCCCTCCCAAATTGTTTCACTCCAAAGCCATACTCTAAGAAAACATAGTTCCTCACAAAGAAGGGAAAGTTAGCCATTAAATTGAAGATAAATATGTCCTCTTTCTTTCTTTTTCTTTTTTTTTTTCTGAACCTGAAGATGATAGGTGTTCATTATTGAAAATACAGAATATACCCAAGTGTGTAAGAGAGAAAATGAGTAATTTTAAAGCCTGCCACCCACACATGACTTGTTAATGTTGTGTTGTGTTTTCACAAGTGTGATTTTGTAGACTTAAGATACCATTAGTTTACTTCTGCTGTATTAATTCCCAGAAGGTTTTCAAGTAACTTACAAAAGGAACATAAAAATTACAGCCTTGCATGAGGCTAAAATAAAGCTCACCTTTGAAAATAACTCCAGCTATTTTTGTGAAGTAAAAGGAAATTCTCTTTAAGTGCCAAATTCTGTTTGGCATAGAAAATAGAATAGATAATTACAGAGGGTGAGTGAGAATAGACTACAATATCTGTTTACCATCAATTAACTTGTGATGAGAGGATGAGGAATGAGTTGATAGAGTGTTTGTGTTCCTTTATAAGATAGAACAATTTATTTTAAAACATTAACACATACTTAATTTTTTTAGGCACATTTTTCATAGAACATGCATTGACCCATGGCTTTTGGATCACCGAACTTGTCCAATGTGTAAACTTGATGTCATCAAAGCCCTGGGATATTGGGTTTGTTACATTTTTGTTTATATTCGATCTCTGCCCCGATTCTTATGAGTTACTTGATTTCATTATTGACCAGAGAGGCAAGAGGAATGGACTAAATGTTCTTAACCTCCTTCTAGGTCTTGAAAGAAATTTTTCTCTTTATTAAAAATGAATTTTAAGGCATTCCAAAAAATTAATTAACTAAACTTGTGATTATGGAATATTATACTAGGATGTTGTCCAGAGTTTTTGATTCCTTAGAGAAGTACATTTGGTATATCACTCTTCAGAATGTGTGTGTGTGTGTGTGTGTGTGTGTGTGTGTATGTAGTAGCCAGTTTCATATAAACAAGGATTATAAAATGTTTTAAATGGAAAGGTGCACATTTTACATGTAAGGAAACTGAATCCAACATTTCTGGACTCCAGTTGTCCCAAAGCCTGGGTGTCAGAACCACACAGTAATAGGGAAATCTGGCCTAAACTGAATTTGTTGCATCAGTTTGTATACTTAGATGTCCAGAGGACCTTCTGTTTTCTGTCAGAAAATAGAAACAATTAAGGCAAAGTGAACGAGAGGTCATAAGAACACTAGCCCTTTGCTAAATGCTTTACATGCATTATCACACTTAATCCTTCCGAATACTGTATCAGGTAAGGTCTGTTAATATCTCTGTTTTACTAATTAGAAACTCTAGCTTAGGGAAGTTCAGCCACACATGAAGATCACGCAGCTAGTTAATGGAGAACCAGCTTTAAAACACAAGTTTGCTTAATTCCAGTACTATAGTGGCCTAAAGAGGATATGTAGAGGGGAAAAAATGGATTTTTCTAGGTTGTTATAATTTTTATTGTTTTTAGAATCTTCATACAAACTATTAGTGCCTCAAAATATTTCTGATCTAATGAGTATTTTTGAAATAAGGAAATTTTGGAAATAATGTAAATAAAGAATATATTTCTTGATGTTAAAACATAGTTCTGGAGTTCTTAGTACAGAGAGGCTTTTTATGGCAATCGTTTTATGCAACTTTAAAGCTGTAACAGCCATAGGCTTCTTTCTGTAACATCACTGAAGAACTGGCTGTTGAAACAAGACTCTTCTTTTCCAGCTGCTGGTCTCTGCAAATGTGCTCTCATTTTGTAGCTTAGGGTGTCTTCAAAAGACACTGAGAAGTTTGCTCCCTTAATAATGACTATAATTAACCGTGAGCTTTATTTTTAAGTGAGTTCCAAATTGCCAGTAGCTATGAGTGCATGCAGTGAGGGAAGGCCAGCATTCAAGAACTGTCTAAAAACCCATCCCACTTTGATGTCTTGAAACATTTTTTCTTTCCTCTAGAATTTCTACCATTCACTTATTGCTAGTTTTTCTTAATTATGGCTTTATACCACATGGCATAACATGTTTTCTTAATATACCTGACTCATCCACTTTTTGCTCCAGAGACTATAGCTTAGACAAGAGGGTGAATCTTCATGAGACAGCATATTTAAATAGTAAAATACAGGGAGCTTGACAGGCATTTTCTCTTGGCAAAGTTGTAGGACTCTTCCTTTATTTAGGTACACTGTGAAACTCATTAATTTATTTTCTTCATTAGTCAGTAATTTTAATTCTGCTTTCTCTAGAAATTTGTATAGAAAGAATTTCATTGACCCTAAGCACTGAAATTTGAATCCTTATTAGTTTTGTTTTTGGAAAAATACCTACATTTATATATTTCATGTGATAAAACTCAATATTCTTCATTTTATGTAAGGTTGAGATGCTTTCTTAGAATGTTAAATTTAAAAAGATTGAACTTATACCCCCATAAAGCCTAATTTCTTTTTTGAAGAACAAAAACCTGCAGTTAAAGTCAAAACTAAGAATTAATTTGTCTTGCCTTAAAATTTTTTTTTAATCATTAAGGCAAGTATGCTATTTCTTTTAGACACATTGCCCCCTCCCTCCCTCTCTCCCCTGCATTGGATTTCATAGATGGCTATGACATGCTCTCATGTAATAACTAGTTCTCTACCCTTGTGGATTTCACTTTCTGGACTGGTGAGATAGGAGTGCTGTGTGCTGTGGACGTGAGAGCCATAGGTATGCACACAGAGTGTGGCCGAGGTGTGTTTGAAGTGCTGTGGGAGCACAAAGAAAGGACTAATTTACTCTGCCAAGTGGAAGTTGGGGAGATACAGGGAGTGGGTTTTTTTAGAAGGGCATCTGAACTGAGTTAGAAGGGTGTTTCAGGCAGATATGTGTATTGCACAAGTGAAATCTACAAGGATTTGAGAAAGTGTATATGGGGTAGAGGATGGCAGGTGGCTTAATTTGGCAGACATTTAGATAAGCCTGGAAAAGCAGATTGGGATCAGGCTGGCAGGAGTTGGAACATTATCGCACTGCCACTTGTTGTCATGAGTCAGGGTGGAGGGGAAAGCTTTGTGTTAGGCTCTGAGGGTATTTACTAATGAAGACAAGGAGGTAGTGTCCCACATGGTGTGTGCTTTAGAGGAGTGGGGGTTCTAGAACAGTTTCAGCCAGGCTGAGGAAGTGGCCTTGGAGAGCAGCAGGCCAGCTGGCTGAGGAGAGGGGTGGTGGTGATGGAATGACTGCTCTTTACTTTGGCATGAAACAAAGGTAAGAATTTACCTCACATGTTCACAGTAAACCTACGCAGTAACCCCTCTTTAATAGGTCACTGGACCAGCAATTTCAGAAACTCAAACAAAATACAGCTTTTCCTCTGATACTGATCAACAGAGGTTTCTGGATACTCCCCAAATTTTGATGCTTAAGATAGTGATACCTGATAGTCTCTGGCCCTCACTTTTAAATCTTATTTTCTTTGAAGCATCAACTTGGGAGAGGGAGGGAGGTTGGAGGCAAACTGACACTTTTTCAAGTGAACCAAAATGCAGGAGACATCCTCTCCCAACTCCCCAAGAAGGCAGGAAAGCTTCACTTTCCACCCATAAGTACTTTAAAAGTGGTATTGACTTGTATCAAGGGGAGAACAGTTTTTAGAATAAACATTTGGGTCTTTGAAAGCTTTCTTATTGAGAAGGAACTCATTTTCTGACGATGCTAGATAAAGCACATCGATATGCTTTTTATCAAATGTAGTTGATAAAAGTTAATGATTTTTTACAAATTCATGAGCAATGATAGATGAAACTTTGATCATGTTGTTTAGAAAAGGTATTTTCTTTTACTCTTAATTCTCAAGGGAGAGCCTGAGGATGCGCAGGAGATGCCTGCTGAAGAATCTACCCCTGGAAGTGTTTCGGCTGTGAACTGGAATAGTGTTTTACAAGATGATGACCGGAGTGATAGAAACAACTTACCATTGCCTTCCGCTAGTGAATCTGTGTCGCAGTGTAATGCCAGTTTTAAAGAAGATGGAGGTGAAAGCACAGCGTTACTAGGTATGTAGCTTGCAGATCAGTATTTGAAAGAGAATTAGGAAATACACAAATTACAGAAAAACATAAAGGAAAAAATGAAAAGCATTCATAATCCCATACCTGGAAATACTATTTTTACATTTTGATAAGTGCCTTTTCAAGTGTTTTTCTGTTTGCATGTTAACTGTATATATATACATTTTCAAAGAAAACGTGAAGAAATATTTTTGTGGTGTTTGGTAACCGTTTTTTTCACTTAATGTTTGATATTCTTTCTATATCAATAAATATATACATAATTTTTGTAGTTACATGTTACATTTGGATTGACTGCAATTTATTTAAACCATACCCTTGATGGATTTATGGTCTTTTTCCTGTTATCGATAGCACTTTCAAATCATTAAGAGAATGTATTCACCTCTTATCTTTTTATTTCTTCCCTTATGAATTGACCACTTTATCCTTGGTTCCTTTTTCCATGGAGATATTAATTTTTCATGTTAATTTTTAGAACTCTTTTATATATTGAAAATATTTTGGCCCTTATAGATATTGTAATCTTCCACCCCCAACCCGTCCTAATTTCTGTATCCTTTGATTGATGTATTTTGCCAAATGGAAGCTTTTTATTTTTATGTAGTCATAACTTTTCATCCTGTCTTTCATATCAGGCCAGTATAAGAAGGCTTTCTCATCTCAGGATTATAAAAATGTTGACCTATACTTTGCTACTGTTTGTGGTTTTATATTTTACATTTAAATCTTTAAACTACATATTTAAAGTTTGAGAAAGGAATTTAGCCTTTTTTTTTTTATATATATGTTTAACCAGTTGTCCTAATATTATTTAGGAATTAGTCATTGTTTGGGAATCATATGTTTTGGTATTTATAAAGCAAGGCAGATTCCTTCGTCATTAATCTTTTTTTTTAAATTTCTGCCCTATTCTGTACTTTTGTAGATTAATTCTAAAATCATTTTGTAGGTTAAAAAATCTCATAAGGATTTTGATTGGAATTGAATTAATTTACAGGTTGTTTTAATTGACGAATTAATGCTCTAGTTTTAATGTTTGCTATCCTGGAAGGAAGCCTATTTTCCAGATCAGTAAGAGTCAAACTGAATCAGTTTTGTCTGTCCTTTAACATATTTAGGACTTGTGAGGCAAAGATAGATATAGATATTAAAACTTAGGCTTTAAACAGGTACCAGAGGAAGAAAGAGTTTGTAGAAGAAAAAGGGGAAATGAGTTTCAGAGAATTATGAAGTTGAGAAGGCTGATCTGTTGCTGGCATTTTCCTAATCAGTTCAGCCTCTGACTGAGATTGGACACCTTCCAGGACTATGGATGCTATTTATAAATGGCTCCTGTTTTTAGGAATGGCATTATGTTCTCTTTTTATGTTACCTGCTTTTAGTGCATTCCAGTTTTTCATTGTCGCTCCTCAGATTCTCTCTCACTTCTAAATAGCGGATAGATTTATTTAGATTTTAAAAAAAAGTCCAGGTTTTAAAACAGAATGTCAGACATGCTGTGAAGAAGCTGAATTCCCTTTCGTCCCCTTTTTGGCTCACATTTTATTTTCTCTATGTCCTTTATTTTATTCTTAAGTAGTTTTTCACTTGTAAATTGACAGGTGAATTACATGTGTCAGTGTTCTTTCTACCTTGTAACAGTAACAATACAAACTGAGAAATATTCAATTAGAAAATCGGTTAAATTATTAAGTACTATAATGTAGTTTTACGTATAGTTGAGAAAACATTTACTAGACTCAGGAGCAGCTAGAAAATAAATACGTAACTGCTGGTGGTACACCACTGAGTGCTGTGAGTGCTCCTTCCACGTACAGTGGACCTTCTGCCTCGCTCTCATTGTAGGTACCTAAACCTCCGGCTTTATCTAAGAAAGGATTTTGTAGTTGTAGGAAACCTTTTGCACATTAGCACTAAAATTATTTTGTACCTCCTTCCTAGTAATACCAGACTGTCTGATTTGAAAACCAGCTCCTTTTTCCTTTCCATGTGACCCTAGGCAGTAGACTGGAACCTCTGTGCCTTACTTTCCTCATAGGGTCAACATATAATGCCTGATAAATGTGGCTCTTGTTTTCTTTGGAGACGGTGGCATCATCGTTTACTTATTTTACCTTTTTTTTCATCTGTTTTTTCAATGTGAAATTCATATAACAGAAAATGAACTAAAATGGATGATTCACTTTACAGTCATGATACTGTGCATCCACATCCCCATCTAGTTCCAAAAGATTTTCATTATCCTAGAAGAAAAGCCTGTACCTGTTCAACAGCTCCCCTTCTCTCGGCCCTGACAGCCACCAGGCTACCTTCTGTCTCAGTGAATTTACCTCTTCTGGATATTTCATGTAAATGGGTTCATACAAAATCAAAACATGCATCATGTTTTCATGGTCCATCCATGTTGTAGCATATGTATCAATACTTCATTCTTTTTTATGGTTGAATAACATTCCATTGTAGATATTTAACACAATTTATCTGTTCATCCATTAATAGATATTTGTTTGCACCTTTTGGCTATTGTGACTCTTATAAATCAGTCTTGATCATTTTGCTGTGAGGGAGGGGTCCAGCTTCATTCTGTCAAAAATCAGTTGACCATAGATATGTAGGTTTATTTCTGGATTCTTGGTTCTGTACTGTTGGTCTTCATGTCTGTCCTTATGCCACAAAGCACTGTTTTGATTCTGTAGTTTTGTATGTCTTCTTTGGAGAAATTTAGAGTATGTTTTGAAATTGGAAAGAGTGAGTCCTCTAATTTTGTTCTCTTTTTCAATATTGTTTTGGCTACTTGGGGCTCTGAATTTGAGAATCAGCTTTTCCATTTTTGCTAGAAAGGCCATTGGAATTTTGATTGGGATTGCAGTGAATTTGTAGATCACTTTGGGCAGTATTGTCATCTTAACTGTATTGAATTTTTTAATCCATGAGCAAAAGCTATCTTTCCGTTTATTTAGGTCTTGAATCTCATCCAGCCATGTTTCGTAGTTTGCACTGTGCTTTATTCTTTGGGGTGATGTTGAAATGGAATTGTTCTCTTAATTCTTTTTCAGATTCTTCATGCTGGTATATAGAATTGTGTTGGTCTTATACCCTGCAGCTTCACTGAGTTAGTTTATTAGCTCTAGTAGTTTCTTGGTGGTTTCTTTGGAATTTTCTATCTATAAGGTCACATCATTTATAAATACAGTTTTACTTCTTCCTTCCCAATTTGGATGCCTTTTAAGTCTTTTCCTTGCCTGATCGCTCTGGCTAGAACTTGCAGTACAGTGTTGGAATGGTAGTGGTAAAAGTGGGCATCTTTGTCTTGTTCTTGACATAGGAGGAAAGCTTTTCGGACTTTCACCATTGAATATAATGTTAGCTGTGAGTTTTTCATAAATACCCTTTGTCATGTTGAGGAAGTTCCCTTTATTCGTAGTTTTGTCATGAAAAGGAATGGGATTTTGTTACTTGAGTTTTGTTTTCTGCATTCTGTGTTGTTTTGTCCTTCATTCTATTAATGTGATGTATTTCGTTGATTGATTTTCTTATGTTAGTTGATATGTTACCTTCCTGGGAAAAGTCTTACTTGGTCATAATATATGCTCCTTTTAATAAGCTGTCAGATTCGGTTTGCTGATTTTTGTTAAGGGTTATTTATTTTACTTTTGAAAACATTTAATACCACCAACTCAACCTGCATCTTTTTTTCCATAGCACCATGCTGATCCAGCCAGTGTTGGGTAGGCTAATGCTAGAAAACCTCTCATAAGTTCCTGCATTTTAGCATAAGGTTCCTTTTATAAATGCCTTTTTGTTAAATAATTATGGATAGTAAACGAACTGTGTACATAAGATATTTATCTGTTTTTCTTGGTGACTATTTCTCTGAAACAGCTTGTAATTTTAACTTGTAAATTTCATTTAAATGGGTCAGTAATGCATTTCTTGAATTATAACCTCCAATTGCAGGTTGTGTTTGTGTAATGACTGATGTTCGGAAGGTGCTGCCTAACTGACGGGAGCTGGCTTTTGTTGCTTTGTTGTAGAAAGAGGCGGGAGTGATGCTCAGTGTGGTGGACCCATCGCCTAGTGCACGTTCCCCTGGATGGCGCCACGGACAGAGCTTTGGCTTGAACTCTAAAGGACATTTTATTTTTTTATCAGTGCACGTAGTTTGTATATTTGAAAATAGTGTACTTTCTTTTACCTTTCAGATTCTGGTTTGATATACACAAGGGCTAAGATATTTTATTCTTAAAAGAAATTTTTTGATTAGTCTTCGTTTACCTATTAAAATATTGTTTACAATAAACAATATTTCATCTCTTCTTAAAGAGAAATCGAATAGGAAAGATACTCTAATGTAACAGTTGCCTTCTGAGTAGTAGGATAGCTCCTGCAGTGCTGTAAAAACAAGATTAATTCTCCTTTTTAAGGATGTTTTTAAGACTAAGCACACTGAGTTTTAGTCTAGTTGAAGCAGAATTGTGTAATTAATTTCAGTAATTGATCAGATGAGTTTCCCCTGAGGAAAGACTTTAAAACTTTCAACTTGCAAGCAGGAAGAGAAATCTGCACCTTTCTTCCACATCTGTTATGTATGTAGAGATTTCAGAACCTGAGGATACTTTTTTTGTTGTTTTCTATGGGGAGTTATGAGAAAACTACTAGACTACTTTAAGATTTGCATTTTTCCCTTTTATTATCTGTCTTGTGACACCTTGATGGGAAGGAGAATTTGTCCAGTTTTTTCTGCAAATAAAAAAACCTAAGATTGTTTTCTTGCATAGAGCATTAATTTCTTTATTGGCTCATTAAGGAAATTGAGTAAATATACTGTGATTTTAAAAAAATGATTTATGTCTTGTATTAATTCCAACTGCATTTTAATCTTTAATAGTAAAAGGGTGCTAGATGGAGAATTTTTATGTTTTCTGTTGATGGGACAAAATCAAGTAACCAAGTTGCTTGATTAGTTTTTAAGCAGTCCTGATATTATGAACTTGCTTAATCTTCTGTCCTTTTTTTTTCTTGTTTGCTTTTCTACTTATAGGTCCAAGGAGCAGACAAATATAAAACTTTTGGAGACTGCTGTCTAAGTTTTATAAAGTGAATAAATAATATAAACACACCCTGCTCTTCTATCAGTCCTTAGAAATAGAGGTCAAGGAAGTATGAGCAGAGTTACATTTTTGGAACATGAAAATTGTAGTCATTTGTTGCTTCTAACCTAGTTGCTGTGCATACCTTACATTTATTGTGATGATTTTGTAATGCAAAAATAAGTGTTTATTGAGGGAAAAAATGTAATTTAAAAATTATGAAGAATTCATTCTTACGGCAGCCATATCTAAGGTATAAATAGTTCAGTTTTTTCAGGCTGTTTTTACCACACTTTGATTCTAACCACTCATAACGAAGTACTCAAAAAGTAAGCAAAGTACTTTTTCTGAAGTAAACATTAGGCCAAATTCAATATGAGGAGCTGTTAAAATAGAAACTTGTGTTTTATTTTGTGTGCTAGTTTTGTTTTGTTTAACAGATTGCCTCAGAGTAGGTTTTCATAGTACCCATTATTTACATTCTGTGGCTCAATTAATAGAAAAATATGTCCTTGATTCTGTACCAGATAGTTTGCTTTTTCTCTTTATATTAAGAAATATTAGGAATAAATGCTTTAACAATTCTTTCCTAATAGCTGATAAAGCTGACTTTTAAAAAGAATACTGACCAGAACAATATAAATTATTTTTAATAATTACAGTACAAAAGTGTGATTTCTTAATCAGCAGCTGTTAAATATAACTTTTCTTAATTCAGAAAGTTTGGACACAATTGTGAATGTGAAGAGGTTGACATAATTGTAGTCTCACCTCTAAACACACAAGTCTTTATAGCAGAAAGAAGATAAGAAAACTCTCAAATACTTAGGAAAATGTTTCCTTTGATGGAAGTCATTTTAGATGGAAATAAATGATAAAGAAGGGCTAAGAATTTACTAGAATTTCTGCTGAAACTTAGAAGTTGATAAGGTGCTCTGAGAAGGAAAATGTAGATTAAGAATTTAGTAAATAGATTTAGGTACATTATTTACAGTAGAAATTATTTTCCTGACAATTGTCATGAAAGTCATTTATTCTCAAATAGTGTAGGAAGTTTTTTTTTTTAACTTTGGAAATTATAGGCAGCAGTTTGAAAGAGGGAAATAGATCCATGAATATAAAGCCCTTCCTTTATGGTTATTGCTCACGCCTGCCGCTGTGCTTGTTCACGCCCTGAAATCATCTTGATTAACATCTGGATTTCCCAGGAAAACACCTCGAAGGTCCAGAGGAGAGGTGGAGAAACACGGAACCATTGGGCAGGTAATAACAGCTTCTCACAGGTGGTCTTTGTAGGGATGTGGACTATAGAAAGCCTGTCTTGAAAGAGCGCTCCTGCTGTTACTGAGGAATGATGACAAGAAAAGGCCGAATTGCAGTGCCTCCGCACTTCAGTCTGCTCTCTGTGTGGAGGCACGATGACAACATCTCCTGAAGCGAACCACTGATCTGACCTCAGTAGCATCAGGATGGAAGCTGTGTGTCTTGGTCAGGCTTTCCAAATATGAATGGCCAAGAAAGGCATTCCCAAGAGAGCAGAAATATCTTTAAGAAAAAAAAATGAGTTGTAAAGATCTCTCTGTATAACTTGAGATGTACTTGCCAAGTCAAGAATTGCCAGAATCACAATCAGTCATAATCAGGGATAGGTGTGTTCCCTCCCATTTGGCTGAAATACCCAGTATAACCAAACTCCTCCAGTAAGATAGTTTAGCTTGGCAGCAGTCTCTTCTTCTGAGCATATTAAAATTTATTGACTTAATGAAGGCTGAGATTAAGTTCAATGATTGTATGTATTACTAACTAGAATTTAAGGTAATTATATATTTAGTCAAAAGTGTGACCCCTCCTTTGCAATTCACCAAGCACAAGATGTTGGCTGGGACCACAGCTTGTTATGTGGTATAACATGCGTTGTGCTTCTCTGAAGCAGCAGCCAATTAGAACAGCCACCTACACCTTTCCCAGCCAATTTAGCTTTTGTTTAAAAACACTTGTCAGCATTTCATGTTCAAAAACACTAGTACTTTGGGGTGCACGGGTAGTTGAATGGTAGAAATCTCATCTGCCATGCAGGAAACCTGGGTTCAATTCCCAGCCCATGCACCCCAAAAAACAAACAAAATGCTGTGAACCAAATTCTCTGTGATATACATATCACATAACTGCCTCTGTGTGTGTGTGTGTGTAGAAATACATATATGTAGGAAGACATGTAAAAACTACTAGTGCTTTTAAAAAAGAAAAAAAAATACTTGTGCTTCAGTTACTAAGTTACAAAAGTGAAATTTCCATAATATAATCAGCCATGCAGCTAGTTATTGCCCTCTTCTATAGCAAAGCATGAAATAAATTATGAATTGAAAAAAGTATTTTGCATTGCATTCATTTAAAGTTAATATTGGAATAAAAAATCAGCCCAGTCCATTCATTTTGATGTGTAGGCTTGTGAATGTCATGGATTAATAACACCAGTGGGCATTCAACTTGACACCCTTCTAAGAGAAGATGCAGGTGCTTTAATGCATCTTAAGGATTTTCCTGAAAAGAACAATAGTAGATTGTATAAATAGAAAAAAGAGACTAGATACATCATTCTCCACAGAAATGTGAATCATTAAGCATTTAAAAACAGTGTCATATGCTGCTTAAAGTCATGTGTATATGTATATGTACACTATAGGAATGAAATTTTAGAGTTTAAAAAACTATGAAGTTTTTTAAATGAATGATACATAGTGTTTAAGGGAATTATTTGAGATATATTTTAGGATTCCAAGCTTTTTTCTTTTCGAAATAACTTCTCTAAGATGTTATGTACTGCTGTCTTTTTAACAGGTGATTTGAAGATACTAAAGCTAGAAATCGGAACTAGAAAATCCAGAAATTCAAGGTTGTTGGTTTTTTTTTGTAACATGACAGCTTAACTGGTTTGATTACATGATTCATTGCACAGTTATTGAATCCCAGGATAATATAGATTTTTTACTTTAAGCTGTCTTCTACTTTTAAGCATGTTTAAGAACCTTTTATTTGTGTAGTAAATGTAAGTCTTGACTCAGATTTTGAGACCATTTTATTAAAAAATAAAATTACCATTCTCTGTAAGTTATTTATTTGAAATAAATTTGGAAATCTTTCCTTTTTCAAAGAAACCACAACCACCCTTACTGTCATCTTGAAATAGTTAGATGTATATTACTTACATTTTATCCTGTTGCCAGATTTAACAAATCATTAAGTTGGGATTATTTGTGTCTGCTTAGATATACTCAAACATTTCTGATGTGTATAAGCAGTCTTTTTTATTTCATATTCATCATATAGAATTGACTTTAAATAAAAGAAGGATCTTTACAGTCATTTAGTTTTATCTAAGAAGTTGAATTTAACTTAATTTATCTGTTTTTCTGGCTTCCCAAACTCCGTAGATATACTCTGTATTAGGTTTGTGTTACATCCCTTTTATCTTTAAAATATTGTATTATAAATTCTATAGCTGAATTTCAATATTAAAAAAAATTTGTGTGTAAAATCTTTTTACTTTTTTTGGGAGTACTTTTACTTAGATCAAAAATCAAAACAGAGTACTGTGACAGTGGCTCAGTGGCAGAATTCTTGCCTGCCATGCCGGAGATCCGGGTTCAGTTCCAGGTGCCTGCCCATGCTAAAAAAAAAAAAACCAAGACAAAGTATCCCGCTTGAGATCTTTCCCCTTCCAAGTGTACGCTTACTCAGCCACTTTTGTTGGGTAATTTTTCCAGTCTGTATGTGGGTATGAATACTTATTTTTATTTCACCCCTTTTTTCCCTACATCAGTCTGTCCCTGAGGCTGCTCCTTATTCTCATGCTGGTGTTTGGTGACTCTGTGGTGACATGTCCTTACTAATTGATTCCCCATTACTTGACATTGGACTCATTTGGAGCTTTCATGAGTAAAACCTGATACGTATTTTATTTCCTAAACGTTCAGGTGTTATCTGAAGGTAAATGGGATTGTCAAATCAAAGGTCAATGGACAGATACCACCCACCTGTCCTTCATAAAACTTGTTCAAATTGGTGTCCCATAGCAGAGTGTCCCTGTCGTACAAGTTTGCTCAGTCTTACTCCCTTTCTTACACAAAGATAGCAAACTATTCACTTTAGTCTGCTTTGCCTTTCACCTTAAAAGCATATCCTGAATATCTCCTTGAAACGTGCTCCTCCTTTTTATAGGTGCGTAGTATTCCATCACACAACCATTCTACTGTTGAACCCTAAGTTGTTTCTGGCCTTTTGTGATTTCAGACATTACTGTGATGAATGATCTTGTATGGAAATCATTTTATACATAAACCATTATATCTGTTGGTTAGAATCCCAGAAATGGAACTAGAATCAGAGGGTAAATTCATTTGTAATTTTGGAAGATACTGCCATATTTCATCCACAGGGGCCGTATATTCTGTGTTCCACCAGGAATGCCTGAGTGCCCATCTCCCCTCAGCTCTGCCAGCGGTGTACTTTCACCTGAGTTTTTGCTAGTATGCAAAATGAGAATTAATTGAGCATTGTTAGTGATTTAGGGCCATTTGTTCTTTTGTCCAAATTTTTTTTTTCAGGATTGCTGGTCTTTCTGTTTTTCTTGAATTTCATTTATCTTTATTTAGGAGGGATTTTTTTTTTTTTTTTCTGTTACTCATTTTGTTTTCCATGCAAGTTTTATAGGTTTTACTTTATGGTTTCACTTTTTTACGATTAGATCTTTGTTTGGCTTGAAATTTTCCCCATGGGGAGTACAACTCCTTTCCTCATTTATTTCTGCTCATTCCTCAGCACAGCCATTCATCTCGGCCCACTTGATGTGACCTTGATCAAGCTGAGTCTCAGTTTATTTGTAACTGGGGATGAAGATACATAGCTTGGGGTGTGGAGTGGTTGTTCTGATGAGGATGGAGTGAATGAGGCCCAGAATCTGTATTTTAATGCACCTCTCCCAGGCAATTCCAGTTCATACTTGAGTTTGACAGCCACTAGTCTCCTTTAGAGTTGTGTTAAAGGACAAAAGTATGATGGAAATGTTTTTTGCTTTATATGTTGTATAATGGTGCTTTGTTTCCATAATTTAATGTACTTATAGTAGAGGTTCACTAAAAATTACACAGAATTTCACACTTTAACTGATGTCATACAAATACTTCAAAATAAGTAGCACACTGCTAATCCGAAAGCAGGTTATCTATTTAGAACTCCATCACAGAGCCTATGCAGAGAAGACAGGATCCTGAGTTATTGGCCTTCTGATGGGGGGTGTGTGTGTGGGGGTAGATAACAAAAGAATTATGCTTGCCTAATAAAGGGGTCAGTGGACGCAAGCGCCCATTTCCAGAGACTACCCTCTTCCCTTGGTCACACAGTCTCCCATATGACCATGAACGTTGATTCCACAAACATTCTAACAGAATAGTCACCCGCCAGTGCACTTCTGGGGTGGGGGTCAGCCCTCCAGGGGATTGTGGTGTACACCCAAGTTTGAAAACCACTGCCTCTCCAGTGTTCTTCTAACTTTATGGAAATACTCAGGTTGGCCTTACAATTTGCGTGTCTAGGCACCGTTCCCACACCAGGAACACTGCAGCAAATGAGACAAACAAGGGGCCTCCTGTCAGCAAGTTACTCATTCTAGGGCATGGGCTTTTTCAACCTTACTCCCAGAGATTGACTTAAGTGCCCGTATTGTTCCCAAGTTTGATGAATCATACATGTTAATCACCGTTTCCTAAAAGGCCCCTTACCCTCAGCCTCGGATCCAGTGTGTCATGATGGTGACAGTACCATCCAGTGAGCAATGGTCTATTAGTGCTGAAACTATCCAGATCTTCAATTTTCTGGCCAGAAAAAAACAGCCATTACCTTACAATTCAGTTTAGACGTCACACTGCATAACCTTTGCCATTTAAAAAACATTATACCTATTGTATGGTTTTCTATACTAAGAATACTGAAACATGATCTCATACCAAAGCAGATATTTAGAATGAAGACCAGCCTTATAACAGTCCTACTTTCAAACCATAGGTTATGGTTAAAATTCTAATTTAAATGATGGAAAAGCATTGCTGTTATTCTCAGAACTAGCCTGTGTCTCCTTTAGAGACATCCCAGTAACAGCAAATGAAGCTACATACTTGAAGCTTAATGTTACCATCTTGCGGTGGATATGAATTTACATTCAGGTTGACATTATAGTTGCATTTTTTTTTTTATTTACCAATTGCTTTCACAAACTTCATTTCCAGAAGATGGTTAAGATGTCAAGAAACACAGTTAATATCAAAATTAAGGCTGCAGTATATTTACTTTCTTCCAGAACTGTTTTATATAAGTTTATTATATGCATGAGGGGTAAGTCAACATTAGATTGTTTAGCAACTTATTGGCCACTCTACCACCAAACCCAAGGTGTGATCCCCAGAAAGTTCGTATCTTTGGGCATGAACAATCAGTTGTGCATTGAGTGTTTTTTTAATTTAAAAAGCAGAAAGAGCCCACTATGAAAAAGCACTAGTATTAGCTAAGTGCCAGAGTATTAGTAAGTCCTGGAACCTAAAGTCGGGTGGAGACTTGGCAGTAATGAACTATTTCTTTTCCCAGTGCTAACATTCTGAACTGTAATGCCCACTGTTAGATACTGAGAGCAAGGAGTTGCCTTCTACATGTTGGAAGGCTCTCTCTTCTTTGAAACGGGTCTAGATCTCTATATAAGTGTACTTAATAAATCCCTCATTCTCATTAGAGTAGCTAAGACACAGTTTGTTATAAATTTGTCTAAATTTAGACAGAAAATACTGCTCTCTGCCCAATACTACAAGATTGGAACTTGCACTTATCTTAAAACCACTAGGTTTGATTTCCTTTAACTTTTCCTGAAGGTTGGGTTAGAGGGTAATTCCTGTTCAACAGCTTATTTCCCTATAAAGAACATACCTCAGTAAACTAGGAATTTTTCATGATTTCTTCAAGTAAATTGAATAGTAAACTTTGTTAAACAAAGAACTTTAATGTAAGGCACTGTTATCTCACAGTTAAATGAAGGATAAAAGCCCACACAATGGCACCTTGCCTTAATGTTTCTGAAACATGTTATTTGCCTTCCAAAGACAGGAGGGTAACAAGCCCTCTCAACAAGCAGTTTTTAATGGCAGTTCTCCATGGTGATACTACCTCCCAAAGCACTAATGTTTCCTCTTAGAAAATATATATATATATATATATATATATATATATATATATATATATATATATATATATATATATGACTATTTTAGACTAATACCAAAAAGAGCCAGTGAACATCTTGATAAGGAAAAGAACCCTGAAAACTACTGGCTATACAGCCCAGTAAAAGGGTTTCTTAAAGTTCCCATATTTGTAACAGTCCAAGGAATATTTTGTTGTCTAATAAAATCCCTACGACAGAGGAGAAAGTTGTGTGTCCCTTGGTTCAAATTGTACTTAAGAAGTAAAAAAATACAGGTACAGATAGGTTCAGAATCAAACTTATTGGCCACCTGATTAAAAACATTCAACTGATTACACCTCAAGGACAGTATGACAAATGATATTTTATTCTCACTAAATACTTGAACATTGGAATCTTAGGAAAACTGGATTCAAGATTCATCAAACCTGTAACCTATTTTTTAAACAAAATCAGGCACTTAGCTTTTTAGTGCTAAAGACTAAGACTCAGATATCTACTTTTTTGTAGTAGCTTATCTTTTTTGGGGGTGGGTGGGTGGGATAACAGTCCCTCCTATGGATAATTATCAGCAAGAAAACTAAAGAGACATTTTCCAAATTTTTAACAAAATTCATCTAAAGGAAGAAGTCATCCAGAAAAGCAAAACTTGGTTAAGTAGATAAAAATTGTTTATATGCATCAGACCAAGCAAACCAACTCAGGTTTTTAACAGTTTTCAAAATTAAATCACAGTACAGCTGAACAATAAATGGGGTGGTTCTGAAGAGGTATTATTTTGACATTTTGGTCTCAGAAGGTGTCTCCCCGGTATCCAATGTCTTCAACAACCGAAAAAGGCCAGCAGCTTCTCGTATCCTACTGAATTCAATACAGAATGCCTGTACTTCTATAAACAAGTCCTGCACATTAATAATTTTGTTCCGAATTAAGGACTGGAGAAAGACACACACAAGACGTACCAAACGATTCTGAAAAAGAAAAAAACATTTTTAGCATGCCCATTTTGCTGACAGATATTTATAAAATTTACAAAAATTTTTATAACTCACCTGCATATATTTATCCTTAATTTGTTCACAAGTAGAGATGCAATTTGATATATAAAGGTGAATAAATTCAGGAGGTAGATCAACAGCTGTAGTTAATCTGTTTCATAAAAAAGTTACAAAATTGGGGCTGTTGATTTTATTTGCTAAAGACTAAAGAAATCAATCACTGTTAACCAGAAACAATAAAACTTCTTTTGGTCATTTAATGAGAATTTCTGATACATGATCTAACTACCTAGTTTCAAGTATACTTGGCAATTTTAAGTAACATTTCTTGAACCCCTACTCCATATTTGCTACGCAAGGCATGAGAAGAACATGTAGGTTTACTAACTAAACAAAACAAGAAATGCTAAAATAAAGAGTTTGAAAAGAGACTAATCTAGTTTAGAACAGTTTGGAAAAATCTCTTAATATTGAAGAACTCTGAGGAAAGGTCTGGAATCAGGAATTAGCATGGAGTATAGAGGAAAGAGATGACTGGAATGTAAATGGCATCATGGCATACCAGAGTCAGATTTTAGTCTTTAAGGCAAAGACCCTTATTTCCCAAGGGATTCTTGGAAATATTTTAAATTTGAAAAAGAAAAAAAAGTAAAAAAACGGGGTTGAGAATTCCATGCTCAGATAATCCTGGGAAACATTGGATTTGAACAGGTTTCCTTATTGCAAAGCCTTTCTATGTTAACATACTATATGAACTTAAAAAAAGATTAAGACCTACCATGTCTTAGGTCCTGAGAACTCATGCTTGAAGGAAACTGGTAGCCCACTGGAAGTCAAATGAGATTTGTGCATGCCAGCAGCAAAAATTTGCTTAACATTTATTCATAAGGCACTGCGATGGGTGCAAGGACCCTGTCCTTGAATTGTATTTTTTTTTACTTACTAATTGTAAAATACAACATACATATAAAGCAAAGAAAAAAAAGCAATTTTCAAAGCACACTCACTAAGTAGTTACAGAACAGATCCCAGAGTTTGTCATGGGATACCCTTCCACCATCTCAGATTTCTCCCTGTGGCTGCTCCAGCTTGTCCTTGAATTTTAAAGAACTAAAGGCAGAACAATACTGATAAAATATTGATTGGCATAGACAGAAACTACTACAAGGATTTAGTGAAAGAAGTGACCAGAGTTTGGTCAATCCAAAGGACTTGAAACAGAATTTAGCCTCTGAAAGAAGAGAGTTAACAGAAGGGGGAAAGGCAGTTTTTGCCTGTGACAGCAATAAAGATACAAGTTGGAAATCTCAAGTTTCCTTCCCTAGAAGAATATCCTGTCTCCTGTGCACATACTTTTTGAAAAAACAAAAACAAAAACCTCACTTTTTCAACAACTGATTCAATTAAAAATGTCTTTTAGTGCAACTTCAAATAGGTTTAAAAGAAAGACTTAAATTAAAAACTGTCAAAAAACATGCTCGTCACTCAGAATTGATTTCCCCAGAGTAGAGACACCCTATATATCTCATCCAAAACAGGACACTAAATGAAAGGGAGCCCAGGATAATAAGCCTAGATCAGGATTATCTGAAGCAAACCTGGATGGATGGTTTCTATATATAAATACCTTAAGAGAACAGGAGGTTCCCATGCTAACCCCCACAAGCCTGTTGATCCATAGTTTATCTACAATTTGTAAGGAAAAAGCAAAATGGAAATTGCAAATACACTGTGAATGCATCAAGAAAGGTTTTGTGTTTCAGTGCCAGAAAATGACTGCAGAATAAGGAAACTGGAATTACGGATGGGAGAATACCACAAGGTATTTCTATAATGACATTCTCCCAAATCCCTCAGATACTAAGATCCATACTTGGCCACACGATAACTGTTAGTCATTGAGAAAATATAACTGATGTTGTGTTGTCACATCCATAGAGGTACAATGTAGAGGGAACAGAATTTCAGCAGTTAGGTTTCATTTATGGTTCTATGAATGCTAAGTATGCTTGCATCCACCCTCTCAGAGCACCTACTGGTGATGATGAATTCACACACATTGAACACTAAAGCTGAGATTACTTCTTTAATTGGCTATCAGGAAAAAATTTCATTGCTAGTTTTTCCCTTCTGGCTATGAATCTATGTACCCACATACATAATTGTTCAAATATAAAAATACTGGTATAAGGAAACTTACCGATTTACAACTTCCATAGAATGTAAGGACATGTCCATATTGACCAGAACTGAAAAATATTCTGTTATCTGGCTCGACTGCATTAACTTCAATAACATTTCTATAGCGACGAGAGGGTTATTTTCCACAAGGTCAGGAAGTTTGGCTGGAGTGAGGCCAATATGATAAACAAGTTTGGGGTCTTTTTCCAACTCACCAAGGAGCTAAATACAATCAGAGACAACACAAATTAGAGGTACTGAAGTCAAATTAGCAGTTCTCTTTTCTGTATGCCAACCAAGTATTTTAGACAAGTTATAAAACTGCATGCACTGAAGCTTTATGAACTTCCTCAAACCTGAGGTCATCGTGTCTTGTTTTTTTTTTTT
Organism: Tamandua tetradactyla; assembly: GCF_023851605.1. Taxonomy (NCBI): domain Eukaryota; kingdom Metazoa; phylum Chordata; class Mammalia; order Pilosa; family Myrmecophagidae; genus Tamandua; species Tamandua tetradactyla. The sequence continues at coordinate 6,842,151 of NC_135343.1, read as the reverse complement.
GTCTTTGTTTTTGGTTTTTTTTTGGGTGCATGGTCCAGGAATCGAACCTTGGTCTCCCACATGGAAGGCACGCATTCTAACCACTGAACTACCCATGCACCCCAGTATTTTTTAAATTTACATTTGAATTATTAAAGATATTAACATATAAACTACCTCAGGCAATTTATACAATTTATACAAATTCATCCTCCTGGACATTAAACTAGATCTAATGCTGTAATATTATTATTCTTTCAGTCCTTTGCAGATCATCTACTATCACCACAAATAATCTCAATTACCAACTATTCCCCCTGGAAGGCACAGACCACAGAGAAGGAAGGAACATGAGAAACTCCGGCCTAGCTCAGCACTGGGTGAAGAACAGAAATGTCTACAAAGAGAGCAAAATAGAAGGCAGGAGATCTGACTTCTGCCATGTCTCATGAGTTTGCAGTATTTTACAGTTCAAGTCATTCAAATAGATTTCCTCAGAAACTTTTTGTCTATGTACTTTTTCTTTTCAATTTTGTTTCTTTTAAATGCTTTTCTTCCTATCAACTTATATGTACTGTAGTGAACTATGTTTCAGGATGGACTAGTAAAGGAAAGTGAGCTCCAATCATTTGTCACTCAACTCTGAGCATCCTATTTTTGGTGGTAAATTGAACTAAAGATGTATTCTAATTTGAAGGTATGCAGACTGAACAAAATTCACCAACAGAAATTTTCCTCAGGCCTATCCTTGCCCTTCTCCCAGGGTGAGCCAGCAAGGCTTACACGTAAGCTACAGGGGCTGTTTGTAATCGCAAATCAACCACTGTACAGCTGTGCTAGCTGGGCGTGTTGCCCTCCCTGTACCTCATTTTCCTCCTGTATAAATGTAAATAATTTCCACTTACTCTCAGAAGAGCTTCTGTCCAACCTGCATATAACAGCATATGTACAAGTGCCTCACTGGCACCTAGCTGGGACAGGCTTGCCAAAAAGTGAGATCCACCCTATCCTACCCTCCTGGAGTCAAACTGATCCCAAACGGAATCTGAAATGGTTTTGGTCATCAGATTCCTTGTGCCACCAGAATAAAATTACCAAAAGGGAGAGGCAGAACAGAACTGCAGACATCCAAAAGACCTTGGAAACTTCTTTACTTCTGGCTCAGGTTAACAGAATTACATTATTGATCACCTATCACTCTATAAAAAAGAACAATAAATTCTTGACGAATTAAATAAAGGAAAAGTTTGCAATAAATACATACCTGTGTTTGCTGGGGAGAAGATAAGGGGCTTTTGAAGGCTTTTGCCATTATTCGTTTGATCTCTACACCAGTACTATTCTTAACACACATTGATTTATCCCACTGAATTGCATGGTCGGGCTCTGTCGGATTTAGCCAAGCCAGTTCATCCTCACAAATGTGGAGAGGAGGTGGTGGACGAATAAATTCTGGCCGGAAGTGGCCTGTGATGACAGTAATATTTGACTGGTTTTATCAGTAAACGAACAGCCGTATAAGTGTGCATCCCACACAGACTTCACTTAATGAAGTCTGCCAACCCCTCTTTTCATAAGGATGATGTGATAAAACTCTCAAACTTCACAATTAGAAATAGAAAAGTCAGGACAAGTTTGATATTATGCTCTTTAATTCACTGAAAATTTCTACTTTCTGGCTAAGAATCATCACTTTATTTGACATCTGTGCTATCTCTTGCATTGCCAGGACTACCGTCCAAATCTGTTCTCAAACTAAAAAGTTTATAATACTTCATAAGACTCACTACTTGTGTGATAAAGAGGTTTCCATGAGATGGGTTGCGTGGTATTTGAGTAGACGCACTCACAATCTGAGTGATTTGCTTTTCACATACCTACTCTGAGGCCCATGCAATTCAAAGTTGTGCCTGACTAAATACTAAATAAAAATCACTGTATGCCATGGGCCTCCAGAGACACCTGTGACTAGATGAAATCTCAAATATGAAACCCATTCATGCCACAGATCTAATGTAAGCCAAGTGGCGTAAGAAGTCACTGTGTAAGCTTCAAATTCACAGTGACACTATAATCTGGAAAACATGTTCTTATCCCTAAATAGAAAGCATGCCTTTATTAAAACCACACAGATGTCTACAAAACCAAAAGAGGCAGCTATATTTCAAATGCAGCGTTTTGTTTGGATTAAGGGAAATTGAGAGTAATAAGATCACTAAAATGGATCTTATGGAGAAAGTAATCATAGTGATAAGATTAATAAAGACATGTAAAACAAAAAGATAAGCTATAAAAATAGACTTATTTCAGTAAAATCTCAGAATTTTTATCTTCAGGTATGCTGATGACAGGTATACCTGTCAATGAAAACACTGGTGTGTAACTTTTTTTTAGAAAAACTTTTATTGAGCACTCGACTTTGTTCTAGACACTATACTAAGAACCTTCACACTAAATTCAAGTCTCAACAGCAATGAAAATAGTACGGTATCTCAGAAAACGGAAGAGACACAGGGTATGGTGATAAAATAAAACCAAGAGTATAAATTTAATTTCTATATACCTACTTTCAATCGGTGGCTTTGGTCCACTAACTAAAGCTTCTGTGATCTGGGACGCAACAGAGCTGTCAAATCCAGAATTGGAAGAATCTGGGTCTGGGTCACTAAGGATACTAGGGAAGCTGGCCTTACTCTGGGTCGGCAATTCAGACTGGCGTTCTGAAACAGGTTAAAAGAGGCCACATTTAAAAATAGAGGTCACCGTGAGGAGTGGGAAAAGACAAACACAAACTGGGGGAAGAGACAGATCTGCAACATATAAACAACGAGTCAGATTCGGAATATATGCACACACGTGTATATGTGTATGTTTGTATCTCCTATACATCAATTTGTAAAAAAAAAAAAACATACAAAATGGGCTTCAACAGGTATTTTAAAAAAGAACCTTGACTAGCCAATAAAAATCTGAAAAGATGTTCAATTTCATGAGAGACCAAAGAAAACTCTATTAAAACATAGATACTACTACATACATTCCAGGTTGGCAAAAGTGAACTCAACAGAATCAAATGCAGAAAAGAATGAAGAGTAACAGGAACTCGGACACTTCTAATGGGAATGAAAGATGGCCTAGCAATGGTGCGTTACCTACTAAAGTTTATCTGTGCTTCCTTCCACCCAGAAGAGACACTTTCCATATGGGGACCAAGAGAATGTACAAGAATGTTCATAGCAGTATGTCTGTCCACAGCAGAGTGGATACAGAACTTGGTATTCCAGTGCATGAATACACCACAATGCCAACAAAAAGCAACCAACCAGTTACATATATCAACATGGACACATCTCATAAATAATACCAAATAACACAAAGAGAAAACAAAAGAAATATAGTATGGCTCTATATATATAAAGTTCAAGAATATGCAATATTGTATTTTTTACAGAGGCAAACAAGGAAGGGAGGGCTACAAAGCAAATAAAAACCGGTTATCACAAGTCAGGTGAGTGATGGAAGGGGGCAATTAAGATAAATAACAGAGCCTCTATGTTCTGACAACATCTGATTTCTTAACCTGGATGGTGACTGCTCTGGGTTCATTTTTATTATAATCCCTTAAAGTGTACATGGATGTTGTCCCTTGCACATTTTATGAAGTACCACACTTCAGATTTTGTGATTTTAAAACTGAGTAAAGAGTTACAAAAGCCAAAAAAATGTACCACCAACTCAATGGAAAAAGGCCAGAGACAAATGAAAAGATATCTTTGGTATTAGGAAAAGAGGTTCAACTTTATTCATATGATTAAGAAATATTTAAAAAGCTACTTAAAATTATCTCAAGATGCCATTTTTTTCCAGCTCCGACTGATGACAACACACTGTTAACCAATATGTGGGGAAAAGTTTAAAAACTGGCAGATTGTGTGGTAAACTAACTAGTAAAAGGTAGGTTTCATAAAACCTCTGAAATGAACACTGTCATTGTTTACAGAGTAACGTGCTGCCTCTTGTAGTTAGTTATGTTGTACTTGTCTGCTTGTTTTTTAAGTTAAGAGGATGAAACCACATCATCACTGAAGATGCTTTCGAAGTCCATGGATCTCACAGGAAGACATCTGAACTTCAGGCATCCTCCAAAACGAGCTGCACAACTAGCTCTAGAGCAAAGAGGTGCATTTGTTTTTTTTTCCTTGGACTTGTAAAAACGAATGGATCGGGCAGGCCACGGTGGCTCAGCGGCAGAGTTCTCATCTCCATGCCAGAGACCTGGGTTCGATTCCTGGTACCTGCCCATGCCAAAAAAAAAAACAGAATGATAATTTTGGGCGGGCCACAGTGGCTCAGCAGGCAGAGTTCTCGCCTGTCATGCTGGAGACCCGTTTGATTCCCGGCACCTGCCCATGCGAAAAAAAAAAAGAAACAAAAACAAATGGATCAGACATCTTCAAATGGGGTAGAGGAGAGGCTTCCTAAGCAGCAAGGTTCAGCCACTTTGCCAAGCTTCTCAATCCTTATTATAGTCACATACTCATTTCTGAGTTAAATATACTTCAAACATTTCTCACAGGTTGACTCAAGTATCAGAAGTTGAAAGGGAGGCCAGATTCAATTTTCATTTTATTAAATACTAAACTATAGCCATTGCTTCTGAAGGTAAGGTGACTTAAACTGTTTATCGCCTCTGTAATCAAGTTTTCATACCATCTTTGATTAAAGTAATAATAATTTGTTTCATTATCAGATTGTATCTGAACTAGTGGCTAATATGTACTTTTCTGTACCTTTGACCTTAAATCTTAAAAAGTCTTCAAAATAACTTCTCTTGGTTTCAGAAAATAACAACTCCTTTAATTGTTAACGTTCAATAGTTTAAAAGCAAGGTTCAGAATGCTCCAAGGAAAAAGAATTTTATCAAAATATGTTTGCTTATATAAGCATATCACCTTATATCAGAAGTACATGAAGTCAAAGAAAGATGGGGCATTATCAAAATTAATTCACTTCATCACAAATTCTCTGTTGTACGTCAAGTGATCATAAGTATGGCTATGCCTTAGAATTTTTCTAATGAATCAATATCAAGAGATAAGACCCAGGCATCGGCATTTTCTTAGAGCAAGCAAGCAAAAGGTGCCCATCCTTCAGAACGCAAAGGCTCTCTGAGCACCCAGTTCAAGATGGTTCCCTCTTATTTTCTGTCAGGAACACCCAGTTTTCTTCAAGAGCACCCATTCATGCGCTTACACATGTATACAGAAGGGGCATGGGTACTTGTGGAACATGCAGCAGGCAAAAGTGGGAAGGTGAGCTCAAATGACAGTGCCTCGATAAATGCAATCAATTCCCACAAAGAGTTATGGATTAAAGATTAAGCAACCCTGGTTTTTCAACATAGGTTCCACATGGGCCTCATGTTCTGTTACTTACCAAGCTGGAAGAGGTGGCCAAGACTGACTGAGAGTCAGAGAGCAAGGGGAGTCGGTGCTTTCTAGATCTCAGACTAAAGTGATACCACTTTGAAACTAAAGTTCAACCAGTATCCAATTGCAGGGAAAGGATTCAGAGATGACAAACGGCTCCACTAAACTACAAAAGTGACTGCCTATGAAGCATATATGAAAACCCTGGCAAGACCTTTGCAGGGAGTTGTGCTGGTTTGTAACTGTTATGTACCCCAGTAAAGCCATGTTCTTCCAATCCAAACTTGTGGGGCAGGACTACTGCGGGTGGGACATTTTGATTAGGTTGTTTCCATGGAGATGTGACCCATCCAATTCAAGATGGTCAGCCTTAATCCACTTACTAGAGTCCTCTATGAAGAGAATAAAAGAAAACAGAGTTCAGAGCTGATACATAGAGCAGATAGAGAACAGATGTTTGGAGACAGAAAACGCCCCGTGAGATGCTAAGCTAAGAGATGAAATCAGGTTTGCCCAGGAGAAGCTAAGAGAGGACCTACATATGCTTAGAGAAGGAAAACGCCCCAGGAGAGGCCAGAAGCATGAACAAGAGCTGAGATACCTACTTTGGAAACCAACCCAGAAGAGAAGGGCCAGCAGATGTCACCATGAGCCTTCCCACATGACAAAAACAATCCCAGATGCAATCATCCTTTCTTGAGTAAGGGTATCCTCTTGTTGACGCCTTAATTTGGACATTTTCATGGCCTTAGAACTGTGAATTTGTAACCTAATAAATTCCCTTTGTAAGAGCCAATCCATTTCTGGTTATGTTGTATTCTGGCAGCTTTAGCAAACCTAAATAGGAGTATTTACCAGTACCAACATTCAATATAAATATGCCCAAACCAGATCTCAATATGGTTCATAATTTTGCTCCTCTTTTCAATGTGTATAAAACATATTTTTGTTATTTCACATGCTTAGATAGCTTTTCATGAGCATTTAGCTTCAATGATCTTCTACAGTTTTTATGATTTTCATTCTTCAGTCTTATATTGTGTCAAGTAATTTGATTCCTAGAGACTGAATTATCTGAGTTCACTAGCAATACACTACATGATCAGACATAAGGTGGGGCAGTTACCTGAGCCCACCAAAACAGCATCTGACAACTTGCTTTCAGTAATTTAGCAGTGTCTCGTAACTAAAGCAAACATCACTGTCAGAAAAAAATGTTTTTAAAACAGACTAAATTTTATCCAGCATTCTTTTAAAATTGGAAAAGCAATCAAAGTGAAAACCTGAATTTTTATGTTATATTTTCAACAAAAATGAAGATTTCAGGTAAGGATCCAGTCCTGAAAATACCTATCTTCTGGGAAATACTTATCTTTTAACACAAAGAATTTCATTTTAAAGAAAGTACAGCAAGGAAAGAGGCCTCCTGCCACCACCGGAGAAGTCTAGGCTACCGGGTCCTCCTTACCAGCCAGGGCCAGCTGAAGCCCACTAATATCCACTGACTGGCCCATGTTTCCAACGTCCATCAAAGCAATCTGGCGAGGTGTCTTTTTAAAGAGTTCCCTTGGTGGTGCCAACATCAGCTGGGAAAGAAAAAACTTTTCTGGTGGAGTTATGGGTGGTAAAAAGCCTGTAAAAAAAAAATGCATAACTTTTAAAAATTGACTCTGGTAAAATAAGCATTTACTTCTTGCCACTTCAACCCACAAGCTGAAACATATAATTCATGGCTAGCTTCAGTTAACCAAATAGATGCATTTATGAACTATGTAATTAAATATATCCTTGCAAATTCTACGATTTGTATCAATACCAAAGGAACTTAAGGTTTTTGGAATTAAGAACTTCATTTTCTAATGTGCATCAGTTCCAGCAAAGGCTAAAGCCTAGATACGCCAGCAAAAATAGACAAAAAACTTAGCCCTCAGAAAAACATTTCTTCTCGGCCACTGCCAGTGATTGTGTAGAAGTTGAAAAGAGAGAAAGAAACAATCAGTAGCAATGCAAACGCACTTCACATACCTGCTTCTTCAATACATAATACAGCTACAAAATTCCCACAATGCTGAATGCCCCTTCCCTTTTGTACTATATTCCACTGCTCATCTCATCTATCCCACTCCAGAAACATCACAGGAGCCCATTCCCTACTTCATCCCCACTGTCTTCCTCTTCTGTGCAGACTTCACATGACAGCCTTCCTGATTTCCCCAGCTGTGAGGTTGTTCCCCTCCCAACCCAACTCACAATCCATCCACCCAAAATCCACACTCCTAGCCACCATTTGTTTATATTTCTAGAGTACAAATCCGATTACATTTCTTAAACCCAAATTCTGCACCACTACAAGACCCTTCACAATCTGGTACCAATCTACCTTCTTAATTTCAACTCTTGAACTCCCTCCAGTTACACAGAATCCCTCTGCCTCTGTAAATGCAAGCAGTTCTTTAACGGTAGCCAACAGGGCCATGGCCTTCCCTCTCCACTCTCATCTCTAATCAACATCCAGCATAATTATCATTTCCTCTGAGAATCTCTCCAGCTCTGCAGGGAGCTGTTCCTTCCTCTGTGCTCCCTAAAATTTTGTATACAACTTCAAGCACAGCCCTTATCACACTATATTACAATTATGTTTGTGTCTTCCCAACCAGGCTGCAAGCTTGAGTGCAGGGAAGCTGTCTTTCTTACTTTCACGGATATTCTCAACCTTGGCTCTGCATCAGAATGGACTGTAAAGGTTTTTTAAATAAACCAAAATCAGATAGCTGCTCACCCTCCCTGTTAAGAGTTAGAAGCACTAGGAATGGGGTCTCGACACTGATGCTTCCACTGATATATGGGTATGCACGCACCACCCCGACCTACTTTAGACAGTGTTAATGATAACAAGTAACACGAATCCTAGGTCCTTTTGACTCTTCATAACCACCCTACCAGGCAGGAATTATTATCTGCATTTTACAGATGAGAAAACCAAGGCACAGAAAGGTTAACCTATCCTAAGGGTCCTTCCCTGCCGGCAGCCTCCCCTCCTTTAGCAAACTTGTATGTACAATGCATCCGTGGATTAAGTCCAGATTTAGAATCACTGCCTCAGAGGCAGTCAGGTCTTTCAGTACCAGTTTAGCATTAGATAAATCAGGGTTCCTTTGCCCAACCAGTCCTTCAGAATCCAAAGGCTCCTTTCACCTAAGTCTTATACCATCCCCTCCTCCAACAGGGGCACCTTAGGGGGGTGGGTTTTGACCACACATGCACATAGTGCACTCATTTTTCTAGGGGTTCACAAACTACCCACCTATATCCTAAGTGCATCTCAGTTCAACAGAAAGGCTGCCCTCCTCAGGTCAGGGTGGTCCAGGGAACTGAACAGAGGGTGCCAGGCTCCAGACGGGCGACCACACAGGAAAACTGACTAGGTTAAAGGGTAGTAGAAACCCTCCTGTGCCATGAAAACCTCCCTTAGTAGTACCTTGAAATCTGCTACCTTAACATTTCTTTTCATTGTGGTAACATAAATACCACACAGGATTACCCATTTTAGCTACTATCGTGCATTGAGTTCAGAGTTATCAATTACAGTACAATATTGTACCACCATCCATTACCAAAATATTGTCATCACCCCAAACAGAAACTTTATACCCATTTAGCAATGGGTACACTGCCCCCTCCTCAGCCCCTGGTAACCCGTAATCTACTTTCTGTCAAAATCATCCGATATTTGCTCTCTTGTGTCTGGCTTATTTCATGCAACACATATTCACAGTTCATCCATGTGAATGTATGTATCAGGATTTCATTCCTTTTAATGGTTAATCCACTGTATAGCATATACCACATTCTGTTTATCCATTCATCTGTGGATGGACACTTGGGCTGTTTGTACCTTTTGGCTACTGTGAATAACGTTGCCATAAACACTGGTTTACAAGTATCTGTTTACATCCCCGCTTTCAAGTCTTTCAGCTACACACCTAGGAGTAGAACTGCTGGGTCAGATGGTAATTCTGTTCAATTTCTTGAAGAACCACCAACTGTTTGCCACAGCAGCTGCTGTTTCACACTCCCACCAGCAATGCAGAAGGGTTCTGATTTCTCCACATCCTTGCTTACATTTGTTATTATTAATTTTTTTGATAACAGACATCCCTGTGATATCTCATTGATATCTTATTGTGGTTCTGATTAACATTTTCTTAAGGCTAATGATTTGAGTATTTTTTCGTATGCTTGTCAGCTATTTGTATGTCTTTCTGAAGAAATGTCTATTGAAGTCCTTTGCCCATTTTTTTTTTCATTTTGCCCATTTTTTAATTCAATTGTCTTTTTGTTGTTGAGGTGTAGCTGTGCTTTATATAGTCTCATTATTAAGCCCTTGTCAAATACATAATTGCCAAATATTTCCTGCTATTCTGTAAATTGTCTTTTCATTTTCTTGGTAATGTCCTTCGATACACAAGTTTTAAATGTGATAGAGTTCCTTCTTTCTCCTTTGTTGCTCATGCTCTTGGTGGTGTATCTTAGAATCCATTGCCTACAACAAGATCCCGAAGACGTTCCCCTGTTTTTACTAAATATATTTTAGCTCTTATGTTTCTGCCATTAGTCCCTTTTGAGTTAAGTTTTATATATGGTGTGTGGCAAGGGTCCAATTTAATTCTTTTGCATATGAATATTCAGTTTTTCTGGCACCATTTTTCAGAGACTATTCATTTCTTGTTGCATGAACTTGGCACCCTTGTTGAAAAATCAGTTGGCGATAGATGTGAGCTTATTTTTGAACTCTCAATTCTATTCCATTGGAGTATTTGTCTGTCCTTATGCCTGTCCCAAACTGCTTTGATTACTCTAGGTCTGTGTTCTAGTTTGCTAGCTGCCGGAATGCAACACACCAGAGACGGATTGGCTTTTAATAAAAGGGGATTTATTTTGTTGGTTCTTCAGAGGAAAGGCAGCTAACTTTCCACTGAGGTTCTTTCTTACATGGAAGGCACAGGATGGTCTCTGCTGGTCTTCTCTCCAGGCCCCTGGGTTCCAACAACTTTCCCCGGGGTGACTTCTTTCTCCATCTCCAAAGGCCTGGGCTGAGCTGCAAGTGCTGAGATGAGGAATGCGGAGCTGCTTAGCAGTGTTAGGTTGCAATCTCTCATTTAAACACCAGCCAATTAAGTCAAACGTCACTCATTGCAGCAGACACGCCTCCTAGCTGACTGCAGATGTAATTGGCAACAGATGAGGTTCATGTACCATTGGCTTATGTCCGCAGCAACAAGACTAGGTATGCTCACCTGGCCAAGTTGACAACTGAATCTAACTAACACAGTCTGTAATAAGTTCTGAAATCAGCAAATGAGTACCTCCAACTTGGTTTTTCTTTCTCAAGATGGTTTTGGTAGTCCAAGCCTCCCTGTCATTCCATTATGAATTTGAGGGTCAGCTTTTCCATTTCTGTAAGAAAGGCTGCTAAAATTTTGATTGCGATTGTACTGAATCTGTAAATTGCTTTGAACAGTATTGACGTCTTAACAATTTAAGTCTTCTAATCCATGGACATAAAATATCTTTCATGTATTTAGGTCTCCTATAATTTATTTCAGCAATGTTTCATAGTTTTCACTGTACAAGTCTTATATACCCATGATTAAATTTATTTCTAGGGTGGGCCACAGTGGCTCAGCAGGCAGAGTTCTTGCCTACCATGCTGGGGACCCAGGTTCAATTCCTGGTGCCTGCCCATGTGAAAAAAAAATTATTCCTAGATACTTTATTATTTTAGCTGCTATTGTAAATGGAATTTTTTTTTGGACTCTTAATTGTTGGCATGTAGAAACACAACTGATTTTTACATATTGCTCTTGTAATCCAACACTTCGCTAACTTCACTTATTAGCTATAGAAGCTTTCTTGTAGATTCTTTTGAATTTTCTATTTATAGGATCATGCCATTTACAAAAAGAGTTTTATTTCTTCCTTTCCAATTTGGATGCTGTTTATTTCTTTTTACCTGCCTCATAGCTGTAGTACAATGTTAAATAGCAGGGGTGAAACCAGGCATCCCTGTCTTGCTTTGATCTCAGGGGAAAAACTTTCAGTCTTTCATCATCAACTTTTTTTTTTTAATTAATTTATTTTTTTGCATGCGCAGGCATCGGGAAGGGAACCTAGGTCTCCGGTGTGGCACGCAAGAACTCTGTCTGATGCACCACCGTGGCCCGCCCTCACCATTAACTTTTAGCTGTGGGTTTTCATATATGCCCCTTATCATGCCTAAGTTCTCTTCAAGAAATGGTGCTGGATTTTGCCAAACACCTTTTCTGTGTCAATTGAAATGCTATTTTTTTTACCTTCATGCTATTAATGTGGTGTTTTGCACTTTCTCATGTTAAAACACCCTTATGCTCCTATAATAGATAAATCATTTGTTCAGGATGTATAATCTCTTTTTTTTTTTTTTCAGGGGCAGGCACCAGGAATCGAACCCCGGTCTCCGGCATGACAGGTGAGAACTCCGCCACTGAGCCACCAGTGCCCGCCCTGTACAATCTTATTAATGTGTTGCTAGATTCAGTTTGCATGTGTTTTGTTGAGGATTTCTGCACCTTTATTTGAGGGATATTGGTTTGTAATTTTCTTTTCTTGTGATGTTTTCATCTGACTTTCTGGTTCCATGCATAACTAGCCCTACCTATAGTGTGGCTTGCCCATTCTCACACTAGTTAAGGGCTGAAAGATGTAGCTGTTTCCCACCTCTAACTATCTGCTTCGTGCACTACAGTTATCATCTAGATCTCCCAGATACCCCTACCACCCATAATCTCCCCTCTCTGCTTTTTTCCTAACATGGATGCAAGTCTTCACCCAAAGTAAGTAAATCCTCGTAAAAAAAAAAAAAAATCTCCAAGTTGAGCTTTAAAAAAACAAACATGCAAAAACCCTTCAGCTAACCCACGGATTCAACAATGCTGTACAAGTATGTATTTTATGTTTACTAGTCACGCATTTTCTAGTCTGCGTTTGAGACCACCTTCCATCCTCTGTCCTTCCCATCTCATGATCCAAGGGCACCTAAGAGACCTAGGAAAACAGCTGAAAAATCCTTAAATATTGCTTAATGTGTATTTCCGCCGACAACTTCGACGAGTTCTTAATACTGACTCCTGTTTACTCATCTGGGACGTAAAACCCCGGTCAGGTCCAAAGCGTCATGAGCTATACCTCCACACACCTCGAACGGGCTTTATTTGAGGCACTAAAAATGTCAAGCCCCACATAGCTGCAGACCTGGTAGCCTGTACTGTTGAGAGGCGTCATTTTTGGTCCCGTGAATTAGTTATTAAGCCAACCCCACCCCGCCCGGACATTAGACCCACAGAGGGCGGGAAGGGGGAGATCAACTTCAGAGGATCATTTTTCAGCAGCGCAGATGGAAAGCTGCCGAATCTGACTCCGCACGGCGCACGCTCGGGTCGCGCCGCCGAGCCCCCCGCGCCCGCCCGGCTCCTACCTGAGAGCGGAGGCCGGTCGGGCTCCTGGCCGCCGCGGGCGGGCGGCGCGGGGTTGAGCAGGTGCGCGAAGCTGGCGGCGAAGGGGTTGGCGGCCAGCGGCTCGGTGCGGTACATCTCCCAGAGCAGGTAGAGCGCCGTGAGGCGCTGCGCCGCGCTGGGCAGCAGGTCCGGCTGCTGCAGCAGCATGACCAGCACCGAGCCCAGGCGGAAGTGGTCGGCCTTGCTGAAGTAGTGGTGGAAGGCGGTGGACAGGCCCTCGAAGGTGCTGCCGCCGCCCGCCTCCTCCGAGATGATGCTCAGCAGGCTCGAGAGCTCCTTCGGGGTCAGGCTCATCCTGTCCGCGGGGCCCCCGGGGCCTCCGCTCCCCGGGCCCGGGCCGCCTGCGCCGCTTCTGCCGCCGCCCGAGCCTCCCAGGCCGCTCCTGGACGCCGACCCCACCGCCTCCCGGGCCCCCCTCTGCTCCGCGGCGCTGAGAAGCCGGCCAGACACCGCGCTCCCCCCGCCACCGGGCATCAACCTCACCCGCCCTCCCTGCTTCCCGGCCGCAGCGGGCCTGGCGCCGGCTCGCTCCGTCCTCGCGGTCGTAAAGCGCGCTGCTGCACGACTGCGTCGTAAACAAGAACGCCGGGGAAATCCCACGCCGCGGAGCAGGGCGGGCAGTGCGGGACGAAACCGAGGCTGGTGGAGCGCGGCCAGACAGTCGGGCGGGAGGCGGGGCCTGCGGGGGCGGGGCCTGCGGGGGCGGGGCCTGCGGGGGCGGGGGTTGGGTCTCGCCCTGCAGTGGAGCCCGGGCTCATCTGGTGCGCGGCTGCGAGCCGAAGCGGGCACTGCCGGCCGCCACGGCGGTTCCTGGCCGGAGAAGGTACGGATAAATATTGGTATGTTGTTTAAGGGAGAACGCGTTTTAGATTCTAAGTAGTTTTCTTAATATAACATCCAAGATTGATGACTGTAAAAACGTTGTCAATGCACATACTTAAGACACCCCCCATTTCTCATAATCGAAGTTAATTTCCAGTCTTATCCTCGTTCTTTGCTGAATGAAAATGTACTGCCCGTGAAATTTTGGACTTTTTTTTTTTTTAAACAGTATTACGGGAAAAGTTTGCAGTAGTTACTCGTTTACGCAATTTGTGGCCGTGCCACTTTCCCCCTAGCCTGCCCTAGGCTGCTGCTTCCGGACAGTGGCTACGCGTGCTAGAGCTCCTGGGGAGGCTTTAGGCACACTCACGCCTGGCCTCACCTCCTGATTCGGGTATTCACAGCAAAAAGAAATCAAAACAACTCCCCCGGCTACTCAAGAGTGCAGTCTGGGCCACGAAGCACTGGCCGGGCCCTTCCCTCCAGGTACAGAAACCAACAGAAAGTTTATTTTACCAAGCAAATTTGGGAAATTCCGTCTGCGCTGCCCAATGTAAGCAGGTCAAGTATTAAAACGTTAAGCATCTCCCTAATTTTAATTCTTAAAGAAAATTTAAGGAAGTGAAATTTCTGGGGCCACAGATGTGCAAATTTGAAGGCTTCTTCAATTTACTGCTAAACTGCCTTCTAAAAAGAGACCTAACAGCAGCAAATATAACCGTGGTCATGCTGGGACTCTTGAGAAAAACAGTTCAGATTAGTTGAAAGTACTCATTTTGTTTTATTTTTAACATAGTAAACTTGATTGTGTTTGTATCATCAGACCTACAAATAAATAGGCTTTACTGTTTTTCCCAAGATTTTTCAAAACGACTGAACATTAATGGTTAAAGCAACCAAACAATTTTCTTTGCATTTTCAAGATTAAGATGATCCAAGAGTTTCCTGCATGTTTCTTGAAACCAACTCTCAGGACCTAAACTTGTTCTAGGTAGTTCTCCACACCCACCTCATGGCTGCCAGCATGTGGGCGTTCATTAACAATTGCTACTGTTTTGGAGCATTTACTATGTGCCAGTGTTGTTCATTACTGAAAGGAAGTAAGCAAAATAGATTAAGCCGCACCCATTGTGCCCAGAGGAGCTTGCTCTGGGGCCCCAGAAGGCCTCTTGGTAACTGAGTGCAGCCTGGGACCCCACTGAAAATCAGCTCAATCTGATCACTGAGTATACCTAGGAACTGAAATAGTACACTGAACCTTTTTAATTCTTTCTCATATGGGTCACAAATTTCCCTCTCTTTTTAGACCGACTGTACAGAACACAATTTAACTTCATCATCATTGTAACTGTATTTTCATAATACGGTAAAGACATCAAGGGCCAAACCAGTATGGAAAACAATTTGTCCTGTGCACAGAGTGGCCTCAGAATGCTGTGCTTTGTGGATTTGATTTCACACAAACCCGGGGTTTTGTGTCTTATGTGTATCACAGCCAGTCTGTGGCACTGGAGTTTCAAAGAGAGAGCTCAGATGGCCTTTCAGCCTAAAAATCTGTCTCTTTTAGTCTAAGGAGTTTAGGGTTTTTTATTGATTCAAACAAGGAGAGATGGAGCTGTTACCATTATTATAACAAGTTTAATCAACTACAGTTTACAAATGTAAAGGAGTGGAGCTAGGCTAGAACTAAACTAGAATAACCATTACAAGAACAAGCCAATGGTTAAAGTTAGGGCTGACTCGGCTTCTTTCATTAACATTAATGGGTTGTCTTTGTGATTATAAGACTCCGAACTTGTAAAACAGAAACAAGTCAATAGTTCTGAGCTGACTCCAGTCCCCTAAAATCAGGGGGTTGCCTTTGTGATGATAAGACTAATAAGGGGTACAAGGTGGGGCCGGTCCTGAAGATTTTACAGTTTGCAATTCAGTGGGTTTCAGTAATGTCAGCTATTTCCTTTTGGCTCTTCTGTAATATACTAGATAATAAGAAAAAATATCGATATAACAATTCAGTAATCATAATCATTTGTTAATTCTTAATTTCTCAGGACAATTCCTAACTCTTGTTCATTTATTCCCCCCAATCTTGAGGACTGTCTGGGCAAGGCTGGGATAAGAGACAGAGGCAGAATTTAAAGATAAGTATGTTTGTAATTATTAGTAGTAATATCATTAGTCCTGCTTGTAATATTGAACAAAACCAAGATACTATTCCTGTGGAAAGCCAGCTAAATGAGTTAAATATGCCAAAGGAGAGGGGTCCAGAGCCTCTTACATAAATTTGACTTTTCAAATGTCCTAACACTTTAACTACATTGTCAGATTTATTCGGTATATAGGTACAGCATTTAGTTTTTATTATACCATGTGTCCCTCCCTGCAAAGCTATCAAAACAACTGGAGCCCTTGGTTTTGTCGTACTGCTTTACTCATTGGAGTTGTTTCACTATTTAAAAGAGATACACTGTTGAGGCTGTCATTTAAAGCTTGTTGAATAAAATTTTTCAGTGCTTCTATCCTAAATATAACATCTTCTATGCCTAATGAAGGCAGAAATACAGTGACCAGGTGATTGTACCAATGAAATACTGACCAGGCTCATGGAACTTTTAGCAGTGGTAGATTTTGCTCCCAGTGGTAAATGTTAGGCCTGGAGAACAGGACCCCTTCCCCCCATGATGTGACCTACCTCTGGCAAACATTTCAAACAGCTCTCGCACCCTAGCCTGCACCTTTTCATGCTCCAGCAACTGCCCTCTTACAATAACCCCCATTACTCAACCTCCACCCACAGGCAGAAGGCGATCACAACCCTGCATGCTTCAGGCACCACTTAAATTTTAACTTTACCAGTGAAGCACTGCCAACTCCTAACTTAACCCCCTAATTCTGAAAACTAGATAATAGAACCTTACCTAACTCTTTCCCCCAACCCCCAGCGTTAAACCTTAAAAACCCTATCCCTTGCCACCTCGAGGTGGCTGCTTCTCTCTTGAAACGCTGCGTCTACCCCCAGGTGGCTCTGTATCTCCCTGATAAAGTCTTTGCCTGAACTCCTTGTCCCGCCTCTTTCCTGGTGAGTTTGCTTTTCAGGAAAGTCTTAGGAATACTCCCTTGACACCAGAGTGGTCCTAGAGTGCAGCTGCCTGTCCAACCCGGGGACAACCGGGGTCATAAATTGGTGCCACGTAACACTGAGTTCTGTTCGGAGCTTCCCAGGAAACATTAGGTCTATTAACCCAGTCTGTCCCAAACCAATCACTTTCCTGTAATATTATAGTTTGGAGACATCGCTCTGGAGGCAGCCATCCCATGTTCCTTGTACTGAGGGGATTATGGTGCTGGGAGGGGGTCCCCATTGTTCCCAGCAGAGAGGGGCTGCTGCCTTACCCTGCCATACCCCGGTGTCAGCCACACCATGCTGCCCCACAGTTGTCACGCCCTCTTCTCTAATAGCTGATGCTTTTGCCTTACCATCTGTTTACGTGTTGAATGGCTCTCTCCGTTTCATTAATATAAGAAAAAGAAGTTCAGTGTCCTGGGATTTTTTAATTAATTGGCCATTTCTTTGAATCTGCATTAGTTGTGTTTGGCATCTAGAATTCCTTTTTGTTCTTGCATCTTTTTAATTACATTTCTAAGTTCTTTCCGTTTAGTTCCCTGGGGGGAAGGAGGTGGGTGTTACCCCCCCAACCGGTAACCCAGAAACACTAGAGGTAGGTAATAGGCTGTGTTAGAAAGAAAGCCATACCTGAAAGAGAATAAACGCTCACCCGATTATGGAGAAGAAAAGAATTTATTCATGATCTTGCAAGAACGGATGCTTAACCAAAATGTGGTGGTTAGCACGCCAAGCGATAGAATGCTGCAGATTTTATACCCTACACCTAGCATGCACGTCCCTCCCTGCTTCTCCTCTGACTGGATACTCCTATCTGGATAGTCTAATTCAAATCTCCCAGCAAAGGTTCCAGATTTTGCTTTTGCTTTACATTTTAGTGATCCTGACCACTAAAATTTTTTTTTTTAATTTTATTTAAACTTGCTTTTACCTACATCAGGATTTGGCACCAATTCCAGGCTTGCATCAGAGGCCCTCTCCTTTCCCTGCCTGCAAGACCAGTCTGAGCCATTCTGCAGCCCTTTGTTTAGGGAGTTCAGTTTCTCTCATCCTGTACCATCTATGTGAAGGCTAACCTTAATCTTATTCTTACAGCTGCATCCCCAACAATCCGACTGATTCATAGAATTTGCAGAGGATTGTGCCCATTGTAAAAAAGAAACTAGTGTTTAATAATATGTCAGTTCCTTGGGCTAAGTTATGGCAAGGTTTCAAAACAAGAAATACATCTTGGGGGGAGTCTAATAGTTTTATTCAAAAATTCATCTGTTTGGCTACAAGTGAAGATGTTCCGCCTTTTAGGCAACACACACATCTATTAAACTTCTATATATACTTAAAGGTATGTGTGTGTGGTATGAAAGGATTATGTACTCCAGAAAATCCATGTTTTAATCCTGATCCATTTTGTGGAGGCAGCCTTTTCTTTTAATCCCTGTTCAGCACTGTGGGTTGGAAACTTGATCAGGTTTTCTCCACAGAGATGTGATTCGCCCAATTGTATTAACCTTGGATTAGAGGGAGATGTGACTCCACCATTCCAGGTGGGTTTTGATTAGTTCACTTGGATCCTTTAAAAGAGGAAACATTTTGGGGAGAGCCCATGCAGTCAAAGACTTTGCAGATGAAGAAGGAAAACACCCCCAGAGGAGCTTCATGAAACAAGAAGCCTGGAGGGAAAGCTAGCAGACGTCGCCATGTTCGCCATGTGCCTTTCCAGTTGAGAAAGAAACCCCAAACATCATCAGCCTTCTTGAACCAAGGTATCATTCCCTGGATGCCTTAGATTAGGCATTTCCATAGCCTTGCCTTCATTTGGACATTTTCGGCCTTAGAACTGGAACTACCAACTTAATAAATTCCCCTTTTTAAAAGCCATTCCATTTCTGATGTATCACATCCTGGCAGCTAGCAAACTAGAACAGTACACAGCAAAAATAAATACTCTAGGGCGGTAGCTCAGGGGCAGAGTTCTCGCCTGCCATGCCGGAGACCTGGGTTCAAGTTCTGGTGCCTGCCCATGTTGAAAAAAAAACACTAATATTTATCATTTCTTATCCATTTTCATGAAGATGTGTTCTAAATCTTCTAGAGGGTCACATTGATATCTGCCTGTTGGAAGCTTGACAGCTTCCTCTGCTTCTTTGAGGTTTTCAGCTGTGTGTGTGTTTTTTTTTATGGTGTTCATTCTGTGAAGGAGTCTGGGAGAGACAGGTCAGGAGATGCTGTTTTCACTCCCCTGGGGAGTCACCATGGTCTCCCTCCCACCAACTTGGCAGAGGAATCAGTGGCTAATAAAACTCCATGCCGACCTTCTCACTTGGGCTGCAACGGGTCTGTTGGATGTTGATTTTCCCATTTCTTTAAAAGATCTTGGTCCTGAGGCTTAAAGTGATGTAAGGGGACATCTGGAGGAGAAGAGCTGACTAGCAGCACAGCAGTGAACTGCCTCTCGTGTGGCCCCAGGTGACTGAACACACCTCTTACTCTCTACTTCTTGGCCTTGTCCAGCCCAGGATACGTATCACACCCAAACCCCATTTCAGATGGGCCCCAGAGGAGCTGCTGCTGGGCGCTGCTCTTACCGCTTTGAGCCACCGGGAGCACCTTGTCCATTGAGAGGTGAGTCTCTTGGTAGAGTCTTGTCACCATCTTCATCAGGGCATGGCTCATCTTCTCTGTTTTCCTGGTAGATTGTGGTCTCCAAGACACGTGTAATTTCCAGTGTGTGTTCATAGCTCCTGACAGGTCCTGGGAAATCTTTGATGTAAAAGGCCTTCCATTCTCACTTTGTACTGAAAATGGGAGTTCAAATCGTGGGGTTGTTTCCTTCAGGAGGGCCTTAGTTACTTCTGAGCTCGCTCTGTCCTGCATGGAACGGCCCCTACCCATCCTGTGAAGGTGGCTACAGAAACAAGAAGTTCTTTATACTTTCCACATGCTTTCGGCATAACAGTAAAGTGTATTTGCCAGACTTCACCTGGGCTGTGCCCCTGGCTTACACTCTTTTATAGGGGGTGGAGGCCCAGGTTTGGGGTTGTTTTTAGTGCAGGTTAAACAGTTTGGGGTCATTTTCTGGATGGTTCTTCACATCTTAGGTCCTATAATATAATTTTCCAGACACTGATACATGGCATCTCTTCCGTAATGAGTGCTTTGATGTAAATAAGAACTCTTTCCATTAAGTGTTCGGGAATAAGAATTACTCCATATTTTGTTATCAACCCATCCTTCCTTGGTTGCTTCGTATGGAAAATTCTACTGAGAACTAGCATCTATTTATTATAAGACAAAGCCCCACTCTTTTGCTCTCAACAAAAGAGCTTAATGTGGGTGGGCCACGGTGGCTCAGCAGGTAAGAATGCTTGCCTGCCAAGCCCGAGGACCTGGGTTCGATTCCTGGTGCCTGCCCATGTAAAAAATAAATAAATAAATAAATAAATAATAATAAATAAAAAAAAGAGCTTAATGCTACAGGCTGAACGCTGAGGAGAAAAGTTTTTTAGTTTTATTATCTGGTATCAGAGAAAGTTCCAGTGACAAGGATGGAGGTTTTAGTTTGACTGCTGTTCTTGCTTCTAGGTCTGCTATTTGATTGCCTTTTATAGAGTCTGCTCCTCCTTTCTGATGACTGTAGCAGTGTATTATGGCAGCTTTGTTAGTCAGCATCACTGCTTCTAATAAGGCTATGATTATGCCAGCATGTTGAATTTCCTTTTTACAAGATGTTAAGAGTTCTCTTTCTTTCCAGATGGCTCCATGAGTATGAATTATATTAAAAGCACATTTAGAGTCTGTATGTGTGTGTGTGTGTGTGTGTGTGTATATATATATATATATATATATTCCTATATTTGGGAGTAAAAAGACTATTTACTGTTTAAAGTTTATTTTTTGAGTTACAGAGATATTTCCCTTTCCCCAGTTTTAGAATTTCCTGTATTCCCCCATTCAATCTTGGCTGCCACAATCAGATAGACAGAAAGCCCAAGGACCTTTTTTTCTTGCATCTGTAGTGGAAACCTTAGCAGCAGATGAGTCTATATATATTTATTCTCCCAGATGTAGAGCTCTGGTGATGCAGTAAGTTCTGCCTGCTGTGCGGACGTACCTGGGGAAAGGTGCCCCACTCTCCAGGACTGTCTGTAGAGTTACCACTGCATAACTGGCTCTTTGAAGTCCTCTCTCCTTGAAGCTGCTTCTGTTAGTGCACATCTCAGTATCTGGATGTTCTAAAGGTTGGTTGACTACATCTGGACGCTGGAATAAACTTAGTCATTTATTTGTATACCCTCATGCACAGGTTCTCCTTCCTTTCTTGGAAGTAAGGTAGCCGGGTTTAAGCTAGAAGAAACTTTTAGAGTGATGTTAGGATTACGTAGTAGGATAGCTTGATATTTACCCAATCATCCATCAGTGAGCCACTATCCGCCTTCCTGTCCTCACAGTGGCAGTACACGGCATGACATATACACACTGGGGGGGTGGCCCTAGAGTGGATTTTTCAGCTTCCTAGACAATGTCACAGGTGGCCGCTGTAGTCCTTAGGCACCCTGGCCATCTGTGGGCAGTATTATCTGACTGTTCAGAAAAATAGGCCACAGGACATCTGGCATTTCCTAATTTTTAATTAAGTACTTCTGTGCCAGTTTGAAACAGTTCTTGTTCTAGTTTGCTAGCTGCTGAAATGCAACACACCAGAAATGGATTGGCTTTTAATAAAAGGGGATTTATTTCATTAGTGCTTCAGAGGAAAGGCAGCTAACTTTCAACTGAGGTTCTTTCTTATGTGGGAAGGTACAGGATGGTCTCTGCTGGCCTTCTCTACAGGCCTCTGGGTTCCAACAACTTTCCCTGGGTGGCTTCTTTCTGTACCTCCAAAGGCCTGGGCTGAGCTGCGAGTGCTAAGATGAGGAATGCTGAGCTGCTTGGCTGTGCTACGTTGCGCTCTCTCATTTAAGCACCAGCCAGTTAAGTCAGATGTCATTCATTGCAGCAGGCACGCCTCCTAACCGACTGCAGATGTAATCAGCAACAAATGAGGTTCACATACCATTGGCTCATGTCCACAGCAACAGAACTAGGTGCCTTCACTTGGCCACGTTGACAGCTGACTCTGACTACCACAGTTGTGTACCCCAGAAAAACCATGTTCTTTTAACCATAATCCAGTTCCTGTGGGGGCAGACCTACTGTTTGGGTGGGACTTTTGATTAGGTTGTTTCCATGGACATGCAGCCCACCAGCTGTGGATAGGGACCTGTTGATTACATGGAGATCTGACCCCGCCCATGCAAGATAGGTCTTAATTAGTTTATTGGTATCCTTAAAAGAGCTCTCAGAGAGAGGGGAGCTCAGAGCCCATAGAGCAGACACCTAGAAGGAAACTGCCCCAGGAGAGGCCAGAAGGCCCACAGGAGCTGAGAGAGCCGTTTGAAACCAGAAATTGGGAGAAAAGAACCGAGACGTCGCCATGTGTCTTCCCATACAACTGAGAAACCCTGGACACAATCAGCTTTTCTTGAGTGAAGTATCCTCCTGTTGATGCCTTAATTTGGGCATATTTGTGGCCTTAGAACTGTAAACTTGTAACTTAATAAATCCCCTTTGTAAAAGCCAATCCTTTTCTGGTACAGCTTTCGCAAACGAAACATCTCCTAATCCAGTTCCTTGTCTTTCATGTGTGAAAAGGTCACAGTGTTTTCTTGGGTCTGGGAGCCCTCGGACTGGGGCTGTTAAAAGTTCTCTGTTTATGCAGGAGACCTGGGTTTGATTCCCAGACCATGCACCTTCCCCCCAAATTCTCTGTTTTCTGAAAGGTACATTTACTTTCTGTAGTCCAATGTAGAAATCCTTGCTCAGATTCTTTCAGGGCTCTATGTGAGTATTTTTGCTATGACTCCACAATTGATATCTAAACTCTACAGAATCCTGCCATTCCTAAGAGTCCTTGAAGATGCCTTCTTGTAAGTGGCTCTGCTACTTGGGCTAAAGCTTCCCTCTGTTCTGACAGTTCATTTCTCTGTCCTTTGGATAATTCAGATCCTAAATATTTTACTGATCTTTGTGAAATCTGAGCTTTTTTCTTTAAAACTTTGTAATCTTGGTCTGCTAAGAAATTCGGAGTTTGAATAGTGGTCTTATCGGATGGTTTCCGGTATTAATAAATCATCTACATTCTGTGAAAATACTCCTTCTTACCAGTGTAATTCCCTTAAACCACTAGCTAGAGCTTCTCCAAGTATTGTGGGAACATTTTTAAATCCTTGTGGAAGGACAATCCAACAGCATTGATGTGTTCTGTTAGTCATGGGGTCTGCCCATTCAAAAGCAAAGGGTTCTTGAGATTCTGGGTCACAAGTAAAAGGCATCTTTCAAATCTAAGGCAGTGAAGCAAGAAAGATCTCCAGATAATGCAGTGAGTGAAGTGTATTTTGAACTACAGGGCGGGTGTCTTCTATAATTTGATGAAGAGCCCTGAGAGCTTACACAAGCCAGTGTTCATTTAGAGTGCCTGATATATGTACCAGCAATACTGGAATGCTACATGGAGTTTGGCAGGGTCACATTAATTGATATTTCAAAAATATCTCTATTAATGGAGCAGTTCATTCTCTGGATTCTCATTTAAATTGGCTATTACTGAATGTGACATACAGCACCTGGCATTTAGAGTTTCACTTGAACTGGTGTTACTGTTTATGCACATCCAGGATGTCCATAAGCCCATGCCTCTGGTTTTACAGCTTTCAGGATTTCTTCTGGGATAGAACAATCTATTCATTTCCCTCACCAAGCAACAGTGTGGCTTGCAATGAACAGGCTTGTCCTGGAGGGACTTCTGTTGACAAACAATCTGGAGAAAAGCTTATCCAGGCATTTCACTTGGTTTATTAGTCAGGGTTCTCACAGAAACAGAACCAACAGGAGAGATCTATAAATATAAGATTTATAAAAGTATCTCAAGCAACCGTGGAAATGTAAGAGTCCAAAATCAGTAGAGCAGGCTGCGAGGCTGGCAACTGCAATGAAGGGTCTGGACAAATTCTACAGGAAAGGCTCATTGGCTGAAGAAGCCATGAAAATTCTCTTCTCCCTTAAAAGTCTTCAACCGATTGGATCAAATCCAACTGATTGGATTATCTCATTTGCAGGAGATGCACCCTTAGTTGATTGTAGATGTGGCCAGCCTCAAAAGCAATCAGCTGACTGTTGATTTGATAAACCAGCTGTATTAGTTTGTTAAGCTGCCAGAATGCAATATACCAGAAATGGAACGGCTTTTATAAAGGGAATTTAATGAGCTACAACTTTACAGTTTTAAGCCTATGACAATGTCCAAACTGAGGCATCTATGGAAAGATACCTTCAAGAAAGGCTGATGGACCTGGAACCCTTCTGTCAGCTGGGAAGTCACATGGCTGGCCCTTTTGTTCCTGGTCTCCTTTGCTTTCAGCCTCTGTTCCTGTGGGGGTTCCTCACTTTGCTTCTCTGGGGCTGGCTTTCATCTCTTGGCCTCCCTTGGCTCTCTGCAGGTTCTGGCTTGCTTAACATCTCATGACGACGTCTGCTGGGCTCCAGCATCCTCAAACACCTGTGTCTCTGTTCTCCGAAGCAGCTGTTCTCCAAGTGTCTACATCTGCTTCGTCTGTCAGCTTTGCCAGCTCTGTCACTTCTCCAAAATGTTTTTTCCCTTTAAGGACTCCAGTAAGCTAATCAAGACCCACCTGGAATGGGTGGCGTCACATCTCCATCTAATCAAAAGATCACACCCGTACATTGGGCGTGCCACATCTCCATGGAGATAATCTAATCAAAGTGTCTGCCGACAATGTTGAATCAGGATCAAAGAAATAGCTGTCCTCACAAAATAGGATCAGAATTAAAACATGGCTTTTCCGGGGTACATAATACTTTCAAATCGGCACATCAACTTCCTGGTTTATCAACCAGCCTTGAAATATTCTTGCAGTAATAGTCAGGCCAGTGCTTACCTGACCAGACAGCTGGGCACTGCCACCTGGCCAAGTTGACACCAGAACCCAACCATCACACTCGGTTATCAGGTCCCTTCCCAGCAAGGGAACTGGACATTCCCAAATGTACAGGAAACTGTGCTTAATTTTTGGTCCCAATTAGGCAGTCTAGCAGCTGCAAAAATGGTTTGCTTTTTTTTTTTCTACTGGATACTCCATTATAGTAACTGATTGGTTGGAAATCACATTAGGTTTTTTATTTACTACTGAGTACATGCCTCCTATATCAACAACAAAGTCAATTAATTGTTTTTCCACCTGTACTGTCACCTGAGGCTGCTGGTTGGAGATTGAAAGAAGTGGTGTTTCTTCTACCAGAGCCCTTGGGCCCTTCATTCCAGGTCACTGTGGGTTTCATGTCCTCTCCTTGGGCCGTCTGAAATTTGGGTCCTCTAGCATCCCTCGAGGATTGTCCCCAGGGGCATGTAGGACAATCCCTCTTCCAGTGCCCTTCCTTCTTGCAGTATGCACATGGGTTGGTTCCTCATTTCTTAGGAATTCCTTCTGACTCTCCAAGGGGCCCTGGGGTCGCCAGCATCATTTGGATTCCATTCAGGAACCCTTATTGGTATTGCTAAATTGCTCTAGCAAACAATGGGTTGCCAGGATTTTCTCCTCGTTTCTTATCTGCTTCCTCCTCTGCCTGTTCTACTACCATTTCTTCACCTGTTATCAGGGCATTTAACAAGGCCTGAATATCAGCACAATTTGAGTTATAGGTTGCAAATATTGAAGCAATTAAGCTTTCCATTTTCTTCAAGTCCTCTCTATAGAGTGGCCTATTATTTTTCCAATTATAGAAGTCCATTGTTAATCCATTGTGGACAATGGGGTGTGCCCATATACACATAGGGCCTCCCTGTTCGTCTCCTCCTATAGGCTCAGCTGCTGGTTTTTGAGAGCAGCTCTGGCTAAACTGAGTAGCTGGTGGCCAGGAGAGGGGAGAGCTTTCTAGCTCCTGCTCGTTTACCCCCAGTAAAGAGGGGTACAGAGGAGGAGGTAGGGGAGCTTCCTCCCTTCCTGATCCATTGCCCCCACCCTTGGGGTAGGGGTACGGGTGGAGCAGATGAAGGACTTAATAAAGGATCTGTTGGGTCCTCTGGATTTGAATGAGGGAGAACATTTTTCTTTTATCTTCTCATTTTACAGGTACAATTTTACATTTTCTCATCAGCACTGATTCCTGAGATAATTAAATAAAGGATTGAACATGCATTACTATTCTGCAGAAAAACTCTATCTGTGATACAATGTCCTTTTCTATAGAGCCGTTCTCAGGCCATTTTTCTCCTGATTCTAAATCATATTGAGGCCAATCTGTGTTACGGAAATAAACCATTTTTGTTTTCTCATGGGTTGTTAACTAAAGTCTTTCTAAATTTTCAAAATGCAGCCCAAAGGGCTACTTTCAGGAATGCTATTAGAATTAGAACATCCCATTTTATAGAATTTCAGTAATCAGTAACCAATTAAGAATACCTGAACAGTACAGACGCAATAACACACTAACAATTCAAACAATTATTCTATATTTAAGTAACACACCGATTAACAAGTACACAGACATTAAAAACTTCATTTCATTAAATACCAATTCGTTGTCAGATTACTTATTTTACAGTGTATTTCAGGAGCATGTTGGACAGGCTCATGTCAAGGCCTTGAACTTTGCCTAGAATGGTACTCGGAAAAAGGCAGGCCTGGAGGTTGGAGGAAGGAGGATCCTTCTGGAAGTGAGACCCAGGGCCTCCAACCCAGGTCCAGGGGCCCCGAACCCCTGTGTGAACCCCCCCGTCCACTTCTGCCTTGGTGTTCCTCTCACCCAGTCAGGCGTGCAGACCTGGAGCTGGGAATTGTTTCTCCCCTAGAAGCTATAAAGCGCCTGGGGTGTGGACGGAGGAAATCCTGGGCCCCTGGAATGAGAGCGCCCAGCCGGGCTGTGGGCGGGGGCCTCCGGTGAGGCGTGGAGAGCACAGGCCTGCCTGGGTCCCGCAGATGGGCATGCCTGTTCCCAGCACTCTGCCAGGACAGGAAAAGAGGAGGGACTTGCCCAGAATCCTCGGAGTGCGGGAGAAGAAGGGAAAATCTCAACATGGAAAAATGCTGTAGTGAAAGTGGAGGAAAGCCTGAAAACCAAGGAAAGACAGAAAACAAAGAACAGTCCCAGGATGAGGGAAAGCCAGAGGTGGCTTGTGCGCTGGAAGTCAAGGAAAAGTTAGAAAATGAGGGAAAGATGGAAGATCAGGAAATGCTAAAGGATAAGGAAAAGCCAGAGAGTTAAGGGCAAAGGGAACTCAGGGGTGGCTGTAAGACACCGCAAAGGGGTTTTGAAGACGTCCCTTCTTTGAAGTGCCTTGGGCTTCGCTTTTGACTGATTAGAACCTTGCCAGCTCTACTTTCTTACTCCTTGCATATCCCTGGCAGGCATTTGCTAGGCTCTGCGCTTTAACTTATGCTGCTACCTTGCTGTAGGTGTCTTTCCCTGTTGACCCACCTGCAGTGCCCTGTTTCAGTAGAGGATTTTCACACGTATGCAATGGAAAGATGTTCATGATTCTTTGGAAAATAAAGCAGTTTATAATATATATAAAAACGAGGTTAGTGGCCACAGAAACCTCGATTGTTGTGCTTACCAGTCCTGCTGGGGCTCCAGAACTTCAGGAAGTCACACCTCTTGCTTTTTAGGAATTTTTTTCTCACCAGAGTGGCCGATTGATACCAAACAAAAGCGTGGAGTTCTTTGCCCAATACTCTAAATGACCAATTCCTGAAATATCAGAGTTTCAAAGAGAGAGAAAGAGAGTTAAATGAATTGGAGGTTTGAGCTGAAAGCTGGAAGAGATTCCTAAAGATACTTAGTCAACCTGCATTTACGTCTGTGACTTCAGGAAGCCAAGTTATTTGCCGTTAGCCAGACTCAAGGACACCCTGCCCTCCCATCTCTTCAGCCGGCACCTTCACTTCTTTTGGATACATGTTAATAGGGACAAAGGAAAAAGATAGGGATGGTGAGATGGCATCTGTTTTTCCGTATCATTACTGCTTGTTTTTTCAACCCATTACTGGGTTGCTATGATGCTTTGATAGCTCTAGAAAGGAAACATATATTCTTTATCAAAAGACAGCCTCAGTTACACTAATAGAAAACTGGAATACTGAAATGCAAAAGGGTAATGTTCTAGTTTTCTAGCTGCCAGAATGCAATATACCAGGAACGGAATGGCTTGTTAAAAAGGGGAATTTAATAAGTTGCTAGTTTACAGTTCTAAGGCCGAGACAATGTCCTAATTAAAGCAAGTCTGTAGACATGTCCATTCAAAGGCATCAAGAGAAATACCTTGGTTCAAGAAGGCCGATGAAGTTCAGGGTTTCTCTCTCAAGTGGGAAGGCACATGGCGAACACAGTCAGGGTTTCTCTCTCGGCTGGAAGGGCACATGGCGAACACGGCATCATCTGCTAGCTTTCTCTCCTGGCTTCCTATTTCATGAAGCTCCCTGGGAGGCATTTTCCTTCTTCATCTCCAGAGGTCGCTGGCTGTGAACTCTCTGCTTCATGGTGCTGCAGCATTCTCTGCTCTCTCCGATTCTCCTTCATTCTCCAAAATGTTTCCTCTTTTATAAGACTCCAGAAACTTCTCAAGACCCACCCAAATGGGTGGAGACACATTTCCCCCAATCCAACTTAACAACCACTCTTGATTGGGTTACATCTCCAGGGAGATGATCTAATTACAGATTCAAACATACAGTATTGAATAGGGATTATTCTGCCTTTAGAAAATGGGATTTAGATTAAAACATGGCTTTTCTAGGGGACAT
Organism: Tamandua tetradactyla; assembly: GCF_023851605.1. Lineage (NCBI taxonomy): Eukaryota > Metazoa > Chordata > Mammalia > Pilosa > Myrmecophagidae > Tamandua > Tamandua tetradactyla. The sequence continues at coordinate 6,813,389 of NC_135343.1, read as the reverse complement.
ACATCCTTTCAAACCAGCACAGGTAATTACTTTGTATATGATCTGCCCTATGGGTTATTTATCTTTAAACAGATAGCCTTTCCATAACTATTCTAAGGGTATAGCACCATTCCACTAAACTCCCCAGAAAAAGTACTGCTAACATGAAAATGCTTTGCCACATGAGCATTTTTAAATATGAGATTCTCCTCCTCTATTGGTGAGTAGATTGAGTTGAAGCTTCACAAGGACGGGGAACATGTCCCTTTGGTTCACCTAACACCAACTCGGTGAATGAATGAATCCACTTTGCTGAATATTACCCATCATGGAACAGAGATTAGAAGTCCCTAAGTAGGTTGTAGCCCGGACTATGCAGAGTCAGCAAGGTACACAGCAGAACTGTGACGCACACCTGAGTTCTCACCTTTTCCACCATCTTCCCCATCTTTGACTCTGATCTGCTGAGAGCCCAGCCTTGCAGGACTCCGGGGGAACCTCTGGGGGTGTAACCCACAGGAACCGACGGCAGCACCAGGGCTGGGGCATCACTCCCAGGGGAACACTATGGGGCACACGGGGAAGAGGTGGCACCGGTGTTGAGTTTTGGCTAGCTCTGGCATGCCAACCTCTTGAAATGACATCGGTGTTATAGTCCGCAGCCACACTTGACACCAATCAAAAGCGGTGGCTTCACTGCCCAATGTGCTCAAATGACCAATTCCTGAGACCCTGGGATTTCAGAGAGAGAGTGAGAGAGTATATTTCCAGGCGTGAAGCAGGAGATGAAGCGGCTTACCAGCCTAAAACTGTTTCCCTGAGTTACAGTAATTCTGACTGTTTTATAGCATCAAAAGATGGGCAGGTTATAGGATGATGAGCACAGTGGCACTAAATGACATAATTAGAGGTGATCTAATTAAGTATGTGCAGACTGATTACATGTAGAGTCACAGAATGTATGCAAGAAAATGACGACCTTAAAATGATGATGAGCATGCTTTTTAGTGCTATCATCAGGCACAGGTCACTTATTGTGGTAGTTAGATTCAGTTGTCAACTTGGCCAGGTGAAGGCACCTAGTTCAGTTGCTGCGGACATAAGCCAATGGTACGCGAACCTCATCTGTTGCTGATTACATCTGCAGTCGGCTAGGAGGCGTGTCTGCTGCAATGAATGACCTTTGACTTAATTGGCTGGTGCTTAAATGAGAGAGCACAGCCCAAGCAGCCTAGCATTCCTCATCTCAGCACTCGCAGCTCAGCCCAGGCCTTTGGAGATGCAGAAAGAAGTCACCCCGGGGAAAGTTGTTGGAACCCAGGGGCCTGGAGAGAAGACCAGCAGAGACCATCCTGTGCCCTCCACGTAAGAAAGAACCTCAGTGGAAAGTTAGCTGCCTTTCCTCTGAAGAACTAACAAAATAAATCCCCTTTTATTAAAAGCCAATCCGTCTCTGGTGTGTTGCATTCTGGCAGCTAGCAAACTAGAACACTTATAGAGCAAACTTTAAGCTACTGCACATTTCAGGCAGGCCAGTCTTGAGTAGATCTAGCTTCATTTAGCAAGATAGTTTAGGAAATAGGTTGGGTTAGTTGTGGGCTGACTCATAGTCCTTCATTAATACACATCAGGGGCTGTCTTTTGTTGTCGTAAGACTCTAAAGCTGAAATACAGGATTGGGGGTACGACTTTAAATCACAAGATAAAAGCCTTATTATCTGATCATTATCAGAGATCAAGGCAGCTGGATTACAGAGCAGTAATTTCAGGTATTTCCCTCTGACTATTCTTACATACTAGAAAGTAGAAGAGAAGTATCTATATAATGACTCAGTAATAATCTGTTAAGGCCTAGCTCTTCAGTTATACCCTAACCTGATGGTCTGTACACTATTGTGTACACATAAAGTTCTGTATATTCCCTTTCCCGCATTGCTGTTGCTAGATCTTCCAGCAGAGAAAGGATGTCTTTATTTTAAAAACAAGGCATGAAGATTGCCACTCATATAGGCCCTTGTTGATTCTCGCGCCTCTGGAGCCACCCAATTTCTTCTTTTTTCTGCAGTAGTTTATTTCCTTTCATGTACCAAACCTGCCTTCCTCCGATAAAGCTATAGCTTTTTCTTCATATGGAATGTTCATGCCCAAAGCTGTGTTGGCCCTGACCAGCTCAATCCATGTCACCCCTCCACTAAATTGTAAATAATTTGAGGCTGGGGGTTGGGTTCTATCTGCCTGGACTTTGCCCAGTGAATAAAAGATAAAAAGTACCCCCAAATATGTGTTCAATGAATGATGAAATGAATATATGGACAGTCTGAATTTGGATCGTCAGGGATTTGAGTAATGGCAAAGAAAAGCAGAATAAGGGAAAAAATAAAGAGATTTAATTCAATGCAAGAAAGTAGGCTTAGATGACTGCTTTAGTTTGTCAGAGCTGCTGTCACAAATTGATCTTGATGCAACAACAGGAATTTATCGGCTACTGGTTTTGAGGCTAGGAGTCATTCAAAATCAAGGTAACGGCCAGACTGACTTTCTTTGCAAAAACCAGTGTTCTGTGTTGGCTGCTGGCAATCCTTTGGCTTCCTTGGTTTAGGTTTCTGCCTCCATCACATGGCAAGATCCTCTCCTTTCTCCTCCAGTGCCCACGTCTGCCTGCTTCTCCCTGCGGCCTTCTTTTTGTAAGGCCTCCAGTGACCTGCATCCACCTGGTTCAGGAGGCCACACCTAAACAAAAACTAACATCTTCTAAAGGGACTATTTACAATGGTTCGTATCCCCATGGACGCAGATTAAGAAGAAAACATGTGTTTTTGCGGGGGGTGGGGCACATAATTCAGTCGACCACCATGACTCTATTTTATTAGAGTGATTAATTCTTCTCTGAATTAGAGCATGGTAGCACCCGCTTTTTGGGACATTTCAGCTCTCTGTACATTATCATGGTAATTGAGGGATCTGTTATTTCCACAGCCCTGATGTGCTCAATGAAATTGCTGGTTGAAAACAGACAGTGCCAAATGCATCCCAGAACAGCCATGCTTCTGGATTTAGCTTAACAGTCTAGAGACCCCCATGGTAATTGGTGTTTTGTTTCAGCATCAAAGTATCTAGATAATTAGCTGCTTTTGCATTTTCTTTCATTTTCCAGTGTGTTATTTATTAGTCGCAACTCTCTTTCTGGCACATATTCATTTATATTATGGGATAAATTCACCACTTGGAAAACTTTCTTGTTCCAGAGGAGATAGTCCATGTATCTCTTTTCCTACTGATCATAGAACCGCTCCCTTTGGACCTGCCGCAGCCACACCGGCCCTCCTGTGCTAGCACACACCAGGCACGCCTCCTCTCTGTTCAGCTGCTGCTTCTGCGGGGAACAGCTTCCAGCCCACTCCTTCACTGCTCCCCGAGCCCTTCCCTGAACACCCTATTTTATTTGATGATTCCCCAGGAAAGCGTTTCCCTCCTCTATGTTTTTATTCTCTGCAGTGCTTATTAACCATCTCAAATAATATTTAATTTACTGACTTTCATCCTTGTCTGACCCCACTCCCACCCACACTAGAACATCATCCCACGTTACAAATCTACTTCTGGGGCTGTTCCTTTCAGAGTCACGGAAATGCTTGCATCCTCCATCAGATTTGTCTGCTGGGAAGCTGTGAGATCAAATGCAAGGGAAGTTGGCTGGCCTTGAGGCGTATCATCTAGGCCACAGAAAAGCAAAGTGGATTATCCTTACCTTCTAGTTGTGGTTCTTAAAATCCCTCCATTTCAGTTCTGTTTGTTATAGAGGATGTGCACAGCACCTCCCCTTGTTCCTTCTCCAGCTCACCCACTGTGGCCTTCCTTCAGGGGTTCTCATCCAGCAGGCAGTAAAGCCATGGAGGGGGGGGTCCTGCCTGTCTTGCCTACTGCCTTGTCCCAGAAGCAGCAGAGGGCGAATCAATGAATTTAAGTGAATGAATGAGTGAGTGAGTGACAATGCATTTACTTAGCTTTCTTATAGAGTCCAACCCTGAGAAAAACCCTTGCTTAGGGGATACTTCTGACCCTGTCTGTTTATACTTCAGAGGGTAACCTTGTCACAGAATTTTAGAGGAGCCTTTCTTTGACTTTTATGTACTGACAGTAATAGGATTAGATCTCAGATTACACATGCTGTTTTAGCTGTGCAGAAGCTAAAGAAGTTTATCACTGAATTCTTTTGCATTCTATTGAGGCATGAAATATATACATCCAGCTTGCCAGGGAAATGCTAATGGAATTCATTGCTTGGTTCTTGTGGTTCTGAAGCTTCCCCCCAAATGCTTCCTCTTTTAAAGGATTCCAGTAAACTAATCAAGACCCACCCGGAATGGGGTGGAGTCACATCTGCCTCTAATCCAAGGTTAATACCCACAATTGGGTGAGTCACATCTCTGTGGAGATAATCTAAGCAAGTTTCCAACCTACAGTGCTGAATAGGGATCTAAATAAATGGTTGCCTCCACAAGAAGTATAGGGATTAAAACATAACTTTTCTAGGGCACATAATCCTTTCAAACCAGTACATTACCCTTACTGATAATCACCATTTCTATACTCTCCTCCAAGTCTCTCTCCTACCTTTACTTTTCAACTGACAGAACTCCCTCTAATATTTCTCGCAGGGCAGGTGTCTTGTTAACAAATTCTCTCAGCATTTGTTTATCTGTGAAAATTTTAAACGCTCCTTCACTTTTGAAATACAGCTTTGCTGGACAAAGAATTCCTGCCTGGTAATTTTCATCTTTCAGAATCTTAAATATATCATACCACTGTCTTCTCCCATCCATGATGCCCATTGGGTAGTCAGTGCTAAGTCTTATGTGCCTTTCCTTGTATGTGGTGAATTGCTTTTCTCTTGCTGCTCTCAGGACCCTCTCCTCTTCAGCATTTGACAGCCTTGACTGGTATGTGTCTTGGAGTGGGTCTACTGAATTTATTCTATTTGGCGTTCATTGGGCTTCTTTGATTGGCATATTCATGTGTTTTATTAGGATTGGGAAGTTTTCCCCAATTATCTCCTCAAATAATCTTCCTAGACTTTTATTCTTCTCTTCTCATTCTAAGACACCAGTGATTCTTATTTTTGTGTGCTCTGTGTTGCCCATCATTCCCCTGAGATCCAAATTCAAATTTTTCCATTTTTTTCACCATTCGTTATTTTGTGCATTTGAATTCAGTTGCTCTGTCCTCTGGTACACTTATTCTTTCTTCTGCCTCCTCAAATCTGCTGTTGGGTGTCTCTAGTGATCATGATTTAATTCTATGAAATGTCCTCATCGCAACAGACAGGCCAGCACGTGCCCAACCAGACAAGCAGGTGCCACCACTTGGCCAAGTGGACACATGAACCTGACCATGACTTTGTACCTCACCTTTTGGAGCCTACTGATACTTTACAGGCCTAGAAGAAAAGAGGGGTGGTGGGGGCGGTTCATGGAAAGAATTAGAAGTGTCTTTCAAGCCAGTTACTTCAGGGCATTCAGTTGCAGTTCCATCTGCTGAAACAGGATCCATCTTTCTAGACAGAGGAGTAAGGGATATTTCCTCAGGGGAGGTCATGACAGGTTTAGCAGGCACTGAGGGTTAATCTCTTCAGGTAGAGGTTGGGTGGCAGACTTCTCAGGTCAGATTGGAGGTCCAGAATGGTTTCCTCAAGGCAGGCTGGAGGTGGGGGGGTAGCTGTCTCCTCAGGACAGAATAGAGATTGGGTGGCTGTTTCCTCAGGGCAGACTGGATGTGGGACAGCTGTTTCCTCAGGGCAGACCATTACAGGTTTAATAGCAAAGACTCAAACAGAATCTAGGGTTTCAATGTCCCCATTACCATCATTATCAACCCATGTGTCTCCATTCCAATGTTCAGGCTCCCATTCCTTCCCAATCAATGCCTTCATTTTAATAGCAGACACCCTGCAAGGTTGAGACTTTAGTTTACATTATAAATCTGCTACTTGGAAAACTGCAAGTCTGTAGCCACAGGAGGTAAGATTTTCTTTCAGGGTACACATAGAAACTTTTATATCTTTCATACAGCACCAAAACTGCAAATCTGAAGCCTTCAGCTTATTCCTTTTATTTATAACTGTATCTAGCATCTCTAGGAACAACCAGCCAACATCATTGTATCATTTAACTCCCCAGAACTCTGTTAGGTTGTCAGATACACTTTCCCCCAGAGAGTTGCCTCATTTAAGTGTATGATTAGCAGAATCAAATGGTGATTTTATTTGTCACCACTGTTATTCAACATTGTGCTAGAGGTTCTAATGAGAGCAATTAGGGAAGAAAAGGAAAGAAAAGGCATCCAGATTGGAAAGGAAGAAATAAAACTCCTGTTATTTGCAGATGAAGTGATCCTATATGTGGAAAATCCTGAGAAATCTATGAAGAGCTATGGGAACTAATAAACAAATTCAGCCAAGTGGTGGGATGCATGATCAACACACAAAAGTATATTGTGTTTCTATACACTAGGAATGAGCTAAGCAAGGAAACAATTAAGATAATTCTATTCATAATAGCAGCTGTGGGAATCAAGACCTAGGAATAAACTTAGCCAAGGATGTAAGAGACCTGTACTCAGAAAACTACAAAACATTGCTCAAAGAAGACCTAAACAGGTGGAAAGATATTCCATGTTCATGGTTAGGAAGGCTAAATGTTAAGATGTCAGTTCTACCCAGATTGATCTACAGATTTAATGTAATACCAATAAAAATTCCAACAACCTATTTTTCAGAATTAGAAAAATTAGTTATCAAATGTATTTGGACAGGAAAGGGGTCTCAAATAACCAAAAACCTCCTAAAAATGAGGAACGAAGTAGGAGAACACATATTTCCTGACATTAAAGCTTATTATAAAGCCGCAGTGGTCAAAGCAGCATGATACTGGCACAAAGATAAACATACTGAACAATGGAATCAAACTGAAGGTTCAGAAGTAGGCCCTCAGATTTATGGTCATTTGACTTTTGACAAGGCCCCCAAATCCACTGAACTGAGGCAGAATAATCTTTTCAATAAATGGTGCTGGGAGAACTGGATCTCCATATCCAAAGGAATGAAAGAGGACCCCTACCTCACACCTTATAAAAAGTTAAAGTGGATCAAAACCTAAATATAAGAGCTAGTATTATAAAACTCTTAGAAGAAAATATAGGGGCATATCTTCAAGACTTGGTGATAGGTGGTAGCTTCTTAGACCTTACGCCCAAAGGATAAGTGATGAAAAAAAAAATAGATAAATGGGAACTCCTCAAGATTCTGTACTTCAAAGAACTTTGTCAAAATGGGGAAAAGAAAGCCAACTCAATGGGAGAGAATATTTGGTAATCAATCATATGATAGGAGTTTGATATCCAATGTATATAAAGAAATTCTGCAACTCTCAATAAAAGGACAAACAACTCAATTATAAAATGGACAAAAGATATGAATAGACATTTCTCCAAAGAGGAAATACATATGGCTAAAAAGCACATATGTTCATCTTCATTTGCTATTAGAGAAATGCAAATCCAAACCACAATGATGCCAGAGACCTGGGTTCGATTCCTCGTGCCTGCCCATGTGAAAAAAAAAAACACAATAAGATGTCATCTCATACCTATAAGAGCAGCTGCTATGAAACAAAAAGGAAACTATAAGTATTGGAGAGGATATGGAGAAAAGGAACACTTACTCACTGCTAGTGGTACAGCCACTGTGGAAGACAGGTTGGTGGTTCCTCAGAAAACTAAATATTGAGTTGTTCTGTGACCCTGCAATTCTGTTACTCAGTACATGCCCAGAAGATCTGAAAGCAGGGACATGAACAGACAGTTGCACACTGATATTCAGAGTGGCATTACTCACAATTACCAAAAGATGGAAATAATCCAAATGCCCATCAACAGATGAATGGATAAACAAAATGTGATATATTCGTATGATGGAATATTATGCAGCAGTAAGAAGAAATAAGGTCTTGAAACGTGACAACATGGATGAATCCTGAGGACATAATGCTGAGTGAAATATTGTATGATTTCACTAACATGAATTAACTAGAATATGTAAGCCCAGAGTGTTGATATGTTGAATATAGGATATGTAGAAATAGACAGAAGTTAGGGAAAGGGGAGTGTTAACCTACTATGTTCAGAATGTATGACAAGCTTGAACTTAAAATGTTTGGAAAAAGATATGGGGTGAGCTCCATATTGGATACCTCAACATTTTGAATATAAGGAATGGTGCTGTATTGTAGATGAATCTGGTTGAAAAGGGTTGTTTAGAGTTGCATATGTCACCAATTAACACTACAAATTTAAGTTCTTACATGAGCTATTACAAATGTATGACACTGGTACAAAGAGTTAACAGTAGAGTGCTATGTGGGGAAAAAATCCCATTGCAAGCCATGGACTGTAGTTAACAGTAATACCTTAAAATTCTTTCATCAACAGTAAATGGTGTACCCCGTTAATACTAGGAGTAAATAATAGGGGGAGATAAGGGATATGGTGTGTTTGTTTGTTTGTTTTGCATGGTCAGGCACTATGGCGTGTTTTGGGTTTTCTTTTTTTGTGTCTATCTGATCATTTTCTTTTTGGAACAATGGAAATGGTCTAAAATTGAGTGTGATGATGATTGCATAACCAGTGATGATACTATGAGATATCGATTGTATAATTTGGATGGAATATATGTAAGTGAATATATCTCAATAGAATCTGCAGAAAAGAGATTTCTGTGTTTCATGATAACATAGAAATAAATTTAAATTAAGGCAAAGGTAAGGCTGGGTTGGATTAAGGTATTACCATCAGTTGTACATCAAATGATTACTGAGGGCTTATCATGTTCAAGTTGGAAATATACAAAGGAGAGTTTTACATTCCTGAGTAGCTAAAATGATCTACTACATGTTCCTTCAGTTATCTCATTTAATCCCCACAACAACCCTATGTGAGAGAGATTTTTGTCACAGTATCACTGTGGTTTAGTTTGTAAAAGCTATCAGAATGCTATATACCAGAAAGAGAATAGCTTTTATAAAGGAATTTATTAAATTGCAAGTTTACAATTCTAAGGTCATGAAAATGTCCAAACTAAGGTATTCAGGAAAAGATACCTTGATTCAAGAAAGGTCGATGGGTCCAGAACACCTCTGTCAGTTGGGAAGGCACATGACGACACCTGCTAGCTTTCTCTCCTGCTTTCTCACTTAATAAGGACTCCCCAGGGGTGTTCTTCTGCATCTTCAAAGATCTTTGGCTGTGTGGCTCTCTTGGCTCTAAAGCTTTTTCCAAAATGGTTCCAATAAGCAACCCCACCTTGAATGGGTGGAGACACATCTCCATGGAACCCATCTAATCAAAAATTACCACCGACAGTTGGGTGGGTCACATCTCCATGGAAACAATAAAAAAAGACCCCACCCAGCAATATTGAATGAGGATCAAGGGACTTGGCTTTGCTGGGATACATAATAGCTTCAAACTAACACACATAGATTCTTAGTTTTCTAATATAAGATTTGTGACAAATATGGAATGCAACATTGGGGGTGATGGTCAAACCCTGAGCATCATGACCTAGTCTGGAACTGCCTAATTTAGGAAGGATGTTCTCATTGGCAAAATCTTTATTTGTTGAACAATATTGAGATATTATTAGCAAATTTCAAGATCTAGAAAGTAAAATATTGGGGCTGTAGGAAAAAGTGAGGACTTCTTTGTTCCTTACTTTCTTCCTCCCTTATCTCCCTCCTTCCCTGTCTTCCTGCATCCCTTCCATCCTCTCTTCCTTTCTTTCCTTCCTACTTTTTATTTAAGTATAATTTCCATAAGAAAATTTGTATAACTGTACAGCCTGATGAATTTTCCCCAGCTGAACACACCCATATAATCATCACCCAAATCAAGAACTACAATATTACCAGGAACCTAGAAGCCCCTCATTATACCCCCTTCCTGTGACTGACCTCCAAGGATTACTACTCTCTTGATTTCTAACAGCAGAGATTCATTTACTGTTGTGGATGGGCCTGTGGATAGTTTTCATCCTGGGACTGTAATGTATAGAAATATTGTGCACAGTCAAATAAATGTCTTTTGGCGACATAAGCACTCATTTCCCTTGGCAATACACTCAGAAAGGATTGCTCCATTAAGAGAAAAATGTGCATGATCAGCTTCAGTGCTGCCAAACAGTTTTCCAAAGTGCCTATACCAATTTATACTCTTGCCAGGAGTGGATGAAAATTCTGATTGTTACAATCAGAATATTGTATGAAGAGTCACCCATACTAGAAACAATAGGGTACTTCCAGGTCAAGATGGCAGCTTAACAACGTGCACGTTTTAGTTCGTCCTCCAGAACAACTACTAAATAACCAGAAACAATACAGAACAGCTCCTGGGGCCACATCAGTGACCAGACACACAGCATACCCCAGTCTGGACCAACTGGACCAGCTGCGAGCACCCCCCAGAACTGTGAGTTCCCAAAGCTGCGGCGGCCAGCACCCCTCCCGACAGGCCGCTTCCCAGAGGGGAAAGGAAAGGACTTTACCAGCAGCAGGGACTGGGCACAATCAAATGCCAATTGTGGAACTGATTAACAAATTCTGACTACTAAAAATAGGCCCCCAGCTTAGGTGAACCTGATCAAAGCAGAGGTTGCTCATTTTTGCCCCGGCGCCAAGGGGGGCAGGACTGACAGAAAAAGGGGGGGAAAAAAAAGAAGGAAACAGAGGTTTTTGTGGCTGTGTATCTACAAAGGCTTGACTGCCTCTGGATACAGCGGCAGGACTTTTCAGGCTGCAACTGCCCCAGGCACAGGCAGAAGTGAGCTCTTTTGGGGGCTTGTCTGGAGCCTGTGCCTTCCCCAAGGGAGGGGTGAAGCCCGACTCAGGTGGAATCCCTCCGTCAAGGAATTCAGACCCCAGGGCTTGGTAACTTGAAGCCATTAAAACCAGCCTACAACCTCTCCTCTGTCTCCACCACGCCCCCAGCAGGGAGAGTCTGCCAAAGTTAAAGGTACTGCATCATCTTACGCTGGTGGGACCTGCAGTCAGACAAGCACCACACACAGGGCAGGATAAGAAAAACAGAGTCCAGAGGCTTCACAGGAAAGTCTTTCAACCTGCTGGGTCTCACCCTCAGGGAAAACCGACACAGGTGACTCTTTCCTCCTGATAGGAGGCCAGTTTTGTCTGGGAAAATCTGGCTGGGGTGTATAATATCTAAGTAGACCCTCCTAAGTGTGTGTGGGGGGGTGGAAGGCACCACACAAGCAGGGCAAGAAACAAGAAAACAAGAACTGAAAAATTCTCCTCTGTTAAGCAAAACTTAAACTAAAGGTCCAGATAAAGCTGAACGGAATGTCAAAGAACAGATAGACAACAAATTCATCCAGCAAGAAAACCCTAGATAAAAGAAGTGAAAGCAATCTCCAGAATAAACTAATTAAGGTAATTAAATTCCTAGACGCCAGCAAAAAAAACAAATCACACTAGGAAAATTGAAGATATGGCCCAGTCAAAGGAATTATCCAACCAACAACTCAAATGACATACAGGAGCTGAAACAATTCAGAATGTACAAACAGACATGGAAAACCTCATCAAAAACCAAATCAATGAATTGAGGGAGGATATAAAGAAGGCAAGGAAAGAACAAAAAGAAGAAACTGAAAGTCTGAAAACACAAATCACAGAACTTATGGGAATGAAAGACACAGAAGAAGAAATGAAAAAAACAATAGAAACCTACAATGGTAGATTTCGAGAGACAGAACATAGGATTTCTAAACTGGAGGATGGAACATCTGAAATCCGATAAGAAACAGAAACTATAGGGAAAAAAATGGAAAAATATGAGCAGGGACTCAGGGAATTGAAAGACAATATGAAGTGCACAAATATACGTGTTGTGGGTGTCCCAGAAGGAGAAGAGAAGGGAAAAGGAGGAGAAAAACTACTGGAGGAAATTATCACTGAAAATTTCCCAACTCTTATGAAAGACTTAAAATTACAGATCCAAGAAGTGCAGCGTACCCCAAAGAGAATAGATCCAAATAGACATACTCCAAGACATTTAATAATCAGAATGTCAGAGGTCAAAGAGAAAGAGAGGATCTTGAAAGCAGCAAGAGAAAAGCAATCCGTCACATGCAAGGGAAGCCCAATAAGACTATGCGCAGATCTCTCAGCAGAAACCATGGAGGCGAGAAGACAGTGGGATAATATATTTAAATTATTAAAAGAGAAAAACTGCCAACCAAGAATTCTATATCCAGCAAAATTGTCCTTCAAAAATGAGAGAGAAATTAAAACATTTTCAGACAAAAAATCACTGAGAGAATTTGTGACCAAGAGACCAGCTCTGCAAGAAATACTAAAGGAAACACTAGAGACAGATACGAAGACAGAAGAGAGAGGTGTGGAGAAGAGTGTAGAAAGGAAGACTATGAGTAAAGGTAAAAAGAAGGAAAATTAGATATGACATACAAAATCCAGAAGGCAAAATAGTAGAAGAAAGTACTACCCATGCAGTAATAACACTGAATGTTAATGGATTAAACTCTCCAATCAAAAGACATAGTCTGGCAGAATGAATTAAAAAACAGGACCCATCTATATGCTGTCTCTACTCAAAGGACACGAGGCCAAGGACACAAATGGACATTTACACACCAATGTTTATAGCAGCATTATTAACAATTGCCAAGAAATGGAAACAGCCAAAATGTCCATCAACAGACAATTGACTAAACAAACTGTGACATTTACATAAGATGGAATGTTATGCAGCTGTAAGACAGAATAAAGTTATGAAGTATGTAACAACATGAATGGACCTTGAGGACATTATGCTAGGTGTGATTAGCCAGAAACAAAAGGACAAGTACTGTATGGTCTCACTGATGTGAACTGACATTAGTGAATAAACTTGAAATATTTCCTTGGTAACAGAGACCATCAGGAGATGGAGATAGGGTGAGATATTGGGTGATTGGAGCTGAAGGGATACAGATTGTGCAACAGGACTGAATATAAAAACTCAGAAATGGACAGCACAATACTACCTAACTGTAATGTAATTATGTTAAAACACTGAATGAAGCTGCATCTGAGAATGATAGAGGGAGGAGGGCTGGGGACATAGATGAAATCAGGAAGAAAGATAGATGGTAAAGATCGAGATGGCATAATCTAGGAATGCCTAGAGTGTATAATAATAGTGAAATGTACAATGTACAAATTTTAAAAATGTTTTTGCATGAGGAAGAACAAATGAATGTCATTATTGCAGGGTACTGAAAATAGATAATACTTTAAAATGTCACCTTATGTGTAAGACTAAAGCAAAAAATGTTTATTTGTTACAAAATTTGTATTTTGACTAGAGCATTTCCTAATATAACTCATGTAGATAGTTTGATTGAATGCCATAAGTACTTGGAATCTCAGAAAGGTCATGAGATTTTGTTGGTTTGTCCAGAGTGATGCCCTGATGAATCCCAGAGTGATATGATCAGTGACTGGAAATGTATTTGCAAGCCCCCTTCGGGGAATGGTGAGAGTGGGGAGAAATTCAACTTCCCCAAGTTGAATTCTTAATATTCTCACAAGCTAGTGTGGACAACCAAAGCTATAGGCTGAGCCCCCAGTCTTGGGGTTTGTTCATATGAAACTTAACCCCATAAAGGATAGGTCAAGTCTACTTAAAATTTAGGCCTAAGAGACACCCCCAAGAGAGCCTCTTTTGTTGCTCAGATGTGGCCTCTTTCTCCAGCCAACATGACGAGCAGTCTCACCACCCTCCCCTTCTCTGCGTGGGACCTGACTCCCAGGGGTGTGGACCTTCCTGGCAACGTGGGACAGAAATCCTGGAATGAGCTGAGACTCAGCATCAAGGGACTGAGAAAAACCCTAGAATGAGCTGAGAATTAACATCAAGGGATTGAGAGAACCTTCTCGACCAAAGGGGGAAGAGTGAAATGAGACTAAGTGTCAATGGCTGAGAGATTCCAAATAGAGTCGAGAGGTTATCCTGGAGCTTATTCTTATGCATTAAGTAGATATCACCTTGTTGTTCAAGATGTAGTGGAGAGGCTGGAGGGAACTGCCTGAAAATGTAGAGCTGTGTTCCAGTAGCCATGTTTCTTGATGATGATTGAACAATGATATAGCTTTCACAGTGAGACTCTGTGAATGTGAAAACCTTGTGTCTGATGCTCCATTTAGCTACTATATCAACAGAAGAGTAGAACATATGGAATAAAAATAAATAATAGGGGGAACAAATGTTAAAATAAATTTAGTTTGAAATGCTAGTGGTAAATGAAAGCGAGGGGTAAGGGGTATGGTATGTATAATCTTTTTCTCTGTTATTTTATTTCTTTTTCTGTTGTCTTTTTATTTCTTTTTCTAAATCGATGCAAATGTTCTAAGAAATGATGAATATGCAACTAGGTAATGATATTAAGAATTACTGATTGTACATGTAGAATGGATATCTTAATGTTTTGCATGTTAATTTTTTTAATTAATATAAAAAGTTAAAAAAAAAAGAGTCACCCATACTAAATATTCTTCTTTTTCTTTATAGCCATTTCAGGCTGTATGTGGTGTTATTGAATTGTGCTTTGAATCTTCAGTTCCTTGATGAAGTGAAATGAAGCACTACACGTTTTCATATACTATTGGACATTTGGTGTTCTCTTTTGAGATACTCTTGTTGAAGTCCTTGGTCCATTTTTGTTTTCTGCTCTCTGTTTCTTGTTGACTTGGATGAATTCTTGATATATTCTGAATAGGACTTCTCTTTCAGGTAAGATATTGTGAATTTTTTTTCTCACTCTGTGGGTGCTTCTTGCTCTACTAATGGTTTCCTGTAATTTAGTTCTTCATTTCTTAAGGCCACATCCTTTGCACCAACACCTGGAGGGCATATGTAAAGTGTTTGTAGCAGGGTCTGAAACCCAACCACTCTGGGGGGCCTGGAGGCACCTCAGGCTGAATGTGGTTCTAAGCGGTGCTAACTGTGCCTAGTGCTGACATTTGCACCCACATCCCTTACCCTCAGGGGGCAATGAGACTGAGGAGGCAGCATGGCTGAAGAACTCATATCCGTGGTTTGTAACGTTTGCTCACTGCAGTCCACCATAGCTGACATGCAGTGAAGCCCTGAGCCGGGCTTCCTTTAGCTGAACCACAAATCCTTACTCCCTCTTTCCAGTTTCCCTTTTCCAAGTCTGAGTGGATGTCCTGGAATTACAAAAGAGATGGTCAATTTTGTTCTTGTTTTCAAAGAGAAGTGGTATTCCATGGCTTGTCTGCTCCATGGGCCAAGGACCCTGACCTGAGTTTTGCATACTTTCTCAATTTGGCTTGGATTATGGTGCCTGCAGGTTTGGTTAATTTTCCCAGCTTGCTCCAGGGACTGGCAAGTCAGAGTTTATTCCACTTTCCCAGGCTCAAATACCACTATGTCCTGTGTTGAGTGTGGGACTGCTAATGACACTGGACACGTGAAGTTAAGAGAATAGGGCTTTTGCCCCAAATCTTCAATTGTTCATAGTAGGTGGAAATAAGTGTATCTAGAGATCTTTGTACTATGTGGATAAGATACCTTTAGGATTCAGTTTCTGCTTGTGGAGTTAGCTAATTAATATCACCAGCAATACAACAAAGGCCCCTAATTAGTTGCCTTAACTTAAAATATTGGTCAAACTTGATGAAGGTCCCAATGGAGCCTCCAGCTGACACTCGTGGGCTCAACCTTGAATCAGACTTCCAGCCTCCTCTACCACGAGAGAATAAATTTATGTTGCTTCAAGTGAGGCACCCAGTTTGTGGGGATTTGTGACAGCTGCCCTAGGAAACAAATACAAAGACTTTTTAGAATACAGACAGCTTTTGTAGAAAGCATGACTTTATAGAATATACTTTTACTCGGTTTGTAATTTAGGAAAATCTCTTAACTCGGTGTCTATGTTGCTGGTGGTGCTATATGTTTGTAGTCTTTTAGAAAAGTAATTTGGTAATATGCCTTAAGAGTCTGAAATATGCTATTCTCTCTTGTCTAAGTAATTCCACTTTGAGAATCTATCTTATAGAAATCAGAATCAGAAAACTGTTTGTGGATGAGATATTCAGTAGCATCTATTTTTGTCAATAGCAACATATACTGTTTTGAAGCTGTTCTGTACCCCAGAAAAGGCCATGCTATTTGAGTCCATTCCTGTGGGTGCTGACCTGTCATGGGTGGGACTTTTTGATTAGGTTACTTCAGTTGAGATGTGACCCACCCATTCAATGTGGGTCTTAATCCTTTTTACTTGAGTCCTTTATGAGAGCATAAAGGTCAGAAAAAGCCAAGAGAGCTCAGAGAGAAACACCCAGAGAAGTCTGAAGACAGCTTAGAGAGAGAAAAGCCCCAGAGATGCTAAGAGAGGACCCACAGAAGCTCAGAGAGGAGGCCGCTGGAACCAGGAAGGGAAAGCAGTGAAACTTGAGAGTGAAAACCCAGCAGATGCTGGCCACATGCCTTGCTATCTGACAAAGGAACCACAACCTACATGGCCAACAATAGGGGAAAGCTTAGGAACTCTCTGGCCTCTCCACCAGTAAGAATATTATGCAGTCATTAAAATGTTGTCAATGAGGCATGTAAAATAATATGGTAAATCACACCAAGGAATACTAATAATTAATTAAAAGGGAATGAACAATGGATACATGTGACAACTTGAATGGATCTAAAAGGAATTATACTGAGTGAAAAAGCCAGTCTCAGAAGGTTACATATGTTGTGATTCCATTAATATGACATTCTTGAAATAACAAAATTATAGAGATGGAGAACAGAGTAGTGGCAGTTTGGGGTTAAGGATGGATGGTAGCAGAATGGATATGGCTCTCAAGGTATCAGAGTGAGCCTTGGGGTGAAAGGACAGTTCTGAAGATGCAATGATGCATCTTCAATGCATCATTGCTCTGGCCTGAAACTGTTATGTACCCCAGAAAGCTATGTTCTATCAATCTTAAATTCAGTCTTATGGGGACAGTCATGTCCTTTTAATCCTGATCCAGTATTGTAGGCTTGGACCTCTTGATTAGGTTGTTTCCATGGAGATGTGACTCTGCCCATTCAAGGAGGGTCTTGATTAGTTTACTGGAGTCCTTAAAAGAGCTGAAACAGAGAGCAGACACAGACATTTGGAGATGCTAAGAGAACCAGTATAGATGCAGATGTTTGGAGATGCAGAGGACGCACTAGAAGTACCCATAGGATCTGCGAGAGCCATCTGAAGCCAGAAGCTGGGAGAAGAGTCCAGCAGAGGTTATGTGCCTTTCCATGAGATGCTAAGCAGGCCAGAACCCAGAGTGTTGCCCCAGAGAAGCTAAGACTGGTCCAGCACGTACCAGCCATATGCCTTTCCATGTGACATAGGAAACCCGGGCGTCATCCGGCCCTTTCTTCAGAGTCAAGGTGTCTTTCTCTGGATGCCTTAGTTAAGATGTTTTTATGGTCTTAGAACTGCATATTTGTACCTTAATAAAACCCCTTTATGAAAGCTGATCTTTTCTGGTATATTGCATTCTGGAAACTTTAGCAAACTAAAACAATCAAGGTTCATCATGTGGCTGCACAAATCTACAACATAAGTGACAAAATTGCATAGGGCTCTACACACACACTGTACCAAGGTCAATTTCCTGAATGTGATAATGTACTCTAATTATATAGGAGGTAATCATGGGGCAAATAGGGTGGAAGGTACATGGGACCTCTCTGTACATTTTTTTTTGCAATTTCCTATGAATTTATGATTATTTCAAACCAAAATTAAGAAATATATGACACCGATCCTATGGCATAATGCTAAAAGTAAAAAGTAAATAAATGTTGTATATATATGTTTATACATATATTTTTATATATTTACAATATTTATTTACATATATGTTTAAAGTCATAAAGAGTGGTTGTCTGTAGATACTTTTCTTTTTACTTTCACATGGCTTCCAAATTTTCTGTAGCAAAACAACCAATTTTTTAAGATGGAAAAAAATGTTTTAGTAAAACAGGGGAAACCTTTATTTGAAGTGTACAGTTGGAGTTTTCCTGGATTTTTTTAAAACTTTTTTTACTGTATAGTATAACATATATTCAAAGTAAAGAAATAAAAAAGCAGTAGTTTTCAATGCACTCTTCAACAAGTAGTTACAGGACAGATCCCAGAGTTTGTCATGGGCTGCCATACAATCCTCTCATATTTTTCCTTCTAGCTGCTCCAGAATACAGGAGGCTAGAGAGCTTAAATACTTCTCTATCATCACAATCGACTTTTTTTTCCTTCTTTTTTTTTTGTGAAAAATAACACATATACAAAAAAGCTATAAATAATCCAAGCACAGTACCACAGTTAGTTGTAGAACATATTTCAGACTTTGACATGGGTTACAATTTTACAATTTTAGGTTTTTACTTCTAGCTGCTCTAAAATACTGGAGACTAATAGAGATAATTTAATGATTCAGCATTCATATTCATTTGTAAAATCCTATCTTCTCTGTGTAATTCCAACATCACCTTTGATCTTTCCATCCCTCTCTTGAGGGATGTTTGGGCTATGGCAATTATAAGTTTTTCATATTGGAAGGGTCTGTCACTAATATGGGGTAGGGAGATGAAACTGTGATGTTCTGGAGAGGCTGGGCTAGGTTTCCAGGAATTATCTGGACCAGGGACCCATCTGGAGGCTGTAAGTTTCTGGAAAGTTATTCTAGTGCATGGAACCTTTGTGGAATGTTTTGTTTTGCCCTAGGTGTTCTTTAGGATTGGCTGAAATGGTCCTGGTTGGGGGTTGGCAGGTTATGACAGGTAGCAAGGTCTACCTGAAGCTTGTGTAAGAGCAACCTCCAAATACGTTTTCAACTGTATTTGATCTCTCTCTGCCACTGATACTTTATTAGTTACACTTCTTTTCCCCCTTTTGGGCAGGATGGAATTGCTGATCCCACAGTGCCAGGTCTGGATTCATCCTTGGAAATCATCTCCCACGTCGCCAAGGAGACTTTCACCCCTGGATGTCATGTCCCATGTACTGGGGAGGGGAATGATTTCACTTGCAGAGTTGGGCTTAGAGAGACTGAGGCCACATCTGAGCAACAGAAGAGGTCCTCCAGAAGTAACTCTTAGGCATGCCTATAGGTAGTCTAAGCTTCTCCGTTACCTACGTAAGCTTCATGAGAGTAAGCCTCATGATTGAGGGTATGGCCTATTGATTTGGGTGTCCTTAAATTTTGACACAATATCAGGGGATTCCCTGATAGTAAGTTTTAATAGTCCAATATTCTTTCTCCCATCCCTCCGGGTACTTTGCCAATACTTTTTGAGTATCTGCTTAATATACTCTAGGATGCATACAGGCATTACAATAATCTATACAGGATCAAAGGACCTCTTTCTTATTCTGTGCTCCCTGTGTTTCAGTTGTTCAAATGAGCTATGCAGAAAAGTTGAATTAGATTATGCAGTACAGAAAATTTCAGTTCCAGACGAAATAAATCTTCCTTCCATTGGTCTCAAAGAGTAAGTACGGTTTTAAAATATAGACACTGTCTTCCTTACCCCTATGTTCTGAATTACTTTAACCCCAACCTGTTTGGCTTCATTCTTATCACTAAATACCAGGTCATATAAATAAAATAGCCTCTCAAAATCCAGAGATAATAATCACCACCCCTGACTTAATGTGTCTGCTCTAAAAGCTTACAATCAAGGCCCCTGTTTTCTTATAAGCATTTTCTAATGGTGACCATACCATTCTTGTTCATTTTTTTCTGGCTTATTTTGTCTCATCAAATGTCCTACATATTCATTCATGTCGTTGCATGCCTCACAACTTTGTTTCTTTTTGTAGCAGCTCAACCTTCATTCACACACCATCATTCGCCAATGTACTTCTCTGTCAGTGCAGCCTTCAGCCACCTGCATTCATCAGGCATCATGTAGAGGGCCCAAGGTCCACAGTGCATCAACACTCTCTATTTTAGATCATTTCATTGTTCCCAAGAGAAAGAAAACCAACAAACACACCCTACCAAATAGGAAATCTAAACCTCCTCTTAACTCTTGTTCCTCCCCCCATTATTTGCCTCTGCTGTTGCTGTGGTTGTGCTGATGGTTTCCTTTTGAACATAGCTCATAGCATGCAATGGCAGTTTTCCCCCTGTATCCTGGACTTAAACACTCTTTGTACAAGAATCCTGTCTTTGAAGTAATTCTTGTGAGAACTAATTCATATTTCTAGTGTTAATCAGTGGGACACGTAGGTCTATACAATCTCTATCAATCTTGTTCATCTTCAATATGGTAATATTACTTATAGACCCACTAGAGAACCACCTTCACTCCTGTCTGTCCCTTACATTGGAGGTCAACCTCATTAGCTAACAGTTCACCCATCTCTAGGTTCTATGTATCTCTAAGTCCCCTATATTCTGTTATAGAAGCCTCTGTTTATACCTTTATGTTTGTCATAAAAGTAAATCATACAGTATCTATCCTTTTGTGTCTGAGTAATTTCACTCCACATTATGTCCTCAAGGCTCATCCATCTTTTCAAGTGCTTCAGGACATCATTTTCTCTTACTGCAGCATAATATTCCATCATCTGTATATACCACATTTTGTTGATCAACTCATCTGTTGATGGGCATTTGGTTTGCTTCCATCTTTTGGCGATTGTGAATAATGCTGCTATGAACATTGGTGTACAAATGTCTGTTTGTGTCATTGCTTTCAGCTCTTCTGGGTATATCCCAAGTAGTGCTATTGCTGGGTCATAGGGCAGTTCTATATCTAATTTCCTAAGGAACCATCAGACAGTCTTCCATATTGGCTGCACCATTATACATTCCCAGCAGCAGTGCATTAAGTGTCCCAATTTCTCCACATCCTCTCCAATATTCATAGTTTCCTGTTTGTTTAAAAGCAGCCATTCTTATGGGTGTCAGGTGTTATCTCCTTGTAGTCTTGATCTGCATTTCTCTTATAGCCAGTGAAAATGAGAATCTCTTCATGTGCTTTTGAGCTATCTGTATTTGCTCTTCAGGAAAATGCCTATTCATATCCTTAGCCCATTTTATAATTGGATTGTTTGTTCTTTTGTCGTTGAGTTGTATGATTTCTTTGTATATACAGGAAATCAAACCTTGTCTGATATGTGATTTCCAAATATTGTCTCCCATTAAGTTGGCTGCCTCTTCACCTTTTTGACAAAGTCTTTTGAGGTGCAAAAGCATTTCATTTTGAGGAGTTCGCATTTATCTACTTTTTTCTTTTGTTGCTTGTGCTTTGGGTGTAGTTTTGGAAGCTACCTCCTATTGCTAGGTCTTGAAGATGTTTCCCTACATTTTCTTCTAGAAACTTTATGGTGCTACTTCTTATATTTAGGTCTTTGATCCACTTTCAATTAATTTTTGTGTAGGGTGTAAGATAGGGGCCCTCTTTCATTCTTTTGGCTATTGATATCCAGTTTTTCCATGTCCAATTATTGAAAAGACTCTTTTGTCTCAGTTCAGAGGATTTGGGGGCCTTGTGAAAAATCAGTTGACCATAGATTTGGTGGTCTATTTCTGCACTCTCGATTCAATTCCATTGGTCAATGCTTCTGTCTTTGTGTGAGTACCATGCTGTTTTGACCACTGTGGCTTTATAATAGGTTTTAAAGCCAGGGAGTGTTAATCCTCCCACTTTGTTCTACTTTTTTTAGAATGCTTTTAGCTATTCATGGTCTCTTTCTCTTCCAGATGAATTTGGTAATTAGCTTTTCCAAATCTTCAAAGCAAGTCGTTGGAATTTTGATTGGTACTGTCTTGAATCTGTAGCTCAATTTGGGGAGAATTGACATCTTAACTATATTTAGCCTTCCTATCCATGAGCAGGGAATGGCTTTCCATCTATTTAGATCTCCTTTGATTTCTTTTCGCAATGTTACGTAGTTTTATGTGTACAAGTCCTTTACGTCCTAGTTAAGTTCACTCCTAGGTACTTGATTCTTTTAGTTGCTATTTTGAATGGAATTTTTCCCTTAACTGGCTCCTCAGCTAGCACATTGCTTGTGAATAGAAATGTTACTGATTTTTGCACATTAATTTTATATCCTGCTACCTTGCTGAATTTGTTTATTAGCTGAAGTAACTTTGCTGTAGATTTCTTAGCATCTTCCAAGTATAGTATCTTATCATCTGCAAATAATGAGAGTTTTACTTCTTCCTTTCCAATTTGAATGCCTTTTATTTCTTTGTCCTGCCTGATTGCTCTAGCTAGAACTTCTAGCACAATGTTGAATAACAGTGGTGACAGTGGGCATCCTTGTCTTGTTCCTGATCTTAGGGAGAAAGCTTTCAGTCTCTCTTCATTGAGTATGAGGCTGGCTATCGGTTTTTCATATACTCCCTTTATCATATTAAGGTAGTTACCTTTGATTCCTCTCTTTTGGAGTATTTTTATGAGAAAAGGATGCTGAATGTTGTCAAATGCTTTTTCAGCACTAATCGCGATGATCATGTGATTTTTCCCTTTCGATTTGTTAATGTGCTGTATTACATTAATTGATTTTCTTGTGTTGAAGCATCCTTGTATTTCAGGTGTAAACACCACTTGGTCGTGGTATATAATTCCTTTAATGTGTTCTTGCATTCGATTTGCTGATATTTTATGGAGAATTTTTGCATCTACATTCATTAGGGAGATTGGCCTGTAGTTTCCCTTTCTTATAGTATCTTTACCCAGTTTTGGTATTAAAATGACACAAGCTTAGGGCGGGCCATTGTGGCTCAGCAGGCAGAGTTCTTGCTTGCTATGCTGGAGACCCGGGTTTGATTCCCGGTGCCTGCCCACGAAAAAAAAAAAAGATATTAGCTTCATAAAATGAGTTAAATATGGTTCCTTTTTCCTCATTTTTTGGTAAAAATTTGAGCAGGATTGATGTCAGTTCTTTTTGGAATGTTTGATAAAATTCTGCTGTGAAGCCATCTGGCCCTGGGCTTTTCTTTGTAGGAAGATTTATGGTGACTGATTGAATCTCTTTACTTGCGATTGGTTTGTTGAACTCTTCTATTTCTTCCTGTGTCAGTGTAGCTTGTTTGTGTGTCTCCAGGAGTTTGTCCATTTCATCTAAGTTGTCTAGTTTGTTGGCATGTGGTTGTTCATAGTATCCTCTTATGATTTCTTTTATTTCTTCAGGGTCCCATGGTAATGCACCCCTTCTCATTTCTGATTTTTTTTATTTGCATCTCTCTCTTTTTTTCTTTGTCAGTCTTGCTAGTGGCCCATCAATTTTAGTGAGAGATTTTCTCAAAGAACCAACTTTTGGTTTTATTGATTATTTCTATTGTTCTTTTGTTCTCCCATTCATTTATCTCTGCTTTAATCTTTATCATTTCTCTACTTCTGTTTGCTTTGGTATTAGTCTGCTGTTCTTTCTCAAGTTCCTCCAGGTTTGCTGTTAAGGCCTCGATTTTTGCTCTTTCTTGTTTTTTAATATAGGGATTAGGGGAATAAATTTCCCTCTCAGCACAGCATTTGCCGCATCCCATAGGTTCTGATAAGTTGTATCCTCATTTTCATTCATTTCCAGATAACTACTGATTTCTCTAGCATTTCCTCTTTGACCCACTGGTTGTTTAAGAGTGTGTTATTTAATCTCCATATATTTGTGAATGTTCTCGTTTGTGGTTATTGAAATCCAGCTTCATCCCATTGTGATCAAAGAAATTGCTGTGAATAATTTCAATGTTTTTAAATTTATAAAGACCTGTTTTGTGCCCCAGCATATGATCTATCCTGGATGTTGGGTAGCTGATGGCTGGTTAGCTGATGGCTGGGGGTAAGTGGCCATACTGAGTCAGTCACACAGACACACAGCACACAGCACACAGCACATGACTCAGGAGACAACCCTCAGGGGTGAGTGGAAGGCGCCCACTTTATTGAGGAAATGCACAGGCTTATATAGGCTGGGAGCATGCGGGGACACGTGTCAGGCTGGGATTGGTCACTATTGTTGCTAGGGCAGAGGGCAGATTTAAGGTTGTGCTTTTGGCGCAAACCACCGCCAGTTCTGGGAAGAAAGCTGGTTGCGGGTTAGGCCATTTTGTGTTGCCTTGCATCAGCCACGGCAGCCATGTTTGCAATATCTTATGGCTTCTCCATCACTGGAGAATGTTCCATGAGCACTAGAGAAGAATGTTTATCCTTGTGCTTTGGGGTTCAATGACCTATATATATCTGCTAGGTCTAATTCATTTATCAAGTTATTTAACTTCTCTGTTTCCTTGTTGATCTTCTGTCTGGTTATTCTGTCTATAGAGGAGAGTGGTGTATTGAAGTCTCCAACTATTATTGTTGAAACCTCTATCACTCCCATCAGTTTTGCCAATGTCTGTCTCATGTACTTTGGAGCTGCTTGATTAGGAGCATAAACATTTGTGATTGTTATATCTTCTTGGTGAATTGACCCTATAATTAGTATATAGTGTCCTTCTTTGTCTCTTATGTTGTCTTAACATTTAAAGTCTATTTTGTCTGATATTAATATAGCTACTCCTGCTGTCTTTTGGTTACAGCTTGCATGGAAAATCTTTTTTCATCCTTTCACTTTCAATCTATTTGTATCCTTGTGTCTAAGATGAGTCTCTTGTAAGTAGCATATAGCTGAATTATATTTCTTAACCCATTCTGCCAATTTGTATCTTTTAATTGGTAAATTTAGTCTGTTAACATTCTGCTGAAAAGGTGTTTCTTGAATCCACCATCTTATCTTTTTTATTTTATTTGTTAGATCTATATATTCTTTCCCCTCTTTCTCTTTGTATCCTTTAAGTTACCCTTAGTGGTACTCTTCAATTCTGTGCCATCCTCCAGAGCTCCCTCTCCTGTCTTTTTCTTCAGGCTGCAGAACTCCTTTTAGTATTTCTTGTAGGACCGGTCTCTTGTTGAAAAATTCTTTCAGGACTTCTTTGTTTGTGAAAATTTTAATCTCTCCCTCAGTTTTGAAGGACAATTTGGCTGGGTACAGAATTCTTGGCTGGAAGTCTTTCTCTTTCAGGATCTTGAATATATCATACCACTGCCTTCTCGCCTCCAGGGTGCTAGTTGAGTAGTCTGAACTGTCTTATTTGGTTTCCCTTATATTTAATAGACTGTTTTTTTCTTGCTACTTTCAGGATTTTCTGCTTCTCTTCAACATTTGACAGACTGCTTAGTATCTGCCTTGGAGAAGGCCTATTTGGATTTACTCTGTTTGGAGTTCGTTGGGCTTCTTTGACTTGTATATTTATGTCCTTTATGAGCATTGGGAAGTTTTCCCCCATTATATCCTCAACTACCCTTCCTAGCCCTTTACTCCTCTGGGATACCAATGATTTTTATGTTTGTGTGTTTTGTTTTGTCTATCATTTCCCTGAGATCCAATTCAAATTTTTCCATGTTTTTTTTGCCATTTGCTGTTTTGAGTCTTCAAAGTCAGTTATCCTGTCCTCTATATCACTTATTTTTTCTCCTATCTCTTTAAATCTGGTGTTGTGTGCCTGTAGTATGTTTTTTATTTTGTCAGCAATATTTAATCTCTGTGATATCTGTTATTTTTCTACTTATTATCTCAAATTCCTCTTTATGTTCTTCTACTGTCTTCTTAATCTCCTTTATGTCATTTGCCTTCCCTCTTATTTTAGTAAGTAGAGTTGTATGAACATCTTTGATTAGTAGTTCCTAGGTCTCTGCCTCCTCTGGTGTTTTAATTTGGTCATTAGGCAGGGTTGTATCTGTCAGCACTGTGATATGCTTAGTGATCTTCTGCTTTCCTCCTGGCATGTAAATATCTTGATTGGTTTACTTTGGGAGTTGATTCCTTTCAGTAGTCTAAGGCCTTGTGTTTGCAGGATGGTTGTACAGCAGGATGCAGGGCACAGGGTGGGGCACTCAATGCAGTGATTTGTTTCAGGGCAGGTATAGGTGCAGGTTGAGGATGTTATGCTAATGCTTGTGAATATGGATGCCCATTGGGCAGGGAGTATAGACCTGTGTGGGTACACCAGTCTGGGGGGTGCAATCCTGGTGTGCACTGGTCTAAGGCATGGGGCCCTTCGCGTGCATGCGTAGAGCTGTGGCAGCAGGTCGTTGTTGTAACTTCCTGGATTGGGAGCAGATGTGACCCGGCGGCACAGGTCAGCACTTTCTCAGAGCTGGGAAGTGAGGCTGAGGGCTGTGCACATGCGCGGTTCTAGGACCTCTATAAAGTGTGGTTCCCAGAGCTGAATGACGTGATTGGGGGCCTGTGTGCATGCGTGGGCTGGGAGTGCCGTAAACGGATGTGCAGAGCTCAGGGGGGTGGGGTGAGCTGTGCGACACTATGGGTGGGGCGGGGGTGGGGTGGGGGTAGCCTGGGTATGGAGGTTAGTGCTGGCAGCCTTTATGCCCTGACAACAGCCTGCAGGGGACAGGGAGGGGGAGGTCGTGCTCCGGAGGGGTGCAGAAGAGGTGGGTGGGCTGCACTTGGGGTGAGGTCGGGGGCAGATACGTGCCCTGGGGGCTGGTGGGGTGGGGGCGGCGCCTGGAGCGCGGGGAATGGGAGCGGGTGACAGGGTTCAGGGGTGTAGGGTTTTGGGTGAGTCTCCAGTCACGGGTGAGGGTAGTGTGCCCAAGAAACATGGCCTGGCTTACTTCCCAGTCCCGTGTACCCATCCGTGCGCTCCCGCGGGCTCCACGCCAGGCTCCAGCTTTCTGCCTCCCAGTCCCTCGGCCTCTGCGACCAGGGCTGCCACATGTGGTGCCAAAGGCTCTCCCAGGCCAGCCGCACTCCTGACTCGCCGCCTCAGTCGCCCTCCTGTCCCCTCTCTAACTTCTCCATGGAGCAGGGCTGACCTTGAGCTACTCTAATCGGCCACCTCCCTGAAAGTTCAGGATTTTTTTTGTGCTTTACTCAGACATCTGCCTTTGGATTTTTTCTGAACTCTCCCAGTTTCCCAAGCTGATAGGCAGCTGGATGTCCCCATCTGTTCTGCCCCCGAGGCCCGGCCCCTCCTCTCCTGGCTGCTGGCACAGGGGCAGCCCCTCTCCGGGCGGGGCGCTGTGAAACCCGGGGTCACGCAACCTCATCCCGCTGTGGTGCTGTCACATGGGGTTTCTGGTGGGTTTGCTTCTCATCCCTCCAAAGGGATTCTTTCAGAAAAACTGGGAGAGGCAACAAGGAATGAGGCAGCTTCAGTGGAAATGTTTGGTTTTCTGCCCATTTAGTTTTGTTTTGTTTTTTTAAGAATCATGCTTTTAGTGGATTTTTTTTATAATTAAAAATTTATTTTGGAAAATATAAACAACAAACAAATGCAAACATTCTTAACTTATAGTCATTCTGTTTTACATATGTGATCAGTAATTCACAATGTCATCACATAGTTGCATATTCATCATCATGATCATTTCTTAGAACATTTGCATCAATTCAGAAAAAGAAAAAGAAAACAGAAAAAAATTCATACATACCATACCCCTTACCCCTCCCTTCATTGAGCACTAGCATTTCAATCTAAATTTTTTTAACATTTGTTCCCCCTATTATTTATTTTTATTCCATATGTTTTACTTGCCTGTTGATAAGGTAGATAAAAGGGGCATCAGACACAAGGTTTTCACAATCACACCGTCACATTGTGAAAGCTATGTCATTATACAATCATCTCAAGAAACATGGCCACTGGAACACAGCTCCACATTTTCAGGCAGTTCCCTCCAGCCTTTCCCTTACATCTTGAATAAGAACGTGATATATATATAATCCATAAGAATAACCTCCAGGATAACCTCTGGACTCTGTTTGGAATCTCTCAGCCATTGATACTTTGTCTCATTTCACTCTTCCCCCTTTTGGTTGAGAAGGTTTTCTCAATCCCTTGTTGCTGAGTCTCACCTCGTTCTAGGATTTCTGACCCATGTTGCCAGGAAGGGCTTTTTGTGGATTTTTAAACATAAAAACTAGTTCTTCCAAAAAAGGGGGGAAAAAAACCAGCTCTTCCAGTTGATTGTAGTGATGAATGTACAAGCCATTGATTGTAAGAATCAAACAAACGAAAAACCGCCTGCGCGGGCCGCAGTGGCTCAGCAGGCAGAGTTCTCCCCTGCCATGCCGGAGACCCAGGTTTGATTCCCAGTGCCTGCCCATGCAAAAGAAAAAAACAAAAACCCCACCTCTACTTTTTGCCTTCTTCAATAAAACTTTTATTTTAGCCCCTAGGTCACTTCTTTATTCTTTTGATTGATTGCTTTATTCATCATTGCCCCAAACTAGTAGCAACCAAGATGTCCGTCACAGCACAAACTGGTCTCTACAAGTGGAGTACTATTCCATGGTAAAAAGAAATGAGCCATCAAGCCACAGAAAGAACCAGTGAAACCTTAAACACATGTTGCTCAGTGCAAGAAGCTAGTCAGTTAGGTCTTATACTGTATGTTTCCAGCTATGTGACGTATTAGAAAAGGAAAAATAGGAGACAGTAAAAAGATCAGTGGTAGCCAGGGGTTCAGGAGAAAGGGAAGCAGTGTGAATAAGTGGAGCAGAGGGGACTTTAGGACAGTGAAACTAGCCTGTAGATACCGGAACGGTGGATACATCACATTATGCATTTGTCAAAACCCATAGAACTGTGCAACACCAAGAGAGGAACCTACTGTAAATTGTGGACTGTAGTTAATAATAAGATATCAATATTGGTTCATTAATTGTAACAAATGTGCTGCACTAATGCAGGATGTTAATAAGAGGGGAAACTGAGGGTGGGGTGGGGAGACTCTGCACCATCTGCTAAATTTTCTGTAAACCTAAATCTGCTCTAAAAATTAGTCTATTTTTAAAAATTGATCCATCTTTGTGGATTTTTAAACTTTAAAAACTGACTTGACCCTTCACCTTTTTAAACGTTCTTTATTGTGAAATAAATATACAAAGAAAAGAAACAAACAATACTTTTCAAAGTATGCTTCAACAAATAGTTACACATTTCAGAGTTTGTCATGGGCTACCATTTCACTATTTCAGATATTTCCTTCTAACTGCTCCAAAACACTGGAGGCTAGAAGAAATATCAGGATAGTGATTGAGCATTCATACTTGTTTGTTAAATCTTATTTTCTTGGTTATAACTCCTCCTTCTCCTTTGATCTTTCTCCCAGTCGTTAGGGATCTTAAATATTTTAGCTTTTTGATTCTTCCAGGAGAATACACCTGGCATGAAATAAATTTCAATCATTTCTACATCATTACAAGGTGAATGTAGATACTTTTGATCACCCTCTTCAATTGTGCAGCAATAAAAGGTCCTGCCAAAGGGACTGAGCCATTTAGCTCACTGTGGCAATGAGCAGAACTGAAAACAGCTGTAAATTGTAAACTAATGGTTATAAAGTCATAAGGGGAAATAAAGAACTAAGTAGTTCTTGTTTTCACTTCCCTATTAAATATAATCCTGAACTCTGGCAGTTTTTGTTTTCATTTAATTATGTTGAAACATATTCAGCATGGCCAAAGAGCCACCCTGCGGGTCCTTTGGCATTGGTAGGGTGATAGTGAGAAAGGATCTTCATGAACCATCTCAGTTTACTGGGAAAGGAGCATAAAGGAAAACACCTGTGTCCAGAAGAGCATGATGTCACAGGGAAGACATGGGATCTGAAACCAGTTGGCCAGGTTTTAGTCTGCAGTGTGCCATTTGCCGACTTTATGAACTGAGGCCTGTGTCTCAGTTTCCTCACTTGTAAATGACAGGTCTAATGGTACCAATTTCAGATTCATTGTGAGTGAGACAACAGCTGCCAAGTGCTTGGCAGAGAGCCAAGCACATAAATCACTGGCTTCAGTGGTGATCAAAATCATGTCCATCTAGGCCCTGGAGAAATACCAGCAAGTCTTGCCTGAGGATTTCCAGATCCCCCAACAATTATCTATTTTTGGCCTCATGACCCCTTTATACTCTTAAAAATTGTTGAGGACCCCAAAGTGCTTTTGTTTATATGGGTTATATCAGTTAATACTTAGCATGTTAAAAAAAAATTAAATCTTAAAAATGTTAAAATATACAGGTGTTCGCTTAAAATGAAAATAGCTATGTTTTCCCAAACAAAATACACTTTGTGAGAAAAGTACCATTGTTTGACACTTTTGCAAATGTCTTTAATGTCTGGCAAACTCCCATAGATGCTTCTGTTTTTAATCTGTGGCAAAATATTGTTTTGGTTGAAGAAAATCCACCCTTACTCAGATATGTAATTGGAAAAGGAGGAAGTGTTTTAATAGTTTTTTAGATCATTGTAGCTGTTCTTTTTTATTTTTCCAGGATCATTCCTAAACTCTTATTTAAATACTTGGTATGTGGTATAGGTTGTGTGTGTGTGTGTGTGTGTGTGTGTTTTAAGTTTTAAAAGTTTGTACAAGCAAAGAAAAAAGAAATAGATAAATAAGACCTTTTCAAAATTACTTTAGTGATTCAAAAGACTTTATCAAGAAAGTGAAAAGACAACCTACTCAGTGGGAGATAATATTTGGAAACCATATGTTTTAGTTTATAAGCTACCAGAATGCAATATACCAGAAATGATACATTGGAACTCAAAAAGACATGTTATTTCCAAATGCAAAATACATTCATTCCATCACAATATTACAAAACCTTAAACCATTTCAGTAACAATACAAGTAAAAGCAAAGTCAGACACAAAACAAAATCTCATCGAAGTCACCACAGGTATCTTCTGTCCTAAGGCATGATTCTCCTCTGCCCGTGGACCTCAGGCAGGATACGTTATCTGCTGCCAATATACAAAGGACAGTCATAGAATACATGTTTCCATTTTCACAGAGAGAAATTAGGAGGAACACAGGAGTCACTGGATCCAAACACTTCAAAAAACCTTCAGGGCAAACTGCATTAGATTTGTAAGAGCAAAAGCTTTCTTCAATTTATAGAGGAGAAAAATCACTGATGAACCCAAGTGACTCTTCTTCAGAAGAGTTGAGAACAAATAAAATGTTCTTAAGTCAGTTAATTCTTTAATCCACAAGCTAATTGCATACTGAAAAATGTGTACATACACCTTAGAGATTAAAGACTGCTTCATTTGTTAATTATAAAAGCCTTCTCTCCTTCTTTGTACTAACCACCATTTGGACAAATCCCGTTTCTTACTGCATCCCCACAAAAAGAAAAAAGCAGGGTAAGAAGAAACATTTACATCAATATTGCGACTTCTAGGCACTGCTAAAAAGTTTGATAGAGATTTAAAAGGATGGTTAAAAAGTTTAATAAACGTCTGTAAATTTCTACTAACATTATTCTGGTCTCCCAGATAAACGCACAAAATAGAGAGGTCACCTTTTATTTCCATCTACAAAATGAGAGCAACACAGCCTAGGACAAGAACATAAAAAGAGGACCAAAACAACACTGAAAAAGAATGAAAATTATTCCATTCTCGATCCTAGAGAAAGAAACAGGATAGACCATATGTAAGGTTTATTTATATTGCTTTTAAACTGGAGAAAATATAGTAATCAAATTTTCAGTGCCAAAGAACTTCAAAAAAAAAGGTATATACTGACAGAAGCAGGGAGCAGATAAAGGAAGATTAAAGTAGCAATGAAGATGAAGCCCCAGCACTTCTTTATGAAAAAGCGTTCAACACATCACATCTTTAGTAATTATTCAGTGCACAAGACCCTTTCAGAGGGCGACATCACAATGAACTGGTACTATTTCTCCTCATTTCTGTTATCTACTATCTTGCTATTTAAACAGAATAAAACCTGTAGATTCCCCACTGTTGCAAAAGAGGAAAATAACTGAAATATACACAAAAGTGGATGAGTTAATAAAGGTAATGTAAGAAAACATGTAAAGAATTCTGAAAGTGTCATGTCACTCCTATTTTCAGAACTCTCTTCTCTCAGGCTGCTCAGAAATCTGAAATAGCATCGGAGTCGTTTCTTAAAAATGTGTCTTTTATCAGTTTGTTCGGTTTTCTGCCATTGTTCCATGGATATCTCAAGTCACTGGGCCATATGTTCGATTTGCAGGCGTCTGACACATTATTATTTGCTTCTGGAAATGGCTGCCGCCCCACAGACTTCAGGAGACTTCCTGAAGGAGCCAGTCCGGTTTTCTGGGCTCTAACGAGGACATGCTGAAACCCGGACTACCCCCACATCCGAGGAGGACGTGGAGGCCAAAACGTCCTGTTTCCAAAGTAAGGGGCCTGCTGAGACCTCACCAACGGGCGGCAGGAAATGACGAAAGCAGAGGTCATCCAGGTGCGCCTGGTAACCAGTTCCGGTGTGCCCGGCAACCAGTTCCGGTGCGCCCGCTCCAAGTCCGAGGAAAGAGTTCCGGAGCTGAGCTGCGTTGGCCTCACCTCTGGGAGGAGCAGTGTCGTGGCTGTTGTTTTCTGACGCTGCGTTAACACCCTGCAATTGGTAGCCACAAAGGTCCGGTACAGTGTGGAATCTGAAACCGTGTCGGTGAATTCTCCTACTCTATTACATTAAAACCCTGTTCTATCTTACACATTGAGCACGTTTTGTCCATGCATGATTTTTGGAATATTATGCTTGGTGATTTGGAAAATATTGTCCCCGGAGCTATGCAGATCTTTCAAATGTTGGCACAGTTTATTGTATGATATCAAATATCATTGATCTTGTCCGAAGAGTATTTTAAGTACTGGACAGATGACAAACTCATATTGGCAAAAAAAACCCCAAGTTTTCCAAACTTCAGATTTTCACATGGAAACCCAAATTTTATCACTGACGACAAATGCTGTCAGTCGTTTTCCTTGAAACCACAGGAAAACTCACTTTGTTTATCTGTAAGAAAATGTCTATCTGTATGAAAAGTACCAGATTCTGAATAGCCATCGTTTGTCTGTTAATCATTATTTCAAGTAAAAATGGTTTCAAAAGAAAGAAGTAGCTAATTATGCCAGTAAGTCAATTGTGCAAGTGCTCTTCCTCAAGACAGCTAAGGATGAAGCAAGAGTGCTTTATGCACACCTCCCATTTCGTCACCCAGATTATTTAAGAGACAGGTACTCAAAGGGTTAGATTTAATAAATAACCTTTACTGCGTCATCAAGGACCTTCCTAAGTGAACCTGGCTGCTTTTCTTCTTTTTTTACTGGGAGCTCTTGGCCAGGAAGAATATCCTGAATGCTAGAACAGCTTCCTGCTGGAGCCTGGTTCGGGCCAAAGTACCAGCAATTTTACCATCATGCAAATGTCAACACAGTACAAATGACAAAGACTGTCTTACTATTATTATGAAAATAATTCTGACCTCACAGACCTCCTGAAAGGGTCT
The DNA here is from genome assembly GCF_023851605.1 of Tamandua tetradactyla. Classification (NCBI taxonomy): domain Eukaryota; kingdom Metazoa; phylum Chordata; class Mammalia; order Pilosa; family Myrmecophagidae; genus Tamandua; species Tamandua tetradactyla. Next base: position 6,779,964 of record NC_135343.1, on the reverse strand, counting down.
TGGAAATCCCCAAGGGTCCACAGATCACACTTTGAGAACTGCTGCTTTATAGCAAGGGTCAGCAGCCTTCTTCTGAAAAGAACCAGAGAGCAAATATTTCAGACTTTGCAGGCCCTACGGCCTCTGTCACAGCTACTCGACCCTGCCACTGTAACCCCAGAACTGCCAGAGACTACAGGTAAATGCATGGGCGTGGCTGTTTCCAATAAAACTTTATTTATAAAAGCAGGTGGATTGGGCCCAGGCATAGTTTACCTTCTCCTGCTTTAGACCATCCAGGCTGCTTCTAAACCACAAAACAGCTGTTACTGTCACCTCAGCCAGTCAAATCGGGACCCAACAAAATCCATCCCACCATTCCTAGCTACAAAACCTCTTCCTCGCACCCTCAGAAGAGGATACATCCAACTCAGTGCCAGGCTCTGTTTTATCCTAACACTGCGCCTGTCAGAGTGGTAGGAGCCCAAGGTGCCAGCAGGAAACAGGTGGCATGCTCAGATTGCCTAATTCTGGGGGAGTTTGGGTGGAAGGTGGGAAATCGTACGGTGTAGTGCAATAGGCCAGGGCTAGTAGCAGTGGAGCGGTTTCCACCCCTACGCCCAAACAGACAAAGGGAGGGAAGGGTCGCAGGAACCGGACAAAGGGAGGGAAGGGTCGCAGGAACCGGACAAAGGGAGGGAAGGGTCGCAGGAACCGGACAAAGGGAGGGAAGGGTCGCAGGAACCAGACAAAGGGAGGGAAGGGCTGCAGGAACCTGGAAGAAGAAAGCTCAGGTTGATGAAGGAAATCGCCTCTGGCAAATCCCGACTGGCAGCCAGCAGCCTGGGGGCCCCTTGATGTAGGTGCAGGCCACGAGGTCGGCCTGCCGTGGCAGAGGGCAGGGTGTAAAAATGGGGAGCCTGTCTCTGGATGGGCAGATGGAAGATGTGTGGCTCCACGCTGTATCGTAATTGTTTGCATACCAGACTATCCTCAACTAGACTGTCCATCGTGAAGTCAGGCGCCATGTCCTGCTTTTCTCCTAGACTGGCAGCTCTTACCCAGTCCCTGGGCAATAAGGATTTGTTGGCAGAGAATGCATGAGGGTCCCGATGAGGTCAAGAAGCCCTCACACACTCCCCAGTAGCTTGATCATTAGAACTTGCCAACACAGGAAACCGCTAGTACCAAAACTTGGAGTGGCTGCTGCTGCTGCTGGGCCAGTGCCTGAGGGGACCAGGCACCTAACCACCCCTTTCCCCCAAACTTCAGCATAACTGGCTAAATAAAGAGCTCAGTGCTTAGAGATGTGGTGAGCTGAAATATTCCTGGAGTTAAGAATAGAGTCCTTCCTCCAGCACAAGGTCCTTGCAGAACTTAAGATGCCAGTAGTTGGGGGTACACGTGTAGTTCCATGGTGAAATTCTCGTCTGCCACGTAGGAGACCTGGGTTCAATTCCCAGCCCATGCACTTAAAAGAAAAAAGAAAGAAAGAAAAGACTCTGGCAGTGGTTTTCAGACTTTCATGTAGCAGCAGAGCTCCCCCTTTCATGAGGAGTCCTATGGAGAACACCAAAATGTAGACGAGACTAAAGGAGAGCTATTCTGGTTGAAGTGGGGCTCCCACTGCCCCACTCACTTTGCCTCCCCTTGACCAGTCCTTCTAGGGAGCCTGGCATTATCTCCATAATCCCAAAGGCTCTGAGGAATACAAGTTGAAACCCACTATCTTTTGCAAAAAACCCAAGGGACGAGATGTAGCAAGTGATCCTAGAGAAACCTCTATAAATCGTTTTTTCAAGTCCATAGAAATAGTATTTTAAAAAACAGCACTCAAAATAGAATGAATCCAAGATATGTTGTGTAATGTAAATGAATTCTACTGATTTCACATGCCACTTTCTACTTCCTAGAAAATTTTCTGTATGTCCATCTTTCATTCTTTTTTAAATCTTTCAAAACATTAATTACCTTTTATTTTTACCATTCACTTTTTAAATTGTTAAAGCATTAATCGATTTTGTTTTACCAATCTGATACATGCACGAAAGATCTAGTAGTTATTGCAGGCCATAAAAAAGAAACAGCAGGCTCCTGGCCTCGACCTCCCCATGTGTTGTCCTTCTCAGAGGCTAGCACTTTGAACCTTCTGGTTGTTTCTTCTGCTATTTAGTGACCTCCATAGCATCAGGATAATATGTTTACCTGCCTTCTCTTGATTTATTACTTTTAGGTATTACCTGCTGACTTGGTGTTTGGTGGTTGGAATTTTAGCACCCTTACATGGCTCCTCCTCCATTATATTCCCTCCCAGCTTCCAAATGAGGTTGATCATGATTTTTAGTTAAATAGATCATCAGCATTTGCACGTTATGACCGTGTAAATATTATTCACTTCTGAGCCAGATGATGTGGCAGAATTATGCTTTCTTTTTTTAAAAAATTACTTGGTGTTTTTTTCCTGGCATTTATAATTACATGCTTTTTTCCATTTGCTGCTTTCTAAACACCTATAACTAATATTGGTCCAAATGTCTAATTTTCCCAACTGTGAGTAATTGACAGTTCTGTCCACTAGCCCTCCTGTCTCCCGCAGAGCTGCAGTCTGCATGACGTGCTCTCCGGGCCCCGCAGTTGGCTGTTTTCCTGGGATCTCCTGCTGCTGTTCTGGTGCTCTGAATCCCACGTGTTCTTCAATCTTGGTTTACTCTCTCAGTAGCTTCCTGGGGCCTAGTACTAGTCTGCTAGCTGCTGGAATGCAATATACCAGAATCAGAATGGCTTTTCAAAAGGGGAATTTAGTAAGTTGCGAGTTTACAGTTCTAAGGCTGAGAAAATGTCCCAACTAAAACAAGTCTATAGAAATGTTCAATCAAAGGTATCCAGGGAAAGACTGTGGTTCAAGAAGGCCGATGAAGTTCAGGGTCTCTCTCTCATCTGGAAGGGCACATGGCGAACACGGCGTCACCTGCTGCTTTCTCTCCTGACTTCCTGTTTCATGAAGCTCTCTAGGAGGCGTTTTCCTTCTTCATCTCCAAAGGCCACTGGCTTGTGGGTTCTCTGCTTCTCGTGGCTATGCCGTTCTGCTCTGCTCTCTCTGAATCTCTCATTCTCCAAAATGTTTCCTCTTTTATAGGACTCCAGAAACTTATCAAGACCCACCCAAATGGGTGGAGACATGTCGTCACCTAATCCAGCTTAACAACCATTCTTGATTAAATAACATCTCTAGGGAGATGATCTGATTACAGCTTCAAACATACAGTATTGAATAGGGATTATTCTACCTTTATGAAAAGGGGTTTTGATTAAAACATGGCTTTTCTAGGGGACATGCATCCTTTCAAACCAGCACAGGCCTCTAAGACTCCGAGAGGCTCTTCTGTGTAAGTTGGTTTGCTTCACATATGTGTCCCCTCTATGGGCATCTACAGAATTTCCTCTTCTCCACTAGATCAGTTGCCCTCCATGGCTTTGAATCCCACTGGGTCATTGTTCTAGTCTGCTAGCCGCCAGAATGCAATATACCAGAAACAGAATGGCTTTTAAAAGGGAGAATTTAATAAGTTGCTAGTTTACAGTTCTAAGGCCGAGAAAATGTCCCAATTAAAGCAAGTCTATAGGAATGTCCAATCTAACGCATCCAGGGAAAGATACCTTGGTTCAAGAAGGCCGATGAAGTTCAGGGTTTCTCTCTCAAGTGAGAAGGCAGATGGTGAACACAGAGTTTCACTCTTATCTGGAAGGGCACATGGTGAACACGGTGTCATCTGCTAGCTTCTTCTCCTGGCTTCCTGTTTCATGAAGCTTCCCGGGAGGCATTTTCCTTCTTCATCTCCAAAGGTTGCTGGCTGGTGGACTCTGCTTCTTGTGGCTATGTCATTCTGCTCTGCTGTCTCTGAATCTCTTTCATTCTCCATGTTTCCTCTTTTATAGGACTCCAGAAACTTATCAAGACCCACCCAAATGGGTGGAGACATGTCATCACCTAATCCAGCTTGACAACCATTTTTTTATGAAATCACATCTCTAGGGAGATGATCTGATTAAAGTTTCAAACACACTGTATTGAATAGGGATTATTCTACCTTTATGAAATGGGGTTTTGATTGAAACATGGGTTTTCTAAGGGACAGACATCCTTTCAAATCAGCACAGTCATTTTGGACCCTTATGAGATGCTCATACCCCTTTTGGAGATCATTGCTATAAATAACAGCCTTGGCTTGAAATATGATGCACGAAGTGATAAATGCTCATCAGCATTCTGGGAAATGCTGGACCTTGTGATAAATTAGCAGCTTAGCAAGACCATCAGAGGCCTCAGTTGCTCAAAGGTGATGCCTCTGTGTGAACAGTGGGTCTCCAGGTCTGGGCCACTCCAAGTCTCAAGCACAATGCCGCCTCTTCTATGGACCACAGGGTCTCACTCGATCCATGGTGACTGTTATCTTTGTTGGATGGGTGGCAGGAGTTCAGAGGCTGGGATTCTAGAGCAATCTCTGCCCTCAAATAGCAGTGTGGTCTTGGGCAAGTCTTCCCTAAACCTCTGGCTTCTCTCTAAGGTGAGAAAAGTAGATGGCATGTTCTCCAAGGAAACTTGCAGCTCTCAAGTGGGATATTCCATGTAAAGCACTTGCCACGGTCCCTGGCACACAGTAAACACAGTAAATGTCTAATAACCATAAGGACAGTTAGTATCAATTCTCTCGTGGTTCACACCTGGATTTCCTACCTGGTGTCCCTCTTCAATCCTTGCTCCCCTATAGTCTGTTTTCCATGTGATGGTGAGAGTGCCTTTGAAAATCAGACAAATGATAAAGCTCCTTAACTTAAAATCTATGATAATGCTTGTGCAGTAAAGGATTACTGTCACCCAAAGAAAGGTTTGGCCCTTGCCCAACGCTTGGGAGGTGACCTCTGAGGTCCTGGAATGTCCTGCCTTTGTTTACCCGAGGGCCTTGGGCCAGACCCAAGTCTTGGCTAATCATATGATTTAGGGTGGGGGAGCCTTGGGCCATGGGTACCCGCTTGACCTCTGGAGGGACTGGGGACTAAGGTCAGCCACACCTACATGACCAACCCCCAGTAAAAACCCTCGACTCCAAGGCTCAGATGAGCTTCCCTGGTTGGCAAGATTTACTGGGGGAAGTAAGTGCTGTTTACATGGCCCCACTGGGACACTAGGAGAGGCACCTGGAAACTTGCCCCTAGTCACTCTCAGACACTGCCCTGCGTGCCTCTCCCCTTTGCTGATTTAAATCTATATCCTTTCACTGTAATAAACTGCAACTTATACCAAACAAATGCATGGTTCTCTGCCCGATGTGCCTAACGCCCAATCTATCACAGTGGAGTCTCAAAGAGAGAAGGAGTTTATTGCCAAAAATCTGTTTCCCTGGGTCTCAGAAATTCAGGGTCCTTATGAATTCACACACGGGGAGATGGAATTGTTACCATTACGAAATTAAGTGTACACAGGGCTGAGACTAGCTGAGTTTCAGTAACTTCAGGTATTAACTTTTGGCTATTCTATAATGTAGAAAGAAAAAAAACATCTATATAGTGATGCAGTAATTATCATCATTTGTTAATTCTCAATTTCTCAGTTATAAAACCATAAGAATAATGGCATTTCTGAATTCTGAGTCCTTTGAACAAATCAATGAACCCAAGCGTAGTCTTGGGAACCCCTGAACTCCAATGCTTCTTTTAAGTTCAGTTTTTTTTTACATTCTCTATTGTATAGTATAATATATATTTAAAGCAAAGAAATGAAAAAGCAATCGTTTTCAAAGCACTCTTCAACAAGTAGTTACAGGACAGATCCCAGAGTTTGTCGTAGGCTACCATGCAATCCTCTCAGATTTTTCCTTCTAGCTGCTGCAGAATATAGGAGGCTAGAAGGCTTAATTTTTTTTTATCACAATCTACTTTTTTTTTCCGTGAAAAATAGCATATATACAGAAAAGCTATAAATTTCCAACCACAATTAGTTGTAGAACAGATTTTAAAGTTTGATGTGGGTTACAGTTCCACAATTTTAGGTTTTTACTTCTAGCTGCTCTAAGATGTTGGAGACTAAAAGAGATATCAGTGTAATGGTTCAGCATTCATATTTATTTGTTAAACCCTACCTTCTCTGAATAATTCCACTATCAGCTTTGATCTTTCTGTCCCACACTTTAGGAGTCTTTGGGCTATGGCCATTCTAACGTTTTCATACTGGAAGTGGCTGTCACTAATATGGGGTAGGGAGGTGGAACTATCTGATGTTCTGGAGAAGGTGGGCCCTTTAGGTTTCAGGACTTATCTGGACCCAGGGACCCATCTGGAGGTTGTAGGTTTCTGAAGAGTTACTCTAGTGCAAGGAACCCTTGTGGAATCTTATATGTTGCCCTAGTAAATTCAGTTTTAATGAAGATAGAATGCCCAATTTTAATAAGCAATTAATACGTATCTATGTATCTAACTGCTCTCTATACAAACCATCTTGAAAATGACACCCTTTAGAAAAATCTAGATACGTGGAAGTATTCTGCCTCTCAGGGTGTTGGTGTCCCAGGAACTTGAGGCTCACAGGTCACGCCACCAGCCTGCTTCAAAGCCCAGTGGCTTCTGGTTGCACTGGAATAAACCCCCAACCCCTCTGTCTCCAGTCCTTCCAGAGGTCAAGCGGGTATCTCAAGGTTACAGAGCCCAGCTGACCTGGCCCCTGCCTCACCCGCAGGTGGAATCCAGTTCTCTCTCTCCCTCCCTGCTCTGGACATGCCCATCTCACTGCAGCCTGAGGACCTCCTCTGCCAGAGTGGCAACTTCTTGTCCTTCATTCAGCTTCTCCCCAGAGACTCTCTCACCAGGAAAGTAGACACCCGCCAGTCTCTTTTAAATCTCTGCAGAGGGAACACATCACGACCTTGTAACCGAGAAATTAAGAATTAGATGATGATGACTGAATCATCATATAGATGTTTTTTCTTTCTATATTGTAGAACAGGCGGAGGTTAATACTGGAAATGACTGAAACTCAGCTAGTCTCACCCTTGTGTAGACTTACTATTGTGGTGGTAACAATTCCATCTCCCTGTTTGAATCCATAAAAACTCTGGACTTCTTAGACGCCTGGAGACAGATTTTTGGGCTAATAGGCCATCTGAGCTCCCATTTTGTGCACAGCACTGAACTCTGTTTCCCTTTGAAGCCCCAGTGTCGTAGGTTAGCTGCTGTGCTCGCTGGGCAGAGAGCCCAGCATTTGTTCAGCATCCCGCCTGATAACTTTCTTAATTTTTATTTCTTGATTTAATTTCTTTCTCCTCTCAATAGGATATAAGTTCCATGGAAACAGGTCCTTGTATGTCTTAATTACTTGATATTCCTACCAGGCATTTTTCTAGGTACAGGTGCTCAATAAATATTTGCTGAGTGAGTGATGCAAAAATGATTTGCCATGAGTTAGAAGTTTCTCTCATTCATTTTTGGAAGCCGTTTTTCAGTCTTTACTTTGCATTAGAATCAACTGAAGAACTTTTTGAACATTCTAGAAGCCCAGGCGACATCCAAGACCAGTTAAGTCAGAATCTCTGGGTGAGGCAGGTATCAGTATTTTTTTTTTTTAAAGCTTCTGTTTCCAAGGGCAAGTCCTGGAGGCTACCCTGGGATTGTACCGATCATCACCGCTAGATGGCGGTAGACCCGTTCAGATGGCCTTCTGTCCAAGGCCTGCCCTAAGGGTGAACCCATTATTTCCCTTTTGTTTTAAAATTAAGCAAAAAAAAAAAAAAAAAAAAAAAAAGACAGAAAAATCAACTGTAATTAACACTCATGTAACTACTTTCAGTATAAACTATAGCCCTAATACAATACTCCTTCAAGCTAATCTGATGAAACAAATACATATCTAAGGGATATGAAAGTATTTTTCAGAATGAATTTTACCTATTTTTCACCCTTTTTCCTTTAAAAAGAATAAAACATTTTAGGCGTACAAAAAAGTATGACCATCACTATCACAGACACCTACATGCCCACTGCTCAGGCTAAGAAATAAAAAATGCAAATACAATCGTGATCCCCCCTCCGATTTCTCCCCTTCCTTCCCCATCTTTCCTATTTTAAAAAGTCAAAGTATTTATATAAGCTTATATTCTCTGAGTACCCTAGAATCCCTCTACAGACTCCACAGATATGCCTAAAACCCCTTAGAGGTGTTGCCTCTGGATTGGGGAACAGAAATGGAAGAGGTTCTCTTTTCACTGTATTCTCTCTTATATTATTTAATTTTTTCCATGTGTTTTTTAATCTCCTATTCAAAGTAACAGAAACATAAAATGTAAGCCTGTATCTGGCATCTTATTAACGTAAACCTACTTTGAGTTTTTTTTATTATAATTTTATTGAAGTATAATTCACATACCAGAAAATTCACCTAATTAAAGTATACAGTTCATTGGGTTTTAATGTAGCATCGTTTTCTTAGGATCTGCCTTCTATATGCTCTCTGGAGTCTTCTCTTTCAAACTGTCCACACTGGTTGTGCATGTAGCACCCACTGGCTTCCATGGCTTTCCTTTATGAGCCATCAGTATCCTCCCATATATAGATATTTCCCTTCCCCTCCCAAATATACGAAGAAAATGGACTGATGGGACACAAATGTTATACTTGACAAGCTGTGTATTGTTTGAAATTTTACAAGTAGCATGTCTACTATTTTAATTTAAAATATATGCATATTAAACAGTCTCGTCTCTTCCCCACATTCATGTAGCTTGAATCTTCCTGTACTGAAAATGTCAGGTGGGGCCAGAGGAAGGGAGAACTTCCGTACACAACCTGCAGAGCAAGCGCTGGGGCTGAGCTTTCCCGGTCGTAAGTGGTTTGACTCTCCCCTGCTCTCCTTTCTTCTTTTTCTCTGAAGACAACAACTTCCCTGTGCAGACTGTTACAAACAATGATGGGGGTTGCTGCTTTTAGGTAGAGAAAAAAATTAAGTCACAGAATTCCCTTTAACAGGAAAATGTACCAAGTGCAATAGGGACCAGTCCACGGCCTTCTGAAATACAGAAAACTAAAGTAGGACAAGAATTCACATCTCCAGAAGTCCCCGACCCCCGTGCAGAGCCAGGAGCCACGCAGGCTGGCTGGACGTGCCTTGGCTTTGTGTCTAGTCAAGACGTGGCTCCTGAGTTGGGGGTGCGTGCACCCCAGATTACAGCACCTCCAAGCCCATAAGCCTGGTGAGCGACGAGCTGCTTTTTTCCCCTTGGAAGGCCCTCACCTTGGGAGTGTGAAGGCCCTGAGATTTACCCTGTTTGCAGCTAGCAAATGAACCTCCCTCAGGTCCGTGGGTGCGGGCAGAGAAGGAGACTCCTGGGCCGGAGATGAGCGAGGATTTGTTTTCACTGCAGCAGCTGTCGGCAGAAGAGCAGCCTTTGTGCGGTCCTCCAGGGAGAGATGTCCCAGGGGATTTTTTCATGATTGTTATGGAACTAGTTGACATTCTTTCAGGACTTATCTGGCCTAGCAACCCATCTGGAGGTTGTAGGTTTCTGAAGAGTAACCATAGTGCTTGGAACCTTTGTAGAAGCTCCGACAGAGCTTCAGGGTTCTTTAGGGTTGGCAGGGATGGTTTTGGTTGGGGGTTGGCAAATCATGGTAAATAACTATATGTAGCTGAATCTTGCATAAGAGTAACCTCCAGAGTAGCTTTTCGACTCTATTTAAACTCTCTCAGCCGCTGATACCTTATTTTATTAAAATTCCTTTCCCCCTTTTGGTCAGGAAGGCATTGTCTGTCCCACATTGTCAGGGAGACTTTCACCCCTGGATGTCATGTCTCAGGTAGAGGGGAGGGCAGTGATTTCACTAGCAGAGTTGGACTTAGAGAAGGAGAGGCCACATCTGAGCAACAAAAGAGGTCTCTCGAAGTAACTCTTAGGCGTAGCTATAGGTAGGGTAAGCTTCTCTGCTACATAAATAAGTTTTACAAGAGTAAGCCTCAAGATCAAGAGCTTGGCCTATTGATTTGGGAGTCCCTAATGTTTGAGATAGTTTCATGGGTTTCCCAGGTAGTAAAGTTTAATAGTTTCATTATTTTCTCCCATCCCTCAAGGGACTTGCCAATACTTTTTTTTTTTTTTTTGTATGCTGTATGGTGGGGTCACATTTCATTCTTTTTCCATGTGAGTATCCTGTTATGGCAGCACCATTTGTTGAGTTTTTGTTTTTTTGTTTTTTTTCACATGGGCAGGCACCAGGAATCGAACCCAGGTCCTCTGGCATCGCAGGCAAGCATTCCTGCCTGCTGAGCCACTGTGGCCCGCCCCATTTGTTGAATTTTTGTTTTGCCTGTTTGTTTTTGTTGGTTTCTTAGTTTGGAAAGTGTGTGAGCCAGAAGCAAACCCAGATCTCCCACAGGGCAGGAGAGAATTCTACCCCCTCAATACTTTTAAAATTTTTTAACTTTTTTTTACTGTGTAATATGACATATATACAAAGCAAAGAAATAAAAAAGCAAGTTTTCAAAGCACTCTTCAACAGGTGGTTACAGGACAGATTCCAGAGTTTGTCATGGGCTACCGTACGATCCTCTCAGATTTTTCCTTCTAGCTGCTCCAGAATATAGGAGGATAGAGGGCTTAAATTCTTTTCTATCATCACAATTGACTTTTTTTTCCTTCTTTTTTTTTTTTGTGAAAAATGACATATATGCAAAAAAGCTATAAATTTCCAAGCACAGCACCACAATTAGTTGTAGAACATATTTCAGACTTTGACATGGGTTACAATTTCACAATTTTAGGTTTTTACTTCTAGCTGCTCTAAAATATGGAAACTAAAAGAGATATCAGTTTAATGATTCAGCATTCATATTCATTTGTTAAAGTGCTATCTTCTATATATAATTCCACCGTCACCTTTGATCTTTCTATACCTCTCTTTGGCGTTGTTTGGGCTATGGCAATTCTAAATTTTAAAAAATTTTTAAATTTTTATTAATAAAACCAATCAACATACAATATGAACATTCTTCTTTTTTTCATCACATAGTTGTATATTCATCATCATGATCATTTCTTAGAACAGGTTGCATCAGTTCAGAAATAGAAATAAAAAGAAAACAGAAAAAAATTCATACATACCATACCTTTTACTCCTTCCTTTCATTGATCAGTAGCATTTCAATCTACAAAATTTATTTTAACATTTGTTCCCCCTATCATTTATTTATTTTTAATCCACATGTTTTACTCATCTGTCCAAAGGTAGATAAAAGAAGCATCAGATACAAGGTTTTCACAACCACACAGTCACACTGCAAAAGCTGTATCATTATACAATCATCTTCAAGAAACATGGCTACTGGAACACAGCTCTACATTTTCAGGTGCTTCCCTCCAGCCTCTCCAGTATACCTTAACTAAAAAGGTGATATCTATTTAATGCATAAGAATAACCTCCAGGATAACCTCTCGACTTTGTTTGAAATCTCTCAGCCATTGCAATTCTAAATTTTTGATATTGGAAGTGTCTGTCGCTAATATGGGGTAGGGAGATGGAACTATCTGATGTTCTGGAGAAGATGAGCTATGCTTGAGGCCTTATCTGGACCAGCGACCCATCTGGAGGTTGTCAGTTTCTGGAAAGTTACCCTAGTGCATGGAACCCTTGTGGAATCTTATATATTTCCCTAGGTGTTCTTTAGGATTGGCTGGAATGGTCCTGGTTGGGGATTGGCAGGTTATGATAGGTAGCAAGGTCTAACTGAAGCTTGCTTAAGAGCAACCTCCAGAGTAGCCTCTCGACTCTATCTGAACTCTCTCTGCCACTAATACTTCAGTAATTACACTTCTTTTCCCCCTTTTGGTCAGGATGTAATTGTTGATCCCACAGTGCCAGGTCTGGATTCATTCCTGGGAGTCATCTCCCATGCCACCAAGACTTTCACCCCTGGATGTCATGTCCCATGTAGGGGGGAGGGCAATGATTTCACTAGCAGAGTTGGGCTTGGAGAGACTGAGGCCACATCTGAGCAACAAAAAAGGTCCTCCAAAAGAAACTCTTAGGCATACCTATAGGTAGTCCAAGCTTCTCTGCTACCCACATAAGCTTCACAAGAGTAAGCCTCAGGATCGAGGGCATGGCCTACTGATTCCCCGTAATACTTATTAATTACCTGCTCAACATATTCTGCAGTGTATCTGGGCATTATATTAAGCCATACAGAACTATAAGCTCTTGTTCCCATTCTTGGCTCCATGTGTTTACATTGTTTAAATGATATATCTACGCAGATTGAGTTAAATTATGAGCTACAGAAAATGTAGGTTTTGGATAAAATGCTCTAGAGGATTTTTAGACCTTGCTACCTATCATAGAGGATTTTTATGATATCTTCTGGCATGGTTTCATCGTAACCTGTTCCTTCTCTTATCCAGGAAACTCGATCCACATGGTTTGTGAATGCATCTCAGAGGGTTTGGGAATTTTTAAATTTTTATTTAATTTTGTTGTAGTAACAGAGCTATAATTTAAAATTTCCCATTTTAACCATTTTTTAAGGGTAATATTGGCAGCACCAATCACATGCCCAGTGTTGTGCTCCTGTTACTACCATCCATTACCAAAACTTTTCCATCACCCCAGAAGGAACCTCGGTCCCCATTAGTCAGTAAATCCCCACCCCCTTCCTCCAGCCCCTAGTCACTTCGAATCTACCTTTTGTCCTGATGAATTTGCGTAGTCTAGTAATTTCATAGAAGTAGAATCGTACAGTAGTCATCCTTTTGTGTCTGGCTTAGCTCAGCATAATGTTTTTGGGGTTCACCACATTGTGGCATGGACCAGAACTTCCTTGTACTTGGAGATTTTTAAAGCTACAACCTTGGCTCCGGGTGGAGGATGACAGTAAAAAACCTGCCTGGGGAGCCGCATTGGATTGGATATGTTCCTCTTTAGCCTCCAAAAGAATCTTGCTGGTTTCTTGGTGCCACAATCAGGAAATACCCAGTCACAGAGCGGATGTTTCAAAAATGACCCCTCAGCCTCTGGTAATGAGACATCGTAACCTCCAGCTCCCCTGAATATTTGGGAAGTATTCATAAGAGGAAAGAGAAGCCTATGGAAGACCTGCTTCTCCGCTCATCGCTACTCTCCATTGGACTAAGAGTAGGCACCCTCACAGTCTAGGACCACACTTGCTTGTTGACTTCCCCTACCTTAAGTCTTCTCCCCTTCCTCACAGCACTGAGCATGCTTCGTTGCCAAACGCTCCCTCTTACAGACCCTCTCTTCTATTGGGCCCTTTGTGGCATAGCTATAGTTGGTATCTTGTCCCTGCTGGCAGGTGTCTGGCTGTGTGGGAAGGACTTCACATGCATTGCCACGTTGACCGGTCCTGGCAGCTGAGGTCCATAGGTGGTAAAGGTGTGCTCGCTCACAGGTGAGTCAGCAGAGCCTTGGAGAGGAGGGTAAGCGACTCTCCCAGAGGTGGAACCGGGAAAGAAATGGTGGCCCTTCTGACATCAGGCTCCTGGTAGGGATGGCAGAAAGGGGTATAGGCGCCAAGAGAGAGAAGGAAATGTGGCAGCCAGACAAGAGCAGGTGGAGCTGCCTTCCTGGGGTGCCCACTGTGCCCCGGGGCTGGTCCATGAAGTTAGTGACAGCAGAACCAGGTTTGGGCCCCAGGACAGCAGCTCTTTCCATTGCCACAACCGGCCAAGTGAGCTTCGCCTCCCGCTCAGCTGGTGCTGAGTGTTGGTTTGCAGGCTGCTGGAATGTGATACGCCAGAACTAGAATGGCTTTTAAAAAGAAGAATTTAATAAGCTACAAGATTACAGATCTAAGCCTATAAAATTGTCCAAATTAAGGCACCACAAGAGGTTACCTCCACTCAAGGAAGGCCGATGGGTCAGGAACACCTCTGTCAGCTGGGAAGTCACATGGCTGGCATCTGCTGGTCCCTTGCTCCTGGGCTCTGTTGCTTTCAGCCTCTGTTCCTGTGGGGGTTCCTCACTTTGCTTCTCTAGGGCTGGCCTTCATCTCTTGGCTTCCTTTGGCTCTCTCCAGGTTCTGGCTTGCCTAACATCTCATGGCAACGTCTGCTGGGCTCTAGGCATCTTCAAACATCTGTGTCTTTGTTCTCTGAAGCAACAGTTCTCCAAGCATCTACATCCATACTCTCTGTCTGCTCTGAGACTTTCATTGTTTCTGTCATTTCTGGCTATCCCCAAAATGTTTCCTCTTTTAAGGGATTCCAGTAAACTAATCAAGACCCATCTGGAATGAGTGGAGTCACATCTCCATCTAATCACAATTGGGCACGTCACACCTCCGTGGACATAATCTAATCAAGTTTCCAACCTACAGTGCTGAATCAGGATTAAAAGAAATGACTGATCCCACACGATTGGATCAGGATAAAACATGGCTTTTCTGGGGTACATAATACTTTCCATCCGGCACGCCCTGCCTTGGGGCTTCCCTTCCCAATCACCTTCTCAGGTGGGTCAGGCTGACCTGGCCTCAGCCTGGCCACTGGGCTCTTCTCCCCACCCAGGACAGCGTCCCAGGTACCCCGCCTTCTGCAGACATGCAGGGTCCTTTGCAACCCTTTCTCCGGCCCGCTGCTCGCTTTCCATTCCACCCCCACACGCTCAGTGGCTCTCATTCTCCTTCATGATGCCACATGCCATTAAGAAGGCTTTAACTACACTTTAATGAAGCACAATAGCGATCATATGAGCTCAGTAGGGAGTTATTGATTTTCTCGCGTAAAATATTAATGTGCCTTTCAGGGCTATTTATGTAGTTCGGCTGCAGAGCACACAGTGCCTCCTGAGGCACCAACCGCACCAGGACCCATTTTACTTTCTGGGAAAACATAAAGTATTTACCATTAGCAAGAGTTTTTTTCCCCTGCCTTTAAAAAAAAATTTTTTTTTTGCATGTCCAGACACTAAAGAATAATGGGTGTATTCTGGCCCCATTAATGTTTTGACTGTTTAAAATATTCAGAAATCCTTTCCAGTCTGCACATATACAGAGCCAAATTCCTCTGTTACTGTAGTTGTCTCCTTAATTACTCCTGTTAAATTCTGTTGCTAATGAAATAAAAATGTAAATTGGCACGTGTTCCTCCCAGTGTTCCTCTGGGGCTTTAGTTTTTTCTATTGCAAGGAACATACATGTGACATAAAGTTTCCCATGTTGGCCATAGTGAGTGTGCAAGTCAGCAGGGCTCGTCACATTCATGGTGGCATGCCGCCATCGCCACCCCGTCACCAAAGCTTCCCTCGCCCCACGCAGAGCTCTGTACTCCTTAAGCTGTAACTCCCCGTCTTAGTTTGTCTTATGTCATATACCTCAGAGTGGGTTGGCTCAACAACAAGAATTTATTGGCTCTCGTGGTTTCAGACGCTGGAAGACCAAAGTCAAGGTGTTGGCAAGGCCATGCCTTCTCTCCAAAGTCTGTAGCCTTCTGGTGTTTGCTTGCCCCAGTGCTGGGACTCCTTGGCTTTCACCGCCTTCTCCTGACACATGGAGACCAATCTCTCTTTCTCTCTGTCTCGCTGGCTGTCTGTCTCTCTGTCTCTCTCTCGTTGGGTGTGCTCCTCCAGTTTCTGCTGACTTTGGCTTCTTCCTGCATGACCTTCTCTGGCTTCTTGCTTCCAGTTTCTTCTTTTTATAAAAGGCCCCCAGTTATATGGATTAAGTCCCAGCCTCATTCAGCCAGTCACACCTTAACTCACAAGAACATCTTCAAAAGTTCCTGTTGACAAATAAATCCACACCCCCAGCAATGCAGGTGAAGATTAAGAACTTGTCTTTTGAGAGGGTGCGTGATTCAGTCCACACACTCCTGCCCAGTCCCTGGTAGCCTCTAATCGACTTTCTGTTTCTGTGTTTCGGATATTTCATACGAGAGGAATCATGCAGTGTTTGTCCATCATGCAGTGTTTTTCCTTTTGTGTCTGGTTGTTGCACATAGCATGTTTTTAAGTTCATTGAACTTCATTCCTTCTCATGACTGAGTAATATCCCATTGCATGTGTATGTCCCATTTTGGTTCCCCATGTATTCACTGATAGACATTTGAGTTGCTTCCATCTTTTGGCATTTGTGAATGAAGCTGCTATGAGCATTGGTGCACAAGAATCTGTTTGAGCCCCTGCTTTCCATGTTGTGGGGTCTAGACCTTAGACTGGAATTGCCAGGTCGTATGGTAATTCTATAGTTACCTTTTTGAGGCACTGCCAAATTGTTGTTCCCCTGCTTTTTTTATGGAAACCCACATCCCTGTTAGCAATATAAGTGCAGGGCAGAGTAAGCACAAAGAGGGTCTGACTTGAGCCAGAATGAAGCAGGAGCATCAGGAGACCATCCTAGGCAGTGCTCTAGGGGGTTTCTTTATGTGCCATCCATCAAAGGGGATGTCCATGCTGAAGCCGTACAGAGGAGTCGCGCGTGTGTCATCAGGACCACATTCAATGTCCCCCAGACTTCTCCTTCCAGGTCCACGGAGAGAGAACATTGCGTCTAGGACGGTGCATCTGGTCAGGGAGTCTGGGCACGAGTGTGTGGGCACTGCCAGGTCTAGCCCATAGCAATCTCCCACCCGACACCCTCCATCCTCTCTCTCCCTTCTCTGGCTACTCTGGAGGCCACATGTTTGAGAAGGATTAGCCATGAGGCAGGAGGGCCGCTGGGCTGCCATTGGACTATGATGTGAGCGCTAGATAAACTTTCACTGTGCTAGGTCACTGAGAGTTTACCAAAAAAGCCCATCCTATCCCGACTACTCAACTGTATACTCGCTCAAGAAAAAGTTACGTTACAATAGCTCCTTGCTCAAATAATTGTGGAAACTTTGGGTTGAGTGTTTATTTATTGCGGAAGTTCTCAGAGGCCATGTTATTCTGACATGCCTTGTGAATCTTCTGTGGGACCTGGCAGACCACTGCTCTTCTCCACCCTAGAGGAACTCACTTGGGGAAATACGGCACTAGAGGTTTGAATAATGGGTAAGGTCTTCTGAAACTTCAAACAGGAAAAGGTGCTTTGCTCCACGAGCATGTCTTTGACTGGAGGGAGCTGGGACAACACCTTGTGACTGGACATCACCATCATTTCCATCTTAGAGGAGAAAGAGAAGGACTGTGGTTACAGTGATACAACATCTGCAGTGTTCTCCAGAACTTTCATGAATCCAGCCTGGACAAGTTGACGACATGTCAGTTAGCCAGCTGCTTGGGGCACCCAACTCTAAATGGTACCAAGGCATCATTGGAAGCACAGGCAATCAAGGAGAAACTAGATACATTGAACTTGATAAAAATGAAAAGGTTGTGGGCTTCAAAAGACACTATCAAAAAATTGAAAGGCATCCCACAGAAAGAGAGAACAGACTGGCAAATCCTATAACTAATAAGGGATTAGTATCCAGAATACAAAAAGAACTCTTACAACTCAGCAGGAAAAGACAAATGACCCAATTTAACAATAGGAATCTTCTTTCTCCAAAGAAGACATAAAATAGCTAATAAATACATGAGAAGATGTTAGTTAAATAATTAGTCATCGGAGAGATGCAAATCAAAACCACAATGAAATACACTTCATACCCACAGGATGGTTATAATTTAAAAGATGGACCATAAGAAGTATTGGAGAGGATGTGAAATTGGAATCCTCATACATTGCAAAATAGCACAGAAGCTTGGGAAAACACTTTGTCAGGCCTTAAAAAGTTAAACATAGAGTTACCATATGACCCAGCAATTCTACTCCTTGATGGAATTGAAAGAGAAATAAAAACACGTCTATGCAAAAACTTATACACAAATGTTCGTTAGCAACATTATGTGTAATAGCCAAAAAGTGGAAAATAACCAAATGTCCATCAATTGGTAAATGGATAAACAAGATGTGGCCAACAGAATATCTTTCAGCTGTAAAAAGGGATGAAGTGCTAATACATGCTACGTACAACATGGAGAAACCTTGAGACATTATGCTAAATGAAAGAAGCCAGACACAAAAAGCCATATATTGTTTAAGTCCATTTGTATGAAATGTACAGAATAGGCAAGTCCATGCAGACAGAGGAGATTGGCAGCAGCCAGGGGCTGGCGAGGAGGGAAGGGTTGGCTCCTCATGGGTATGGGGTTTCATTTTGGGGTGCTAAACATGCTCTGGAATTAGTGGTAATCATTGCACAACTTTGTGAAAATATTAAAATCCATTGAATCTACACTTTAATGCTATGTGAATTATATCACAATAGTAAAAAAAATAATTAGAATAAATGGAAGTAGGGTGGCAGCTAACACACCTGCTTCCACACAGGATTTCCCATATAACCAGAAAAATGTAAAATATCCTCACAGGGCAAAAAGGAAAACAGAAGTTAATGAAACTTCATTCCCCAGCAGCGCCGATGCACATTTCTGTCGGGCCCTTTGGCAACGTGCGTGTGGGCAATTGTCCTGTGTGATACAGGCCCAGACCTGAACCCGAGTCCACAAGCAGCTGTCACCCACAGCCTGAAGCCAAGTGATGTCTGATTAGCGCCAATACCTGGCAATGAGTGATTTCTTTTATGATCAAAATTGTAACTACTTTAACATCTTTGCCATAAAATTGCCAGACTTGGAAAATAGCCAGAGAAAACTGGAGAACAAAGAACTGCAGAAAGCAGCAAAAGAGAAACTGGACTACAGAGAAGTAGGGAAGGCTTGGCCCCCATTCCAGCCAGAAGGCAGGACAATTAAATAGGCTCGAGGAGCAGGTGGCCGGGACTCTGGCTGCCTTATGCTGCCGTGTAGGAAATAAGAGACAAGCTGTGACCTGAGAGGCAAATTTAAAAACATGGAGATGTTGTCATTTATGGTGTGACAATGGTGAACTTGACCTGCACCCTGGGTTCCCAGAAATGAGCGGCAGTCAGGAATTTCCCTGACTTTCTGGTTTTCAGGACTCTTTCGACCCTTGCCAGTTCCAAATCAAACTAAATCCTAAATGCCAGGACCAGCTTTCCCCAAATGACGTAGGTTAAGACTTGCTGCATGCTCTCTCTCAAAGGCTTCGTAAGACTCACAAATGACTCCCCTTCCTTCTCTTTGAGAAGTTTCATATTAATAAACATTTTCCCTCTTGCGAAAGCCTGAATAAAATCGTTTCCTTAAAGGTCTGAGCATTTTTTTTCCTTTATAGGCATATAAAGCATTCCTTCTCTTCAACGTTAAGAAAGAGGTGTTTAATTTTTCTTAGTAAAACAATACGTTCTTTCTGCCCCCACGAAGAAAATGTTGGAAAATATTTAAAGAATGTCAGCTTGAAGGAATGCCAAATTATTTGCCAGCCTTGGGTACCACGTGTCACAGCCAGAGTTGGCCTGGACCAGCTGTCTCAAGTAGAGACCCAGGGGCAGACTTTTTCTGAAAGAAAATTTGCTTACCCAGCTGTGGAGACAAATCTAGGGAGTTTGGGGTTTTGGTTTTCAAAGCAGAGCCTCTCCAAGGGCACCAGAGTTTCATGTTTCTCTAGGAGCCACCCACAGTCTGGCTGGTCTTCCTTCCCTGAGCTCTCCAGATGCCAAGATTTGCCCACTTTTTGGAGTATTAAAGGGAAAAAAAATATGTATAGAACTAGTTTCTTGCCAGATTATCAGATTTTCCAGATTATAGCAATAATACATTTTACTACATCTTATAAAATAAAATGCATCTTATATGTCTTTTTTGCCGTTTTTTTAACTTTTTAAATTATATAATATAACGTATATACAAAGCAAAGAAAGAAAAAACAGTAGTTTTCAAAGCATTCTTCAACAAGTAGTTACAGGACAGATTCCAGAGTTTGTCATAGGCTACCATACCATCCTCTCAGATTTTTCCTTCTAGCTGTGCCACAACATTAGAGGCTAGAAGGAATAAATATTTTTTTATCATCACAGTTGACTTTTTTCTTTTTTATGAAAAATAACATATGTACAAGGAAGCAATAAATTGCAAAGCACAGCACAATGATTAGTTGTAGAACAGATTTCAGAGTTTGTTGTGGGTTACAGTTCCACAATTTTAGGTTTTTTACTTCTAGCTGCTTAAGATACTGGAGACTAAAAGAAATATCAATATAATAATTCAGCAATCATACTTGTTTATTAAACCCTGCCTTCCCTGTATAACTTCACCATCACCTTAGATCTTTCTCCTACTCTTTAGGGGTATTTGGGCTGTGCTCATTCTAACTTACTCATTTTGGAAGGGGCTGTCAATAATATGGGGTAGGGAGATGGAACTAGCTGATGTTCTGGAGAGGCTGGGCCCTCTAGGTTTCAGGGTTTATCTTGTCCAGAGACCCATCTGGAGGTTGTAAGCTCCTGGAAAGTTACCCTGTGCATGCAACCTTTGTAGAATCTATATATATTGCTCTAGATGTTCTTTAGAATTGGCTGGAATGATTTCAGTTGCTGGGTTTGGCAGGTTATGATAGGTAGCAATGTCTAGCTTAATTTTGCGTAAAAGCAACCTCCAGAGTAGCCTCTCAACTCTATTCCAACTCTCTCAGCCATTGATGCTTTATTAGTTACACTTCTTTTCCCCCTTTTGGTCAGGATGGACTTGTTGATCCCATGGTGCCAGGGCCAGATTCATCCCTGGGAGTCATCTCCCACGTCACCAGGGAGACTTTCACCCCAGATGCCATGTCCCACATAGGGGGGAGGCATTTCCAAGAGGGGAAATGGTGAATAGATCCCTCCTGTCTGTTAAGAAGGCATTGTTAAAGATTTTACAATTTGGTGTCAGAAATAAACATTACTGTTATGTTCGCTTAGATGGTCCCACTCCGGCCCCTTTGCTGACTGCTGGGCGGCCTCCACTGGCGAGCCGTCAGCATTTGCCAGATTCGACTCGGTTTTCTCAATGCTGCCCCTTGGGGATTTGGGGGGTAACAAAATGCTGCATCATTGAACATTTATAGCAATTTCTTGAGTTACCTGTCAAAAGGAGGTCTGAGTTTAAAGACCTCACTGGCTGGAGCAAAGTGATTCGGAGGTTGAATACTGTATCAGAGACGGCGTGGAATCTGGGAAATCGGGGCTAAGAAAAAAGCGTGATTCATTTTGGAAACCGCCCAGGTTTCCCCTCTTAGAGGGTACAGGCCACAACTGCAGGTACGGTCTAATAGACCTGTTTCGCTGATCAGAGCGGAAGGAAACCTGATCACCACTGAGTCCTAAGTTTGCACTTCTGCTTTGCTAGTGCTTTGGGGGCAGGAAAGCCCAAATGCTCCCCCATCTGAGCACGTCTGTGTCATTAGGCTGTGGAGGGGAAAACCACGAGCCCTTCCTGTGCCTCACCTCAAGGACTAAGAACAAGAAGTCGTGTGGGGTAGCAGGAGGACGTGTCAGCTGGGGGACCGGCATTCCAGGCGTGGGGGTCACTTTCAGGTGGTGTGGTTTGGAGGAGTCACTTCCCACCTTTGGGCCCGTTTCTTCATTTGTAAAGGAAGGAGCCAGATCGAAAGGGCGTGTGGAGCCCTTTCTAAGTCTGATTTTGCTCATCAGTCACTTTGAAAGCCATGTAAGAGTCTGGTAGTGGCCTAACGGGATAAACTATTAAGGACCTTAGTAAGACAAATATTAGATCTGGGGGGTTCTGGCAAGGCTAGACTTACTCTTCTAGAAATATTGTTATTATTGAGCTCCTACTAGGCACTTCATGTCACAGTGACAAAAATGAAGGTCCCTACCAGACATGGAACTTAAATTCTAGCAGAAAGAGATGCTCCCACATAATAAACATAATGATTACAAATTTGTGTAATAGGCAGTGGATCACTTATTGGGATAACTGCAGTCGAAATGTCTACCCAAGTAGATGGACCCAGAAAAACCTACTGTGGAGCTCTTACCAGAGCGTGGGATGCTTAATGCTTTGACTATTTACTGCTGTTTTTAGTGAAGTGAACTGGGTGGTCCTGTTATGGAAAGGGGGAGGTTGGTGGCAGGACGCCTGGACTCCTGCCTTGGTTAAGGGTTTTGTAGCAAGTAACAGAACCAATTCAAATTAAATTAAGCAAAAATGGGGAAATTTGTGCTAAGGGTCCAGGGGTGTTTATAGCACCCAAAGCTGGACCCAGGACCTAGGATCTCAGGGTAGCCCTGAGAGGAGGGTCCTGACAGCCTCATCTGCCACACCCCAGTCCTGCCCAGCTCAGTGTCCTTGAGGGAGCTGGAAACACCTGGACACCTGCCTAGAACCGGGGTGCAGCCCCTCTCCCCGAGACCCGGCCCCTTCTACCCATGAGGGTAGCTGGTACTCCAGACTAAATGCTATCTGCTATTAAAAATGTGAAAGGTTTTACAACTTGTTGTTAGACAGAAAAATTAATTTAGACTTTGCCATTTGACCTACGTAATTTGAAGCTGATACAATGTCTTTCCAGGACTGAGGGCCCTCGCAAGGTGGGCAGCCCTCTGCCCTGAGGCTTTTGTCATCTCCCGACCCCAGACCCTCACCACAGGGCAGAGAGCTCAGCTCGCCTTGCCCCCTCGTTGCTTCCTCCTGCGAGAAGGGCCTGGCTGAACTCAATCTTGCTGTCTGACCCCCAGATTGGGTCAAGGAGCCAGGTCAGAACCTGAGCGTCTTGGGGGGGGTGGGAGGATGGCAACCCAGAGCAGACACACATTCTCCATCAGCCCACCTCCGAGAAGGCCAATCTCGGCAGGGTCATTAAAAGCTGATGAGATGGGAAATGTCTTTTCGCCTCTGCTGTCCTGTATGTGGTGAGCGAAGCAGGAAAGTGTCATTTTCCTCCAAAACAGAATTAAGGACCAGCAAAGGAAGGCAGCAAGCAGCCCAGCCCTGAACTTTAGATTGATCATGAAGTTCAACAGTTAGAATTTTTAAAAGGGATTCACAAGGGAAGGAGCACTCAGGTCAGTACTGAAATATTTACCGGTCAGTAGGTGGGGAGCTGAGGCCCAGGAAAGCTCTCAAAGCAAATCAGGGAGCGTGAAGGAACCAAGGCTTAGCATTAATGTTTTTTTCCTCCAAGAATTTCACTGGTTTCCCTGTTTGAGCTTCGATGGCTATTTTAACACCACTGTTGTGTTTCGGGGCATTCTCCTGTGTCCACCCAACTGGCGGGACCGGCATCTCCTATAAGGAAGGTCCCCAGCCTGGGTCTGGGGCAGCCACAGGTGTCAGAGCTGCAGAGGTCCTTAAGCAGGGAAGCAGGCAACCTGCCTGAGAATCTGTAAACTCCTCACGATCCTGGACTCAGTGGCAGAGCTGAGCCACCCTGGGCTTTGCCATCACTCTCCTGCCACCTGGCTGTGCATTGACCCATTTGGGAAAAACGAGTTCACTTCTAAAATCAAAATAATATTCCTGAATGACTTGCAGACCCTCATGGCTTGGAACATGGTCCTTAAATGTCACTGTATTTCCCTTAAATAAAAGTAGAGTTTATGCTGGGCGGGTTCTGTCTGTTTGAACCCCTTCATTCTGATTATCCGCCACAGGCCCACAGCTGGCGGTCAGCGCCCCTGGGTCAGGGAGCCCGCAGGGACTGACCCAGGTGATGGCCGAGTCCAGGATCGTGAGGAATTTACAGATTCTCAGGCAGGTTGCCTGCTTCCCTGCTTAAGGACCTCTGTGGCTCTGACACCTGTGGCTGCCCCAGACCCAGGCTGGGGACCTTCCTTATAGGAGATGCCGGCCCGGCCAGTTGGGTGGACACAGGAGAATGCCCTGAAACACGACAGTGGTGTTAAAATAGCCATCGAATGCAAATGTACTAAGAAATGATGAATATGCAACTATGTGATGATGTTGAGAATTACTGATTGTATATGTAGAATGGAATGATTTCTAAATGTTTTGTTAGTTAATCTTTTTTAATTAAAAAAAAAAATAGCCATCGAAGCTCAAACAGGGAGCCCAGTGAAATTCTTGGAGGAAAAAACATTAATGTTAAGCCTTGGTTCCTTCACTCTCCCTGATTTGCTTCAAGAGCTTTTCTGGGCCTCAGCTCCCCACCTCCTGACCCGTAGATATTTCAGTACGGACCTGAGCGGCTCCTTCCCTCATGAATCCCTTTTAAATGTCCTAACTGTTGAATTCATGATCAATCTAAGGTTCAGGGCTGGGCTGCTTGGCTGCCTTCCTTTGCCAGTGCTTAATTCTGTTTCGGAGGAAAATGACACTTTCCTGCTTCCCTCACCACACACAGGACAGCAGAGGCGAAAATACAGCGCCCTTTGCAGTCATCCCCCTGCCTCAGCTCGGTGTGTGGGGCATCGGCCGAGTGAGAGGGTGTGGGTCTTTCCTTGAGCCGTGCGAGGCCATGGCCGTGGCCCCTTCATGGGACGAAAGGCTCGGGCCTCTCTCGGGTTTACCGCAGTCCCCCGGCTGCCCTCGGCCTGCTGGGGCTGAACTCTTTGCAGGAGCTTTTCCAGCAGTCGTAGGGAGACCCCCGCCCCGCCTGCCCTGCTCCAGGGAAAGGCTGGAGGCTTCCTGCAGCGGGAGGCACCCCGACCCCCAACGGGAAGAGGTGCCAGGCCGAGACCTGTGATGGAGGGAGAAGGCCCTTTTCCGCCCGCCCCTTAGCCGAGGGCACCGGGACGCACAGGGAGGTGAGGGCCGCTGGCCGGGAGGGACCCATCTGGGCTCTCCCAACGTGGATATCATGCGCCCTGGGTGTCTGGGCTCCTGGAGTGAAATGACGGACAGAATTTCTGGTGTTTTTGCAAAAACGCAGGGCAGGGGCAGGGGCCAAAGCCAGAGGAGACTAACCCTGACTTTGAGCAGGAAGCCTCGGGTGGGGGAGTCGGGCCCCCCGTGCAGGGAAGCTGCCATCGATTTGCATCAGGGGCAGAAGGAAGTCCCTGCTGGGTGCGGCTGGGGTGCGGCTGGGATGCAGGGCGGGGGGAGAGGCGCAGAGTGGGCAGGGGGCTGCGACTGTAGTGCAGGCGGGGCTGCTGACAGGCCCCGGTGGAAGGGCACTGGCGGGGGCCGTTGAGAGGGGATGCGGACGAGACGCAAGGAGGAGGGTACAGGACAGAAGCCCGTGGCCGAGGGGATAGTGCGGACGTGGGCAAAAGCCTAAACCGCGGTGACCCAGAGGCCGTCACCTGCACCGGCTCAAGGCAGAAGTGCATGGCTCTCTCGCTCCCGGTCCCGTGCAGGGGGACCGGGATGGCAGAGGTGGCCTGAGCCGGGGAACCTGCGCCAGGCCCCACCCCTGGCTTCCGAAGATGCTTCCACGGGTGCCATCCCAGCCGGAAGGGAGGGGGCCAAGCGCGTGGAAGGGGGGCTTGGGAAGGCTTGGCAGCCCAGGCCTGGAAATGGCACCCACCACGTCCTCAGCCTTTCCTGGGTAAGCATCTGACCCCATAACCACTCGGAGCTACAAGAGAGGCTGAGGAATATCCCCTGGTTTTAAGTCCAGAAAGAAGGGGGGACGGGGTGTGGGTAAACAGCCAGCCTCTCTGCCTGTGTGGATAATGATGGCTTTAATCAAAAGGGGACATCTGAAGGGGGAGCCATGTCCCAGAGTTCAGCTCCCCCCAACATGTGCAGGACCCCTCAGAATTCCCCTGACCCCCCTTAGAAGGTCAGCCTTTAACTGCTCTGCCCCCATCTCCCGGGGCGTCCAGAGCAGGGAATCAGAACCCCCGGGGGCCTCAGAGCCTGGGAATATATCACCACCAGAGGCTTATTTCTCTGGATCAGGTGTGAGCATCGTGGGCTCTGCAGGAGCATCTTGTGACCAGGTATTTCTTCAGGGAGGGTCACGAGGCCAATCGCACTTGATATCCAGTTAGAGAAGGTGCACCCAAGCATTTAGCTTTCCCGTGAGCGATAAGAAAGTGTTTTGCAGTTGTCAAGGAAGATAAAGCCCAGCCTCTTGGTAATGAAAACTACAAATTACAGGAGATTTAAAAAGCTTATTCAGGCGACAGAGCGGGCAGAGAGGAAAGAAGGACAGGGGCAAAAATAATGAAAAGCCAATAAGGAAATTTTGTAGGGAAACTTTAATGATCACCATTAAAAGGAAATCATTGTTTTCTTTTAAAACCATCCCTTTATTTCCCATAGACGTTCACAATACAACCATTTACAAATATTTATGCAAACTCCATTTACAATAACATCAAAAACAATAAAACACCTAGGAATAGGTTTAACAAAAGAAGTGTAAGCCTTGTACACTGAAATCTGCAAAATACCTTTGAGAGAAATTAAAGAAGAACTAAATAAATGGAAAGATACCCCATGCTCATGAATTGGAAGATTTAATAATATTAAGATGGCAATACTCCCCAAGGTGATCCATAGATTGAATGTAATTTCTATAAAAGTCCTGGCTGACTTTTTGCGTAATTGACAGGCTGATCTAAAATTCATATGGAAATGCAAGGAGCTCAGAATAGTCTAAACAACCTTGAAAAAGAACAAAATTTGGAGGTCCTAAACTTCCTGATATCAAAACTTACGATAAAGCTAAAATAATAAAAACTATGAGGTACAGATATATAAATGTAGACATACAGATCAGTGGGATAGAACTGAAGGTCCAGAAATAAACCCTTGCATTTATGGTCAATTAATTATCAACAAAGTGTGCCAATGCAAGTCAATAGGGAAAGAATAGTCTTTTCAACAAATAGTGATGGGACAGCTGGATATCTGAATGTAAAAGAATGAAATTGGAGCCTTATTTCACATCATATACTTGCAAAAATTAACTCAAAATTGATCAAAGACATAAATGTTAGTTTTAAAACTAAAAAAACTGTTAGAAGAAAACATAAATCTTCTGACCTTGGACTAAGCAATCATTTTGTAGATATGACACCAGAAAGCAAAGGTAACAAAAGAAGAAACAGAGACATTGGGCATCAACAAAATTCAAAACTTCTGGCTTCAAAGGACACTGTATAGAAAGTGAAATAACCCACAAATGGAAGAAAAATTTTGTAAATCATATATCTCCTAAAAGACTTGTATTTAGAATATATAAAGAGAACTATTGCAACTCGTTAATAAAAAGATGTGCAGGTTTGAAAATATTATGTACCCCAGAAAAGCCATGTTTTAATCCCGATTCAATCACGCAGGGGCAGCCGTTTCTTTTAGTACTGTAGGCTGGAAACTTTTGATTTGTTTATCGCCACAGGGATGTGGTGTGCCCACTTGTGGGTGTGATCTTTTGAGTAGATGGAGATGTGACTCCACCCACTCCAGGTGGGTCTTAATTAGTCTGCTGGAATCCTGTAAAAGAGGAAACATTTTGGAGAGAGCAAGCAACGACAGAAGCCACAGATGCTGACACTTGGAGAACAGAGACATGGATGTTTGGAGATGCTTGGAGCCCAGCAGATGTCACCATGAGATGTTAAGCAAGCCAGAACCTGGAGAGAGCCAAGGGAAGCCAAGAGATGAAAGCCAGCTCCTGAGAAGTAAACTGAGGAACCCCCACAGGAACAGAGGCTGAGGGCAACAGAGCCCAGGAGCAAGGGACCAGCAGATGCCAGCCACGTGACTTCCCAGCTGACAGAGGTATCCCAAACCCATTGGCCTTTCTTGAGTGAAGGTAACCTTTTGTCGGTGCGTTAATTTGGACACTTTCACTTCCTTAGAACTGTAAACTTGTAACTTATTAAATTCCCCTTTTTAAAAGCTGTTCCAGTTCTAGTATATCACATTCCGGCAGCTTTCAAACTAGAACAAAAGACAAATAACCTAATTTAAAAATGGGCAGGGTGCATGGGTGCTTCAGTGGTAGAATGCTCACCTTTCATGCAGGAGACCCGGGTTCGATTCCCAGACCATGCACCCAAAAGAAAAGGGCAAAGGATTTAAAT
Organism: Tamandua tetradactyla; assembly: GCF_023851605.1. NCBI lineage: Eukaryota > Metazoa > Chordata > Mammalia > Pilosa > Myrmecophagidae > Tamandua > Tamandua tetradactyla. The sequence goes on along the minus strand of NC_135343.1, from coordinate 6,752,107 downwards.
AGACATTTCTCCAAAGAAGATGTATAAATGGCCAATAAACCCATGAAAAAGGTGCTCAAAACCATTAGCCAACAGGGAAGTGCAAATCAAAACCACCGTGAGATTTCACAGCACACCAATTAGGATGGCTCTAATAAAAAAGACAGACAATAACAAGGTTAGCAAGGATGTGGAGGAATTGGGGGCCCCCTGCATCGCCATGTAAAATAGTGCATCTAACTTGGAAAACAGTTTGGTGGTTCCTCATAAAGTTAAATATAGAGTTACCATATGACCCAGCAGTCCCTCTCCTAAGTATATACCCAAGAGAAATGAAAGCATATGTCTTTGCAAAAATTTGTACAGAAATGTTCAAAGCAGCATTATTCGTAATAGCCAAAAAGTGGGGACGATCCAAGTATCCAGCAACTAACTGATGAATAGATCAACAAAATGCGCTATATCTATACAATGAAATAGTTATTCAGCAATAAAAAGGAATTAAGTACAGATACATGCTACAACATGGATGAATTTTGAAAATGTTATGCTAAGTGAAAGAGGCCAGCCCCATATTATATGATTCCATTTATATGAAACGTTCAGAATAGGCAAATCTATAGAGACAATAAGTAGATTGGTGGCTGCCAGGAGTTGGGTGGAAGGGGGAATGGAAAGTGAGTGCAAGTGAGTGTAGGCTTTCTTTTAGAATATTTGATGAAAATGTTCTGGGATAAGAGAGTACTGATAGTTGCACAACCTTGTGACTATAATAAAAGCCACTGGAAGGGTGATTTTGTGGTAAGTGAATTCTGTCTTATAAAGCTCTTACTCAAAAAAAAAAAAAAAAAAAAAGAAAGAAAATTTTTATGCAGACTGTGGTAGGTTGAATTGTGTACCCCAGAAAAACATGTTTTAATCTTAATCCATTCCTGTGGGTGTGAACCCATAGTAAATAGGAAGATGTCATTTTTAGTCAAGGTGTGACCCAACTGAAGGAGGTCCGGCCTTAATCCAGTTACTAGAAGCTTTTTGAAGAAAAAATCCAAAGAAAGAAGCTGGACATCTCCAAGTGAGAGAAAAGCCAAGGACCCAAGGATCTCAGGCAGCCAGCCCCGGAATGCTATCGTCTTCAGGCAGAAAGCATCGCCTTGCTGATGACTTAAGTTTGGACTGCTCTTAGCCTCAAAGCTGTAAGCCTATAAATTCCTGTTATTTAAGCCAATCCAATGTGTGGCATTTGTTTTAGCAGCTGGGAAACGAAAATACAGACATATAAATTAGAAGGACTTTCAAAACATAAATATGGTAGCCAAACATATTTTGTTTACTAGGTTAAACTACTTAATGGATGACAGGATGGTAACACAACATTGCGAACGTAATTATCAGTGCTGAAACATATATCTGAATGTGGTCAAAGGGGGAAATGTTAGGTTGTATGTCTTGTAATAGAATAAAACTTTTATATATAGAAAACTTTGGAAAACTCTAGGCCAACGCAATTTGTTTTTCTTTATTATTTTACTTCCCTGTTTTTCTTCCCCTCCCCGGTATGATGAGTTCTTGGAATCCTTCCCACTTTCTCCTTTCTAGAGCTCTACCTGGAAGGGGAGCTCTCCGGCTCCCCTCTGTCCACTCCCCCTTTCTGTTCAGAGGAGGGCAGAGGTCAAGGGAGCCTGGTTTGAATGTCCTGGAGTTCACATGGGGGCCACTACACCCTTTTACAGAGATTATATTACGTGGTCCCAGCCTTCAAAGAACTTAGATTCAGAACACGTAAAGTTTTTTTTTTCTACAACACAATTTATTTCACAATTTTTATATGAATTCTCATTCAGCCTCAAAATGTTAAAAAAAAAAAAAAAAAGTTGGGATACCAAAAATCAGCATAGGTTTTCGGGGAGAATAAAACTTATTTGAATTCCATTCCAACCAAACTTTGCAATATAGGACAAATTATGTAAATGTTCTAAAGTTCTTTGGGCAAAAAATAATGCCTTCCTCGAAGAACTTTATTAAACATGTATTGAATAAGCCAGAGATTAGCACCATTCTTGACACATCATAGTTGATCAACAAATACTATATTCTTTTCCTTTTCCATTGGTTTCCCTTCCCACTTTCTTACTTCCTCTTCTGTATCAGCAAACTTCTCCATATGACTATTGAATCCCTTAGTCAGTTTAGGTTATATATATTTAGGTTAATATGAGTTAATATTTAGGACAAAACATATTAACTCATTTAGGTTTGTGTTCTCAAAATCTAGTCTAATGTTGGTGAGAGAGAAGAACTCAAGAAATGTCTAATTAAGTTGCGTGAAAGACCAATTGACATGGGCCAACTTCTTTGAAAACAATTAGATCAGACATTCTTACCTCTATCTTCTCATCCTTCATAATGATAACAAAATATATTAGTGTATATTTTAGTGTGTTTTTACTTACTTATCACCTTGACAAATAAAATTCTTTGCAGAGCATGTAACATTTTGATGATAACAGGTGTCTGAGGGAGATGGGACCAGGGTTGGGGTGGGGGGGTGGGAGATATTTTTAATGTGCATCGTTTTGCACCGTGAGTTTTTACCATGTGCACACGTTATTTTTTCCTGTAAGAATAATAATAGCAACACGGAAGAGCTTACAATCTAGTTTAAAAACAAGAAATGATAATGAATGAAATGTTGATTATCAAATGAATGGAATTGGCAGTGGCAGTCTGCATTTACTGTTCGGGAGAATGAAGCATCATTCTCTGGAGCCTTCCCCAGCCCGGCCTCTTTGCTTTTGCTCCCTCTACCCCCTCTTCCCTCCATCCTGCCTTTCAACACTCAGCTCCAGCTGGTCCCTGTTGGGGTGGAAGACTTTCCCACCAGCCAGGAAAGAAGGGATCTTACCTTCCTCTGGACTCTTGCAGAAATCTCTGCCTCCAAACTTCATTTTAATAGAAACTCACTTAACAAAACCTTTTAAATAAAGTCTTATTCCCACTTATTTTATAAGCTCTGTGAAGGCTGGGCCCATCTCATGAGTCCAGAAGGCTGTTTCTGGAAACATTTTGTTGCTGAATAATCGAGTCTAATAAGCTGGAACTTCTACTGAGTTGCTTTGGTTGAGAAAGAAACGTCTGAATTTCTGAACTGTGGGTTTAAAAGGGTGTTTCCAAGAAGAGGAGTTTTAAAAATGTTTCTATCGATTTCATCTTAGTCTTTGCTCAAGTATATTTTCAGAAAGGTAAAATCATGACTCGCATGCAAGTGTAAAATGAAAACATGTCAAAGATTTATTCGACCCATTAATTAATGTGGGACCAAGTAAGATATTGGGACTAATAAAACGTTACAAGCATTTGAGAAACTAGGTATATTGAGGCAATTTGATAGATAGCTGGATTGGGTAGGAAACTGGTTAATGCCCAACAGGGCAATAAACCATAACCTTTGGGATTCTCTGTACCCTCAGAGAACAGAGGTTAATTTGCATTTCTGCCAGACAAGAATCTACAGTTTGTTCTCCGCCCCTACAGACTTGTAAATATCCCTGGCAGTGAAATGTGAAGCCCAGCACACACGCACTGGAACACCCAGTAATCGCTTCTGCTCATTTCCAAGCATCTAAGACAACCCCTCACTTCGGATGGGGGCATAGGGTTATGCTCAGTGGGGAAATGATCTTCCTGCATATCCAGGGGAAACGTCTGCAGCCCTCACCTTTCTCTAACTAGTGGTGGCCACCAATACTGACCAAAAAGATAAACCAAATTGACTGAAGGTCTAAGGCTTGCAATAGTGGTGAAATGAAGACCAGTTATTAATGACTTCGTCCACCTTTCCTGGGCTTAGCAATGGACAATCAGTCTAGTAGCCTCTGTTCTTAGGGACTCTTGTCTCACTGTGCCTGGGAAGGGTCGGGGGAAACTTCTCAGTCTTCACAATTGCAGGAAATTTCAGGACGGCCGGCGGAGGAGAGAAATGTCACAGGCGTGCCTGGGACAAGGGTCACAAGAACTCAGGGGTGCCCCAAAATACGTGAGGAATATACTGCAAACATTGAAAAGGGAAATAGACTCATATACCATAATAGTTGGAGACTTCAACTCACCACTCTCATCAAGGGACAGAACATCTAGACAGAGGATCAACAAAGAAATAGAGAATCTGAATATTACTATAAATGAACTAGACTTAATAGACATTTATAGGACATTACATCCCACAACAGCAGGATACACCTTTTTCTCAAGTGCTCATGGATCATTCTCAAAGATAGACCATATGCTGGGTCACAAAGCAAGTCTTAACAAATTTAAAAAGATTGAAATCTTACACAACACTTTCTCGGATCATAAAGGAATGATGTTGGAAATCAATAATAGGCAGAGTGCCAGAAAATTCACAAATACGTGGAGGCTCAACAACACACTCCTAAACAACGACTGGGTCAAAGAAGAAATTGCAAGGGAAATTAGCAAATACCTCGAGGCAAATGAAAATGAAAACACAACATATCAAAACTTATGGGACGCAGCAAAGGCAGTGCTAAGAGGGAAATTTATCGCTCTAAATGCCTATATCAGAAAAGAAGAAAAGGCAAAAATTCAGGAATTAACTATCCATTTGGAAGAACTGGAGAAAGAACAGCAAGCTAACCCCAAAGCAAGCAAAAGGAAAGAAATAACAAAGATTAGAGCACAAATAAATGAAATTGAAAACATGAAAACAATAGAGAATATCAATAAGGCCAGAAGTTGGTTCTATGAGAAAATCAATAAGATTGATGGGCCCTTAGCAAGATTGACAAAAAGAAGAAGAGAGAGGATGCAAATAAATAAGATCAGAAATGGAAGAGGAGACATAACTACTGACCTCACAGAAATAAAGGAGGTAATAACAGGATACTATGAACAACTTTACGCTAATAAATACAACAATTTAGAGGAAATGGACGGGTTCCTGGAAAGACATGAACAACCAACTTTGACTCAAGAAGACATAGATGACCTCAACAAGCCAATCACAAGTAAAGAAATTGAATTAGTCATTCAAAAGCTTCCTAAAAAGAAAAGTCCAGGACCAGATGGCTTCACATGTGAATTCTACCAAACGTTCCAGAAAGAATTAGTACCAATTCTCTTCAAACTCTTCAAAAAAATCGAAGTGGAGGGAAAACTACCTAGTTCATTCTATGAAGCCAACATCACCCTCATACCAAAACCAGGCAAAGATATTACAAAAAAAGAAAACTACAGACCAATCTCTCTAATGAATACAGATGCAAAAATCCTCAATAAAATTCTAGCAAATCGTATCCAACAACACATTAAAAGAATTATACATCATGACCAAGTAGGATTCATCCCAGGTATGCAAGGATGGTTCAACATAAGAAAATCAATTAATGTAATACACCATATCAACAAATCAAAGCAGAAAAATCACATGATCATCTCAATTGATGCAGAGAAGGCATTCGACAAGATTCAACATCCTTTCCTGTTGAAAACACTTCAAAAGATAGGAATACAAGGGAACTTCCTTAAAATGATAGAGGGAATATATGAAAAACCCACAGCTAATATCATCCTCAATGGGGAAAAATTGAAAACTTTCCCCCTAAGATCAGGAACAAGACAAGGATGTCCACTATCACCACTATTATTCAACATTGTGTTGGAGGTTCTAGCCAGAGCAATTAGACAAGAAAAAGAAATACAAGGCATCAAAATTGGAAAGGAAGAAGTAAAACTATCACTGTTTGCAGACGATATGATACTATACGTCGAAAACCCGGAAAAATCCACAACAAAACTACTAGAGCTAATAAATGAGTACAGCAAAGTAGCAGGTTACAAGATCAACATTCAAAAATCTGTAGCATTTCTATACACTAGTAATGAACAAGCTGAGGGGGAAATCAAGAAACGAATCCCATTTGCAATTGCAACTAAAAGAATAAAATACCTAGGAATAAATTTAACTAAAGAGACAAAAAACCTATATAAAGAAAACTACAAAAAACTGCTAAAGGAAATCACAGAAGACCTAAATAGATGGAAGGGCATACCGTGTTCATGGATTGGAAGACTAAATATAGTTAAGATGTCAATCCTACCTAAATTGATTTACAGATTCAATGCAATACCAATCAAAATCCCAACAACTTATTTTTCAGAAATAGAAAAACCAATAAGCAAATTTATCTGGAAGGGCAGGGTGCCCCGAATTGCTAAAAACATCTTGAGGAAAAAAAACGAAGCTGGAGGTCTCGCGCTGCCTGACTTTAAGGCATATTATGAAGCCACAGTGGTCAAAACAGCATGGTATTGGCATAAAGATAGATATATCGACCAATGGAATCGAATAGAGTGCTCAGATATAGACCCTCTCATCTATGGACATTTGATCTTTGATAAGGCAGTCAAGCCAACTCACCTGGGACAGAGCAGTCTCTTCAATAAATGGTGCCTAGAGAACTGGATATCCATATGCAAAAGAATGAAAGAAGACCCATCTCTCACACCCTATACAAAAGTTAACTCAAAATGGATCAAAGATCTAAACATTAGGTCTAAGACCATAAAACAGTTAGAGGAAAATGTTGGGAGATATCTTATGGATCTTACAACTGGAGGCGGTTTTATGGACCTTAAACCTAAAGCAAGAGCACTGAAGAAGGAAATAAATAAATGGGAACTCCTCAAAATTAAACACTTTTGTGCATCAAAGAACTTCATCAAGAAAGTAGAAAGACAGCCTTCACAATGGGAGACAATATTTGGAAATGATATATCAGATAAAGGTCTAGTATCCAGAATTTATAAAGAGATTGTTCATCTCAACAACAAAAAGACAGCCAACCCAATTACAAAATGGGAAAAAGACTTGAACAGACACCTCTCAGAAGAGGAAATACGGATGGCCAAGAGGCACATGAAGAGATGCTCAATGTCCCTGGCCATTAGAGAAATGCAAATCAAAACCACAATGAGATATCATCTCACACCCACCAGAATGGCCATTATCAACAAAACAGAAAATGACAAGTGCTGGAGAGGATGCAGAGAAAGAGGCACACTTATCCACTGTTGGTGGGAATGTCAAATGGTGCAACCACTGTGGAAGGCAGTTTGGCGGTTCCTCAAAAAGCTGAATATAGAACTGCCATACGACCCAGCAATACCATTGCTAGGTATCTACTCAAAGGACTTAAGGGCAAAGACACAAACGAACATTTGCACACCAATGTTTATAGCAGCATTATTTACAATTGCAAAGAGATGGAAACAGCCAAAATCTCCATCAACAGAAGAGTGGCTAAACAAACTGTGGTATATACATACGATGGAATATTATGCAGCTTTAAGACAAGATAAACTTATGAACCATGTAATAACATGGATGGACCTAGAGAATATTATGCTGAGTGAATCCAGCCAAAAACTAAAGGACAAATACTGTATGGTCCCACTGATGTGAACGGACATTCGAGAATAAACTTGAAATATGTCATTGGTAACAGAGTTCAGCAGGAGTTAGAAACAGGGTAAGACAATGGGTAATTGAAGCTGAAGGGATACAGACTGTGCAACAGGACTAGATACAAAAACTCAAAAATGGACAGCACAATAATACCTAATTGTAAAGTAATCATGTTAAAACACTGAATGAAGCTGCATCTGAGCTATAGGTTTTTGTTTTGTTTTGTGTTGTTTTGTTTTGATTTTACTATTATTACTTTTATTTTTTTCTCTATATTAACATTCTATATCTTTTTCGGTTATGTTGCTAGTTCTTCTAAACCAATGCAAATGTACTAAGAAATGATGATCATGCATCTATGTGATGATGTTAAGAATTAATGATTGCATGTGTAGAATGGTATGATCTCTAAATGTTGGGTTAATTTCTTTTTTTCCGTTAATTAAAAAAACAAAAAAAAAAAAAGAGAAGGGATAATTGGAGATGAAGGGATACAGACTGTACAACGGGACTGGATATAAAAACTCAGAAATGGACAGCACAATACTACCCAACTGTAATGCAATTATGTTAAAACACTGAATGAAGCTGCATGTGAGGTATAGGTTTTTTTTTTTTGTTTGTTTTTTGTTTTTTTTTTGTTTTTTTTCTTTCTATTATTGTTTTAATTCTTATTCTGTTGTCTTTTTGTTTCTTTTTCTGAATCGATGCAAATGTACTAAGAAATGATGAATATGCAACTATGTGATGTTATTGAGAATTGCTGATTGTACATGTAGATTGGAATGATTTCTAATTGTTTTGTTAATTCTTTTTTTAATTAATAAAAAAAAAAAAAAAAAAGAACTCAGGGGTGAACATGACAGATGTCATTTAGAGGGTGCGTGGGAGGTGTGTGACATGGGCTACCTCTCTTATGCCTTATAAAACCTTCGGAAAGACACATATATCCTGGTGAAGAAGCTGAAATTGTAAGAGGTCAAGCAACTTGTCCAAGGCCACAGTTAGGGAGTAGGGGGGGCAGAATGTTGCATCCAGGTCTGCCTTTCTGGATTAGGGGGTTCTGATTTTTATGAAAGTAATGTTTAAAAAAAAAAAAAAGATTCGCTCTGCATCCATGAATAAGATGGAAAACTAATTCAATTGTGCATGATGGGAAAAGTGTTGGTTTGGGATTCAGGAAAACCTGGGAAAAATCCTGATTCTGTCACCCACCAGTGTGTGGCATTGGCAAGTTTAACTAAACTTTTTGGTGTGCCTGAGTTTTCTCATTGGTCAAGGGGGACTGTTTTATTTTCATTTTAAGTTTATTGTGATAAATAAGTGAGAAACTCTTTGAAAATATGAAAGCACAGTGCTTAGGGCAAAGGAGTCCTCCATCGATGTTCTTTTCCTTTGGGAGACCCCCTTCCCGAGTAAGATATGAGCACCTCCAAGGCAGGAACCAGGATGTATCCGGCTTTGCGTTCCATCAGCTCCACTGCGTGCTGATCTGTCGAACATACTCAAGGAATGCGTTTTGACTTAACAAACCTCCTAGAACTTGCTAGCTTATTCCTGGGCGTGTAGTGACTGGAGCAGGGCCTTGAGCCCAGGGGGCAAACGGCACTATGATAAGGGTGGATGCACACACATACCAGGTACCGTCCTTCACATGTCACATCACAAGCCAGCTGTCAGGTATCGGACTGGAACCCCTACCCACCAGACACATGTCCGCCCTTCCCCACCTTCATATTGTCTAGAGAAGGAGACACACAGCCACGGTAGGGAGAAGTGATAAAGCCGGGAAGTCAAGCCAATAGGAGAATTTTGCTGTGGTTTTCAAATGGAAATCAACCATTTCAACAACTGCATATTTTTTAAGATTAAAAAGTCAAATGAATGAAAACAGCTACATATAGTAAGTAATGGCAACTAATGGTAGCTTACAGATAACACAAGTGATCATTCTACTAAGAATTAAAGAGTATTAATTGTGAAGGGAAACCAGAAATGTGGTAGGTTGAATTAGGTACCCCAGAGAAAGACATGTTCTTTCTTTTTTTTTTCACAACATCATCACATAGTTGTGTATTCTTCTCTGTGATCATTTTTAGAACATCTGCACCACTCCAGAAAAAGAAATAAAAAGAAAAAAAAAGAACTCATACGTCCCATACCCCTTACCCCTCCCTCTTATTGACCACCAGTATTTCAGTCTACCCAATTTTAACCCATTCTCTCTCCCTATTATTCATTTATTTATTATCCTTTTTTTTTTGTTTGTTTTTTACCCATCTGTCCATATCCTGGATAAAAGAAGTATCAGACACGAGGTTTTTATAGTCACACAGACACATTGTAAAAGCTATATAGTTCCTTTTATCTACCTTGTCACCAGATGAGGAGAACATGGAATAAAATTAAGTAGTAAGGGGAACAAATGTTAAAATAAATTTAGTTTGAAATGCTAGTGATCAATGAAAGGGAGGGGTTAGGGGTATGGTATGTATAATTTTTTTTCTGTTTTCATTTTATTTCTTTTTATGTTATCTTTTATTTCTTTTTCTGAATTGATGCAAATGTTCTAAGAAATGATCATGATGAAGAATATGCAACTGTGATGATATTGTGAATTACTGATCATATACGTAGAACGGAATGATAATATATTCAGAATGCTAAGAAAAAGCTATATAGTTATACAGTCATCTTCAATAATCAAGTTCTACAGTTCAACAGTTTCAGGTACTTCCCGCCAGTCACTCCAATTCACCATAAACTAAAAAGGGATATCTATATAATGCATAAGAATAGCCTCCAGGATAACCTTCTGTCTCTGTTTGAAATCTCTCAGCCACTGAGACTTTATTTTGTCTCATTTCTCTCTTCCCTCTTTTGGTCAAGAAGGCTTTCTCAATCCTATGATGCTGGGTCCTGGCTCATCCCAGGAATTCTGTCCCACACTGCCAGGGAGATTTACACACCTGGGGGTCACGTCCCATGTAGTGGGGAGGGCAGCAAATTCACCTGCTGAGTTGACTTAGAGAGGCCACATCTGAGCAACAACAGAGGCTCTCTGGGGGTGTCTCTTAGGCACAATTATAAGTAGGCTTAGCCTCTCCTTTGCAGGAATAAGTTTCTTAGGGGCAAACCCCAGATCGAGGGCTCAGCTTATTGAATTGGTTGTCCTGACTGTTTGCAAAAATATCAAGAATTTCCCTGATGGGAGGTTTGATATTTCCTCCTTTCTCCCCAGCTGCCCAAGGGATCATGGCAAATACTTCTTTATTCTCTGCCCAGATTACTCTGGGATATATTGGGGCATCACACTAACATGTACAAACTAACAAGATCTCGCACCCTATTCAAGATTCCATGTAATTATGGTATTCAAATAAAGTGACCATACAAGTTAATACTGATAATGTGTTACCAAAAAACAGAAATTTTGCACCAAATAAACCTCTCTGTTTTTGATCTTGCACAGAGTTTGAACATACAGGCCATACCATCCTTTACCCAGTATTCTGATGTACCTTAGTCCTATCCAGATCAACTTCATTCATATCTCTAGACAAATTCTGATCAGTTTTTCAGCTTTTTTTTTTCTACAGTTGCTGAAAGGGGTAATGCTGACTTTCATAGCTTCAGTACTCTAATTCTGAGTCTCAGATTGTCACATAAATACACAAAGTTTCAGGGAACGACTAAGTTACATACAGTACCTCCAAATTTAGAAACATCAGTTACAACTCCTAAATATATGTGAATGATGTAAGAGCTTATAATCTAGGACCCTTTTGCAATAGGCCCCAACCTAATAACCCATGCTCTTGACTTTTCTGAGTTTGTATAGTATAGTTAATCCATGAGTGAGGCATGATAATATTTGTCTTTTTGTTCCTGATATTTTATTCAACATGCTGTCCTTAAGGTTCATTAACCTACTTGCATGCCTCACAACTTCATTCCATCTTGCAGCTGCTCAGTAGTCCCCAAAACATGTCCTTAATCTTAATCCATTCCTGTGGGTGGGAAGCCATTGCAGATAGGGCCTTCTGAAGATGTTATTTTAGCTAAGGTGTGGCTAACTGAGTCAGGATGGGACTCAATCCAGATTATTGGGGTCCTCTATAAGCAGAAGAAATTCGGTAGTAGTAAGAAAAAGCCACGTGGTGGTGGCAGAAGTGGGAAGTCAATAGAACCCAGAAGCAAAAGGAGAAGATGCCGCCATGTGCATTCCACATGATGGAAACCCAAGGGCCAAGGCTTGCCCAGAACATCAGTCTTTGGGGTGAAAGCATCACCTTACTGACACCTCAATTGTGGACTTCTAGCTTCAAAGCCTTGAGTCAATAAATTTCCATCATGTAAACCTACCCATTGCATGGTATTTCTTTTAGCACTGGGAAATTAAGACAGGTGTCTTATGATTTCTTCCTTGCCTTAGCTCTAAAAATCTCTGACAGGAGGATTTCTGAGCCCCGAGAGATGAGCAACAGTAGGAAGTTGTGACCACCTCTGCTGGACAGTCTCCATTTGCTCCTCCAGATCCACTCTCCAACTTTTCCACCCTCCCGTGTGCCCAGCAGGCTGCCCTCAGCAGCCTGTGGCCCATGGGCTCCCTTACTTTTGGCTAATAGGAGGCTCAGGCAGGAGCTTGGAGGGTGGGGGCACAGCACCCTTCCCGTCCCCTCCCAACTGCTCCTGGGCCCCTTTCCACGTTTAATACCCCTTGTCATGTTTAAGGTCTGGCTGACAATAAGAGCACAATAATGTTGAAAATAAAGGTGAATGTGTGTACATGTGTGCATTGCTTCACCTCCAGGAGCTTTTTCACATTTAATAATAATGGCTGACATTTATTAAGTGCGTACTGCGTGTTCCAAGTGCTTAACTATATTATATAATGGTTAGTGTGCATAAAGGAGGTACCATGGGTATTCCAGTTTTATAGATGAGTAAAAGGGGCTCACTGAGATTTGCATCTTGACCAAGGTCAGGTTTGCACGGCTAGCTAGTAGCAGGATTGGGATTCGGTTTTGACCTAGGGCAGGCTGTCGCCAGAGGCATGCATAATCACAAAGTCATACACGCTAAACCATTTACCAGACCTGCCTTCCACAGCCTGACCTGCGGGCAGTCACTGATTCAGTTTTCAAGCCCCAGTGAAACAGCAACTCTTGCGTGAGGCTTTCTCAATCCCTTCCGCAGGAAGTGACCCTTCCTTCTGTGCATCCCCACTGCCTCTTTGTGTACTCCCACAAGTGACACCCACAATGCCAGGCTGAGCCTATTTTCTTACCTCTGAATCCTTTAGGAGGGGTCCATATCCCCTTCACCCCTGCAATTCCAGGGCCTGGCAGTATGGCTGTGAAGAACAGGTGGTGCCCAGCCAATACTTCTGGAAGGAATCTTGTCAACTCTGTTTCACGAGCTCACATCTACCCTAACCCCCTGATTATAGCTGAGTTCCTTCCTCAGTTTTACTTAGCAGAGATCTGCTGGGGGTCTTCCAGCCTCTGAACCATGAACCCCCTACTTCCCTGACCGTCTTGGTGGTTGTTTAGGTTTGCTGAAGCTGCCGGAATGCAATATACTGGAAATGGATCAGCTTCTATAATGCGATTCATTCATTTACAAGTGCACAGTTCTGAGCCATGAGAAATGGCAGCAACAGGACAATACCTGGACTCTGAAGACTGACTGCTGGTGGGCTTGGGCTCCCCGGTCAGACTGCAAGGCTCATGGTATGTCTGCTGCTCCTTCTCTGGTGCTTCCATCTTCTGCCTTCAGTGGCCTCCTCTCTGAGCTTCAGTGTGTTTCTCTCCTTTAGTTTCTAAAGTCTCTCAGCTTCTGTGGGGTTCTTCTCTAAACTTCTCTGGGGCTTTTTTTTCTTTGTGTTTTATCCTCTTATAAAGCCCTTCAGTAAGAAGATTAAGACCCACCTTGAATGGGGTGGGTCACAGCTCAATTGGAATAACCTAATCAAAAGGCCCCACCTATAATAGGTCTACACCCACAGGAATGGATTAAAAGAATATAATCTTTCATTCTGTTACGTACAGCTTCAAACATGACAGTGGGTGCCCCTGTTTGCTCCCCTTGAGGAATATAGAGGTGCCAGGTTGGGCCAGAGCTGATGGCTTCGGGTAAAGGGCTTTCATTCAGTTCCCCAAGCGTCCCGTGGTGGATTTATTTTGCTTCTACTATTCAGTTCTGTCCTAATTAACAGTCACATTTTATCAGGGAGCCCTTTGTTAAAAACCTGGGGCAGGGGTGGGAGCACATTTGGATGGAGGTTTTTTTTTCCTCTTCTGCTAGTGTCCGATTTACCTGCCCTGCTGTGGAGATGGGAGGCCAGCAGCCTGATGGGCGCCAGCCGCCGCGGGCCTGTTTCCACAACAGCCTGGAGGAAATACTCATTCTTGAAACCCTAATAAGCCACCTCTGCAGTTCACCTGGCTTCCCTTCGCGACCATCTATTCCCTGCTTCCCAGCTTTTCACTTTTCTCAGAACAAAGGTGACTGATTCCACTGCTGGGACCCACAGAGTGACCCTCATATCGGTACCGCATCTGTCCCAGAGGGTCCCCCGTGGCCACGGGGCTGATCCCGGCCTCCTGCTCGGACAACCCCCTGGCCGCTCTGGCCGCCCCGGCGGACCCAGTGAGAACATCCAAAACGCGCGCGAAGCACTAAAAAAACGGAAAAGGACTGTTTGGCTGTAAACGCTATGGCTTCTTGCTATTTTTTAAACGTTTCTGCTATCTTACATGCTATACTATTCCAAATACACCTGGGTTTTCTGGAGTGCGTGTCCGCCCCTGGAACACAAACGCCCTAAACTGTGCAACCCGCAGCCAGGAGAGAAGGATGCTCGCGCCCATCCCTTCCCGTCTCCCTCCGGCTAGTCCGAGCTTCCTCCCGGGAGGGTGGCGGCGGGGAGGAGGTGGGGAGGGCGCCGGGCGGCGGGGAATGGACTTCCTCCCTCCTCTCCGGAACTGGGCGCGGGAGCGGCGGGGCCGCGGAAACTCGGTGGCACGGCGGGAGCGACCTGTGGTGGTGGGAGGGGCAGCGGGCGGGACTGAAGCGGCCGCGGGGGGAGCAGTGGGCGGGGCGGGAGCGGCCGCGGGGGGGAGCAGCGGGCGGGACTGGAGCGGCCGTTGGGGGGAGCAGCGGACGGGGCGAGAGCGGCCGTTGGGGGAGCAGCGGGTGGGGCTGGAGCGGCCGTGGGGGGAACAGCGGGTGGGACTGGAGCGGTCGTGGGGGGAGCAGCGGGCGGGGCGGGAGCGGCCGTGGGGGGAGCAGCGGGCGGGACTGGAGCGGCCGTGAGGGAAGCAGCGGGCGGGGCGAGAGCGGTCGTGAGGGAGCAGTGGGCGGGGCGGGAGCGGCCGTGGGGGAGCAGCGGGTGGGAATGGAGCGAGCCGCCGAGAGGGGAGCAGCGGGCGGGGCGAGAGCGGCCGTGGGGGAGCAGTGGGCGGGGCGGGAGCGGCCGGGGCGGGGCCAGGGGCGGGGCCGCGCGCGGGGGAGCGCAGGGTGCGCGGGGCAAGCTGCGCCGGTTGCGCTCGCGGGACCCCCCCACCCCCGGCCGGCGCCGCCCTCCCAGGCGCAGGCTGGGCCTCGCTGCGGTCCGCGCGCGCCTCCTCCCGAGTGGGCCGGACCAGGCCGGCGGCCGGGGCGATGTGACCCGGGGCCCGCGGGCGCCGCGCGGGCTGCGGCCGGACTGCCGCGATGTGGCTGAAGCCCGAGGAGGTGCTGCTGAAGAACGCCCTGAAGCTCTGGGTGACCCAGAAGAGCAACTGCTACTTCGTCCTGCAGCGGCGCCGCGGGCACGGCGAGGGGGGCGGCCGCCTCACGGGTAAGGGGCGCGGGGCCCGGGGCCGCGGCGAGGGTGACGGTTCCGTGGGCGCCCTGCCGGGCCGGCCTCCTCTCCTCCGCCCGGCTCCTGGAGCCTCGGTCCGGCTGGGGCGAAAGGCTCGCGTGGGCGAGGCAGGTGCGGGTGCCCCCGGCCCCGTGGGCGCTCGCTGGGGGGGAGTGTGGGGTGTCGAGGGGAAGGTCAGGCCGGAGCCCGGCCCGGGGTGGGGGGCGGCAGCCGCGGGGCCCTCTGGTCGGCTCCGGGAGGGCCAGCGGGCAGGTGCCAGGCGGGCTGCGTCCGGGCCGGCGCCGACTCGGCCATCTGGACTCGTCGCGGCTGGGGACGCGCGGCCACCTGACGGCGGAATGCGGAGGCCCCGGCGACCCGGGACCGGTCCGGGCATGTGGGCAGGGCAGGCTGGAAGCCGTCTCCGTGGCCAGAGGGGAAACCGAGGCACTGAGAATCCCGAAGCTCCCCATGGTAGGAAAACTGAGCAGGTCAGCGTCCAACCCCCCTCCCCCTGCAGTTCCTTCAGAGGGATGATATGAGGAAAAAAACTAACTTGTAAAGTTTCTGAAAAAAAGACAGCATTTTAAAAATAAAAGTTTATGGTCTCAAACACTCTGAAAACCAAGCATTTGGAAAACTCAAGGTTAGCTGGAATCTTCCGGGACACCTGTTTAAACAAGTCAGTGAGGGCGCCCTTTTCAGCTGTGTTTAGGTCTACGTGGAGTTTTCCCTTTTGGGAGTATGAAAGCAAAGGGGCCTTTGATCTTCCCATCACATCCTGGTGATATCGAGGCCAGAAAGTTCAGGGAACCAAGTTTGGGTCCCCCGGCAAGTGGTTGGAGCCTCGAGTCTGGGGAAGTTCTGTCTTGGGGTGTAGGGCCTGGTGGGGACACAGCAGAACCAAGGGCAAGTGTGGGGACGGGGGAGTCGGTTATTCTCCATGTACTTCAAACTTGGAGGGTGAGAAAGATGGCAGCTGGCTTAGCTAGGGCACGGAGGACTTCCTGGGCCTCAGCCAGCCGCAGGCACTGGCACGACTGCTTGATGGGAGGGGTGGCAGGGTGGTGGGGGACAGGGTCAGGCAGAGCTGGGGGCAGGTTGGCACCAGGTATGCCTGCTCGGGAGAGTCCCTTATGCGCATTGGGAGGGAGTTGAGGTAGGAGGCCTCAGTGGGTCCTGAGCAGCGGTTAATGCCCTGTGCCTTGGGAAATGGAGCTGCACGCCTCCTGCCAGGTATATCAGAGGCCAAGAGGTCATCGGAGGGGGGCTGTCCCCCAGTTCTTTGAGGGTACTGTTCCCAGTATCTGGCCTATAAATGGTCTTCCTCTTTAGAGAATGGGGACAGGGTTTGAAGACTGAAATGGGAACTATAAGGAATGTTTGTTCATCAAACATTTTCATTATTTATTCAGTTCACTGCACACTGAATTGGGGGATTGCTCTGTGCAGGGAGCCTTTCTCCCGAGAGGCAGGCGAGGATTGCCCTGCTGCCTTGGGGTTCTTCACTGTCTAGCAGGGGAGATGGGTCCAGACCCGGTATGCAAAGCCTCACAGGTGATGCCTGGTAGCGGTGCCAGCCAGCTTTCCTTCCAGAGAGTTCCTGGCTCTGGAGGGCAGAGTCTGTGTGCAATGAACTTGAAATGGTTTCGGCCCTCTCCTGTTCCATTCCCAACTCACCTGCAGCTTTTGCCTGAATTATTTACTTTGATTTGGGCTTACAGCAAATCTATACAGACTTCTTATTCTTAAAGGCAACAGGATTGGACAAAAAAGGGGGAAATCCTCCCCTCCCCCCCAAAAAAGACGGCGGGCGCTTTGCTTTATTTCCTGGCAACACTGCCGTCCTGTGAAAGAATGACCACCTTCTCTGTAGCTTCGCCTTGGGCCCTTCCTTCAGGAAGCAGGTAGGCCTGCTTTGTGGTTGAGCAGCCCGGGTTGCCACATCTGCCATGGGCCTTGACAGGCCACTTGTGAGTGTTGTGAACGCAGGTCCGATGTGGCTCAGGAGGCAGTTCGTGTTGGTAACAGTTTGTGGAAGCTGTAGGATTCTAATATGCCAGAGTTTAAGCAATATATTTTAAGGATTAAAAACTTAGAATGAGTCTTGTGGCCTGTGGGATAATGGGCGCTAAAGTGATAGACATTCAGGCAGCTTCGAGGCTTTAGTTTGGAGTTGAGGGAAGCAGGTCGAGGTGGGTGAGAGGGATCGGAGATAAAAGGTAAGGGGGCAGCAATGAAAAAGTGTCTGTCTTCTTTAACTGTGATGCTGAATTGGTTATTAGATAGCAGGAGCTTAACATCTGAGGCCTCGACCAGCATTTAAAATAATTTGGTGTGTTTAAAAATTGCCCATCCTCAGAAACAAGCCTTCGTTTCATTGAGTATAATTCCCCTTCCCCTCAACCTCACCCCCATACTCCAGGTCTCTCTTGCCAGGTTTATTTTTCTCCAGAACTCTTTCTCACTTTCTAATAAGCCATATAATTTACCTAATTATTTGCTCCTGGTTTCCTCCTACTAGAACGCCTCTTCTAGGAGGGCAAACTTTGGACGTTTTGTGGTGCTTGTCACGTAGCATGTGTGGTCAGCAAGCATTTGTTGAGTGAAGACCCGGACGGCGAGAGAGTGACCCTACTGTTTTCTTAAAACCCGGGTGGGAGCAGAGGCTGGCTCTCCCGACACATGGATCAGGAAGGCCCCTCTTTCTCCTGGCCTTCCTGGTTTACCTGGCGGTCTTACCATCCTGGCGAGCTGGAGGGGGTGGGGCGTTGGGAACTGAGGCCCCCTCCTCCTGTCCTTTTTGGTCCTTTTTTCCAGTGGTGGGACCATTACCGCCCCCTGGGGTCTGCTGGAGAAGGAAATCCTGGGCTCTGGGGCGGCAGTGGGAGGCGGCAGCCTCTTCCTCGGGGTTGGATTACAGTGTGGCGGAATTCATTCGGTATAACAAAATGTTTCTAAAGCTCTGCTGATAGAAGTAACCTTGCTACCCTGGAGAGGAAGTAGAGTTACACAGCGTTCACTCCAGTACAGTCTGTAGCCCATGGGAATATGTCTTATGAAAGTTGAATCTGTTCTGGGAGAACAAAGAGTAGGAGTTAGGGTTTGGGAGGCAGGGGACAGAGGGACACACAGCATCAATGCTGCCCCCCTCCTCCCCTCCCCTCTCCCCCCTCCCCCTCCCCTCCCCCTTTCCCTCCCCTCTCCCCCCTCCCCCTTTCCCTCCCCTCCCCCTCTCCCCTCCCCTTTCCCCCTCCCCCTTTCCCTCCCCTCCTCCTCTCCCCTCCCCTTTCCCCCTCCCCCTTCCCCTCCCCTTCCCCCTCCCCCTTCCCTTCCCCCTCCCCCTCCCCTTCCCCCTCCCCTTCCCCCTCCCCCTCCCCTTCCCCCTCCCCTTCCCCCTCCCCCTCCCCTCTCCCCCTCCCCCTCCCCTCCCCTCCCCCAACTTCTCCCCAATTTCTCTGAAGCCCTTAAATGAGTAACATAAACTTAACTTTAAAGATCACATATCAGCCCCAGATGTGCCCTCTGAAGGATTTTATTTTCCAGCATTTTATTATGTTCCTGTCTGCATAACCTTGCAGTTATTCTCCCCAAAAGGCCGGCAGTTAAAAAATTATAATCTGAACAAAAATATTGATGTTTTCTACTTTGAAAAATCCTTACCCTAAGCCTTTGTCCAGGTGATTGCATTTTTCGTAGTAACAGGCTGACCAATTCCCCAAACATTAGGGTCAAAGGAGAAAGTGTAGGGCGGTGGGAATTAGGAGCTTTGGAGGCAAGAGAAGCCCTGGCTGAGTGGTCGTGGGCAGGTTTATTTGGTTTCTTCAAGCCTCAGTTTTACTCATCCTTTAGGCAGAGGCAGAAATGAAGCTTACCTTATAGGGTTGTTAGAATTAAAATAAACAGTACCCATGGAGGGCTTAAGTGTGCTTGGCACCTGGTATGTTTGAAAAAAGAAAAGTGCCCTTCAGAACTGGGGTAATGAGAGGGCTTCATAGAAAAAAGGCATTGTAAGGAAGTTTACGTTGTAGTGAAGGGTAGAAGGAACATCTATCAATTAGAAAATGTGGTTTTGGTAACTACTCAACAAGTCAGATATTTAAATGGGAAGTTTGTGCTAAGAGTTGCCCAAGAAAAGTCATTTTGCAGGATTTGGGATGAGCCTTTTTTTTTTTGAGCAGGTTGGATCCTAGTGAGTAAAGGGACTCTCCACACTGCACAGAGTGGCTGTCGGCTGCCTTTGGAAGTGTCCCCAAGAGCAGGGAGGTGAGACCGCCCTGCAGGCATTGGTGTGGCCGCGCAGCTTGCTGAGAGTGACTCTGTGGCGAGGCTGGGGACCCGCACAGCCCAACCTGGGCACCGTCTGCCTTGCCACTCTCCCAACACCCGCTGCCACCCGCTCAGGTCGCTGGACTCGCGGGTGGATTTCACTTCTGCCAGTGGTGATGATCTCTGGTTCAACAGGGCCGCGGCTGTGTGGTGTCAAGTTCCCCGAAGGCTGGGTCTCGGGCTGATGTGCTTCAGTCTTGTTTTCCAAAAATGTAGTAGTTCTCCACAAATAAAGGATTCTTTTGATTTTTCTTGATATCTTTACAATTCAGGAGCATAAACCGAAAGAAATAGCAATACTCTATATGGGTAAAACAATAGATACGTTTTTAAGGGCTTGATAAAGTATTAACGAAATCTTAGTTGGCTTCCAACAGTTGCATTTAATGAAAGCATAACAAGGGCAATATATTTGCAATTAGAGAGTCAAACAAGGCACTGGCTGTGTCACACCAGGAAACAATACCAGGTACAAACATGTGGGTGGTAAGGGAGCGGAGGCTGGCCGTTTCAGGATAGTTGGACTCCTTAGGACTAGCTGAAGATGATTGCGAGGCTTGCAGCTTTTTACAGAATTCATTTTCTAGAAGCAAAGGGATCAGGATTTTATGATTTTTCCCCTCCACATTCTGGCGGCATTGGATAAAGGGGGAATTTATTTAAAATGAAAACAGTAAATCCCCTATGCTATTTCCAGCACAGATTTCCCTCCCTAGCTTTTAAACTTGAATCCACTGTGTTAGAAAGCAGCTGAGCATATTTTAACAATGTCTTGGGAGCTGCCTGGCCAGGAGCCCTGCCCCCCCCCTCGACCTACGCTTAAGGGTAGACTCCTGACTGTCCAGGGATCTGGGCCTCCCCTCCCCCCTCCTCCTCCCCCTCCTCCTCCCCCTCCTCCTCCCCCTCCTCCTCCCCCTCCTCCTCCCCCCTCCTCCTCCCCCCTCCTCCTCCCCCCTCCTCCTCCCCCCTCCTCCCCCCCCCTCCTCCCCCCTTCCCCTCCTGCCTGCCTGTTTGTTCTCATCCTCCAGGTCTCAGCCTGAGCTGGAGATCTTTGCCTGACCCCTGCCTAATTTGAATTCTGGCCACCCCGCTCCTCTCGAGCCATCCTTTGCTTTTCCTCTAGGGCATCACCAGTTTACAGGCACAGGACAGCGAGCTCCAGGAGGGGGTGCCGGGCCTGCCCTGCTTGCCACTGTCCACTCTAGCGCCAGGACAGCTGTTGTTACTAGACCACTGTGGATAAAGATTGGTCGAATAAGTGGATGTCCAAGGAGAACTGATGTATGCTGACCAGGTCGAGAAATGTTTATTCATAGTCCTGGAATTGGAAATTATGTGGAAAACAGGAATAAATCATATTAGAAATGCTGCCTCTTTCTCCTGCCAGCTCTGCCTGCTGCAAGGCCTGGCCAGAGTGTGTCTGCTGTGCCTGCCCGGCTGTTAGCTGGCACGGAAATGGTGAGGCTGAAACTACCCACCAGGCTTTCCTCGTTGAAACAGCTGTTTGTATAATCCTGTTGGGGTTGTCGCTGTTTGGGGATTTGAAGTCTTTGGGTTTGCAGTGGCCACATCAGTAGGGCAGGTGGCATAGCGTGTGTGTGTGTGTGTGTGTGTGTGTGTGTGTGTGTGTGTGTGTGTGTGCTGTCCTTTGCCCCCTTCCTTCTCTCTCCAATTTCTAAACAATGTCTCCCTGGGATTTTTTAAATGCCTTGTGTGTGTGTTACCATGATAGGTTAGTCCTGGACTGTAGTCAATAAACAGTTGAATTTTAAGAGAATGGAGATCTAGGAAAAGGGGTTCATGTGGCAGGGATTTGCTGTGTGCCTCGCTGTCTTCTGGGCACTGGGGAGGCCGAAGTACAGAGTGAAATCCCTGTCCTTGTGGAGCCTGGAAATCAGTATAACCCAGGGCTGGAATTTTCAAGTCTGCCCTGTGAAGCCCCATAAAAATGTCCTCCTTGGGCATCACTGAAAACTTAGTTCATTAAAACATTTTGTGGTGTTTTTACCATGCTGTAAGAGGTTGGCTTTTGTAGCTTTTGCCCTTAAAAATGAAAGTATTTCGTCAAGGGAGTTAGGGCGACTAAGCCATATTTGTTAGGATTCTTGCTTGTGGGCCTCAGGAATGGCAATAAGTGGCTTCTGCTCCCTTGAAGTCCTTCTTCAGAGAAAGCCTCCTCCTCCTGCTCCTCCGACTGCTCCTCCTCCTCCTCCTCCTCCTCCTCCTCCTCCTCCTCCTCCTCCTCCCCCCCTCCTCCTCCCCCGCCCCCTCCTCCTCCTCCCCCTCCTCCTCCTCCTCCTCCACCTCCTCCTCCTCCCCCTCCTCCTCCCCCTCCTCCTCCTCCTCCACCTCCACCTCCTCTTCCTCCTCCTCCCCCTCCTCCTCCTCCCCCTCCTCCTCCTCCTCCACCTTCCCCTCCTCCTCCTCCCCTCCCCCTCCTCCCCCTCTCCCCCTCCCCCTCCTCCTCTAGGAGGCGCACACCTTCCCTGGGCCCTGCGCCCTTCACTGGCTGCACAGCCGCTGCCCCGCCCAGGCCCTGCTCAGCTGGTGGAGCTGTGGAAAGCCTGCCCCTGCCCCTACTCCCAGGCCCTCCCTGCGTGCCCCCTTGTGTTCCAGCCCAGCAGCCTGCCTTAGGTGGGCTGGAATGACAGGGACTCATGTTCACATTTAAAAATAACCTAAGCAGCTGTGGGTTCAAGTGTAATGGTGGCGAGCTGGAACTCCTGCCCCTCATGCCTCTGAGCCCACAGGGTGCATGCTGGAGCTGGGGTTTTGCAGACCACCAGCCCCCTTGCTTCATTTTCACCTACTTACCTGGGTTTAGCCCTTTCTTTGGGAAGAGCTTCATTGCTCTGGCATGCCCCTCCCTCCCCCAGCTCCTCTAGACCAACTCCCAGGCTCTTGTTCCAGGCTGGGGGCTGCTAGGCCCTTGATCTTATATTGATTCTTCTTCTCTCCTGGCCCCTGTGCACCTAACAGGCAGCTCAGCTGTCTCACTCTGCTGAGACTGAAGCCCTCTATCCTTCGCCCCCAGCTTCCCTCAGAGCCTCAGCCTGGCTCTCGAGACCCTCGGCTTCTTTTCCCCTTAAGGTTGTTTGAAGAACTGAAACAGAACTGCAGCTTGTTTAGAAGCACATTGCAGATAGCATTAAAAGAAAATTTCAATTTGGGGGCCTTTCAGATTAACTGTTGGGTTGTTTGTTTTGGATTTCACGTAGCTTTGTTTTTCCTAACTGAGATATGGGGTGAAAGGCTTGAAGTTAATTTGGCTTTGGTGGGTTTTTAAAAACACTGTCCTCAGTGATAGCTCTATCTAATTTCTTTAAGTGTTGTAGGGAAAAGAAAAAGACTTTTAGAGGAAGAGAAGGAAAGGGCCCCTTTGTCGGTGTGACCTGGGCCTTTGTTCCCTCTTCTGTGAAATGGAGCGAATGCCGCCTGCCCAACGAGACGCTCAGGAGCAGAAACTGGGGAAGGGAAGGATCTGAACCCCCTCGGATGGTGCTTGAGCACCACTGTGCTTAGTTAGGGCTCACGTCTCCTTGCTGGTTTCTCAGGGACTGGAGGCTGGGTGTGAGCTGTGCAGCCACCCTGCCTTCCAAAAGGCAGCGCCTGGGGAGGGCGCCCGTTGAGTCCTGGTTCCAGCCGCGCCCAGCTTGCTCCCTGTGTGGGTGCCTCTGCGTTCCGGAACGCGGGGTTTGCAGCCTCTCACCTCTGTCTCCCTCAGCGCTGCTGGAGGATCATATTTGTGCCTCATCCTTTTCTAACTGCCGATGACTTTATTTCCTCCAAATTCAGGTCTCCCCTCTTCCGGTGGTGTGCACCGTGAGCTGAGAGATTTAAAAGCTCAGAAATGGGACTCCTAATGTTTCAGGGTCACCTCGTCAGGGCCAGGCGGGTTCGGGATTCCTTGCTACCAGCCTGGGGGCCGTGTTTCCGGGTCTTGCCCGGTGCGGAGTGGCACCTCTTCCTCTGGGTCCTGGGCGCCCGTACCTCGCGGGGGGACCGGAGGGCCTTCCCAGCTGCAGGAGGAGAGGAAGGAGAATGCGGAAGGGATTGTGCATGCGATTTTCACTTGTTTGGAAATAGAACGAAGCTGCCTCCACAGACTTGCAAAGGGAGCCCTCTCGTTTCGCTCACCTGAATTGGCCATTGTCCGCAGGTGACCTTCTCGGTTTACTTAGAGTTACCAATCTTCATTTTCTCCAAGGAAGTAGAGTCAGAGTGTAATGCCTCTTTCTTCCAACTTCCCTATTTAAAACAAACCAAAACTTGGTAATAATGGTACAATCTTTTTGTGTGTTGCTTTGCAGTTCTCACAGTTGCTTTCACCTGCTTTACCTCATTTATTCTGTATATAAAGGTTTGTCTAGGCCACTTGCTCTCGCAAGCTGAGGTCCGCTTTGCCCATCTGATTTGCCAAGCTATTGGTGGCAGAACTCTGGCAAAGCACCATGTCTCTTCTTTTCATAAAACTGGTCAGTCAGCATTGTTCAACAAGTATTTTACAGAAATTCCCTGTGTGCGTAGCACAGATGCTTGTGTTAGAGCATTCTCACCCTCAAAGCATTGTAACCTAATGGTGTCCTCAGGAGAAGAGGATGGTGTTCACCTTTGTTACCTGTTGGCAATGCCAGGAATAAAAATGTCTGGGGGGTTGAGAAGGAGGAGCTGTTGCACAAAGTGAGGTTCGGGGATGTTTCTGAATCTAATATATCCATGTTGGTTATATTGCCTTACTGTGGAATTAAGGAAAGAGGATAGTTTTTAAGCAATTCATTTAGGTTTGCCTAATCCTCTGGGCTATACATCAAAGTGATACACCATAAAAGCTTCTTTCTGTCCTGAGAGAATCACTTAGATTCTGTATTCAATAGAATAGAATATATCTATTCTATTGATAGAGGTATACCTGATTATCTATACCTGATTCAGGTATAGAACCCTGGTAATAAATTCTGCAAATGATTCAACTCTGTTATGTAAAAAGATAGGAAAGATTGCCTAACGAGTTATTTCTGATCTTGAAGGGTTGTGGTGTTTAGGGTGTTTTTTGCAGAGGATGGCTGGGAGTCAGGATTGCCCTGACCCAGAACTTTCTTCACAACAGAAATAAGGATTTTTTTTTTAATGACATTAAAAAAAATTAAAACATTAAAAAAATGACATCATGGACGTTCTGACCTAATGGATTACAATATACATGCTTCATGGAACTAAAGTTTCTGGGCAGGGTGCTTTTTTGGGGAGTGGTGGTATATGTACACGTGCCTGTTTTCTCAGGTTCCTGACCTTGCAGGTGTGTGAGAAATCCGTAAGCACATACGCAGATCTGCATGCACGAGACATGGAAAATGTGATAGTTTCTGCTGTTTTTCTTTAATTACTCATCTCCTCTGCTCTTTGAAAGGAGTGGCTGTGAATAGCAGGTTCAGGAATGTGGGACTGTGTTTTCAGAATCTGCACTCTGGCCCCGGGGCGCCTGCGAGCTGGGGTGCTGCTTTACCGGGTTGCTCGTAGGCTGGGAGTGCAGAGGTGTGGCCGGAAGGCCACTCGATTGTTTGGATGATGAATGCATTTGTCATTGGAGACTGCTTGTTTTTTATACAGGCATAAAAATACCACTTGTCAGAGGAAATTAATTCCCATACAATTGTTATGAACCCGTTCCTTGGTGATCTTGGTTGTTTTTTCTGAGAGACAGTTTGGTTACTGAGAGCTTAATTCTAAGGCCCTGGAGAAGGTAGGAGCTCGCCTCTGTGCTCACGAACCCATTGTAGGGGAAGACTTGCCGTCTGGCCCTGGTGCTGCGGGGAAGCCAGAACAGGCCCCCTAATGCTTCTGAGAGCACACTTGCCCACCTGGCTCCTTTGTGACTCTCTAGTTGTATTTTTTCCCCCCACAGCTGTGACTGCTCTCCTGACTGGTAGACCTCGGCGGTACCAAAAATGGGACCATGTCCTCAAAGTTGACAAAAAAGTCCTGCTGGGGGTGACTCACAAATTCAGTCGTGGCTCAGGGTCAGGTCCACAGAGCTGATGTTCTCTGCTCTGGGGAGTAATCGCAACTCACCACAGAACCAACCAAAACTGATTTAAAACCCTTGCCAAATCTGCTCACTCTTTTCAGCCATCTGAATATATATTGAATTAACCATCAGTTCCCCCATAAGTTTGAAGAATTGTTTCTTAGTTTTAGTATTTTGGGATCTGGTGCATAAAAATGTGATTTGGTTTGACATTGGATAGTGGCAGACAAACCCTATGGGATGCTCTAGAAATGAAAGCATTTGTTGTAGTGCCTTGAAATAGCAAATGAACTTTTTGTAAGTAGGTAGCACTTAAATGCCATATTTTGGTAAAAATAGAAATTGAGTTGTTTTTCTGCCATTGGAGGTTGCTTTGTGGTGAGTCTCCCACCTTCCAGCTCCTGCTCTTTCAGTGGCCCCGTGCTTTTAGGTGTTGGCGAGGCTGCTGGGGCTGGGAAAGGGAGGTACCTCCTGATTGCGGAGGGGTCCCAGCTTCAGTTCTGACCCCGTGGGCACCAGGCTGCCACCGAACAGCCTGCTGTGTAATGAAATAGTGAATCTTCCTCTCCTTTAAAAGGTGGACCCCCAGCGGGACGGTGCGTTTTGTTCCGCACAGAAACGGCACGCTGTCCTCTCGGAGGAAGTTGTGGTTAGAATCACTGGATACAGAAACCTCAGAGACGCAGTGCTGTCGCCGCCGGTTGCGGGGCCGTGGAAAGCAGGTGAATAATGCTCCCAGCCATGCGTGCTGGCTTAGAGGACGTACTTTGGGTACTGCTGACATTCTAGCTGAGCAAGTTAGCAACAGCTCAGCCCCCTGGCTCCTACAGAGTAACAGACTCCCACGGTTCACACGCCATTTACACCCGTCTCTCCTGCCCTGTGTCATGTGTTCACGGGGGCTTGGTCTTGTGTGATCTGGGGAACACAGGTGCGGGCTCGATGTCGCCCTGCGCCCACTCACCTCTTTTTGCAGCAGTTTCACACCCACGTTACACTGCTGCCTGCCCTGTGGCTAGTCTAGCAGATAGCACCACACAAATACGCATTTCCAGCTGTACGGAAATGCATTTTACACAGTGACCAAAATTTGCTACAGCTGTGAAGGGCTTGGGTGCATGCCCAGTGTGAACCACACAAGTGGACTACTCTTCGTTATTTGGGGGTACTCTTCAATATTTTGGGGTACTTTTTTGTTTTAAAAAATTCTTTAAGTCTCTAACAATGAAAATCTCGAAGAGTCCAGAAGTTTGCCTTGGTTCCATATGCAGTATTATGTAATGTATTATCACAAGAGCTGCTGCCCTTGGAAATTAAATGTAACAAAATAGTCAAGATAGTTATTTAAAAATGTTTCCAGTTTTGGGATCTGGCCTGTAACTACTTGTTGAATGCTGAAAACTTAAAAAAAAAAAAAAAAGATGTTTCCAGATATGATTTGGTTCTTTAAGTTGGATAACAAATATAATGACGCTTTCTCCCATGATTTTATAAATAAATGCTAATTACAGAAAATTGAGAAAACATAGGGAAAAAAAGACCACCATCATCTCCAGTTAACTTTTTTTGTATGGATTTCTCTGCTCTATTCATGAATATTATTTATATAATCGAACCCATTCTGTATATGCAGTTTTGCACAGCGACTTTCATTGAATGGAATAGTAACATTGGAAACTGCTTCTCAGACATGTGTTTTGTGTGTGTGCCTTCACCTCTGATGAATGCTGATTGAGTTCTTACTGACACACCCGTCCTGCGTGGTGCCACTGCTGAGGCTGCCTGGAAGGGGCTGAGACGGTGGCCTGGCATGTTAGCGTTGTCATCCTTAAAGCACGTGCTCATTCCTGATTTGGAGCCTCAAGTCTTGAAGTGGGTTGGAGCCTTGTGTTTTGGATGAGGAAAATTGAAACTGGGAGAGGATGTTTGTGTCACTCTGCATTTTGATGTTTCTTGACACAGTGTTAACCTCTGCTCAAGTTATAAAAAAAAAAAAAAGACTCACTCACAGTAAGTAAAGAAGTAACAGACTGTTCTTTTCCATGCATCATCAGCACTCTAACAGGGATGGTTAAAAGGCCGTTTAGAGTGTTTCTAAGGGTTTTTGCTTAAAAGCCTTTAGTATTGATGCATTTGGGCCCCTTGTTTCTGTTGGGTGGTCCTAAGCTTACACAGTACCTGTCTTTTCACTTTGTTTTTTCCAACTGTTAGGATGTTGGAGCTGGTGATTTTAGCTTTGTCAAGTGCAAGTGACTTATCCCTGGTGATCGTCTACTTGATGGTGATGGAGCTGGGAGAGGTTAAGTATTTACCTTACTGCAGGTGACTTGTATAGCAGGTTAGGAGCTGGTCCCATATAAAAACTATGTTTTGTCAGGAAAGTATATTTACACCTCCTGTATCTTCTCTCCATCCCTTCTTGTGGGATATGGGATTCACCCCTGAAGAACCAACCAAAGGTTGGTGGGTTTGCTTGGTTGGATAAGAGAGTCCCGTAATTATTGAGCCCCTGGTCCGGTGGCACAAACTCAGCTGGATGTGCCTGCCTAGCCCTGGTGGAACTGTGGGCAGTGGGTGCTGGCTTTGGGCACCTCTCGGGGGACCTTTTGTTCCCCCAGGATCCGCAGTGCAGGGGCTTGCTCCCCAGAGACCCTCCCTGGGTTCTGGGATCTCTGGGATGGGGATGGGGGTGGGGTGGGGCATGGGTTGTTGACATTTTCGGAGGAAACCTCTCTCTCTCAGGTAAAGCAACCTGTCCAGGGTTGTGTCAGACAGTTACGTGGGCACCAGGGCAGCTCTGCAAGGGTCTGCCTCGAGGGCTTCCCCTTTAGCAGGTGTCCTGTGTGTGATGGTGCAGCCGAGAGTGGGTATAGGGGTCCCGACTGCTGCTTTGGCCCCAGTTAGGTTTGCTAAAGCTGCCAGAATGCAGTATACCAGAAATGGATTGGCTTTACAGAGGGGATTTATTAACTTACAAGTTACAATTCTAAGACTACGAAAATGTCCAAATTAAGGCACCAACAAGAGCATACGTTCTTGGAGAAAAGGCAGCTGGCATTTGGATTCCTCTGTCACATGGGGAGGCACATGGTGGCGTCTCCTGTCCTGTGTTCCGGCTTCTGGTTTCAGGTGGCTCCCTCAGCTCCTGTGGTTCCTTCTCCCTGGGGCGTTTCCTTTAGTAGCTTCTCTAAACTCTTCCCTCGGCTTTCCCCGAGCCATCTTAAAGGATTCCAATAAAGGACTAACTCCCACCTCGAGCAGGCGGGGGTCACAGCTCCATGGAAACAACGTAATCAGAAGGCCCCACCAACAGTAGCTCTGTGCCCACAAGAATGGGTTAAGAACAGTCTTTTCTGGGTACGTGACAGATTCAAACTAGCTCATCCCCCTGCTGGGAGCACTGGGTCTGCTTAGAGGCACTTGGTTGTATTTGGGAAGGCAACAAACAGCATCAGGGTGAGCGTGTGTGGGATGTGAGCCCCAGCTCCTCCTGCATACATTTACTGCATGACCTTATGTTAGTGACATGACCTCCCCGAGCCTCCAGGTCCCCACCTCTGAAGCGGGCGAGCTGTGCCTGCCTTGCGTGGACAGACACAACGTGTGCTCCACCCGTGGCGGAGTATTATTGTTGTAAAGAGGAATGACGTTCTGACACATGCGCCAGCGTGGCTGGACCTTGACAACGTGACGGTGAGTGAAATAAGCCAGACACAGAAGGACAGATATTGTATCGTCTCACTTATGTGAAATAATTCGACTGTGCAAATCCATAGAGTCTGCAGCTAGAGTACAGGTTACTGGGGCGGGGTGGGGAGTATGGCGTTCATGCTGAGATTGTACAGTTTCTGTTTGGGGTAGTGGATGGTGGCGATAGTAGCACAATGTTATAAATAAAACCAGTGCCACTGTATTTTATATTTGAAGGCAGGTGAAAGGGGGGATATTTTACGTTGTCTATATGCTACCAGAATAAAAATAAAAAAAAATAGAACTGTTCAACACAGAGTGAGCACTAATACAAACTATGAATTCTAGTTAATAGTATAATTGTGATAATATTGTTTCATCATTGGTAGCAAAGATACACATTAATACCAGATGTGTGCGTGTGTGTATGGTGTATAAATGGGATTCTGTATTTTCTGCATGATTTTTCTGTTAACCCTCAACTCCTCTACTAAGATGGGGGGGGGAAACCCTGTGCCCATTTCTAGGGGCATGAGGATTAAATGGAAGGAATGACTGGGAAAGAGCTTGTGGCAGCCACTGGCACATGTTTTGAGTGTGAGACGAATTGGCTGGCGAAGACAGTAGAAGTCCACTGCCTAGGGTGAGGGGGCGGTAGGGACACTGAAGTGACCTGTTTTCAAA
This sequence comes from Tamandua tetradactyla, assembly GCF_023851605.1. NCBI lineage: Eukaryota > Metazoa > Chordata > Mammalia > Pilosa > Myrmecophagidae > Tamandua > Tamandua tetradactyla. Next base: position 6,722,068 of record NC_135343.1, on the reverse strand, counting down.
TAGGCATAAACTGATAGTGCTACAAAGGATGGAACTGTGTGACATTGTTTTTTAAAGTAAAGCCTTGTGCAATTCTTTCTCTCTTGACTTTTTCTTTCTCTTGAAAACGAACAAACAAAAACCCTCCCTGGTGAATTGGGGTGCTTTCATATATTCTGGCAGGAAAGACGGAGATTGCTCTTTCATAGGATTTCTTAGGTTTGGATATTTAATGTCATCATCTAACTTGTACGTTCAGTATTTCTTCTGGGTTGCTGAATTTCAGGATGGCTAAGAAGAGGAAACAGAGTAGCACCAACAGGAACAAAGACCTACCGTTGATTGCTGAACATTTGACTCTAATGATGGAGAACAAAGGTCGTAAGATTTTAGGTGTAATTGCCGACTTTCAGAATTTCCTGGAGCTGCTTGTGTAGGTCTGGGCACACCTGCCAGACGCCATCCTCTAAAGGCTGCGAGCCCTATCCTGGGGCATGACAGGGTCAGAGGTGGTAAGGTCAGAGGTGACGCGGCTGCCCACTGGGCATCTGTTCAGAGCGCTCCTGGGACTGCTCTCTGGCTCCACGCTTCTGCCAGTGCTCACCTAAGGGTGCTTTCTTGGACGGGCCTCTCAGCCTCTGACGTTTCCTTATTTTACTCAGGTGACTGACGGGCGGGGTCTCCCTAAATACAGGTTGGCATAGTCTCACCTGCCTTTGAGGTTTTCTTAGGCAGGTTTTAGTGGGCAGCTTGTCAGATAACGAAGGCCCTGCTCTGGTGTGCAGATGATCGAGTCACCCAGTGGGTCTCGATTGTGCTGCACAGTTGGGTGGGGGAGAGCTTTTTTTTTTAATTGTCTGCAGCGCTGCTAATAACCCCCACCAGAGCGCCCCCCCCCACAGACCGCCGGACCCCTGGGGTGGGGCCCAGGCTCCAGGGAAGCTCACCAGGTGGTTCCCGTGGTGACAGGGCTGAGGACTGGTGCAGGAACCTGTAGCTCATCTTAAGATGTGCTGGGGGAAGACACTGCAGGACGTCTCATAAGACCAGGACGAGAAGGCTTGTCCCCGGGGGGCTGCTAGGAGCTGGGGTGAAACAGAACACGGTGGCGGGGGTGGGGCAGGGTGACCCTCCAGCCTGTTGTGGGTGTGGCGTCGCGCGTGGGTTTGCATCTCGCCCTCGGCCTGGACGCTGGATTTGGGTGGTACAGGAGTCCTGCTGCCTTTCCTGCTTGGCGTGGTGCTGGGCGGTCGGCGGCCGGTGGCCGGAGGGGCGGACACCCTCAGCAGAGGCCCTGGACACGCTGGCGTTCCTCACTGGCCATTAGCTGATTGGCCTATTTTTGGCTCTTCTGAGGAGCAGCACCCTCATCTGAATCTCCTGGTGGTGTTTCGTCCTTACCACGGCCAGGGAGAGGCATATAATCCCCATTTCATAGATAAGAACGCAGTGAACCGAACGGAGCAGGTGACGTGCCCAAGGAAATGGTTGGTGTCCTTTCACGGGCCCGCTTCAGAGAACTGTGTGGATGGAGGAATGAGGGAATGGAAGGAGAAATGGGGGTGACAGGCATCTTCCACTTTTCTGTTACCCTCAAGGTGAAGGTAACTAGAGAAATGAAGTAGCAGCCCAGGGCAAACGTTATAGGTCAAGAGGGAGTGGGAGAAGGTCCTAGAACAGGGGTTCTCAGGCTTGCTGCATGGAGGAATCACAGGGGAGCCGTAAGTACCCCCCACCTGTACGTCAGCTCTCTGGGCAGCACCCCTACCCTGAAAGTTCCCCAGGTGACTGCTTCACAGCCAAAGCTTGAGAACCACTGTCCTGGGGGGAGCTCAGTGTCACTGCTGCCCAGGGGGAGGAGAGGAGGGGGGGCCCAGGGGGAGGAGTGGGGGGGGGCCCAGGGGGAGGAGAGGAGGGGGCCCAGCTGGAGGAGAGGAGGGGGGCCCAGGGGGAGGACAGGAGGGGGGGGCCCAGGTGGAGGAGCGGAGGGGGGCCCAGGTGGAGGAGAGGAGGGGGGGCCCAGGGGGAGGAGAGGAGGGGGCCCAGGGGGAGGAGCGGAGGGGGCCCCAGGGGGAGGAGAGGAGGGGGGCCCAGGGGGAAGAGCGGAGGGGGGTCCAGGGGGAGGAGAGGAGGGGGTGGCCCAGGGGGAGGAGAGGAGGGGGCCCAGGGGAAGGAGCGGAGGGGGCCCCAGGGGGAGGAGAGGAGGGGGGGCCCAGGGGGAGGAGAGGAGGGGGGGCCCAGGGGTAGGAGCGGAGGGGGGGCCCAGGGGGAGGAGCGGGGGGGGCCCAGGTGGAGGGGAGGAGGGGGCCCAGGTGGAGACGCTCTTGCTCTCTCTTAGGCTGCAGACGTGGCGAGGAGGCGTGGACCTGTGAGTCAGCAGGGAGGCTCATCCCAGGGCTGCTCTGGAGTCATCTCTCAGGGTGTGGTTTAGCGCCCACCCTCCTTGTTCCCTCATCCCAGAGGGCCCATCAGCCGGAGATGGCTCTGGGGGTGGGGGGTGGAGAGCCAGGGAGGTGTGCTGGTGTCTGTGGCGAGCAGTGGGTTTGGCGTAGCTGCTGGAAAATGGGTCACCAACAATTCTGCACTGTACTGTGTGTCACAGTTATCTGAGAGCCTTAAAAATGTGGAGGCCTGGGCCACAGCCTGGGGATAGGGCCTGGGGGTCCAGACGCGCAGCGGGGCACGGGAGGCAGCGTGTCCAGGCAGCGGGAGATGCCCCCTGGCATTGACCTGGGCCTAGCCCTTACCGTTTTGTTACTTTGCAGCTGAAGATGAAAACAATAAGAGGGCCATTGGCTATTTCAGGGACTTAGCAAATAAGTATTGTGTTCACGTGGAGTATAAGGAAGTTTTCAAGGGCAGACTTCCCAGCTGCCGTAGGAGAGACCTGTCTCCCACCTGCCCCATACAGAGAGATTCTGAGGACTTCACTCTTCCCAGAGGTCAAGAAAATGTTTGTGCACCCGAACAGCTGACAGAGACTTTGGAAATAGGCCTGCACCTAAGTTATCGACAGATCAAGACAATAGGTCATGTAAATGGCAACTCGAATGAGTCGTGGATGTGAAATCCACCTTGGGTCCAGAGAGACTGCTCGGGTGAAGGTGTCAGTCTGTTGTGGAAAGTTCTGGAGAGCCACTGTTCGCACCTCTGTCCCCCTCTTTGTCATGTGTGCACGTCCCCCTCTTTGTCGTGTGTGCACAGGAGCTGGTCCTTAGGCGGCCTCGGAGATGGCAGTGATTGGCCCAGAGGCTTTACATGTTTTACTGTTTAACCCCAACGCAGACCTATGCCGTGGGCATCAAAGAGGGAATGGAAGCTGTGAAGGTCGAGGTACTTCTTTCAGCCACACAGCCAATAAAGGTCAGCGTCAGAATTCGAACCCAGGACCTTACAACTCTAGAGCAACATGCTGCTTCTTTAGTTTAGGCTGACCATGGGTTGTTCTTGGCTTCCCGTGGAACTGTGTTTGTTTATCTTTTTGGTCCTTCTCAGAGCATTGGGGAATATTTCTCCAGCTCTAGAAAACCAGTTACATGCTAAGATACTACTACTTTCCTGCCCCCTGACCTGTCTTGACGAAATAAATATCGCCCATTTACCAGAAGGAATGATGGAAACACAAAATTAGAAGAATTTGTTGGAGTGGTGGGTTTTTCTTATATTTATTTTTAGTTGTATTTTTTTTTTTGCTCATTAATTTACTGGCATACATAGAAGCTTTTGAGAGCTTGGCTAATCAACACGGTGCTGAAAGATGCTTGTCTCTTGGGACCCTTAATTCATAAGCCTTTCTGGACAAGGGACTAACCCTGTTTCTTTTGGGTGCTAGCCTCTCCAGCCCGTGACTGCTTTGGCTCAGGAACCAGGCGATGGGATAGCATGGGCATTGGGTCCGTCATTGCCAGTCTACTGATACCCACAGAATAAATGTCAGAAGCGTTTTACAAACCAGGGCCGTGGCGCTGGGTCCTTGTGTGGATTCAGGGGCCTTAGGGCTGCAGCAGTTTTTCCTAGATGGAAGGCTGCGCAATCACATTTCAAGACCAGAATTCCCAGTGGAAAACTCCTTGTAATAATGACCCATCCATGAGTCTGAGAAAGTAAGTTACCACCAAGGTATCTCAATTCCGACTTATTAAAATTTAATTTTATTTGATTTTCTCTAAGTTGCTGGCTCAGAATTTGCTTTTTCCCAGAACTACTGTGCCTGTGGATGTTGGCTGAAATGCATGCTTAGGTTCAAAAGACAGGGTGGGTGACACTGTCCCCATGATGCCTGACAGGTGCTGTCTGCTGCTGACCTTAGAGACAGGTGCAAGCTGTCATTTTATGTCTCTCCCTTTCTTCCCTAACTCTGCCTTGGACCCTGTTGTGACTCACACAGGGCTCAGCCCTGGTCCAAATCTTTGTGGGGACTGGAAGACGGCAATAAGTTCTGTGAAACACGGTGATGGGAAACACTTGGCAGACTTGGTCTGCAATAATGCCCATTATGGGGAAGTCAGACAGTGGGACATGGTGGCAAATTCTGCTTCTTTATTTCCATGGGCTGTAACACCTGTTCTGGAGGAAGTGGGGTGTTCTCTTTGCCCTCCAGTTTTTTCTCTCTCCTGCTTTTTCTGCTGTTAGAATTGATTGGTTAAATTGTGATCTGTGTGGCCCTAGAGAAGAGAAGGCTCAGTGTTTTGGAGTACACATCTCAGCTGAGACCTCTGGGCTGAGTGCTCTCTTCCTTCTGAAAGCAAAACAAGAAATAAACCATAAGACTCTACTTAATCCCTGAGATAAATTTAGTTTCTGAAACACTTACCTTGTTCCCAGTCTATGATAAGATTAGTTGAGTGCTGTAACAGAACCAGGCAACTGTTGATGTGTTTTGCGTCCGTGAAAGAGAGTTGACAGATGGCAGGCTTTGAGTAATCACATTTCTGGATTGGAAGCTACCGAACAAGACTCCACCCACTTGTAGCATGAGAAAAAAAGTTTTCTTCAAGGGAGTTCTAGAACCTTGTTCTTTAATTTTATTTTATTTAAAGGAATCATTAAACAAATATTTAATGGCATATTATGAGCAAGAGGTGTCAGAAATTGGGAACTAGTAAGGAATTCCTGCCCATGCCTCGTATTCTCTTATATATGCGCTTTAAAAAAAAATTTGTTTATTGTAAAATATAGCATATATACAAAGCAAAGAAAGAAAAGAAGCAAAAGTTTTCAAAGCACTCTTCAACAAGTAGTTAGTTATAGGACAGATCCCAGAGTTTGCAATGGGCAACTCAGATATACCTTCTACCTGCTCTAGAATATAGGAGGCCAGAAGGAATAAATATTTCTTATCATCACAATCAACTTTGCACATGCACTTTTTTTTTTGCATGGGCAGGCACCAGAAATTGAACTGCACATGCACTTTTAATAAGAAACTTCATCAGGTTGTAAACATTTCACATTGAGTTGTAGCAAATTAGATAAAACTTGATGTCTGAAAATACTCTTGTTATAAAGAATGAAAATGTTGAATTGAAAGTCAGAAGTAATTGTGGGCTTTGTTACGAAGATGTAAAGGATGTAGTAAATTATATGCCAAGCCGTGGTACTAAGCTCCTTTGGTATACCTGCATGCTTTCAGGATGAGTGGAACCCATTGTGGCCTCAGTGCTTTTGCATTTGGAGATGATACCTTCATGCTGGGAAAGGATTAATCAACTGAAGTGTGCCTGGCACATACTGGGGCTTTAATAGGTATTTGTTTTAAAAATTACCCAAGAGTTTTTGTACATGAAATGCCTCCAAGCGCCATTTCCTGCCCTTAATTATGTACTGGGGCCGTTGTTAAGTAAATGTGTAGTTTGTGAAGTCGAGGTGAATCGGGTCCTTAGTGATATATGGGGTGTTATCAGGCAGCAGGTCGCATTTGTGATGAAAGTCGCTGGTAAACGGATTTTTGCACATGAACTGTGCGTCTTGTGGAGCAGGTTTAATGGCCTTTCTGCAGCCGTCTCTGATCATGAGAGGAGAATTCCTTCTCGTGTTCAGTCTTGTTTTTTCTCTACCTCCAATCTTCAGTGTCTGCAGTGTGGGAATGGAATAGTCTAAATCTGTGACAAGCGAGAACAGGGGCCAGAAGGACACGTACTCAGTGGTTATTTGCTAAATAGCTGTATGTGAGATAAGTTTAATTTTCTTTTTTGTACTCCTATATACTTTCCGAAGTTTCTATAATAAAAGTGTGTTATTTTCGTATTTATAATCAAGAAAAGAAACGGTTGCTTTAGGGGAAAAATCAAGGTAAGACCTAATTTTTTAGGGGAGATTTTTGAAAAAGTTATTCTTCATAACTGTTTGTTCTAGTTTGCTAGCTGCCAGAATGCAATACACCAGAGATGGATTGGCTTTTAATAAAAGGGAATTTATTTTGTTAATTCTTCAGAGGAAAGGCAGCTAACTTTCCACTGAGGTTCTTTCTTATGTGGAAGGCACAGGATGGTCTCTGCTGGTCTTCTCTCCAGGCCCCTGGGTTCCAATAACTTTCCCTGGGGTGACTTCTTTCTGCCTCTCCAAAGTCCTGGGCCCCAGCTGCAAGTGCTGAGATAAGGAATGCTGAGCTGCTTAGGCTGTGCTGCATTGCGTTCTCTCATTTAAGCACCAGCAATTAAGTCAAACGTCACTCATTGCAGCAGACACGCCTCCTAGCCCACTGCAGATGTAATTGGCAACAGATGAGGTTCACGTACCATTGGCTTATGTCCGCAGCAACAAAACTAGGTATGCTCACCTGGCAAAGTTGACAACTGAATCTGACACACTGTTTCTCTCTCTTTCTGTTTTCCCCCAGTATTTACAGGCCAATCTTGTTTTTTAAAAAATAAATATAACTTTATTGAGATCTTTATGCCCCATACAGTCTATCTGAAGTGCACAATCGGTAGGCCACAGTATCATCGAGCAGTTGTGCATTTTTCACCATGATCATGTTTAGAGCATCTTGCATTACTCCATAAAAACAAATGAAAGAAAATCCCATACATCCCATTCCCCTTACCCCTCCCTCTTATTGACCACTAATACTGCACTCTCCCCAACGCTCAGACTTACAGTAGAGGCAGGTTAGCTGAGGCAGTGCAGTATCCACAGAAACGGTTCTGTGCATCAGTGGAACCAGAACACACATCAGAAGTTGGTCCATGTAAAAAGTGTAGTTATACAGTCATTATCAAAGATCAAGGCTGGTGGTTACAGTTCAGCAACTTCGGGGATTTCCTTCTGGCTCGTCTAAAACATTAGACACTAAAAAAAATGTCTATATAATGAGTCAGTAGTCAGTCTTTTGTTAAATCCTAATTTTTCACCAACTGGTTCTCTTAATGTGACTTTGTTGAAAATGGGACACGAAAAGGGACAAATTATTCAGACTTGCATGTAAAGTTAACCCTCCGGTATGAGGGTGCCTCAGGCTGTGAAAATACTTGACCCAGGCCAGGTGCTTTCTCAACAAAAGTTGAGAGATCAGAAATGTTTTGCCAAAGGATTTTGATTATTTGAGGTAGCGGAAACTGGTGAGGAAATGCTGCCTCTGCTGCCACATTTGATGGCAGCGTCGAGCCATTATATTGTAATTCGGGGAAACATAATTCGATATACTATAAATATCCCCCTGGGGATAGAGTTCTGATCCATGCAACAACATGAGTGAACCTTGAAGACAATGAGTTGAGTGAAATGACCCAGACACAGGACAACTATTGTATGATCTCATTTGTTTGAGTGAGTAGAGTAAGTAGATTTATAGAGACAAAAGGTGAATTATAGAGTACCAGGGCCAGAGATGGGGGTAGGGAACAGGGAGCTAATGCTTAATGGATATGAACTTTCTTTTGGGGTTGATGGAAAGGTTAGTAACAGATAGTGGTGATGGTAGCACAACATCTTGAATGTAATTAACACTAATGAATTGTATACTTGAAAGTGGTTAAAATGGTAAACATTATGTGTACTTCTGTTACCACAATATAAATTTAAAAAGTAGAAAAGGACTTCCTTTCTGAGTCAGGTAGAGGGCAATAAAACTTGGGAAACAGGTATCATGGAAAACAATGGCTACCAAGGGTAAAGGGAGAAAAGTAAACTAAGTAGTGGTGGAAACAGAAGAAAACTGAAAACAGCTCTCACCCTAGAAGTCTTCTCAGCCGGTGGCATCTTGAAAGTTGCGTGGCCTAGGTAGAAAGCAAAGACAGGGGTGGCTGAGTTCTATGCAGGTGATTAGGAATTGATTAACAATAGGGGGCATGTACACCTTGGATTCCCTTTGGCTCTCCCTTACCTCTTTGCTGCCTCCTGGTGCTTAGTGAAACTACCCTTCCTCTACCTGACTGGCTCCCAGAAGTTACTGGGGCTGAAGCCAGTCCCTGAAGAGCTCCGGCTCCGACCCCAGGCTCTGCCTTTGGAAAGGACGCCTGCCCTTTCTGGTCCTGGCTCCCTCCATCTTCCTCTCTCTGTGTACCTTTCTCCAGTGTCACTTTGGGTATCTTTACTTCTAACCCAGCTGGCTCACTCACTCTCTCTGTTGCTGGTCTCTCTGCTTCTCTCTCAAATATTTCTTTTCTAAGGGTCTGCTCCTCTATTTCTTTCTCCTCTATTTCCTTGGATGTATCAATTTCTACCTTCAAACTCTCTATGTCCTTTTCAGTATTTGCATTTTTCATGTTTTTATCTGACTCCTGTCTCTGAGGGTCTCTAACTAAGAGCTGTTTTTGTTCTCTTTCCTGTACCCTCCCGGTTAATTCTCCCTCTCCTAGCACATCTTCTCTCTCTCCTGGTGGCAGTTTCTTGGTTTCCCTCTCCAGTGGCTCTCTCAGAGGTCACCCTCTCTGCTTTTATTCTTGGTGTACCCGTATCTTTCTCCATGGTATGCATCCCTCTGATTTGAACCCCCAGTGGCTCTGTGTGAACTGGACTCTCTGGCTGTTGGTCTTGTAGAGTTGTCCTGAGTAGAGAGAGGCAGGTTCCTCAGGCCTCAGAGTAGGTGGCAGTGCCCTGGGTTTCAGAGGCCTCTGCCTCTCTTAGACAGAATGGCTGTGTAGCCAAGACCTCCCATGGCTCCTCCAGGGCACCTGGAAGTAAGGAGTCACACAGAGGAAGAGAAAGAAGGAAAGTGAGATACATATAGATTTAAAGACAATACACTGAAAAGGATTAAGATAAATTCATGAATGATAAATCTAAATGGGTTATTAAAGGAAAGCTGGGAATAAACATAATAGCTCTAACATTTAATGTTAGTTTCAAAGAGTAAGACCATACCCGTATATAAAAAGTAACTGTCTTGTAACTACTTGTGGGAGAGTGCTTTGAAAACTATTGCTTTTTTCTTTCTTTGCTTTGTATATGTGTTATATCACACAATAAAAAAAGTTAAAAAAAAAATCCCCCTAGGCATCGTGGACTGGGTATTATGACGGCCTTGGGTTCGGGGTTGCGAAGGGAGGACGGCTCTGGATTAAAGTGGGAGACAGCGGCAGGCTGGAGAGGGCCTGGCAGAATGGGAGGGGCGGGTTAGCACGGGACCTGCTGCCCCTGGAGCGGTGAGGCACCATGTCCCCGCCTAGGGAAGCGGCCTGAGGATCCCCGTCGGCTTCCTGGGAAGAGCCGGGGGTGCCTAGCAGGCGCAGCGCCTGGCGTGGGCCTCCTGCCTTGCTGGCGGCTGGTGGTTCACCTAAGGGCCGTGTGGGTCTCAGGGCCAGGCTCTTGAAGTCTTGGTCTGCTTTCTCCAGCCGTGCCCCTCAGTATGCCTCTGCCTCTCGTCTCGTGCCCCTGCCTCTCGTCTCGTAGCCTTTGCTGGTCCTGTCGCTCTGAGAACTTAGGGGCCGTCGCTGAGTGCAGTAATCTTGCCTGCAGACCAGCTGGGGAAGTGCTGGCTCACCGCGTGGAAACTTCAGGAAAGTTCTCACAAAGCAGCGTCCCTGGATCCACAGCAACAGGTGTCTGAGGAGCTGGCCAGTGGGGCGCGGAGACGCCCGTGTGCAGCTGGCTGTTGCTGTGTCGTGGTGGAAGGAACCCTGCGTCAGGTCAGGGGGTCAGAGGTGCTCGGGTCTGCGGCCAGGCAGGGCTCCCGGGCCCCCACCCTGGGGTGCTGTTCGGGGGAGACGGGAGGGTGGTCAGGGCTGGGTGAGGGCTGACAGCACGTTCCTGCCCGGGCACTGTGCCCAAGGAGGGGCTTGGGGGCCACCCGGCTGGGGACAGCCCGGCCCATCAGAATTGTCCACTTTTGAGTGAAGAAAAAAAAAGGTCTCCCCTTTAATCCTAGCAGGAACAGACCTGCCAGGCTGGTGAGTGTCTGGCTAGCAGCCACCCCGCTGCTTCCTGGGAGGAGGGGCGCTGCAGGAAGGTCACTATTCCCACATGGTGTGCAGGTGACGGGCTGGGGACGAGCCAGGCGCACTCACTCACGGGGCTCTTGGGAGACTCCACTCTGGTTGTGCCCTTGGGCTGGCATCGGTGCCCTTGGCTATGGATTTGGCAGGTGGTGGGCACGGCGCCCACCTTGGCCAGCGAGCGGGCCACTCCTTGACCTGCTGCCCTGTCCACACACGGCCCTATGTGCTCCTGGTTCCCTGGCAGTTTCTGGGCACCAAGAGGGGTTCACACTAAAAGGCGTATTGAATGATATAAAATGCTGGGGAAGACACTTCAGAGTGGAGTCATTTGGATCATGAGTTTTCTGTTGAATCAGGAGGGCCGTCCTGTTGAGACTGCAAATGACCCTGACGCATGTCTTAATCCTTTGAATAGTCCATAGAGTGGACTTCATGTGACCCTTTCTCGAAAATGTTTTTTCATTAATAAAAGTTTTTCCTTTGTTCTGGCTCTTTGTTTGCTCCCCCCCCCACCTCAAAAAACAGTGATGACAGCCCAACCAGGCAGCCTGACATGCCCTGAGAGGTGTGGGCCGCCCTGGCTTCCCAGCCGTGGCTGCTGCTGCTGAGCTCTGAGCGCACCGCCTCCTTTCCACCGCCTGTGAACAGAGAAGCCCTTTGCTCAAGCAGTAGAATTTTTCGTCATGGAACCGATCACCTATATTGTTTCTCAGCCAAAAGCCTGTGGGGAAGCTTATGATTGTGGGTTTCTCTAATGCATTAAAGAAAGAGAGAGAAACCTCAAGGTTTCTGATTGTCCTTAAAATGCTTCTCTGGGGGATGGGTGGTACCGTTAATTGAAATGGTTGTTCTTAGCTCTGCTGAGCTTACTGTGAGAGCGGGACCCCTGGTGCCACTGCCTGCTGGGGGCGAGGCCCAATGCTGGTTATCAAGTCACATGGCCATGGGGGTGGCTGCCCTGAGCGTCCTTGCTTGTCCCATGGCGTAGCTGTGGCTCTCATGTGCCTCCAGCACTGGCAGAGGGAAAGACCTGTATGTGACGCTGCCCCTTAGAAGCAGATTAGCAGGGGGCCCCTTTTTGGGCCCTAATTATATATAAAGCTTGTCACGCCATCTCTATCTCAGCCAGGGTTGTTGTTCTGATGGCCTAAAAATAGTAGGAGTGTCGTGCTTTCCTGGAGGTGCTATCTGTGGAAGGCGAGCCGCGACGCTTCGTGCTGAGCTGCCCCATGGTGCCCAGGGGCCCCTTTCCAGAGCTCGGGTTGGCCGGAATGCAGGTGGACAGGTGGACACGGGGGTCTGGGGGTGCTGGGGCTTTGCTGAAGATTCTTGTTGCCCCGTCCGCAGACTGGTGGAGGAGAACGTGGGCCGTGGAGATGGGCCTGGGGCGGTCCCTGTGCCTTGTTTACTGTTCAGGGCCGAAGTTCTTCATCTGTAAGATGGCCCCAAACTGCCGCCCTCAGGGTGGCTCTGAGAATTAAGTGAGAGCACACCCCACTTACCGTTCCTAAAATGTGACCGTCTAATACATACTGCCTTAACGACATCCATGTGAGTTATCTTCAGCTTCCTTTTTTTTTTTTCATTAGAGAAGTTGTGGGTTTTGATAAAAGAAACTTTTTGTACAGTTTAGAATCTCACAGCCCAGTTGAATGACTCGTGAATCTGGCAGCATCCCCCTCAGAAAGTAGAAGGGCGTCCCACCAAGGGGAGGCTCATAGGGGGCGAATGTAGAAGCAAGTGAGGAAGTGTCCCGATGGGTTGGCATTGGGTTTCCATTTTATTTTGGGGGTGGGGGTGGGTCTTACCAAGTGGAGAACAGGTGGTTGCTTAGGAAACGGGAAGTTAGCTGAGGATAATTGATGGGCTGTATTTAAATTTGTTTTTTCTAGGTAAGCTGGTCATTTATAGGAAATAGAAATTAGCTTAGGTTTTTTGTTTTGCTGGTGGGGCTTAGCATGGGTGCCTCCATGTTGGGCCTATTAAATTTTATTAATCAGTTTACAGAAAAATCATGCATCGATTACAGGGTTGCAATATACCACCCTATTGTTAACACTTTGCATTGATAAGGCGCATTTGTTATTTTAATAATTCTGCTAGTAACTCTAGTCCAGGGTTTAATTTATGGTTGGTTCACTGTGTTGTGTAATCCCATGGATTTTTTAAAAAAGTTATTCTAGTAACATTTATAGAACCTAAAATTTCCCTTTTTAACCACACTCAAACATATGATGCAGTGCTGTTACATTCACAATGTTGTGCCACCAGTACTACCATCTATTACCGAAGCTCTGTACCTTTTAAACCTTAATTTCCTATTCCCTATCCCTATTCCATCCCTGGTATCCTGTATTCTAGATTCTGATTCTGAGCTTGCTTATCCTAATTATTTCGTATCAGGAAGATCATACAATATCTGTCCCTTTGTGTTTGGCTTACTTCACTCAACATGATATCTTCAGGGTTCATTTGTGTTGTTGTATATATCAGAACTCCATTCCTTTTACAGCTGATAATTTTCCATTGCGTGTGTGTGTGTGCGCGCGCGTATATATATATATTCTGTTGCTGGACACTTGGGTTGTTTCCATCTTTTGGCAATTGTGAATAATGCTGCTAGGAACATTGGTATGCAAATATCTGTTGAGTCCCTGCTTTCAGTTCTTTTGGGTGTATACCTAATAGTGGGATTGCCCAGTCATACTGTAGTTCTATGCTTGACTTTCTGAGGAACTGCCAACCTGTCTTCCACAACAGCTGCACCATTTTACCTTTCCACCAGCAATCAGTGAGTGTTCCTTTTGCTCCATATCCTCCCCAACACTTGTAATTTTCCATTTGCTTTTAAATGGTAGCCATTCTAGCGGGTGTGAAATGGTATCTCTTTGTGGTTTTGATTTGCATTTCCCTAATAGTTAATGATATTGACCATCTTTTCATGTGCTTTTTAGCTATGTGCATATCTTTGGAGAGATGTTTATTCAAGTCTTTTGCACACTTTTAAACTGGATATTTGCCTTTTTTTTTGAGTTGAAGGATTTTCTTTGTATATTCTGAATATGTGGTTTCCAAATATTTTCTCCCATTGTTGTAGTTTTATTTTTTTGATAAAGTCCGTTAAGGCACAAAAGTTATTAATTTTGGTGAGGTCCCATTTATTTATTTCTTCTTTTGTTGCTTGTGCTTTGGGTGTAAAGTCTAAGAAACCTATGCCTAACATAATTAATACAAGGTTTCTTAGATGCTTCCCTAAGTTTTCAGTTATAAATTTTATGTTTCTGGCTCTTACATTTAGGTCTTTGATCAATTTGAATTGATATTTGTATATAGTGTGAGGTAGGGGGTCCACCTTCATTCTTTTGCAAATGGAGATCCAGTTTTCCTGGCAGCATTTGTTGAAAAGACTATTCTTTCCCAACTGAGTGGCCTTTGCCCCTTGTTAAAAATCGGCCATAAACATGAAGGTTGATTTCTGAACTCTCAAATCAATTTTATTTGTCCTTACTTCTGTCCTTGCGGCAGAACCATGCTTTGTTTTTTTTTTTTTTTTTAGGACCATGCTGTTTTTATCATGGTGGATATGTAGTAAGTTTTAAGATTAGGAACTGTGAGTCCTCCAACGTTTTTTTTTTTCAAGGTGGCTTTGGCTATTTGGGGCCTCTCACCCTACTGTATACATTGGATGATTGACTTTTCCATTTCTGCAGTGAAGGTTGTTGGAATTTTTATTTGAATGGCATAGAATCTGTAAATTTGAGTAGAATTGATACCTTAGTAGTATTTAGTCTTAGCAATGTTTTGTAGTTTTCTAGGAACAATTCTTTTACATACTTGCTAAGATTTACTCCTAGGTATTTGATTCATTTAGTTGCTAGTGTAAATGAAATCTTTTCCTCTTGATTTCCTTCTCAGATTGTTCCTTATTGATATATATAAGCACTACTAATTTTGGGGTGTTGATCTTTCACCACATTGCTGGATTTATTAGCTCCAGGAGCTTTATTGTGGATTGTTCAGTATTTTCTGTATATACGATTCTGCATCTGCAAATAGGGAAAGTTTTACTTCCTCCTTTTCCATTTGAATGCCTTTTATTTCTACTTTTTGTCCAACTGCTCTGGCTAGAACTTCCAGTACAGTATTGAATAACAATGGTGACAGTGGGCATCCTTGTCTTATTTCTGATCTTAGAGGTAAGTGTTCAGTCTTTCACCATTGAGTATTATGTTAGCTGTGGATTTCTTCATATATGCTCTTTATCATGTTGAGGAAGTTTCCTTCTATTCCTACTTTTCTAAGTGTTTTTTTAATCAAGAAAGGGGTGCTTCTCTCTCAGCCAACTCACTGCCCTCCCCCTCTCTACATGGGACATGACTCCCAGGGGTGTAAACCTCCCTGACTACCTGGGACAGAAATCCTAGAATGAGCTGGGACTCAGCATCAAGGGATTGAGAAAACCTCCTCTACCAAAAGGGGGAAGATGGAAATGAGACAAAATAAAGTGTCAGTGGCTGAGAGATTTCTAACAGGCGAGAGCTTATCCTGGAGGTTATTCTTACGCAATATATAGATATCCTTTTTTAGTTTAAGGTGTATTAGAGAGTCTAGTAGGAAGTGCCAGAAACTGTAGTGTTGTGTTCCGGTAGCCATGTTTCTTGAAGATGAATATATAATGATAGAGCTTTCGCAATGTGACTGTGATTGTGAAAACCTTGTGTCTGATGCTCCTTTTTTAAAATTTATTTTAATTTTAAAATTTTTTTAAAATACCAAAAAACACCAACCGCAAACATTCCTAACTTTTGATCATTCCGTTCTCCATATATAATCAGTAATTCACAATATCATCACATAGTTGCATATTCATCTGATGCTCCTTTTATCTATGATATTGACAGATGAGTAAAAAATATGGATTAAAAATAAATAAACAATAGGGGGAACAAATGTTAAAATAAATTGAGTAGATTGAAATACTAGTGAACAATGAAAGGGAGTGGTAAGGGGTGTAGAAAAAAAAATAGGGGGAACAAAGGTTAAAATCTATTGAGTAGATGGAAATACTAATGGGCAATGAGAAGGAGGTGTAAGGGGTATGGAATGTATGAGTTCTTTCTTTTATCTTTTTATCTCTTCTTCTGGAGTGATGCAAATGTTCTAAAAAATGGTCATGGTGATGAATATTCTACTATGTGTCGATATTGTGAGCCACTGTACACCATGTATGGAATGTTTGTATGTTAAGAATGTTCATGTTTGAATGTTGTTTTGGTTTCATAATACCAAAAAAAAAAAAGGGCAGGGGTGCTTTATTTTGTCAGTTGCCTTGTCTGTGCCAGTTGAGATGATGATGTGATTTTACTCCTTCCGTCAGCCCAAAGTGAAGGAGAAGGGTAAGGTCCTCTCCATCTCTGCTCAGCCTGCATGGTGTCCTGCCTTGTGCTAGCTTGTGGCCTTAGGAATCTGAGTGTCCTCCTTACTATGAAACAGACTTTCCGCTGTCCTTGGTTGTTCTGTTGTATGTCTTAAAGAAAGGAATTCTTTACCCCAGGTTGTGTTGGGGTGACTCATTCCTTACAATGCTTTAGCTATCCTCAACCTGCTTATGTCTGCAGGGCCGTTGCTGGGAGTGTGAGTCAGATGCATGCATTCAGTCTTTGAAGCCACCACACACAGGTTGGCACCTACCTCCAGGCGCTCCATTATGCTCTAACTTAGGAGTTTGCTTCCTCTGGAACATGGCGAGGGACCCACGAGGCAAGCACAGGCTGGCCCCATACTATGCTGGAGTGTCTCCCAAGTATGACATATGCTTCTTCTACCATTTATAAAGCTGTGTTTTCTTGATTTGGCCTTGCAGAGTTACTACAGCTCTTTAACAGTTTCTTGAATTTTAAGGAAGTGGCTCTGCCAGTTTTTACAATTTGTTCAAAGATTCCATAGGGGGAATGGCACCCTGGAGCATCTGGCACCACCATGTTGGTCAACCGAAAGTTGTTCTTTCTTTTTAGTGCAGCATAATACTCCGTTGCTTAGATGTACCACGCTGTGTTTATCCATTCATTTACTGAAGAACATATTGCTTCCAGCATTTGGTGATTATGAATAACGCTGCTAAAATCATTCATGAGCAGATTTTTACGTAGACATGAGTTTTCAGATTATTTGGGGAAGTATCTAGGAGTGTGATTTCTGCGTTGTATAGTAAGGTTGTATTTAACTTTGAAACACTCAAACTGTCTTTCAAAATGACTTGACCATTTTACATTCCTATCGGCAGTTAACAAGAATTCCTGTTGTCCCACAGGCTCACTGGCATTTGATTGTTTCAGGGTTTTGGATTTTAGCCTTTCTCATAGGTGTACAGTGACATCTTGTTTTAATTTGTAGTTATTGAGTTGACAAATGATGTTGAACATCTTCTCATATGCTTATGTGCTTGCTATTTATCTAGCTTCCTTAACATGGTGTCTGTTCATATCTTTTGCCCTCTTTTTTTTTAACCAATTTTAAAGTTTTGTGTTTTTTGTTAATTTTTGAGTTTTATCAATTCTTTATATATTTTAGATTGAAGTTTTTTTTTTATCAGTTTGTGCTATGGGAATATTTTCTCCTCGTCTGTAGTTTTGATCCTTTTAGTTGTCTTTTGCAGAGCAAAAGTTTTTAATAAAGTCCAACTTGCCATTTTTTTCTTTCATCAGTTTGTGTTTTTAATGTCACTCAAAGTCACCTAGATTTTTTTTCTTATGTTGTCTTCTAGACGTTTTGTAGTTTTGTATGTTACAATTAGTACTAAATTCTGTTTTGAGGTCAAGGTGGCAGAGGGGCTCAGCGGAGGTGAAGGCGTTTGCAGAAAGGAAACTGCTAGGCAAAAATGCAGAGCTGAAGTCTGGTGTGCTGCTCCTTGACCAGGAGAGGTCATTTGAGTCAGATATCTCATGGCCTAAAGGGAGTTTCTGCAGTGCCTTCGAGAACTTACACAGATCAGTCAATTGATGCTGATGTAACAGTCATAGGTTCTGGTCCTGGAGGACATGTTGCTGCTGTTAAAGCTGCCCAGTTAGACTTAAAGACAGTCAGCATTGAGAAAAATGAAACCCTTGGTGGAACGTGCTTGAGTGTTGGTTATATTCCTTCTGAGTGTTGGTTGTATTCCTTCTACAGCTTTATTGAATAACTCTCATTATTACCATATGGCTCATGGAAAAAATTTCACATATAGGGGAATTGAAGTGCCTGAAGTTCGCTTGAATTTAGAGAAGATGATGGAGCAGAAGAGTACTGCAGTAAGAGTTCTAACAGGTGGAATTGCCCACTTGTTCAAACAGAATAAGGTTGTTCATGGATACAGAAAGATAAATGGCAAAAATCAGGTCACTGCTACAAAACCCGATGGCAGCACTCAAGTAATTAATACAAAGAACAGTCCTATAACTACAGGTTCAGAAGTTACTCCCTATTCTAGTTTGCTAGCTGCTGGAATGCAATATACCAGAAATGGAATGGCATTTAAAAAGGGGAATTTAATAAGCTGCTAGTTTACAGTTCTAAGGTCAAGAAAATGTCCCAATTAAAACAAGTCTATAGAAATGTCCAATCTAAAGTATCCATCCAGGGAAAGATACCTTGGTTCAAGAAGGCCGATGAAGTTCAGGGCTTCTCTCTCAGCTGGAAGGGTACACGGTGAACACAGCGTCATCTGCTAGCTTTCTCTCCGGACTTCTGGTTTCATGAAGCTCCCTGGGAGGCAATTTCCTTCTTCATTTCCAAAGGTCACTGGCTGGTAGACTCTCTGCTTTGTGGTGCTGCAGCATTCTCTGCTCTCTCTGAATCTCTTCCATTCTCCAAAATATCTCCTCTTTTATAGGACCCCAGAAATTTATCAAGACCCACCCAAATGGGTGGAGACATGTCATCACTTAATCCAGCTTAACAACCACTTTTGACTAAATCACATCATCCAGTGAGATGGTCTGATTATAGTTTCAAACATACAGTATTGAATAAGGAATGGGATTTTGATTAAAACATGGCTCTTCTAGGGGACTTATATCCTTTCAAACCAGCACACTCCCTTTCCTGGAATCACGATTGATGAAGATACAATAGTGTCATCTACAGTTGCTTTATCTTTAAAAAAATGTTCTAGAAAAGATGATTGTGATTGGTGTAGGAATAATAGGTGTAGAATTGAGTTCAGTTTGGCAAAGACTTGTTGCAGATGTGACAGCAGTTGAGTTTTTGGATCATGTTGGTAGATTTGGAATTGATATAGCGATATCTAAAAACTTTCAACGTGTCCTTCAAAAACCGGGATTTAAATTTAAATTGAATACAACGATTATGATGCTACCAAGAAGTCAGATGGAAATATTGATGTTTCCACTGAAGCTGCTTCTAGTGGTAAAGCTGACATTCTCACTTGTGATGTACTCTTGGTTTGCACTGGCTGACAACCCTTTACTCAGAATTGAGGACTAGAGGAGTTTGGCACTGAATTAGATCCCAGAGGTAGAATTCCAGTCAGTTCCAGATTCCAAACTAAAATTCCAAATATCTGTGCTATTGGTGATGTGGTTGCTGGTCCATTGCTGGCTCTCAGAGCTGAGGATGAAGGCATTGTCTGGGTGGAAGGAATGGCTGGTGGTGCTGTGCACGTTGACTACAGTTGCATGCTGTCAGTGATTTACACACATCCCGAAGTTGCTTGGGTTGGCAAATCAGAAGAGCAGGTGAAAGAAGAGGGTATTGAGTACAAAGTTAGGAAATTCCCATTTGCTGCTAACAGCAGAGCTAAGACAAATGCTGTCATGGGTGGCGTGTTGAAGATTCTTGGAGAAAAGTCCACAGACGGTATCAGGAATATATATTCTGGGACCAGGTGCTGGAGAAATGGTAAATGAAGCTGCTCTTGCTTTGGAATCTGGAGCGTCCTGTGAAGATATAGCTAGAGTCTGTCATGCACATCTGACTTTATCAGAAGCTTTTAGAGAAGCAAACCAACTGCATCACTTGGCAAGGCGATCAACTTTCAAGTTTTTCTTTTTCCTGGAGTTTCTGAGAGCTTTCATAAAGGTGAACAGGAAATGCTCATCGCTCTCAGAATTTCCTGGACTGAATTAAGAAACTTTTGGAAGGTATTTAATAGGTTTGGACAGAACAGAATAATCTCATATATTTTTAAAAAATTTGATATTGTTTCAGTGCATCAGTATTTCAGGAAGAAAAAGCTACTTATAGTAGATATAAAAAGATATCTACTATATCTTTTTATATATAAAAGATATAAAAAATATCTTGAGAAAGAAAAATGAAGTCGAAGGTCTCACACTACCTGACTTTAAGGCATATTACGAAGCTACAGTGGTCAAAACAGCATGGTTCTGGCATAAAGATAGATATACTGACCAATGGAATTGAATAGAGTACTCAGATATAGACCTTCTCATTTATGGACAATTAATCTTTGATAAGGCAGTCAAGCCAACTCACTTGGGACAGAACAGTCTCTTCAATAAATGGTGCCTCGAGAACTGGATATCCACATGCAAAAGAACAAAAGAGGATCCATATCTCACACCCTATACAAAAATTAACTCAAAATGGGCGGGCCGCGGTGGCTCAGCGGGCAAAGTGCTTGCCTGCTATGCCGGAGGACCTCGGTTCGATTCCCGGCCCCAGCCCATGTAACAAAAACGGAGAAACAGAATACAATAAAACAAGAAAATGTTTAAAAATGTTTCCCTTTCTTCCTTCCTTCCTTCCTTCTATCCTTCCTTCCTTCTCTCTGTCTTTCCTTTAAAAAAAAAAAAAAAAAAAAAAATTAACTCAAAATGGATCAAAGACCTAAACATTAGATCTAAGAATATAAAACTTTTAGAAGAAAATGTAGGGAAATATCTTGTAAATCTTATAATAGGAGGTGGTTTCCTAGACCTTACACCCAGAGCATGAGCATTGAAAAATAAATGGGAACTGCTAATAAATAAATAAATAAATAAATAATCTTAAATTAGCAATCTGTAAACTAGATATTCATTTGGTTGCAATTTAAGGGTTGCAGTCTTAAGTTTGGAAAATGTAATTTATCAGCAGATAATTGTATAGAATAACATACTATCTGTTGGTCATAGCTAAAACATGTTTAGCAACTTTTGGTTTTAATTGTATTATATATATGGGTCACTTTCTGTAAAAGTATAGTGTGCTTGGATTATACTGTCGTTATGAGTGATACATTGTAAAGACTCTGGATTCCATTATATACCTCTGAAGAATTTTGAATTTTTGATTTAGTGGGCAACAGCTGAAGAATCTTTTCACTTTTTACCTTTAGTTGAACTGCCTGAATTCTGCCTTGTACATGTGTAGTTCAAGAGACTACCAAGAATTTGGAGGATCTCTCTCCTTGGATCTCTTTTCCAGAATTTTTCCCATGTTCCAGATCTTATGGTTGCCCTGAAATGTCTTACAGATTCCTCAACCAATTAGAGTTGGTTTCTCTCCAACTTTTTTTTTTGGGGGGGGGGGTCTCCCCTCAACTAACAGGCTGTTCAAAAGGGGAAATTCCCCTGTGCTTTTTCATTCTTCATAGTGTCAACTATTTTCTGCCTGCTTTTAGTTGCTCTCCAGTGTTTAAGTGTTTTTTGTTGTTTGTTTAGTGCGTAGTTTACAATTTTAATCAATAGGAAGGTTGGTCGAATGGGTGCATCTTTGCCATTATTGAAAGTGAACTTTGTAAAGTCTATTCTGAAATTTCAGTATTAAATGAAGTGCTAGTTTATTTAGACCTCAAACATATCCTCGAAAAGTTTCTAAGAAGGGAGTAGTCGAATACAATTTAATATGAAACCCTAACAAGAAAGATAAAATAGTTAAACCCAACTTTAAAAGCACCCACCAACTTTAAGAGCTCCCATTATTGCACATATATCTCAATGGGGAATAAAATCCTAGCAACAAAACAATTTTTAAATGTTAAAAAAAAATTCTGTTTTGAGTTAATTTCTGTGAAAGATGTAAGGTTTGTGTCTAGATTCATTTGCGTATGAATGTTGAATTGTTTGGCACCATTTGATAAAAAGATCGTCTTTTCTCCATTCAGCTGCATTTGTTCCTTTGTCAAAGATCAGCTGATTGTATGTCCATGGATCTCTGTTTTGTTCTATTGATCTATGTGGCTCTTCTATCACTGATACCATCCATGCGTTCTTGATTACTGTAGCTTTACAGTAAGCCCAGAGGTTGAATAGTGTGATTTTTACAGCTTTGTTCTTGTTCAGTACTGTGTTGGGTATCATAGGTCGTTACCTTTCTGTATAAACTTATTTAACAGTTTGTTGGCATCTACAGACTGGGATTTTGTAGATACAGACAATATTGATGTTGTATCTATATCCAGAGTTATTTGTAGTATTCTTTTTTTTTTTTTTTTTTTTTTTTTTTTTTTTTTTTTTTTTAAAGGAAAGACAGAGAGAAGGAAGGAAGGATAGAAGGAAGGAAGGAAGGAAGAAAGGGAAACATTTTTAAACATTTTCTTGTTTTTATTGTATTCTGTTTCTCCGTTTTTGTTACATGGGCTGGGGCCGGGAATCGAACCGAGGTCCTCCGGCATAGCAGGCAAGCACTTTGCCCGCTGAGCCACCGCGGCCCACCCATTTGTAGTATTCTTTTATTATCATTTTAATGTCCATGAAATCAGTAGTTACTGCCCCTCTTTTATTTCTGATTGTGTTAATTGGTGTCTTCTCTCTTTTTTCTTGGTTAGCCTGGTTAGGGATTTATCAACTTTATTGATCTTTTCCCTTTTTTTGTAAGCTGTGCGGTAGGGGTCACATTTCATTCTTTTCCATGTGAATATCCTGTATTGCAGCACCATTTGTTGAATGTTTGCTTTGTTTTTTTTTTCTGAGTGCATGGGCCGGAAATTGAACCCAAGTCTCCATATGGCAGGCGAGAATTCTACCACTGAACTCTGTGCACATATTGATTTTTTTGAAAATCAGTGAAAGATTCTTAATTTTCTCTATTGTTTTTCCCTCTTTTGCAGTTTCATGAATTTGTAGTGTTATTTTTATTCCCTTCTCTTGGCTTTGGGCTTAATTCCACACACAACCCCCCCCCCCCCCCCCCCCCGCTTTCTGAGGTAGATGTTTAGGTGATTGATTTTAGATCTTTCTTTGTTTCTAATACATTCATTTAATGCTATACATTTTCCTTATGTGATAGAAGAGCCACATAGATCAATAGAACAAAACAGAGATCCATGGACATACAATCAGCCGATCTTTGACAAAGGAACAAATGCAACTGAATGGAGAAAAGATGATCTTTTTATCGATGGTGGTGCCGGAACAATTCAACATTCATATGTAAATGAATCTAGACACAACTTCATAGGTTGTATTTTCATTTTTATTTAGTTCAAATATATTTCTTTTGAGATTTATTTGACCCACCTGTTATTTAGAAGTGTTATTGTTGGTTTCTAGTTTAGACCCATTGTGGGCTGAGGGTATACTTCGTGTGATTTCTGTTCTTTAAAATTTAGTAAGGTGTGTTTTATGGTCCAGAATTGGTCTATTTTAGTGACTGTTCCATGTGTGCTTTTGAGTATTTCTTTTACCAACTCTGCTGTTGGGTGGCATATTGCTCGTTGTCACTGGCGTTCTGGCTGCTGTGTGTGATGATTTTCCACTCGCTTCATCTATTGATTATTGAAGAAGGTGCTGGTCTCTCCAGCTGTAATAGTGAACATCTCCACTTCTTGCAGTTCTCTCAGTTTTTGCCTGACATACATGGTACGCACATGGTAAAGACTGATATTTCTTCTTGGAGCGTTGACCTGCTTATCATCATATAATGCCTCTCTTTATCCCTGGCAGTTTTCCTAGTTCTGAAGTTGACTTTGTCTGAAATTAATATAGCCACTCGTTTTCTTTTGTTTAGTGTTAGCATGGTGTGTCCTTTTCCATCTCTTTAGTGTAACCTATCAATCTTCATAAGATGGATTTCTTGTGGGCAGCATATAGCTCAGCCTTTTTTTCCTGATCTACTCTGTTTTAATTGGTATATTTGGACCATTCATATTTAAAGTGATTATTAAATAATTGGATGAATATTTACCCTATTTCTAACTGTTTTTTATTCGTTTGCATCTTTACCCTTCTTTTTCGGCCTTTTATGGTTTTAATAGAGTATCCAATGTGATTCAATTTTATCTTCTCTCTTAGCTATCAGTTGTACTTTGTGGTAGTTAGATTCAGGTGTCACCTTGGCTAGGTGAAGGTATCTAGTTCTGTTGCTGTGAACATGAGCCAATGGTACGTGAACCTCATCTGTTGCTGATTACATCTGCAGTCTGCTAGGAGGCATGCCTGCTGCAGTGAATGATGTTTGATTTAATTGGCTGGTGCTTAAATGAGAGAGACTCAATGTAGCACAGCCCAAGCAGCTCAGCATACCTCATCTCAGCACTCGCGCAGCTCAGCCCAGGCCTTTGTAGATGCAGAAAGAAATCACCTCAGGGAAAGTTGTTGGAACCCAGAAGCCTGGAGAGAAGGCCAGCAGAGACCATCCTGTGCCTTCCCACATAAGAAAGAACCTCAGTGGAAAGCTAGCTGCCTTTCCTCTGAAGAACTAACAAAATAAATCCCCTTTTATTAAAAGCCAATCTGTCTCTGGTGTGTTACATACCAGCAGCTAGCAAACTAGAACATACTTTAAACATTTTTTTAGTGGTTTCCTTAGAGTTTGCAATGTACTTTCTGACCACATCCACTTTCAAAAGACAAAATAGACTTCATGTTTAGTGCATGTGCCTTTGAACAGAATAATCCCAATTCTCCCCTCCCAACCCTTCTGTCATTACTGTCATTTTTCACTTATCTTTGTGATGTAATCAACCAATACATTGTAACTGTTACTTTAAACAGTTTTCTTTTAGATCAGTTAAGAATAGAAAAAATAAAATATTTTATTTACCTTCCTTTATTCCTTCTCTAGCACATTTTATTTATGTAGGTCTGAATTTCTCACCGCTGTCATTTTTGTTCCTTCTGAAGAACTTCTTTTAACATTTCTTCCTGGGAAGTTCTGCTCGCATTGAATTCCCTCAGTTTTTGTTTGTCTGAAAAAAGTTTTATTAGTCCTTGCCTTTTAAAAATAGTTTCATTGACTCTTTTAGGTTGGTGGTTGTGCTGGTTTGAAAGGAAGTATGTCCCCTAGAAAAGTCATGTTTTAATCAAAATATCATTTCATAAAGGTAGAACAATCCCTGTCCGATACTGTATGTTTGAAACTGTAATTGGATCATCTCCCTGGATGGTGTGATTTAGTCAAGAATGGTTGTTAAACTGGATTAGGGGATGATATGTCTCCACCCATTTGGGTGGGTCTTGATTGGTTTATTGGAATCCTATAAAAGAGGAAATATTTTGGAAAATGAGAGATTCAGAGAGAGCAACACTATGAAGCAGAGAATCCACCAGCCAGCGACCTTTGGAGATGAAGAAGGAAAACGTCTCCCGGGGAGCTTCATGAAACTGGAAGCCAGGAGAGAAAGCTAGCAGATGACGCCGTGTTCGCCACATGCCCTTCCAGATGAGAGAGAAGCCCTGACTGTGTTCACCATGTGCCCTTCCACTTGAGAGAGAAACCCTGAACTTCATTGACCTTCTAGAACCAAGGTATCTTTCCCTGGATGGATGCTTTTGACTGGACATTTCTATAGACTTGTTTTAATTGGACATTTTCTCAGCCTTAGAACTGTAAGCTAGCAGCTCATTAAATTCCCCTTGTTAAAAGCCATTCCATTTCTGGTGTATTGCATTCCAGCAGCTAGCACACTAGAACAGTGGTTTTATCTTTCACCACTTTTTTTTTATTTTATTTTTTTATTTTTCAAATTGCTTTATTTTATATAGGTACTATGTATATGTACTACATGTATTCAATACAATACAAAATTTAAGGCAATTGGCACTCCTTCCTAATCCTGTTTCCCAACCACCCAACTCTTTCTACTGAGACGATCATTACCATTTTTTCTATAAATCTCCAGAAATGTTTTATATAACTCACAGCATACAAAACATGCCATCTTTCAACCTGATTTTTTAACTGAATAATATCTCAGAAATCAGTTCATATCACTATATACAGAGCTCTTTTATATTAATGTGTGATGAGTATTCCATAATCTAATCAATCTTGAATAGAACATTTAATGTATTTCTGATATTTCAAAATGCTTCAATCTTTACCTTATACACATATTTCAAACATTACAACAATATATTTAGGATAAATTCCTAGAAGTAAAATTGTTGAGTTAACAGGTATGTGCCTTCTAATGTTTTATGGAAATTGCTAAATTGCCCTCCATAAGGGTTTATACTGCATCTTCAGTGCCTGAGATCACTATGGAGTTTGGTTTTCTTTCTACACTTGCATTAAAAAAAAGTAAAAATATTTTATCTTTACCAATTATATCTCATGTTTAATCTACATTTCTCTAACTGCAATTAGATTGAGACTCTTTCCATGTGTTTCAAGAACCAATTTTATCTCTCTTTTCTGTGAATCTTCTGTTCATATCTTTTATCCATTTTTATAATGAGTTATTTCCTTTTTCTTATGGATTTAGAGGAGCTCTTTATCTATGATGGAAAAAACCCTGTCTATAAGTTGCAAGTCATTCCAGTAGTAGTTGATTTGTAATCACTGCTGATTTTCTCAATTTATTTTTTCATGGATTCTGAATTTTATTTCATACCTAGAGAGCTCTTTCTCACTCAGAAAATACTTTAAAAAATCATGTTTTCTTTTATGTATTTTTTTTTTCAAATTTAAATCTCTGAAATACCAGAAATTGCTCTGGTCTTTCACCACTTTTAAATATTTCACTCCACTCTGTTGTTGTCATAGTTTCTGATGAAAAGTCCAGTGTAATTCTTGTCTTTGTGCTTTGGTAGGTAAAGTACCCCCCCACCCCCTGCTTCTTTCAAGATTTTCTATATTTTTGGTTTTCTGCAGTTTGAATATGATATGCCTAGGTGTGATTTTTTGGTATTTATCCTGCTTAGTGTTCTCTGAGCTTCTTTTATCTATGACTTGGTGTATATTATTAATTTTGAAAGATCTTCAGCCGTTATTACTGCACATATTTGTTCTCGTTTTCTTCTTCCATCTGGTATTCCAGTGTCATGTATGTGACATCTTTTGAAATTGTTCCACAGCTATCGACATTCTCTTCTGTTCTAGGTCTTTTTCTTCCTTTGTATTTTCATCTGGGAAGTTTCTCTTCACCTGTCTTTCAGCTCACTGATCATTTCCTCTGCTGCGTCCAGTCGGCTGAGGAACCTATTAAAGGCATTCTTCATTTCTGTTACAGTGTTTAAAAATATGTATATTTTTATTGGGAAATCTTCACATGCATACAGTCCAACCATGGTATACAATCAGTGGCTCACTTTATCATCACGTAGTTGTGTATTCATCACTGTGATCATTTTTAGAGCATTTGCATCACTCTAGAAAAAGAAATAGAAAAAAAAAGTCATACATCTCATGCCCCTTAGCACTCCCTCTCATTGACCACCAGTATTCCCATCTACCCACTTTTTTTAACCTTTATTCCTCCATATGTATGCGTGTATGTGTGTGTTTATTGTGGTGAAAGTGACAGATGGGGGGCATGGGGGGCCCTAGCCCCTTTCCTTACCTCCAGCAGCTGTCTTGTGGCCCCTCCTTATTCTTTGATAGGCACACCTGATGTTTTCTGCAAAATGTTTCCAAAATGCAAATCTAACCCCCCCCTCCCCTGCACCGTCTGTGTTCTTAATCACTCAGCTCACAGCTCCCCTCAGCTGCTGGTCGATGGCACCTCTTTCACCCAGCAGACAAATTGCAGGCCTCTCTGTCATCTGCAGCTCAAGGGCAAACCCTTAAGGAAGCAAGAGTTCTGAGCAGCCAAAAAAAGTAATTGCTATGAAACCTCATGCACTCTCTCTCTCTTCTCCTGGAGCCACTAAGGGGTAGATCGAGGTGGTTGGTGGTGCCAGAGCAGTTGGCATCTCAGTAGGGGAGGTGGGCGTCTCTGGGAAAGGAGGTAGCAGCAGGGCAATTGAGCAAGTAAGTAAATATATTAGGAATAATGGAAGCCAAGACTTTCAGTATTGGGGAAGAGTTGCAAATATGGAAAGAAACAGAACTAAACACTGGTTTTGGATTATAACTGGAGGCTGTGGTGGTCTGAAGCTGTATATACCCCGAAGAACAAAGTTCTTAAATCTAATGCATTCCGGTGGGTGTGAACCTGTTGTCAGTGGGAATTTCTGAGGAGGCTGCTTCAGTCAAGGGGTGGTCCACTCTGTCAGGATGGGTCTTAATCCTGTTACTGGAGTCCTGTATAAGTGGAATGATTCTGATAGAAAGCCATGGAAGCAAGAAGCTGAATAGCAGCATATTCCAGAAGAGAAGAGACAGTATAAGCCACCTTGTGACATGCTAAGGGCCCAGAGCTGTCGGCTGCAGGCACCAGATGCCACCGCTCCAGAAAGAAAGCATCCCCTTGACTGTGCCAGTTTGATGCTTTATGTACTCCAGAAAATCACGTCCTTTAATCCTCACTCAGTATTGCTGGGTGGGTGCTTTTTTATTGTTCCTGTGAAGATGTGACCTGCCCAACTATGAGTGGTAACTTTTGATTAGGTGATCTCCATGGAGCTGTGTCTCCACCCATTCAAGGTGGGGTTGCTTCCTGGAGACCCTTAAGAGGGAACCATTTTGGAAAAAGCCTTAGAGCCACCAGAACCAACAGAGCCAACAGAACAGACTGAGCCCCTGAGAAGCCATTGGAGAAGCCTGGAGAGAAAGCTAGCAGATATTGCCATGTGCCTTTCCGGCTGAGAGAGAAACCCTGAACACCATCGGCCTTTTTGAGCCAAGGTATCATTCCCTGGATGCCTGAGATCAGACATTTTTATGACCTTGCCTTAATTTGAATATTTTCATGGGCTTAGAGCTGTAAACTTGCAACTTAATAAATTCCCCTTTTTAAAAGCCGTTTTGTTTCTGGTATATTGCATTCTGGCAGCTTGTAAACTAACACATTAATGATGTGTTGATTTAGACTATTTCCCAGTCTCAAACCATGGGTGAATAAGTCCCTGTTTTTTTTTTTTTAAGGTCAACCCATTTCATGGTATTTTCTTGAGCACCTTAGGAAACGAAAACAAAAGTATTTGTGTGGACTCAGTTTATATATGTATATATATAATTATTATATATAATTATATATATTACATTATATATAATTACATATATATAATGTAAGTATGAACGTTTGTGTGTGTACATACATACGCACAGACATGCATATTCCGTGGCTCTTTTCACTCACTGAGAGGACCTGGGAGGATCCTAGTAGCAATAAGCACACCTAGGTTTCAGATATTAGCTTCTAAAAACCATTTCCCACTAAAAGGAACCAGGGCTCCTTGGAGAAATGACTGATTCCAAGGCTGGGGCAGGAAAAGTGGAAGGTGGGGCTTGGACTAACTTACTGTGCCAGAAACCATACAGAATGATGGAGAAAGTCAAAAGGACATAAACTAGCTTGAAGGGCTTCCCACTGGCCTAATCTGGAACAATTTGAGCATCAAACTAAGTAATGATAGTAACAGTACCCCACTGAATAAAGTAGGAGACCTTGAGCCCAAACTGATGTAATTAAATGAATAAAATGAAAATTTGATGAGGAAGGGGATATTTGCAGTTTTAAAGTACTTCTCAAAGTACTTTGCAAAGGCAAAAAGAATTAACAAAGGGAATACAGAGGGGAAAAGGAATAACTTTGCAGTATTGAAGCTCACAGTGCTGCATGAACTGCTGATTAAAGCGAACATTACCAGTAATGAGACAAATGGAGATTGTCTGCTACCAGCTACAATGCGGTAAAGAGAACACAGCAGCACTTCTGTGATTCTTGCCCAAGGTTTATATCCTGAACCTAATCAGGAGCAAACATCAGACAAACCCAAACCGAGGGGGTTTCTACAGAATAACAGGTCTGTTATGTTCAATAGTGTCAAGGTCACAAAAGTCAAAGGAAAACTGAGGAATACTCTAGACTGATATAAATTAAAGAGGCCTGATAACTAAATGCAATCTGTGATTCTGAAATGGATCCATTGTGGCGAAAGGCTCTGTTGGGGCACCTGTCAACATTTGAGTGGGATTTGAGGATAAGATGGTAAGAATGTATCAGTATTAATTTCTTGATTTTGATATTTGTACTGTAACTATGTAGGATATTCTTATTTAGAGGAAATGTATAAGACCATATTTGGGTGGGATGGTATATTAAGTCAGTAAATTACTCTCTAATGATTCTTTGCATTGACTGTTCAACTTTGTTTGAAATTTTTTTTTAAACCACACACAAATATATATCTGTTACTCTCTTCAGTCAACTTCGGATTCTCAATTCCCTGGCAAAAGGAGATTGGAGCAGATGCTGCTTTCTATTGCCTGCCATTGATTTGTGAAATGGCCCTCCACAGCAGGATGACAGTTCTTTACACTATGTGTTTTGTAATTTGTGGTAGACTTTGATATGTTTTTATTTGTTCCTCCTTATGGAGGAGGCAGGGTTATTCTTCCCATATTTGAGATGATATCATGATGACTAAACTAATAATAATGGGCCACACTTATATAGAACATACAGTTTACTGGCCAGGCAGTAAATTGATTTTGATGAATGCTCATGGTTACCCTGTGTTGTAGGTGTGCTGTGATTACTCCATTTTATAGATGAGGAAACCAGGGCATAGAAAAGTTAACTCACTTCCCTAAGGTCACACAGCGCGAAAGTAGTGGAGCCGGATTCAGACTCCAGAAAGAGCCCTCGTCTTGTTTGCTGGGTTACGTTGCCTCGTGTTGACATGCCAAGAAATAGGACCACTTAGCTGGCGTGAGGGACTTTGTCCATGGCTGTTCGTCCACTTACTCATTGATTCAAGACATGGGTTTTGAGTGCCTGTGAATGCCAGGCCCCGCTGTAGGTGTTGGGGAGATGGGCACAGGGCAGCTGGAGCAGCTGACCTTGTGGCACCCGTATTCTCGTGGCGGTGAGTGGAAGGGCTGGATGTGAGGCCTGCCGCCTCGGCCGCAGCCTTCTCCGCCTCTGGAGCACAGGGAGGGGTGGCAGCTTGCTGGCCAATTGCCTGGTATTGCCTGCGCTCAGAGGTGCCCTTCTGTTGCCTCTTGCAGGTCGGCTGGTGGGTGCGCTGGATGCAGTGCTGGACTCCAATGCCCGGGTTGCTCCATTTCGAATCCTGCTTCAAGTTCCCGGGTCCCAGGTTTATTCCCCCATAGCATGTGGTGAGTTACTGAACGGATCAGACGTTTACTGGGCCGTAGCCACTGGTGAGTTCTGTTCCAGCCGGAACATTCCAGACTTCCAGGTCTACGCATGCTACGTATCTGCATGTCCTTGAAGCTGCAGGTAACCCCTTTGAGAACCTCGTCTGCTTTTATGAGCTGTTTTTGTTCTTTTTTTTTTTTCCTTAACCATTAAAAGCACATAAAGGCTTGGGCACGTCAGGCTTCTGATGAGCGTGGCGTCCCTGGGGCTCACTTGTCCTTGAGTATGGACCAGGGTGTTCCCTCCACCTTGTATCTGATGTCACACATGTTCTTGGGGGCACTACAGCATTGTCCTGGCATGGGGGGGTGCCCGCGGGCAGCGTCTAACTTTGGCAGCTCTGCCTTTGCACTGAGGGAGCATCTTGTGCCACCAGCCTGTCCTCGGGGTGCTGTCCTTCCTGCTGGGCAGCAGCTGTGCTCCACCCATGGCTCAGATGCCACCAGAGCCAGGAATCCCTGCATCCCAGCAGTCCCCTTCTACCAAAACACAACCCAAATGGGTCTTTTTCAACTATACAAGTAATAAAATGCTCACCTTCCAGAAATTAAAAAATAGATAACATGGAACAAAAATTACCTGCAACCCTAAATCTAGTGCTAAAGAGGATTTCCCCATATGCACAAAGAGGTTTTTTTAGTTTGGTTTTGTTATTTATCTCTTAACATTTTATTAGCTACCATAAACTGTCAGCAGTACCTCACATTCTTTAACACTGGATCCCCACCCCACACCAGGAAAATACAGAATGGTGCAAAGAGAAAAAAATCACATCCATATCCCACCATCCAATATTAACCACTGTTAACATCTTGGCATTTTTGTTTCTAGTCTATTTTGTTTCCTTTTTTTTTTAAATTTAGATAAATTATTCTGTGCATGTATAAAATGACAAAAATGTTGCATGCTCAATATAAAGAACTTAAAGAAAAGGATCAAGAAGAAAATATCTATTGCCCCAAATCCTAGGCACCCAAGTCATCTCTTTTCACACGAGGTGGCCATCATTCCAGATGAATTTCCAATGCACAGGGAGAGTTAGGAAGATGGACAGGAGACTTTTATAAAAATGTGCTCCTCCACCAATGCTGTTTCACAATTAGAGTATTATATTTACTTGAGTTCGGTAAAAGGAAAGAAGCTGAAGTAAAACCAAAGAAATGTTAAATCGCAAACAGATGTTTCTTCAACACAAGAGAGATTACTTTCTAAAAGGCTCATCTAAGGTTAAGAGATTTTGAAAACATTACAAAGTTAGAATCATGGCTTTTAAGAAAGAGTGTTTATTTCTGATCACGTTCACTGACAAGCAGCATCCTGTTCTTCCCCCTTTCTCCCCCAGCTCTCATTTTAAAAAAATTATTAAATTTACGTTTAATTCCCATTCTGTTCAGTAATCATACTTTCCATCCTCATCGGGCTCAATTCTCTACTTAAACTGATTAAGTGCTTCATGTGACTTTTCCACTCCAGAATCTATATTTTGGTTTGTCTCTTAATTGTCTGGATTTCCTGCTTTTCCCCCCAGTAATGTCTAGTGAGTATGGTCTTCTCCGAATGTTTTCAGGTTTGAAACGCTTGCCTCTTGCTTTTGGACTTGGGTGACACCTGAGCTGGGTGTTTGTCTTTGGTCAGTCTCTAGAGGTCGATGACAGTGGCTCCGAGATCTTCTGTTTCCTCGTGAAGGCAGCAGCTGGAGACATCTAAGCGAGTCTGATTTTCTTCCTTTGGTGAGGGATTTGCTTTTTCTGCATATAACTCTGACTTTATCATTGATGGTTAGTAACTTGATTAGAATCTGCTATTTCCTCAAGCACACGGTATTGAAATTTTCTAGAACATGATGTGCTCTTTGAATCTGCAGATTGATTTCTTTTATCGTTTCAGGAAACTTTCTTATTATAACTTTTTTGTACATAGTATATTTTAAAAAGTCATTTCATTTGTTGAATTTTCCACTTCAAGAGCACCAGTGATCTTTATGTTGAATCACTGTTGCCTGCTTTTCGTTTCCGTCTGTCTGTCATTATCTATCTCTTTTCGTCTTTAGTTTCCATGATGTTCACCACCTGTTTTTCTCAGTCAGTAATTCACTTTTCTGCAGTATGTTCTGTACCTTGCTGTTTTTAATTATTTATCGATTCTGTTGTGATGCTGTTTTGATTCATTTTCTTGGGTCTCCAATCTCCCTTTTCATCTCACTCTGCTATTTCATCATCTCCCCTCTGAGCTCTTGCTTTATTAGCTTCGTGTTATTGTTTTGGAGTGTGAGTGTTTGTGAGAATCTCCTTTTCTTTCTTGAGTGTTCTGTTTTCTAGGAGAGACATGTCTTTGGAACACTTTTCCCCACCGGTTCTCCATGCCCTGCTGCTGGGTGGGTGCTTTGATGCAGAGCTCCTTTCTTTCACTTGCTTGTGCCTGGGCACCCTCTTCCTGGATATCCTGTTTGCGCTAACACGGCGAGTGTGGCTCTTTCTTCCTATCGGATCCAAGACTGCTTTCTCTCTAAGCCTTAGTTTGAGGGATGGGCATTTTTCCTTTCATCCATTTTCTGTGGCCTGGGGAAATGGTGGGAGGACACTTGAGCTGCCAGAAGCTGTATTCTTGGTTGGGATGCCTGCGCTGTTTTCCCTTTTCTGAGAATGTAGCTTTCTGTCCTAAGGGTCCCCCTCCGGCGTGGAGGGGCGTATGTGGTCTATTCCCAGGGGCCCCCGTGGCCTTCAGATGGTCTCAGTTCCATACGGCGCCCTCTGGCCCTTGCAGTGTCACCAGATAGTAATTGAGCCTCTGCCACGTTCTGGGGCCTGTCCTTAGCATAGGGGACACAGCAGTCAGTAAGGTTGACCATCCCCGCGGACGTGGCACTCACTGGCCAGAGGCCGGAAGCTAGCAAGCCCGGGTGCCCCGAAACAGAGGAGAGCGTTTGGGAGACGGAGACTGCGGGGGAGGGCAGAAGGGGGGAGAGGCCGCTGGGGAGGGTGGAAGGGGGGAGAGGCCGGAAGGGGAGGGCGGAAGAGGGGAGAGGCCGGAAGCGGGGGGGGGGGGAGGAAGTGGAAGGAGGAAGCGGAAGGGGAGGGTTGACTTAGGGACGCCTGGGAGCCCGGCTCCTCAGAGAGTTTGGCGCGCTAGCAGAGGCCCACGTAAGTGAGACCAGATGGCGAGGTTGCGGCGCCCGAGTTCACTTGCTGCCGCCGCCCGAGGTCGGTGTCTGCGGGCCCCGGCCAGGGTGACGCCTGTGTTCGCGCTGCAGGCCTGGCTACCCAGCGGTTGGGTGGCCGTGGCGGGCTGAGAGGGGTGCTCAGGTTTGGAGGTACAGCAGACACGGCTGTCCTCCTGGTGGACCCCATGTGGTGGGGCGGAGCACAGGCCATATTCCCTCTCCATCTTTTTCCTGGACCACTTTTCCCCAGACTGGAGAGTAGGTCTTGCTCTAGATTTGAGGCTTTTATTGGAAATATTGGGGTTTTGTCTCCCCGCCTGTTTGTCTTCTGGGGAGCCAGCAGAGTGGGGGTGTGGGAGCATGGCTGCTCCTTCCTGGACCTCCATTTTCCCAGAACCCCACAATGCCCAGTCGGGGCTCCCAGGAGCACTTTGAGGCCTAGCAAACTCCTGCAGTTCTTCAGGCTGCACAGCCTTCAGTCCTGTGCCTCCATTGCAGTTTACTAGTTGCTTAATTGATTCCAACTTTTCAGTATTTTAGAAACTTCAGTGAGTGCGGGCCACGGTGGCTCAGTGGCAGAGTTCTTGCCTGCCGTGCTGGAGACCTGGGTTTGATTCCTGGTGCCTGCCCATACGAAAAAAAAAAAAACCAACTTAAGTGAGTACCCTTGTGCTTGCATTTTTGTGCACACTTCTCAGTCTTCAGAATGCATTCATTTGAGATGTCTGGGGCAGATGTGTGCCTGGTGTCAGAAATTTTGTGGTGAGGGAGAAGCAGTGCAGTCTTCTTTCCCTGGGCAACAGAGGATGGTGGAAATGACACGTGCAGGTGGGATGAGCGCTTGGAAGGCTAGGGGCCAGGACGGTTGGAGAGCCCATAACAGGAAGTGGAGCTGCTCCCTCCACGCAGGCTGTGTTTATAATGCTTTCTAAATATGTTACCAAGTTATCCCCAGTGAAGGTTGCACTACCTTCTCCTCTCGCCACCCCCTGCACGGCACCAGAGTCCTGTGCAGGCTGAGTTCCCAAATGCATCCTTCTTTTGAGCCAAAATCTACTTCCTGGAGTTTCCATTCGGCTAGATTTTCGCCTCAGGCAGTTGTGCAGATGCTTCACTTTCTTCTGTCACCTTGTCCCCAAGGCCCTGAGAGTTAGGGATTCTTCTTTTCATCTGATTTTTCTTTGATTGGGGCAGAGAGAATAGTGAGGATATTTCTGTCTTGAGCCTGTGGTATTGATTTAGATACTTAAGCCTCTTCTGGGAGTTTCTTTGGTATGTTGGCCCTGTGCCATCAGCTCTTCCATAGTTAATATTTCATTGTGTCTTGAGCCCTGAGAAATGGCCCTACCCTGGGTGTCGAGCTCCAGATAGAGCCCATACAAGACCAGGAGGGGATGGGCATGGGGAGGGTGGCCGGGAGATGGGTGATGTCTTCACTGGCCTTAGGCTGCAAGCCGGGCAGTGTTGGGAGACGTGGAGAGCCTTTGAGGATACCTGCTTTTTTGTTTTTCATTTTATAAGTAGATGTGGAGGAGATAGGGATAGATGATTTTTGGCATCAGCAATATTATTTTTGGACAAAAGAGGTCCATGGATATCTGATTTCTCTGGAGAAGGGTTCCTCTGTGAGGGAGTGGCTGGGAATTACTCAGGAGGTGGTGAACACAGGGAGTGCCCGTCACTAAGGGCCACACACAGTGGTGCCCTCGGGGCCTGCCCTGACCGCCCTCTGGCCGCCGCCCCTCGGCACCTAAAGGACTGCTCTTTGACTTGAGTTTTGCGTGCATGGCCAGTTAAAATAAAGCTGATGTCCTGCCCTTCACCAGACCTCCAGTGCCCAGGACAGAGCCCACGGGTAGTAGCAGCTCTCAGGAAGCCATTCACAGGGGACTGAGCTGCAGCAGAGGGGAGGCCCATAGAGGGGAGGTTCACAGGGGGAGAGGAGGTTCACACAGTGGGTGGACCACAGTGGGGAAGGTCCGCAGGGGAGGGGAGACCCACAGCCAGGGAGGACCACAGCGGGGGAGGAGGAGGAGGAGGCCCACAGAGGAGGGGGACCCCAGAGTGGGGAGGCCCACAGGCGGGGAGACCTACAGCAGGGGAGGACCACAGTGGGGGAGGATCACAGGAGGAAAGGAGGAGGCCCACTGGGCTGGGGGCGGGAATTACAGGGAGGACTTCTGTGGTTCTTTGTGGTAAGCAGGACAGGGATGTCCCAGGGCAGGGCCGTCTTAAGCCACCATGACCAAGGAGCCAGGAAGATTTATAAGCCTGGGCTTTGCTTTCTTTTTTAAATGAGGTGTATAGTGATGGTGAGTAGCACAGCAGAGTCCCAGGGTAGTGTCAGGAGAGGAGGAGAGAGAGAGGGTAGAGGCAGAAGAGTGAGTTAGTAGAAGTGAGGTTGTGGGGCCAGGAGGGGAATCTTCAAAGTCTCTGTGTGTATGTAAATTTTAAGATTTGGAAAACAAAAAACCATCGTTTTGAAGTTACAAAGAAAAATAAAGGAAGATGCGATTTTTTGGCTTATCAAAATGTGGCATATATTTTAAATAATTAAGAATCACAGGAATTGTACTTTCCAGTAAAAAACAGAACAGAACCTCCTTTCCTTTCCCATACTTTGCTCATACCATCTCATGCCTAGTAGTTGTAATAATCCGGCATGGGGGGTGGTGCGCCCTCCCTGCAGAGTGCTCTGCCTGGCATCTCTCCTCCCTGCCCTTGGCAGGCCCTTTTATTTCCTCATATTCTTCATCACTGTTTGCTTTGTCTTTGGAGAGAGGGAATTTTATTACGGGAGGAAGTGTTCTGGGGTTGATCAGATCAGTATCTTGTTGAACTTTGTGGCTGGGTCTCGAGGCTGTGCCAAAGCAGATCTTTTTCCAGGAACAGAACTCACAGTGCATGCCAGGACAGCCCGGGGCAGCTGAGCAGGGACAGCCTGCAACTTTGCGGGGTCAACCCCAAAGGGCCTGCGGGGTGAGCTAGCACACTTGTTTTTGGTAGCTTGGGATTTCCTTAGAAAAACAGCCGCCGGAATTTTCCACGTGGGTTTGTGTCCAGAGATGTTTGGGGGGTGCCACGGCTAACAGAGCTGCTGTTGCCAGGTTCTTGCTATTTTAAATAAAGTGGCTTTGCATGTGTGCAGAGAAGGAGCACACCGAGGGTGCCTTGCGCCAGGACGTTGCTTATGGCTATTTGAGAAACACCTCATTTTTAGGCCTAATGAATTTTGAGGTCAAAATGGGTATTTAAAAAGATTGTTTTTAAACCCTGAAGAATCACCCTTTTGTCTGTTATTTACAAGTTGCCTAACTTCTGCATAGAGCTTGACTCATTTAACAAAAGGTATCTCTGAGAAGAGGTCTTAGCAAACATCTAGTCTAATCCCTTTCGTTTTATTTAGTAGATGAGGAAATGACACAGATGGGCCTCAAAGTAAGAAGATTTCGGTAAATAACATTTTATGAAAAGTCAGATGATGGCCGCTGGGACCCCGGTGTGTGAGGCCGGACCGCGGGTGGAGTGTGCACGTCCCCTGCCAGTTCTGGCGAGTGCTTGGCTGCGAGTGCTTGGCTGCCGTGTGCTGCAGCCAGGTGGCAGCTCTGCGCACCCTGGGGGACCTTCCAGGCCGGCTTGGTGTCTGGCTGCGCGTTCAGCATGCCAGAGCTGAGGGCATCGGAACCACTTGGGGCTGGGAGTGATCTGATAAAAAAAAATACTAATAAGAAAAGTGAGGGAGTGAAGTTCTTTTTGCCCTGTTCCAAAGAGCCCTGTTTTCCTATCTGACTAACTTAAATGTGGGTTTTCTATAAGATTTACATTCCTCATAGATAGGGGTTATATATCCAAGTTTATGTGTGCTTTGTTAAGATGTGGTTTTAGTATCTATTTTTTTATTATGAAGATTTTTCAAACATACCCCACAGTAGTGAAGATGGAATAAATAGAACCCCCCACTTTTCACAAGGACCCTCGGAGTTGAGGCTTTGCCAACCTCTCCTTCCTCTCTCCTCCTCCCGGCCTTTAGACCTTGTGAAATTGCCCCGCACATGGTTCAGTAACCCTCTCTAGCAAATACGGCCATTCTTCTAGAGCTGCAGGGACGTCACCAGACTGAGACGGTGATTCCTTGGATTCTCTGCTCTGTCCCGACTGGGACTTGCCTGCCAGCTTCCCAGATGCCTTCATAGATCTGGTTTGTTCTGTTCGGGATTCTCATGCCGCAGTTAGGGTTGTGTATCCTCTTTCCCCACACGTGTGTCACGCTCCTGTTGAAGAAACCAGGTCACTGTGTAGAAGGTTCCCCATGCCACATTTGTCTCTTTCTATCCCCAAAGTGTCATTTAACTCATTTCTCTGTCCTTCCTTTTTCCTAAAAACTGGAAATTATTTGTAAAGTTTCAGTTAAATTCAGGTTCAGCACTTTTTAGGAAGAGTACTTAATAGGTGGTTCCATATTTTATATTGCATGGTATTGGAAGGCATGTATCATCTGAGTCTCTTAGCGATCCTGAGATGAATGAGTTCAGAGGTGACAGCCTCCACTGCAGCTTGTCCCCTATTAACCTTTCATCTAGTGGTTTTATCATTGCTTTCTACCCAGATCACAAAACAGTGATCTTCTGTTTCTATCAGTCCTTCCAGAATTGTCCGCTTGAGTTATCTGTGTAAAAGAAGTTAACCCTGTCAACTAGGGCTTTTTGTCACCATTTAGGAGCAGTAGGAAAAATGCTTAATTTTCTCCTCTCATTGCCTTTTGCTAGTGGAGGGAGTGGTGCCCTGATTTCTGCAGTGGGAACCAGTGAATTATTTTTTGTTTTGTTTGGCTTTTTCTCCCTCCCTTCTTATTTTTAGTATCATGTAGTAGTTAGGTCCAGGTGGTGATGCCCAGTTGTTCTGTCCCTGTGGACTTAAATCATCAGCATGTGAAATTCATCAGTGACTGAATACATCTGTGGTGGGCTAAGGGGAGTGCCTTCCCTGATGAGTGACATTTAATTTAATTAGCTGAAGTCTTAAAAGGAGAAATCGGAGAGAGTGGATGCTCACACCCAGACTTTTGGAGGTGCTGGAGGGACACGCCCAGGGAAGGCCAATAGAGGCCAGAAGCCAGGAGGGAAGGCGAGGGGACGTGACGGTGTGCCTTCCCACGTGATGGAGAAACCCAAATGAGAGCCAGCTGCCTTTCCTCTGCGAAACTGTAACTTTGTGACTGAGTAAATCCTTTTCTTAAAACCAGTCCATCTCTGATGAATTGCATTCTAGTAGCATTGGTAAACTGAAGCGTACCTTTTTAAGTCAAGGTTTTTCCTCCCATCATTTTAATACACAAATCTTCAAACCTTCAAGCTATTGAGATAATTATACAGTGAGCACTGAAAGCCAAGGGTTTTTATATATGTTCTGTGTGTTTCAGTTTCTCGCTAGTCTTGTTGATATTCAGATTATGCCATCTTCTGCCAGTTCATACCCCTGCCTGATACCCCTCTGCGTTTTTCTCTTGCCCCCATTAATCTTTGAGTGCTTCTGGCAGATGAAGTATTAAATACTGATCTTATTCCTTTCCTGTGTCCTGTCTGTGATCAGCGGTGCCCTGGTCTCTGGCAGCTCTCTGTTACTGGCCATCACAGCTGCTGAGGCTTTTCTAGTGAGTATGAGCTAGAAAGTGGCTTGTAGCTTCTTTGGGTAAAAGCTTTGAAAAAGCCTTCCAACTCACCTGTAAAACTACAAGGTTTTGGTCAGGCCAGGTGGCTTAGCAGGCAGAGTTATAGCCTGCCATGCCAGAGACCTGGGTTCGATTCCCAATACCTACCCATGCAAAAAACCCCACAAAGCTACAGAGTTATGCCTTTTTGAAAGGATGTATATCCCCTAGAAAAGCCATGTTTTAATCTAAATTCCATTTCATAAAGGCAGAATAATCCCTATTCAATACTGTATGTTTGAAGCTGTAATCAGATCATCTCCCTGGAGATGTGACTTAATCAAGAGTGGTTGTGAAATTGGATTAGGTGACGACATGTCTCCACCATTTGGGTGGATCTTGATTAGTTTCTGGAGTCCTATAAAAGAGGAAACATTTTTGAGAAAGAAGAAGATTCAGAGAGAGCAGAGAATGCTGCAGCACCATGAAGCAAAGAGTCCATCAGCCAGCATTTTGGAGATGAAGAAGGAAAACACCTCCCGGGGAGCATCATGAAACAGGAAGCCAGGAGAGAAAGCTAGCAGATGACACTGTGCTCACCATGTGTCCTTCCAGCTGAGGGAGAAAACCGTGACTGTGTTCACCATGTCCTTCTTGGATGAAAGAGAGACCCTGAACTTCATCAGCCTTCTTGAACCAAGATATCTTTTCCTGGATGCCTTTGATTGGCCATTTCTATAGGCTTACTTTAATTGGGACATTATCTTGGCCTTAGAACTATAAGCTAGCAACTTATTAAATTCTCCTTTTTAAAAGCCATTCTCTTTCTGCTATATTGCATTCTGGCAGCTAACAAACTAGAACAGGGTTTTAATGTAAACTTTGATTTTGTATTCGTATTCTTCTTACATTGAAAATCTTAGTTTCTAATAGCAGTCATGTAATTATAATAAATGTAGATATATAATACATCATAATGTATGCATACATTATCTCAAAATAAGACCATTATTGCTACTAACAATAAGAGTATTAAACAAAATGTAAGTTGTTGTTGTTATAATATATTTAACTAAGGATATCTGGTCAAAATACTGTTTAAAATATAATACTTTTTCTGTAATTATTTTGATAATGTGATAAATAGGCTTATCCATTAAAAAAAATTGTTAGGGATTGCTTTTTTCTCTTACTGATTTAACTTAATATTCAGAAGATATAAAACACCTTCGTGAGTAAAACCTATAAAATAAGGTAGTTGTAGAGAAGCTGTACTTCCATCTCTTTTCCTCTCCCTCAGTTCCTTCCCTCTGCCATAACTAACCTTGTCTTATTTTTTTGGCTTGGCCTTCTACTGTTTTGTTTTGCAGATGCAAACACATATATAATAGGTCTTCCCTCCTTTCTTTCATAAAGATCACATATTTTTTTTCTGTGCTTTGTCTTTTTAAATTTTCATTAGAGCCTGAAAATCATTCCATCTCAGAGTGTAGAGATTAGCTCTTATTCAGCTTCCATGGTGTAGAAGTACCATGTTTATTCAACCCAAACCCTATTTGGGTCACTTTCTACCTTTCCCCATGACTGATGCCCCCAGCAAATAGCCTGATACAGAAATCATTTTGTGCTTTTACCAGTGAATCTTTGGGATAGATTTCTTAATGTGGGATTGCTGGATCAAAGGGTAAATGCATATGAAGTTTTTTATTTAGATAGTGCTAAATTCCTCTCCCTACGTTTGTGTCTGTTCTAGTTTGCTAGCTGCCGGAATGCCATATACCAGAAATGGAATGGCTTTTAAAAGGGGGAATTTAATGAGTTGCTAGTTTGCAGTTCCAAGGCCAAGAAAATGTCCCAATTGAAACAAGTCCATAGACATGTCCAAATTAAGGCATCCAGGGAACAATACCTTGGTTCAAGAAGGCCAACGACGTTCAGCGTTTCTCTCTCAGCTGGAAGGGCACATGGCGAACATGGCGGCATCTGCTGGCTTTCACGTGGCTCTATCAAAAAGGAACTCTCTCCCAAATGTTTCCTCTTTTAAAGGATTCCAGTAAGCAACTCCACCTTCAGTGGGTGGAGACACACCTCCATGGAAATCATCTAATCAGAAGTTACCACCCACAATTGGGTGGGTCACATCTTCATGGAAACAATTAAAATGCTCCCACCCAGCAATATTGAATGAGGATTAAAGGGCATGGCTTTTCTGGGGTCCACCACAGATTCAGACTGGCACAGGGTCATATTGTTTTTTAAAGTTCCTATTAGCATTTATGAACATACTTCTTCTCCTGGTATTTCCATCAGATATGTTATCAAACTTGGGGGTTTTTGACCATCCTGTGAGGTAGGGTGTGGTGTGTCAGTATAATTTTAATTTGCATTCCTCTAATCATGAGGGAGTTACACATTTTTCATATTTAAGGGCTGTTTTCAGAAACTCCATATTCATGTCCTTTGACCATTTTTTTCTTTTTTTTTTTAAATTTATTTATCAATTAAATTTAACAAATGTAATAAAACATTAACATAGATAATCAGTAATTTACAATATCATCACTTAGTTGCATATTCATCATTTCTTAGAACATTTGCATCCATTCAGAAAAAGAAATAAAACGAAAACAGAAAAAAAAGATTATACCTACCATACCCCTTACCCCTCGCATTCACTGATCGCTAGCATTTCAAACTAATTTAGCAAATTTTAACATTTGTTCCCCCTATTATTTATTTTTATTCCGTATGTTCTTGTTTGTTGACAAGGTAGATAAAAGGAGCATCAGACACAAGATTTTCACAATCACACAGTCACATTGTGAAAGCTATATCATTATTCAATCATCCTCAAGAAACAAGGCTACTGGAACACAGCTCTACATTTCCAGGCAGTTCCCTCCAGCCTCTCCATTACATCTTGAATAACAAGGTGATATCTACTCAGTACGTAAGAATAACCTCCAGGATAACCTCTCAACTCTGTTTGGAATCTCTCAGCCATTGACACTTTGTCTCATTTCACTCTTCCCCCTTTTGGTTGAGAAGGTTTTCTCAATCCCTTGATGCCGAGTTTCAGCTCATTCTAGAGTTTTTCTCAAGGCCTTGATGAATTTCTTTTTAATTTAGTGATTTTTCCCCCCTTAATTTTCAGATACTCCATATAAATCCGTGATATCTGCTATATATTATATATTGGGAATATCTGACGTTTGAAAGTACACATTTTTGTTTTTTGGTCACTTTGTTCTTGGCATGCTGTGCTATGCAACGTTTTTAAATTTATTTTATTTTCTTTGGTGGAAGATTTGGAACTCCTTTCTTTTATGGTTTGTGATTTTGAATCGTAGTTAGGAAGGGATTCCCGTTTCAAGTTACAGAGGAATTCGTCCATCTTTTCTGCAGGCACTTGTAGGCTGATTTTTTTTTCTTTCTTTCTGTACTTTAAAGATACCAGTCTGTATCTTCTGGCTTGATTGGTTTCTAATGAGAAGGCTGCTGCCGACCTTTAATGGTTCTGTAAATGTTTTTTTTTTCTTCCTCATGCAAAAACGCTTTTAAAATTTGTACATTTACTCACTATTATTATATACTCTAGGCATTCCTAGATTATACCATCTCAATCTTTAATGTCTATCTTTCTTTCTGATTTCATTTGTGCCACTAGTCCTCCTCTCTCTTATCATTCTCATGTGCAGCTTCATTCAGTGTTTTAACATAATTATATTACAGTTATGTAGTATTGTGCTGTCCATTTCTGAGTTTTTTATATTCAGTCCTGTTGCACAATCTGTATCCCTTCAGCTTCAATTACCCAATATCTTACTCTATTTCTGTCTCCTGGTAGTCTCTGTTACCAATGAAATATTCCAAGTTTATTCACTAATGTCAGTTCATATCAATGAGACCATACAGTATTTGTCCTTTTGTTTTTGGCTAATCTCACTCAGCATAATGTCCTCAAGGTCCATCCATGTTGTTACATACTTCATAACTTTATTCTGTCTTAAAGCTGCATAATATTCCATCATATGTATATACCACAGTTTCTTTAGCCACTCCTCTATTGATGGACATTTTGGTTGTTTCTTTCTCTTTGCAATTGTAAATAATGCTGCTATAAACATTGGTGTGCAAATGTCCATTTGTGTCTTTGTCCTTATGTCCTTTGAGTAGACACCTAGCAATGGTATTGCCGGGTCTTATGGCAATTCTATATTCAGCTTTTTGAGGAACCGCTAGACTGCCTTCCACAGCGGTTGCACCATTTGACATTCCCACCAACAGTGGATAAGTGTGCCTCTTTCTCCACATCCTCTCCAGCACTTGTCATTTTCTGTTTTGTTGATAATGGCCATTTTGGTGGGTGTGAGGTGATATCTCATTGTGGTTTTGATTTGCATTTCTCTAATGGCCAGGGAAGTTGAGCATCTCTTCATGTGCCTTTTAGCCATTTGTATTTCCTCTTCTGAGAAGTGTCTGTTTAAGTCTTTTTCCCATTTTGTAATTGGATTGGCTGTCTTTGTGTTGTTGAGTTGAACAATCTCTTTATAAATTCTGGATACTAGACCTTTATCTGATATGTCGTTTCCAAATATTGTCTCCCATTGTGTAGGCTGTCTTTTTACTTTCTTGATGAAGTTCTTTGATGTGCAAAAGTGTTTAATTTTGAGGAGTTCCCATTTCTTTCTTTCTTCAGTGCTCTTGCTTTGGGTGTTAGGTCTATAAAACAGAAGAAAATATAGGGAAATATAAATCTAATACTTGGAGGTGGTTTTATGGTTCTGTAAATATTGTCTCATCTTTTTATCACTGTTTTTTATGAATCTGATTATCATGTGCAGCATAGTGTGAGGTTTTTTGTTTGTTTTGTTTTAACTTTTTATTGTATAGTATAACATATATACAAAGCAAAGAAATAAAAAAGCAATAGTTTTCAAAGTATTCTTCAGAAGTGGTTACAGGACAGATCCCAGAGTTTGTCATGGGCTACCATATAGTCCTCTCAGATTTTTCCTTCTAGCTGCTCCAGAACATGGGAGGCTAGCGGGCTTAAATACTTAATCATCACAACTGACTTTTTTCCTTCTTTTTTTTTTTTTGCGAACAATAACATATATACAAAAAGCTATAAATTTCAAAGCACAGCACCACAGTTAGTTGTAGAACATATTTCAGACTTTGACATGGGTTACAATTTCACAATTTTAGGTTTTTGTTTCTAGCTGCTCTGAAATATGGAGACTGAAGGAGATATCAGTTTAATGATTCAGCATTAGTATTCATTTGTTAAGTCCTATCTTCTATGTATAATTCTACCATCACCTTTTATCTTTTGATATCTCTCTTTGGGGTTGTTTGGGCTATGGCAATTCTA
This sequence comes from Tamandua tetradactyla, assembly GCF_023851605.1. NCBI lineage: Eukaryota > Metazoa > Chordata > Mammalia > Pilosa > Myrmecophagidae > Tamandua > Tamandua tetradactyla. Next base: position 6,677,095 of record NC_135343.1, on the reverse strand, counting down.
AGTTTTTGATAATGGAAGGGTCTGTCACTAATATGGGGTTGGGAGATGGATCTGTCTGATGTTCTGGAGAGGCTGGGCTAGGTTTCAGGACTTATCTGGACCAGAGACCCATCTGGAGTTTGTAGGTTTATGGAAAGTTACTCTAGTGCCTGGAACCCTTGTGGAATCTTATGTATTGCCCTAGGTGTTCTTTAGGATTGGCTGGAATGGTCTTGGTTGGGGGTTGGCAGGTTATGATAGGTAGCAAGGTCTGCCTGAAGCTTGCATAAGAGCAACCTCCAGAGTAGCTTCTCAACTCTATTTGAACTGTCTCTGCCACTGATACTTTATTAATTACAATTCTTTCCTCCCTTTTCGTCAGGGTGTGATTGTTGATCCCACAGTGCCAGGTCTGGATTCATCCTGGAGTCATCTCCCATGTCACCAGGGAGACTTTCACCACTGAAGTCATATCCCACATAGGGGGTAGGGCAGTAATTTCACTTATGGAGTTGGGCTTAGAGAGAGTGAGGCCACATCTGAGCAACAAAAGAGATCCTCCAGAAATAACTCTTAAGCATACCTATAGGTAGTCTAAGCTTCTCCACTACCTACATAAGCTTCACAAGAGTGAGCCTCATGATCGAGGGTATGGCCTATTGATTTGGATATCCTGATGGTAAGGCTTAATAGTTCCGTATATTCTTTCTCTCCTTCCTCTGGAGACTTTGTCAATACTTTTTGGTTATCTGCTTAGTATACTCTAGGATGTATCCAGGCATTGCAGTAATCTATACAGGATTAAAGGATCTCTTTCTTATTCTGTGCTTCCTGTGTTTCAGTTGTTCAAATGAGCTATACAGATAGGTTGAATTAGATTATGCGCTACAGAAAATTCCAGTTCTAGACCAAATAAGCCTTTCTTCCACTGGTCTCAAAGAGTATGTGTGGTTCTAAAATATAGACACTATCTTCCTTACCCATATGTTCTGAATTACTTTGACCCCAACTTGTTCGGCTTCGTTCTTATCTCTAAATATCAGGTTACATATATAAAAAATAGCCTTTCAAAATTCAGAAATAATCACCACTCTGGAATTAATGTGTCTCTCTAAAAGTTTACAAACTAGGCCCCTGTTTTCTTATAAGCATTTTCTAAAGGTGACCATACCATTTTTGTTTTTTTGTTTCTGGCTTATTTTGTCTCACTAAATGTCGTATGTGTTCATTCACATTGTTGCATGCCTCATGACATTGTTCCTTTTTGTTGCAGCACAACCTTCGTTCATAAGTATGCACTGTCTTTCACCAGTCTACTTCTCCATCATTGCATCCTTCAGCCACCTCCATTCATCAGGCATCATGTAGAAGACCCAAAATCCCCAGTCCATCAACATTCTCAATTTTAGATAATTTCATTGTTCCCAAGAGACAGAAACCAATAAACACACCCTCGCCAAATAGAAAATCTAAGCCTCCTCTTAACTCTTGTCCCTCACCCCATTATTTACCTTTGCTATTACTGTGTTAGTGCTGATGGTTTCCTTTTGAACATAGTTCATAGCACGCAATAGCAGTTTTTCCCCTGTACCCTGCACTTAAACACTCTTTGTACAAGAATCATATCTTTGAAGTAATTCTTACAAGAACTCATTCGTAGTTCTAGTGTGAATCCATGGGATACGTAGGTCTATACCACACCTCATAGTGTGGTTTTTCTTCATACTTTTCTTCTTGAGATGTATTGACCTTCTTGCATCAGTGTTTACAGTTTTTATCAAATTTGAAAAAATTTAGCCATTATTTCTTCACATATTTTTTTCTGACTGCCCCATTTTTTCTGGGACTCCAGTTAATCATCTTTGTTATTGTTCCACAGCTCAGATGCTGTGCTCCTTGTTTTTATTAATCCTTTTATCTCTGTGTTTCTCATTTTAGATAGTTTCTGTTATGTCTTCACATTTACTAATCTTTTCTCGGCAATGTCTAATATATTTTTAATCTCATCCAATGTATTTTTTATTTCAGATACTGTATTTTTCACCCCTAAAGGTTTGAATTGTGTCTTTTTTATATCTTTATCTGCTACCCAACTCATGCATTCCTCTACCTTTTTTTTTGTACATATGGAGTATATTTATAATAGCTCTTTTAATGTCCTTGCTTACTAATCTATGCCATTTCTGGGTCTGTTTCTATTGGTTAATTTTTCAATTTGACTGTAGATCAAATTTTCCTGGTTCTTCATGGCCTGGTAATTTTTTATTTGACGCTAGACATTTTGAATTTTACATTGTTGGGTGCTGTTTTTTATTTTTTTTTAATTTAATTTAATTTTTACTGTTCCTTTTACTATTTTGAGGATTTGTTTTGGAATGTAGTTAAGTTGCTTAGAGTATCTTCACTCATCTCAAACTTGTTTTTAAGCTTTTTTAGAGCTAATTTGTTGTCACTACTGAGGCAGTATCCTTCCACGGTACTCTACTCAATGCCCATTTTTTAGGAGGTCTTTTCATGCCCAGCCTTTGGGGACACAGGTCATTCTCAGCTATATGAGGGCTCCAGAGACTGTTCTCCATGCTCTTTTTGATGGTTCTTCCCCTGGCCTAAGAGATTTCCTCACATGCTTGCATGTGTCATTCCTTAACCGAGACGATTTGAGGGTCCTCTCTGCAGAGACCCAGTGCTGGCTGTGTGTGTGGACCTAGTCTCTGGCACTTGGCCCCGAAATTCTGACTGCTTTGGCTTCCTTGGAGTCCAGCCTCTGTCTCCCCCACTCAGGACCGCTGGGCTCTGTTGAAGTCTTTCTCTTTGCATCACAGTCTGGAAACTACAGGAAGTGAACAGGGGGCTGTTTGGGTGCACCTCATTTTTTCCCTTTCTCTCAGGGACAGTGACTTGTATTGTCTGTCTAATGGTGTCTTAAAACTGTTGTTTCATGTGTTTTGTGTGGTTTCTAGTTGTGTAGGGCAAGAGGGTGAATCCAGTTCCTAGTGGCTGCAAGGGGAAGTCTCCAAGCACTTGTAGTGTTTCCTTTTCTACGTTTGTTACTCTGATCCATTTGGATTTTTTTCTTGGTGTACAGAATGAAGTACAGATCAACTTTAGTCTTTGAGTGGCTTTGTTTGTCCCAACATCACTTATTAAAAGCTCCATTATTTCTCCCTGATTTGAGATGCTTTTGCTTTGCTTGTTTCTGAGAGGTGTTCTGTATGGTATGAGGACATTTAAATCACTATATACAATATGTTCCAAATCTAAGATCTATTATATGCTTGGTCTCAAAGATACTGAGTTTTTCACTTGTAAGTATTTTTAAGGGCTCATTTAGTTTGAAAGCAAAAGGGGACAAAGGAATTATGTAAAAGAAACATTTTCTTGAACTACGTAGGGAGAAATAATGAATGCAAAACATTCCCTTAGTCATATTGATGTGATGGTGATATTGCACTTTTACACGCTCCTGTGAAGATAGTGCTGTCGATGTGTAGATGGGATGTTATGGTGTCCGTTTTAAGAATGTGAAATTTGGGCAGGCCATAGTGGCTCAGCAGTCAGAGTTCTTGCCTGCCATGCCGGAGATCTGGATTCATTTCTTGGTGCCTGCCCATGCAAAAAAAATAATAAAGTAAAGTTTCTGAAAATTAAAGTCATTTGGCTCAAACCTCTCCTTCCCTCATTTGCATTTTTATACTAGTCTTCCTCATTGTTGAGTTACTTTTTGAAGGATGTGTGTTGAATGACATATTGGAGAGGTGGCGCTCTTGCAGTTAGCCTTTTAAAGAGTTCCCTTTGTGATCTGAACGGCTTTCGGCCAGGTACTCAGGTGGCAGATGTTTGGTGTGTGGACAGTAGAAAAAGATTTTGCCATTTGAGAAGCACGGCTCTGAACAGTGCATATAGATTGCCCATTTTCTTGTAAGTTAAATCTTAGGTTACTGAAGAAGATATATAATTCAGGTAGAAATTTATTACAGCAGAGAAGCAGTTGCTCTTAAGAAATGAAGCTCTGATCATGTTATTCATGGTTGTGTTTGTGCAGAAGCTGTAGGTACAGACAATAAGATGCTTGCTTTATTTCCTGAAAATTCCTTTGGGAAAACCTACCAGAATAAACATTGTGTGAGTTTCAGAGTGACTCAACCACTGAGTGCTACCTCTTCCTGGCCCCCCAGGCTGTGAGAGGATGCAGTGGAGTCCCAGGCCTGGGCTCAGGCTGACTCTTTTCAGCTCTTTAGTTTTATCTCTTGAGAGATGTAAACAGCGATACCTACCTTGTGTTATTTTTATGAAGATAAAATGATGCTAAGTCTTTGACATCCCTAACAAAACGCCTGGCACATGCTAGGCATTTAAAAGTCATCCTTGCTTATCCTGGCTGTTCTTTTTTTCCAGCAGCATGAGAGTTGATTTTTCATCAGTTATCAACATTGTTTGTTTTGTGGTGCTAATTGACATTTCTAATACTGCGTTTTTGTTTACATAGGCATTTGTAAATATGATTTCTGGCTTCTTGTGTGAGTAAGGATTAAAGATACCAGAATCTTAATTTTCTTAGAAAATGAAAGTCTTTTTCTGCAACATAAGGGGGCTTAATAAACAGAGTAATTTAGCTAGTTGGGCCTGTGCAGCAAGCCAGAGTACTCCTGTAAATTTTGGTTTTATACAGTTCTCCTTTGTCTGCATTTTGGAAGGCCAGCAGAAGTGCTTGAAACATTGCTATAGTGTTGAGTCAATCTGTAGCCTTTTCTTTATCAGCTTGCCTCTTTAGTGCATAACAAATTCTCACTACCTGTTTTCTCCTCTTTACTTTCCCACCACTCATATGTCTGTAATGCAGTGACTTTCAAGCTTTTTTTGTTAATGACTTACAGGAAGAAATAAGTGTACATGTGTGTGAATAACTGAAACAAATGATCCACAAAGCAGTTCTTACCCTTACAAGTGTCATGTTCACTGTTTTCTATTCTGTTTCATCTTTTTTTAGAAAGCTGTTTTCTAATGGACTTCATGGTTGAAGAATACTGCTAAGGTGTAGAGTCAGAGCTTTGATATGTTACTAACGTTCAGTGTTTTCCTTTTTAATCCTTTGAGGTCACCAAAGTGCAGTCTGCGTGCCTTGATTTATGGTTTTTGTAAAGCCCATCATAAAGACTTTCCTGCAGAGGAAATTAGCGTTTGGAAAATTTCCTTGCCTTTTGACAACTTTTATAGGAAATCAAAGACAGTAGAGTGGGAAAGTTTCACCATATTGATTGTCTTTGTTGGGAGAGGCATAAAATTACGTCAAATAACATACACAAGAAAGCGATAAATCTCAAAGTACATTCTAACAAATAGTTTTAGAAAAAATTTCAAAGTATGTGTTGGTTACAGTTCACCGTTTAGGCATTTCCTTCTAGCTGCTCTAAGATAGTGGAGGCTAAAAAGGAATATCAGTGTAGTGATTCAATAGTCATACTCATTTTTTAAATCTTTTCTCTGATACAACTCCTCCTTCTCCTTTGATCCTTCTCCAAGTCTTTAGGGATATTTGGGCAGTGACCATTTTAACTTCTTCGTGTTGAAAAGGGGTGTTGACATTATGGGGTAAAGGGATTCAACTGGTTGATGCTCTTGGAGAGGCTGGTAACTCTGGATTTCAGGGCTTGCCTGGCCTAGGAACCATCTGGAGGTTATAGGTTTCTGAAAAATAAACAGTGAGTGAAACTTGTAGAGTCTCAGAGCCTTGGGTGAGTGATAGATTTTTATGTGTATTTATTTTGTCTTTCAAGGTGCGGGCTTGTTTTTATTTAAAAATAATCTTTCCTTATTGTAAACTCCTTCTTAGTAGATGGACTAATTTTGTAAAGAATGAAAGTCTAATTTCTTATGACTTTGTCTCAAATATTAATTCCACAGTGATATGCTGTGTTGGGGCTTGATTATAATTCTCTCCATGGAATCTAAAGTTAACATTTGAGGAAGATGCGTGCGGGAAGTCTCTGTTGACTCTCTGAGCTTAGTATCAGGATAAATGAAACCTATTTCCCATTATCCAGGAAGATCCACTGAGGAAAATGGGATTGCAGGAGTAGGAGTCTCCCGTTAAGTGCAAGCACCAATTGACTTTTTTGTATCGAGCACAGGGTATATAACATTGAAAAAGATACTTAAAAATGGAAAGGTAGTTTATTGCAGGAAGACGCCAGAAAATTTCAAGATTGTAGAGAATGAGTTCATGACCTGGTTTATCTTTCATTCCACATGTGACCTTGGACAAGTACTTGAGCCTCCGTTTCCTCATGTCGTCTTCATTACAAATCAGTGAGATCCGTTTGTGTGGGGTCCTTTCTCTTCTCACATGCGTTCGTTTTTTTGGTAAAGGAGGAAGTACATGAAAACATTTAGACAAGGTGGTCGGTAAATACAGATAACCCCTCTTTAGTTTATTTCCCTTTTTTTTTTTTTTAATAATCTGAAAATTGTTGGGTTTTATTATGATGGATAATAAGGATGAAGACCTAGAAAGAGAAGGCTTTAGAGTGCCAGGGAAGAGCGGAGTCCTGGTCAACCACATGGTGCTCGTGTAAGTGTAGCAGCTTCAGCAGAAGCCCAGCAGTTCTCTTTTGAGACTGTGTGCCATGCTGTTCTCTCGATGCAAAGACACCACTGCTGGCCCAGCTTCAGGGTACATGCCTGGGACCAACACCTGCACAGCTGCCACCCCAGGCCGCTGACCAGAGCAGGGAAATTTAACACAAGAGGCAGGCAAACCAGACGTCAGCTCTGGATACATCAACCAGGCACTGCAGATCCTGGGTTTACACAGAGAAAGGTTGGAAGCTTCCAAAGAGCCAAGATGTGGAGAGTGGCATTGCTTGGTTTGATTTTGCTTAAAAATTTCTTTTTTATTTTCATTTATTTATGAAACATAACCACATATGAGCACAAACATTCTTACCATATGATCATTCCATTCTTGTTATATAATCAGTAACTTACAATGTCATCACATAGTTGTGTATTCATCATCATGATCATTTCTTAGAACATTTGCATCAATTCAGAAAAAGAAGTAAAAAGAAAACAGAAAAATTCATATGTAGCATACCCCTTACCCCTCCCTTTCATTGATCACTGGCATTTCAATCTACCAAATTTGTTTTAACATTTGTTCCCTCTATTATTTATTTATTTTTAATCCGTGTGTTTTACTTGTCTGTTGATAAGTAGATAAAAGAAGCATCAGACACAAGATTTTCACAGTCACACAGTCACTTTGTAAAAGCTATTATCATTATGCAGTCATCTTCAAGAAACATGACTACTGGAACACAGCTGTACCTTTTCAGACAGTTCCCTCCAACCTCTCCATTACACCTTAACTAAAAATGTGATATCTATTTAATGTGTTAAATAACCTCCAGGATAACCTCTCGAGATTTTGCTTAAAAATTTTAAAGAAAAATCCCTGAGGACCAAGGGTTCCCATACACCCAGGGCTCTCCCAGAGTGGGAGCGTTGTGATCGCATCAGAGCTAGCTTCTCCTGACCCCCAAATCCAGCCACAGGACCAGGGAGCTGAGACTGAGGATCACTGGTCAGGGTCACTGGCCAGGGGCTTTTGGAGCAGTGTCTGGGACTCCTGATCTGTGCCATGAGGGTAGGGGAGAGCCTTGAGGGGTCCTTTGAGTTCTGCCGAGGACACCAGCTTTCTAGAGGACAGAAAGACATTGCTTTGGCAATGCCATGCTTTGTAGGGAGAATGCAAAGGAAATACATATTGTTCCTTCAGCTATCATTTTTTCTTTATTGAGTGTTCTCTTAGATGCATCTGTTTACTCCTTCCCCGTGTCCCACTCAGGACAAGATTCCTAATGCAGATGTTTTTCAGACTTAATGAACTGACTCCAAATCTGCATGTGTGTAATTCAGGGGGGCATTGATCCTGGGGGAGGAGGCCTCTCTTACAGAATTCAGTTTTGCCCGGAGTCGTAGCTGTCTTTTGGGTGAGGTGGGTCTGGCTCTTGCCCCGTTATGCCTCTTGTAGTAGCTGGATTACTCTGTGCTGCTGACTGGTGACCCTCAGTCCCTCAGGGTTAGGACAGCCTGTGCTTCCCGCTTCGGAAGCCTGGCCTCCTTGCTGGGTGTCTGTTTCCATGCTGGTCATGCCAGACACACACCTGATTTCTCCTTCCCAGGCCCAGGCTTGCTTGAAGTCAGGTAATTTACTGTCCATTGTCGGATGGAGATGGACAGGAGGCTCCGTGAGATAAACGGTGACAACTGAAACCGTGAAGCGTTTTGGTACTAGTGCTGCTTAATGCTTCCTAATATGTGATTTTTTTTTTTTTTGCTTTTGAAAGAAATTAACTTACTATATTTAATTTAACGTTTTTGTAGTTTTGTTTTAACATGTACCATATAGAGATATGTACTTTTTTTCTTGCCTGTTTTAACATTTTTTATTATGAAATATAACATATATAAAAAAGGCAACAAATTTCAACGTACACATGTAGTTATAGAACAAATTTCAAAGTATGGTATGGGTTACAGTTTCACAAATTCGGATATTTCCTTCTAGCTACTCCAAGACACTGGAGACTAAAATGAAATAGCAATATAATGATTCAGTGGTCATACTCATTTGTTAAATCCTGTCTTCTCTCTTTTATAAAAACTTTTAAAAGATACTGTTATAAGTGGTTTGGAGGGTGAGTGGCTGCTTCTCACCCTCGGGTGCTGGCAGAGCTCTGGCCCTGGTGAACTGTGCCCTGTCCTGCTCTGACAGTGGGACTCTGACAGTCCACTGCCTGCCTGTGTGCAGTTCAGCGCTGCTGTCACGTCGGAACGCCTGTGTAGTCACGGGTGTTTCTGACCTGTGGGTGGAGATGGTGGGCACTACTCCGTGCCTTAGCCAGCCTGGTGGGAGGTCCACGGGAGGGGTCCAAGTATAACTTGCTTGGCCAGTTGGTCCCTCCACCTGGCGGTGGAATGGCTGACGGCAGAGTCCATGGGTGGGTGGGGTGGAGGGTGGCCACAGCCCCATGAAGTGGCTTTCTCTGCCAGCTTGAGAGCTGTGGCCTAGAATGTGGGAAACCCACACATTCCCTTAACATAAATGTGCAGCTCATATTTGGAAAATGAGGTCACACTCTAGGAATTATTTTTGTTTTGCTGGGTGATCTCTGTATCTTCTATTCTAGGTGCAACGCTAGAGGAAATCACCCAGCACTGGGACTGGTTGGAGCAGAACCTCCTCCACACTTTGTCTGTCTTTGATAATAAAGAAGACATTGCTAGTTTTGTCAAAGGGAAAGTAAAGGTATGTCCCTTGATTTGAATATTTCTGTCCAGCTTCCTGTCTTTCTTATAACTTCCTTATAACATTTTGAAACAGTGCAGCATTTTTGATTGGATAGTAATGGTTTTCACCACTGTCATGCTTTTGCAGAGTTAGTCCTCCAGAATGGCTTCATTTCCAGACCTGTTTTTTTGTTATATTTTATAGAGCTTATTTGTCTCAGGAAAAAAGACATACTGTTAAGAGTTATTTCTCCAGAGCAACAACTTATTTGCTTAAATCTGTTATTTCCCAGTCTTTTTGCAGTTGGGACATCTTGTCTTCTTTATGAACTCAGCACTGTCCTCCCCATAAGCATGCTGTGTGGATATTGATTTATGTATTTGCTTTTTAAAAAAAAAACTTTCTTTATTGTAAAATATATATACCAAGCAAAGAAAGAAAAAAGCAATAATTTTCAAAGTACACTTTAACAAGTAGTTACAGGACAGATCCCAGAATTTGTCCTGGGTTACCATTCTACCATCTCAGGTTTTTCGTTTTAGCTGCTCCTAAATACTGGACGCTAGAAGGAATATTAATATAGTGATTCAGTAGCCATATTCATCTGTTAAATCCCATTTTCTCTGTCACACCTCCTCTTTCTCCTTTGATCCTTCTCCCAATCTATAGAGATCATTGGGCAATGCCCGTTCTGGCTTTTTCATGTTGAGAAAAGATGTCAACACTAAAGGATAGGGGGACGTAATTAGTTGATAATCCTGGAGAGGCTGGCCCCACTGCGTTTCAGGATTTATCTGACCTAGGAACCCTCAGGGAATTATAGGTTCCAGGAAGGCAAACCTAGTGCAGGAAACCTTTATAGACTCTCAGTTCAAACCCCAGATATTCTTAAGAGTCAACAGGAGTGACATTGGTTGGGGTTGCTAGCGAACCATGGGAATTAACACTACCTAACTGAGGCTTTCATAAGGTCAGCCTCCAGAATAGCCTCTTGACTCCACTTGATCTCTCTTGGCCACTGATTGCTTATTTTATTACACTTCTTTTTCCCTTTTGGTCTGGAAGGGGTTGTCAATTCCATAGTACCAGGGCCAGACTCATCCCCGGGAGCCGTGCTCTACATTGTCAGGGAGACTTCCACCCCTGAATGTCATGTCCCACAAAGAGGTCAGGAAAGTGGTTCTTCTTGCAGAGCTGGGGTTAGAGAGAGAGAAAAAGGCCACATCTGAGCAACGAAGAGGCTTCCTGGAAGCAACTCTTAGGCCATCTTATGGGTAGTTTTAGCTTCTCCACTACAGAGATAAATTTCGTGTGGGCAAGCCTCAAAATCCATAGCTTGGCCTATTTTCCTGGGAGTTCCCAATGGTTGAGAGGGAACCTGAGGTTTCCCACATGGGAAAATTTAATAGTTAATTAATTTAATATATATATCCACGCCCCCCTTTGGACCCTCAAGGGACTATATTTTTCTGATTATCAGTCTGCCATAGTCTAAGATGTATCCTGGTATTACATTAAGCTATACAGAAACACAAGGCCTTGTTCCTGTTCTGGACTCTAGGAGTTTGGGTTGTTTAAGTAGGCTCAAATATTTATTTTTTAAAGGTGTTAATTACATGGTATTAAAGTCTATTAAACTTTGAGATGGGGAGCCTAGGAGTATCAGCAGGTGCATCTTGGGGGTTCACGTCGTATGCCACTTGGTCTCACCGCTGTCACAGGATTGGTAGCTGGTGTTTTATAAGCCCTGTTGGACACGGAAGAGGTTTCCTCATTCTCAACTGAACTCTCACTGAACACCCTAACACGTTAACTGGTGATACATTTTCCTCCCTTATGGGAAAACACCCTAGACCCTGATTGTGTTTGTTTAAAAGCTTGCCTGTCCAGTTAACCCAAGTGCACTGCTTTTAGTGACAGGTGTCAAAGCAGAATCCTCTCCTTTAAAGGAACAAAATAGGAGCTTTTGTTTTTCTTTTAGGGGGATACTTGTGAAACCAGTTGTTCTAGTTTGCCAGCTGCTGGAATGCAATAAACCAGAAATAGAATAGCTTTTAACAAGGGGAATTTAATGAGTTGCTAGTTTACAGTTCTAAGGCCGAGAAAATGCCCCAATTAAAACAAGTCTATAGAAATGTCCAATCAAAGGCATCCAGGGAAAGATACCTTGGTTCAAGAAGGCCGATGAAGTTCACGGTTTCTCTCTCAAGTGAAAAAGCACATGGCAAACACAGTCATGGCTTCTCTCTTGGCTGGAAGGGTACATGGCGAATACGGCATCATCTGCTAGCTTTCTCTCCTGGCTTCTGTTTGCATGAAGCTCCCCGGGAGGTGTTTTCCTTCTTCATCTCCAAAGGTCACTGGCTGGTGGACTCTGCTTCATGGTGCTGCAGCATTCTCTGCTCTCTCTGAGTCTCTCATTCTCCAAAATGTTTCCTCTTTTATAGGACTTCAGAAACTAATCAAGACCCACCCAAATGGGTGGAGACATGTCATCCTTTAATCCAGTTTAACAACCACTCTTGACTAAATCACATCATCCAGGGAAATGATCTCATTACAGTTTCAAACATACAGTATTGAATAGAGATTATTCTATCTTTATGAAATGGGATTTATATTAAAACATGGCTTTTCTTAGGGGGCATACTTCCTTTCAAACCAGCACACCAGGTGAAAAGTCCCCCTGACTCTTCTCCCTGGGGAGGCCCCAGGGGGCCAGTCGTGGTGGGAGAACAGGTGGACAGTGTGGGGGCCAGCTCGGGGAACCCACATCTGCCTGGGGGGCCTGCCTGTGGTGGCCCCCCCAGGACAGGGGCTCAGCGGCCTTGGCTTTCGAACTGCCCCCTTCACTGCCCTTTTTCACCCAAACCCCACTCTTCTTGTTTAATGTGAATTGTGGTGGTTCTTTAGGTGTTTCTCCTCTTAATTTTGAGGAGGGAAATTCATTTCTGCCGTGATGGTTTTAGTAAATCATCCAAGCTTAAAAAAAAAAAGAAAAAAAGAATGTCCCCAGGTGCCTGCTGGCCGGGCGCAGGGCTGGGAGTGGGTCTGCTGTGCCCAGTGCCCCAGCTGGCCGCCCCCTGGGCTCATGTGGTGCTTCCTTCTCCCGGCCCAGCGCCCAGCGTCCAGCGTCCAGGAATTGGGTCTTGCTGCTCACATCCTGCACACCTGAAGACCCTGTAGAGCTTTAAAACACAGACAAACAAACCCCCCTGCTTTGTGTGGTCCCTGTGACCAGACACCACAGTCCCCTGGAACCTGGAATCTGAGTGCCACCATTTGCACTGTCTGGAGCCCCAGGTCTTGATCTACAACCAAGTCCTGTTTACTCCGAAAGTATAAGCCACTCCCTTCAATCCGCACTTCCAGAGCCTAGGAGAACTGCACAGAGTAGTACACGTATTAGATGTGTTTTTAAAATAATAATTTTTTCCAATTATTACTTCTATAATTTTAGGTCTCATATAAAATTTGGAAAATAACATAAGTGAAGAAAATGAAAATCACTTGTAATTTCACCAGCCTTGAGATATATTTTAAAAAATAATTTTCAGCTACATTTTTATTTTAAAGGTCTGCGTTTTCAACTAGCTGGTGCAGTGCATGCTTTAGTTGCAGCCCCCCAAAGGTGGCCTTGTCTTAGTAGACAGAGCCTTTGATGACATAAACCAACAAGAATAAAAGGAAGGGAAAAATTAATATGAGTAAGTAGAAGAATAGAATTAGAAACGTATTTTAAATGTTGCACAGCATACGTGAGGTCTCTTCTTAAACAGCTGCTCCTGGGGGGCCCCAAGAGGAAATTCTCATGCAGATATTTACAATGAGCACCCCCAGGAGCTGGCCACAGGCCTAAATTCTAGGCCCTTCTACTACCTTGACTCAGTGTTAGAAAGGACCAGGTACTTATTAGGGTTCTCCAGAGAGACCTGACAGATGCAGATGTGTTTTGGTTTTTTTATTTTTTTGTTTTTAGGGTTCATGGTCTGGAAATCAAACCTGAATCTCACATGGAAGGCGAACATTCTAACATTGAAGCTCCCATGCACCCCAGATACGTTTTTTTTAACCTTTTTTTAATTGTATAGTATAACATATATACAAAGCAAAGAAATAAAAATGCAGTAGTTTTCAAAGCACACTTCAACAAGTGGTTACAGGACAGATTCCAGAGTTTGTCGTGGGCTACCATGTGGTCCTCTCAGATTTTTCCTTGTAGCTGCTCCAGAACAGAGGAGGCAGAGTTTAAAACTTTCTTTTTATCATCGCAGTCGACTTTTTTCCCATTCTTTGTTAAAAATAACATGTATGCAAAAAAGCTATAAATTTCAAAGCACAGCACCACAGTTAGTTGTAGAATATATTTCAGAGTTTGTCATGGGTTACAATTCCACAATTTTAAGTTTTTACTTCTAGCTGCTCTGAAATACAGGGGACTAAAAGTGATACCAATTTAATGATTCAGCACATACTCATTTGTTAAATCCTGTCTTCACTGTATAACTCCACCATCACCTTTGATCTCTATCCCTCTCTTTAGGATTGTTTGGGCTAATGCATTTCTAAATGTATGATATTGGAAGGGTCTGTCACTAATATGGGGTAGGAAGGTGGAACTATCTGATGTTCTGAAGAGGCTGGGCGAGGTTCCAGGACTTATCTGGACCAGGGACCCATCTGGAGGTTGTAGGTTTCTGAAAAGTTACCCTAGTTCCTGGAACCCTTGTGGAATCTTATTGCGCTTGGTGTTCTTTAGGATTGGCTGGAATGGTCTTGGTTGGGGGTTGCCAGGTTATGATAGGTAGCAAAGTCTAACTGAATTTTGTGTAAGAGCAACATCCAGAGTAGCCCCTTGACTCTATTTGAACTCTTTCTGCCATCGATACTTTATTAACTACACTTCTTTTCCCCATTTTGGTCAGGATGTAATTGTTGATCCTATGGTGCCAGGTCTGGATTCATTTCCAGGAGTCATCTCCCACATCACCAGGGAGACTTTCACCCCTGGATGTCATGTCCCACACAGTGGAGAGGGCCATGATTTCACTTGCAGAGTTGGGCTTAGAGAGAGTGAGGCCATATCTGAGCAACAACAGACGTCCTCCAGAAGTAACTCTTAGGCATGCCTATACGTAATCTAAGCTTCTCTGCTACCTATATAAGCTTCACAAGAGTAAGCCTCATGATCGAGGGCATGGCCTGTTGATTTGGGTGTCCCTAAAGTTTAACACAGTATCAAGGCATTCCCTCATGGTAAGATTTATTAGTTCCATATTCTTTCTCCCCTTCCTCAGGGAACTTTGCCAATAGTTTCTGATTATCTGCTTAATATACTCTAGGATGCATGCAGGCATTACAATAATCTATACAGGATTAAAGGACCTCTTTCTTATTATGTGCTTCCTGTGTTCAGTTGTTCAAATGAGCTATACAGATAGGTTGAATTAGATTATATGCTACATAAAATTTCAGTTCCAGACCAAATAGACCTTTCTTCCATTGGTCTCAAAGAAGATGTGTGATTCTAAAATATAGACACTGTCTTCCTTAGCCCTGTGTTCTGAATTATTTAACCCCAACCTGTTCAACTTCATTCTTAGCTCTAAATATCAGGTTATATAAACAAAACAGCCACTCAAAATCCAGAAATAATAATCACCACTCTGGACCTAATGTGTCTGCTCTAAAAGCGTACAATCTAGGCCCCTGTTTTCTTATAAACATTTTCTAAAGGTGACTGTGCCATTTTTGTTCTTTTATTTCTGGCTTATTTTGTCTTACCAAATGTCCCACGTGTTCATTCACATCATTACATGCCTCACGCCTTTGTTTCTTTTTGTAGCAGCACAACCTTCATTCATAAGTATACACCATTGTTCGCCAATGTACTTCTCCGTCATTATATCCTTCAGCCACCTGCATTCATTAGGCATCATGTACAGGACCCAAAGTCCACAGTCCATCAATGTTCTCAATTTTAGGTAATTTCATTGTTCCTAAGAGAAAGAAAACTAATAAACACACCTTCGCCAAATAGGAAATCTAAACCTCTTCTTAACTCTTTTCTTTCCCCCCATTAGTTACCTCTGCTGTTGCTGTGGTTGTGCCAATGGGTTCCTTCTGAACATAGCTCATAGCACCCAATAGCAGTTTTTCCCCTGGATCCTGGGTTTAAACATTCTTTGTACAAGAATCATATCTTTGAAGTGATTCTTGCAAGAACGAATTCATTTTTCTAGTGTTAATCAGTGGAACATGTAGGTCTATATAACCGCTTTCAATCCTGTTCATCTTCAGTATAGCGTTATTACTTATAGACCCACTAGAGAACCACCTTCACTCCTATCAATTCCCTTACATTGGAGTTCAACCTCATTTGCTAATGGTTCACCCATCTCTAGTGTCTATGTATCTCTAAGTCCCCTATATTCTGTATTATAAGCCTCTGTTTATACCTTTATGCTTGTAGTAAAAGTGGAATCATACAGTATCTATCCTTTTATGTCTGACTAATTTCACTGTGTCCTCAAGGCTCATCCATCTTCTCATGTCTTCAGGATATCATTTTGTCTTACTGCTGCATAATATTCCATCGTATTTATATACCACATTTTGTTGATCCTCTCGTCTGTTGATGGGCATTTGGTTTGTCTCTATCTTTTGGCAATTGTGAATAATGCTGCTATGAACATCGGTGTGCAAGTGTCTGTGTCGATGCTTTGAACTCTTCTGGGTATATACCAAGTAATGCTATTGCTGAATCTTAGGATAAATCAATATTTAGTTTCCTAAGGAACCACCAAACAGTCTTCCATATGGGCTGCACCATTATACATTCCCAGCAGCAGTGCATAAGTGTCCCAGTTTTTCCACATCCTCTCCAACATTTGTAGTTTCCTGTTTGTTTACTAGCAGCCATTCTTATAGGTGTGAGTTATCTCATTGTAGTCTTGATCTGCATTTCCCTTATAGCCAGTGAAAATGAGCATCTCTTCATGTGCTTTTGAGCTATCTGTATTTGCTCTTCAGAAAAATGCCTATTTGTATCTTTAGCCCATTTTATAATTGGGTTGTTTGTTCCTTTGTTGTTGAGTTGTGTGATTTCTTTGTGTATATAGGAGGTCAAACCTTTGTCCGATATGCGACTTCCAAATATTTTCTCCCATTGAGTTGGCTGCCTCCTAACCTTTTTGACAAAATACTTTTGAGGTGCAGAAGTATTTGATTTTGAGGAGTTCCCATTTATCTGTTTTTTCTTTTGTTGCTTGTTCTTTGGGTATAAAGTTTAGGAAACTACCTCCTATTACTTGGTCTTGAAGATGTTTCCCTACATTTTCTTCTAGAAGACTTATGGTGCTAGTTCTTATATTTTAGGTGTTTGATCCACTTGGAGTTAATTTTGTATAGGGTGTGAGATAGGGGTCCTCTTTCATTCTTTTGGCGATTGATATCCAGTTCTTAATATGCCCAGTTATTGAAAAGACTATTTTGTCCCAGTTCTAGAGGATTTAGGGGCCTTGTCAAAAATCAGTTGACCGTAGATTTGGTGGTCTACTTCTGCATTCTCGATTCGATTCCATTGGTCAATGCTTCTATCTCTGTGCCAGTACCATGCTGTTTTGAGCGCTGTGGCTTTATAATAGGTCTTAAAGTCAGGGAGTGTTAATCCTTCCACTTTGTTCTTTTTTTTGGGATGCTTTTAGCTATTCGGGGTCTCTTTCCTTTCCAGATGAATTTGGTAATTAGTTTTTCCAAATCTTCAAAGAGGTTGTTGGAATTTTGATTGGTACTATGTTGAATCTGTAGATCAATTTGGGGAAAACTGACATCTTAACTGTGTTTGTCCTTCTGTCCATGAGCAGGGAATGCCTTTCCACCTATTTAAATCTCCTTTGATTTCTTTTAGCAATGTTATGTAGTTTTCTGTGTACAGGTCCTTTATGTCCCTAGTTCAGTTCATTCTTAAGTGCTTGATTCTTTTAGTTGCCATTTTGAATGGAATTTTTTCCTTAACTGACTCCTCAGCTAGCTCATTGCTTGTGTATAGAAATGTTACTGATTTTTGCACATTAATTTTATATCCCACCACCTTCCTGAATTTATTAGCTCAAGTAGATTTCTCAGGATCTTCCAAGTATAGTATGTCATCTGCAAATAATGAGAGTTTTACTTTTTCCTTTCCAATTTAGATGCCTTTTATTTCTTTGTCCTGCCTGATTGCTCTAGTTAGAACTTCTAGCACAATGTTGAATAATAGTGGTGACAGTGGGCATCCTTGTCTTGTTCCTGATCTTAGGCAGAAAGCTTTCAGTCTCTCCATTGAATACAATGCTGGCTGTCAGTTTTTCATATATTCCCTTTTTCGTATTGAGGTAGTTACTTTTGATTCCCATCCTTTGGAGTGTTTTTTATCAGAAAAGGATACTGAATTTTGTCAAATGCTTTTTCAGCATCAATCAAGATCATCATGTGATTTTTCCCTTTCAATTTGTTAATGTGCTGTATGACATTAATTGATTTTTAATGTGGTGTTGGATTCTATTTGCTAATATTTTATTGAGAATTTTTGCATCTGTGTTCTTTAAGGAGATTGGCCTGTACTTTTCCTTTCTTATGGCATCTTTACCCAGTTTTGGTATTAAAATGATATTAGCTTCATAAAATGAGTTGGTAGAGTTCCTATTTCCTCAATTTTTTTGAAAAGTTTGTGCAGGATTGGTGTTAGTCCTTTTTGGAATATTTGATAAAATTCCTCTGTTGAAGTCTTCTGGCTTTGGTCTTTTCTTTATAGGAAGATTTTTGATGACTGATTGAATCTCTTCACTTGTGATTGGTTTGTTGAGATCTTCTATTTCTTCCTGAGTCAGTATAGCTTGTTTGTGTCTCCAGGAATTTGTCCATTTCATCTGAGTTGTCTAGTTTGTTGACGTATAGTTGTTCATAGTATCCTCTTATGATTTCTTTTATTTCTTCAGGGTCTGTGGTAATGCTCCCCGTTCTCATTTCTGATTTTGTTTATTTGCATCCTCTCTCTTTTTTTTTTTTTTTTTGATAGTCTTGCTAGTGGCCCATCAATTTTTTTATTTTCTCAAAGAACCAACTTTTGGTTTTATTGATTCTTTCTATTATTCTTTTGTTCTCCCATTCATTTATCTCTTCTGTTTCTCTTCTTCTGTTTGCTTTGGAGTTAGTTTGCTGTTCTTTCTCAGGTTTCTCCAGGGGTGCTGTTAAGTCCTCAATTTGTGCTCTTTCTTGTTTTTTAATATAGGCATTTAGGGGATAAATTTCGCTCTCAGCACAGCCTTTGCCGCATCCCATAGATTTCTGATATGTTGTATTCTCATTTTCATTCATCTCCAGATAGCTACTGATTTCTCTGTCAGTTTCTTCTTTGACCCATGGTTATTTAAGAGTGTGTTATTTAATCTCCATATATTTGTGAATGATGTCATTCTTTGATGGTTATTGAGATCTCGCTTCATCCTATTGTGATTAGAGAAAGAGCTGTGAATAATTTCAGTGATTTTAAATCTATAACAACCTTTTTTTGTGTCCCAGCATATATCTATCCTGGAGAATGTTCCTGAGCGCTAGAGAAGAATTGTATATCCTTATGCTTTGGGGTGAATGACCTATATATGTCTGTTAGGTCTAATTCATTTATCAAGTTATTTAACATCTCTGTTTCCTTGTTGATTTTCTGTCTGGTTGTTCTGTCGATAGAGGAGAGTGGTGTACTGAAGTCTCCTACTATTATTGTTGAACATCTATCACTCCTTTCAGTTTTGCCAATATCTGTCTCATGTACTGTGGAACTCCTTGATTGGGAGCATAAACGTTTATGGTTGTTTTATCTTCTTGGTGAATTGACCCTTTAGTTAAAATACAGTGTCCTTTTTTGTCTCTTATGATGTTTTTACATTTAAAGTCTATTTTGTCTGATATTAGTATAGCTATTCCTGCTTTCTCTTGGTTACAACTTGTGTGGAAAATCTTTTCCCATCCTTTCACTTTCAATCTATTTGTATCCTTGTGTCTAAGATGAGTCTCTTGTAAGCAGCATATAGCTGAATTGTTTCTTAATACATTCTGCCAATCTGTATATTTTAATTGGTAAATTTAGTCCGTTAGCATTCAGAGTTATTATAAAAAGGCGTTTCTTGAATCCACCATCTTATCTTTTTTATTTTTTGTCAGATGTATATATTCTTTTCCCTCGTTCTCTTTCTATTCTTTAAATTACCCTTAGTGGTACTCTTCAATTCTGTGCCTTCCTCCAGACCTTCCTCTCCTGTCTTTTTTTTTCAGGCGGCAGAACTCCTTTTAGTATTTCTTGTAGGGCCGGTCTCTTGTTGACAAATTTTTTCAGAACTTCTTTGTCTGTGGAAACTTTAATCTCTCCCTCAATTTTGAAGGACAATTAGGCTGGGTACAGAATTCTTGGCTGGAAGTCTTTCTCTTTCAGAATCTTGAATACCACTGCCTTCTCGCCTCCAGGGTGTTGGTTGAGTAGTATGAATTCAGTCTTATTTGGTTTCCCTTGTATGTAGTATATTGTTTTTCTCTTGCTGCTTTCAGGATTTTCTGCTCTTCAGTGTTTGACAGACTGATTAATATGTGTCTTGAGGAAGGCCTATTTGGATTTATCCTATTTGGAGTTTGTTGGACTTCTTTGACTTGTATATTTATGTCATATATGAGGATTGGAAAGTTTTCCTCTATTATATCCTCAGTTACACTTCCTAACCCTTTACTCCTCTCTTCTCCTTCTGGAACACCATTGATTCTTATGTTTGTGCGCTTTGTTTTATCTGTCATTTCCCTGAGATCTTTCAAGTTTTTCCACTTTTTTTGACATTTGCTTTTTGAGCCTTCAAAGTCAGTTATCCTGTCCTCTATATCACTTATTTTTTTCTTCTGTCCCTTCACATCTGGTGTTGTGTGCCTGTAGTATGTTTTTTATTTGATCAGCAAGTCTTTAATCTCTGTGATACCTGCTAGTTTTCTATTTATTCTTTCACATTCCTCTTTACGTTCTTCTATTGTCTTCTTGATCTCCTTTGTGTCATTTGCTGTCTCACTTATTTTATTAGGTAGAGTTGTATGAACATCTTTGACTAGTTGTTCCAACGTCTGTGTGTCCTCTGGTGTTTTATTTTGGTCATTAAGCAGGGCTGTATCTGTCTGCATTGTGATATGCTTAGTTGATCATCTGCTGTCTTCATCGCATGTAAATATCTTAATTGTTTTACTTTGGGAGTTGATTTCTTTCAGTAGTCTAAGGCCTTGTGTTTGTGGGATGGTTATACAGCAGGGAGCAGGGCACGGGGTGGGCACTCAGTGCAGTGATTTGTTTCAGGGCAGGTATAGGTGTAGGTTGGGTATGGTATGCTGATGCTTGTGAATGTGGGCGCCCAGCGGCCAGGGAGGATGTAGCTGTACAGGTGCATTGGTCTCGGGGGCGTAACCCTGCTGTGTGTCGGTCTAAGACACAAGGCCCTTTGCGTGCATGTGTAGAGCTGTGGCAGCAGGTTGGAGTTACGCCTTCATGGACTGGGGGCAGTTGTGGCCCGATTGCGCAGGTCGGCACTTTCTCAGAGCTGGGAAGTGAGGCTGAGGGCTGTGCGCACGCGCAGTTCTAGGACTGCTGTAAAGTGCGGTTCCCAGAGCTGAATGACATGATTAGAGGCCCAGGTGCATGCGTGGGCGTAGGAGTGCCATGAATTGATGCACAGAGCTCAAGGGGAGTGGGGTGGGCGGGGTAGCCTGAGTATGGAGGTTAGTGCCCACAGCCTTTATGTACTGGCAGCACCCTACAGGAAACAGGGAGGGGAGGTCGTGCTTGGGAGGGGTGCAGGAGAGGTGGGTTGGGCTGCTCTTGGGCTGGGGTGTGGGGCAGGCACGTGCACTGGGGGTGGTGGGGTGGGGGCAGTACCGGGAGTGTGGGGAATGGAAGCAGGTAACAAGGTTCAGATATGTGGGGTGTGGGGTGAGTCACCGGTCATGGGGCTGCACTGGCAAGGGTAGCGCACCCAAGGAACATGGCCTGGCTTATTCCTAGTCCCCAGGTCCTGTCCGTGCACTCCCATGGGCTCTCTGCCTCCGTGCCAGGCTCCAGCTTTCTGCTTCTCAGTTCCTCTGCCTTTGCAACTAGGATGCCCCATGAGGTGCAGAAGGCTCTGCCAGGTCAGCCACACTCCTGAATCACTGCCTCAGTCACCCTCCTGTCCCTTTTCTCCCCAGATATGTTTTTAAAGAGATATATTACAGGAATTGGCTCATGCGACCTTGGGGATTAGCAAGTCCGAATCTGTAGGGCAGGCCCCAGGTTGGAAACTCTGATAAGGGTGATTCTGAAACCTGTCACATTTGAACTCCGTAGGGCAGGCTGCTAGCTGGAGCTCCCAAGGAAGGTGAGGTTGAATTTCCTGGGAGAAGCTAGGTGGCCGAAGAAATAGAAATTTTTCTTTCTGACTGCTGAAATCCTCAGTTCTGGCTTTAAGTCTCCAGGTGATTACCTGAGGAGACTCCCCTCATCGCCAAGGCCTGTCTCCTTTGTTGATTGTAGATGCACTTAGCTGCAGACACTGTGTTCTAGTTTGCTGGCTGCCAGAATGCAATATACCAGAAATGGAATGGCTTTTAAAAAGGGGAATTTAATAAGTTGCTAGTTTACAGTTCTAAGACCGAGAAAATGTCCCAATTACCACTAGTCTATAGAAATGTCCAATCAAAGGCATCCAGGGAAAGATACCTTGATTCAAGAAGGCCGATGAAGTTCAGGGTTTCTCTCTCAAGTGAGGGGGTACATGGTGAGCACAGTTACAGTTTCTTTCTAGGTTGGAAGGGCACATGGTGAGCAAGGTGTCATCTGCTAGCTTTCTCTCCTGGTTTCCTGTTTCATGAAGCTCCCCAAGAGGTGTTTTCCTTCTTCATCTCCAAAGGTCTCTGGCTTGTGGGCTCTCTGTTTCTCGTGGCTATGTCATTCTTCTCTGCTCTCTGAATTGCTCTCATTCTCCAAAATGTTTCCTCTTTTATAGGACTTCAAAAACTAATCAAGATCCACCCAAATGGATGGAGACATGTCATCACCTAATCCAGTTTAACAACCACTCTTGATTAATCATATCTCCAGGGAGATGATCTATACGGTTTTAAACATACAGTGCTAAATAGGGATTAGAAGAAATGGCTGCTTTTACAAAATGGGATTAGGATTAAAACATGGCTTTTCTAGGGGACATGCATCCTTTCAAACTAGCACACATGGTCAGCTGACCAACATACAAATCCATCTAGGAAATGCCTTCACATCAACAGTTAGGCAAGTGCTTACCAGACCAAACAGCTGGACTAGCTGAATTGAAACACGAAGTCACCCATCACAGACCTTTGTTATTATATTATCAGCAATTGTAGATGGAGATACTTTCCTTCCCCTCTTGTCTCCCTGTCTACCTGGAGTGCTTTGGAGGTATTTACGACCTCCTTGGGACCTTGTCCAGTGTGATCCTTTTCTGCTTTAGAAAACTGTAGATAAATCATGCGGATGGAAGGCACCAGGCATCACACTGTCAGGCAGTTGTTTACGCCCCCAGTTTTAAGTCTAATGAGGAAGACACCGTTCATTTTTAAAACAGACTGTTACACTTGGGCAGTTCTTCAGGTTAATGCAGTGTGTTCACACATCTGCACTAACCCTCGGGTCCTCACATCCCTGTTCTGTTAAATAATTAACTTGCCAACAAGGGCTTGGAAGTGAAGTGATGTGCCCTCCGTCTCGTGGCTGGCACATGGCGGAGCGAGAGCCCTGTTCGTGGGTTTTCTGGCCCCTGGGTTGTATCTGTGCCATGGTGGGGTGCCTGTGAGGGGCAGAGGAGATGCGGGCCAGCCTGTCGGTCATGCGTGAAGGCACCTTGGTCTCCGGTGCCTGCCTGACCTTTAGGTCCCCACCCTCCCCGCCCCTCCCCACCCAGCAGAGCTGCCTGTTGTCTTTCTTGGGCCTCCAGGCGCTGATTGCAGAAGAGACCAGCAGCAAACTCGCGCAGCAGGAGGAGGAGCCCGAGAAGTTCCGAGAGGCCCTGGTGAAGTTTGAGGCCAGGTTCAACTTCCCGGAGGCCGAGAAGCTGGTCACCTTCTACTCCTGCTGCTGCTGGAAGGGCCGAGTGCCCCGCCAAGGCTGGCTGTATCTCAGCATCAACCACCTGTGCTTCTATTCCTTTTTCCTGGGCAAGGAACGTAAGTGGGGGCTCATGCCTAGGCCCGGGGAGCCTGTCAGCCAGATGAGGAGCTTCTGGCTCCAAGAGAAGTTACAGACAGAACAGGTTAACAGAAAATTAAAAAAAAAAAAAAAAGTTGAGAAGACAGCAGGTGCTACTGAATTAATTTCCAAATGATTTGGGCAGATAATTGTATGTAATTATATATGCTACTAGGGGATTTGAGCATGTGGAAACTTTTTGAGAAAATATTTCTGTGTGGTTCCATATTACTAGTAAAGGGTTCTTAGCACCGTATGTTGCTTTGTGAACACGGTACCATAACTGATGACCAGTTACTTGTAAAGAAATAGATTGTATTCCTGCTTCTTAACACAGAGGGACTGTTTTTACAGTTTCCAGCACTGAAGGTCACCTCTGCCCACAGAAGTGTGGCTAGATAGGCAGTTGCTTCTAGAAAGGAAATTCTTTACTTGGGCTTACTTGAGAGTCAGGCATTGAGCCATTTCTCAAACATTTATCCAGGCACACACCTGCCAGGCCACGGGATACCAAGGTGAAAAGGAAAAGCCAAAGCCACAGTTGCCAATTGTACATTGAA
Source organism: Tamandua tetradactyla (assembly GCF_023851605.1). Lineage (NCBI taxonomy): Eukaryota > Metazoa > Chordata > Mammalia > Pilosa > Myrmecophagidae > Tamandua > Tamandua tetradactyla. The sequence continues at coordinate 6,653,001 of NC_135343.1, read as the reverse complement.
ATTTTTAAAAGTCAGTCCCATTGAAACTTCTTCTGGGACCAGATATTATTTCAAGTGCTTGGTGGTACAGATGCTGAATTTATATATGTATTTGTTCCTGTGCTTATGTTTATACTTCAGACTGAAGCAGTGGAGTGACTCCTCTCTAATGCCTGCATAGCCAACTGGTTGCACATGGCATCCTCCTCTCTTTCCCTACCTCGCCAGCCTTGTGTTTGATGCTCCAACGCATGCCCCCTGTTCGCACAACCTTCCCACTCTTGGAATGGGCTCTGACCTAAGTGTACCGGGGCTGCTGTACCAAGTGCCACACACAGGGTGGTTAAACAGCAGGTGTCTGTTGGCTCATAGTTTGGAGCCAGGAGGTCAATTCTGACAGTGGCTCCATGTCTGCCCCCATCCTGGGATGATATGTTTCCTTCTGTGTCTTCTCTGGTTTCTCCTATGTCCAAATTTTCTCTGCTTTAAGGACTCCAGTCATGTGGTTTAAAGCCTGCCCTGCTTCCCTTTGGTTTCACCTTAACTGATAAGGTCTTCAATGGTTCTGTTTGTGAACGGGTTCACTCCCCACCCCCGGCTCACCTTAACAAGTGACATATTCAGAGAGCCCATGTTGAATGGCTCACACCTGCAGAACCTGGAGATAGGGCTTGAATGCAATCCAGTCCCTAACGCCTAACCTCTGCCATCCTTGTGTGTCTTCTTTCTGAAATGCTCCTCAAAATTGATGCCCATCTTTACTCCCTCCCCTGCATTTAGACCTGTTGGGAAACTCCTATTTATCTTTCAAAACCCGATACAGGTTTTATCACTTCCAGGAGATTTTCCTAGTTCCCTTTCAGTTTGTTCCATATTTTTGTTTCTATTTTGAACCTAAGTAAGTCAGCGGTAATTTATTTGTTTCAGTGTCTATTCTCTCTGTTTGAACTACCTCTTGAGGTGCAGTACACTTTACAAAGTAGGTACTTAATAATTAAATGTCGACAGTGTAGATGGAGCATGTGTATGTGTGTGTAAGAGACTTCTTATGAAAATAATTAGAAATAACTGAGAAAGCTTTTCCCCAAGCCTGATGTAGAAATGTGGCCTTTAAAATTATTTAGAGCATTGAAAACATAGATATGTTTTATTACAGAAATAGTGGATGGAAATGGCAGAAATAAAGACATTTAATCTACTTTATTTGGAGAGGAAAATCAATTATTTTCCCACACTTCTCAGTTAATTTCACTACACTTAAACTTGTTAGGATGATCTAACTTTAGAAAAAATAAATGATTCCTAATATTAGATAGCATTTATCATCTCAAATTGTTATATGTGTCTCCGATGAAAACAGCCATTCAGATGTAAGACTTCGTGTTCTCTGTGATTAACACGTTCCTGCTATATTGGAAACATTCCTGGAGAAGAGAACACCTTGTTTTTGAGATGTACTGTTTGTGCTGTATTACCATAAAAAGAGTTTCATAAAAAGTACTTGTTCTATCTTTTAAGACTCTCTTAACCGTTATTTGATACAGTCCTAGATGTTAAGCTCATTTCTTTAAGCGAGATCATGAATCAGCTCTTCCCCTTTCCCCCCTTAGCTTCTCAATCATGGATGCTGCTTTTGAAACCAGAATTAATGTGGATTGAAAAACTTTTTCATGACTGTTTAAGTTTAAATATACTTGAGAAAGTCTGTGCATTCACTTGCTATTTCTGTCTGATGTTCCTTGTAAGCATGCAGTAGCCAGAAGCTTAGACAGTTGACCGTAAATCATTAGAAAACAAGTTGTGTTTTAACAGACAACTGCTAAGCAATTTTCGGTGTTCCCCTTTTCCTGCATTTTGGTTTAAGGAAAGCCTTAGCCTATTGGCCGATGCACTCAAGTTTGGTTCAGATTTCAGGGTCAGACGTGCATTTGTCTTTGTTCTTTCTTGTAGTTAAGCTTGTGGTCCCATGGGTGGATGTCCAGCGGTTGGAAAGAACATCCAGTGTCTTCCTGACGGACACCATCCGGGTCACCACGCGGGACAAGGAGCGTGACTTCTCCATGTTCCTGAACCTTGAGGAGGTCTTCAGGATGATGGAGCAACTAGCAGATGTGACACTCCGCAGGCTGCTGGACAACGAGGTCTTTGACCTGGACCCTGGGCTGCAGGAGCCAAGCCAGATCACCAAGAGGTAAGAGCTTTGCTCTAAGGTGTCCCTCACTGCTCAGGCCCAGGGTTTGTGTCCCACCTGCGTGTCATATGATTTGTTAGCCTTAGTGGAGTTAGATTTAAATTTTCCCTGTGGCATAATCTAAGTTAAAAATGTTATTGCTCATTTTTGTTGTGCAGTAGACTTTGATTTCTGGATCCAGTTCCCCTTTTTTCAGATTGTATGTAAAGATTGATTTTCATTAAAAATACCTGTCAAAATGGAATCTGGGATGAAATTCCCAGTTGGGAAAGGAATCGCATGATGGAAACCTGGCAAGCTGTGTGCTTTGCTAGGGAACATGGATAGATTTTGTGTTTCCCTATGAAATTATGTTCTAGTTTGTTAGCTGCCGGAATGCAATACACCAGAAACGGAATGGCTTTTAAAAAGGGGAATTTAATAAGTTGCAATTTTACAGTTCTAAGACCAAGATGATGTCCCAGTTACAACAAGTCTATAGAGACGTCCAATCTAAGGCATCCAGGGAAAGACACCTTGGTTCAGGAAGGCCAATGAAGCTCAGGGTCTCTCTCTCTCAAGTAAGAAGGCACATGGCGAACACAGGGTTTCTCTCTCATCTGAAAAGGCCCATGGTGAACACGGTCAGGGTTCCTCTCTCATCTGGAAGGGCTCGTGGCAAACACGGCATCATCTGCTAGCTTTCTCTCCTGGCTTCCTGTTTCATGAAGCTCCCTGGGAGGCATTTTCCTTCTTCATCTCCAAAGATCGCTGGCTGGTAGACTCTTCTTCTCATGGCTATGTTGTACTGCTTTTCTCTCTCTGAATCTCCTTCATTCTCCAAAACATTTCCTCTTTTATAGGACTCCAGAAACTTATCAAGACCCACCCAAATGGGTGGAGACATGTCGTCACCTAATCCAGCTTAACAACCACTCTTAACTAAATCACATCTCCAGGGAGATGATCTGATTACAGTTTCAAATGTACAGTATTGAATAGGGATTATTCTGCCTTTACAAAATGGGATTTTGATTAAAACATGGCTTTTCTAGGGTCCATACAACCTTTCAAACCAGCACAAATTACTTTGCAGAAAAAGTTTTCAGGAGAGCTAGACTTATTTTGGGTACCAATTTGATATCTGAAACATACCTTACTAATAGCGTAGGTCAGTATTCTTTATTATTTGTCTGCCCCAAATTGACCCTATGCATGGGGACTTAGAAAGTGTGGGTTGGTTGCTTGAGTTGTTTATCACTCTAAGGAAGTAAAGGTCAGCTTTTTTGTCTGAAGTTCAAACTGGAGTATTGGAGCTTGACTTATTTCTTACCTGTGGCTGGGCAGTGGCAGAGCTGGGCACAAAGGTGAGCTATTACACAGGGCTGCCTCAGAAAACAAGTTATCCATGGTCTCCTACCCTCGCTGGAAGTTTCTAGATGTAGTTAACCCACTGCTATTTCAATGCTATTGGTTGCTTATTTAAAAATTTTTTGCTAGTCATCTATTTTAACCTTCCTAGTGGCCTAAGATTTGGTTGGATTTTCTTGAATATAACCCAAAGAGATAAAAAGAAAAAACATAGATATATACTTTTGCTTGTGAGACAGTTTAGTACTGCAAGGTCAGTAATTCTTTTCATGGCCATCAGTAATTTTTCTGAGCTTTAGTTTCTTGTATTTGGGTTGGCTGACCCCCTGCTCAGTTCCTTTGAAGCTCCAGAATCTCTAGTGTTGAATAACTGTAGAAAAATAGTCTTTTCTAAAACAATTAACAGCGACAATGATCTGTTTTTTAAGTGCATGTCCTGTTTTCTTTGTCTTCTCTGGGAACTTCTGGGGAAATGTGTCTTTCTCAAATTAGCAGTCCCCGAATGCTCATGTGTTCAGAGTTTTCATGTATTTAAAAAGAATTAAATGACCCTGCTGTGTGCTTAAATTCTAAACCAATCACATATAGTCAAAAGTAAGGTAAGTTAACAAAAACAAATGCACCGATGTTTATAAAATTCCAGAGAATTCCCAGTGGCTTTGTGTGTCCCTGATAATGTCAGATGTCTGCACAACATTCCTTTATGAAAGGGACACTTGGGGCCACCTGGGGGGCTTTTCTCTGCTCGCAGGCAGCCTCTATGACCTCTGGCTCCGGCCGGGAGGCACCTGCTTTATTATTTTTTTTTAATTTAAAAAATTTGGGGGGGAGTCATGCTCTTTATTAGAAGAACCCTCCAAAAACATAGAAAGAAAATATATCTTACAAATAGTCATCTGTAATTCATCATTTATCTATGACTGTAATGAAGGCAAGAGGTTTTGAATAAGATCCAATAAAGAAAGAAAGAATAATTTTTTTCTGTAATACTATCATTGATTTATGCATTTTATTATGTGATCTGTTGTTCAGGTTATAAAATGTAACCTCTCCCAATTCATAGTCCAGAAAAAGCTCCAGTCTGCATGCCTTGCTCTGCGTATACACCCCCCTTGGAGACTGGCTTTAGCAGCCTCCATTGCGTGGTGATGTGATAGCTTTCTGGGGACTAGGCCTTCACATTCACCTACGGACGACTCACCTGCGCCTCTCACTTCTCCCTCCAGACAGGCCTGCTGGTTTACAGCCCTCAGAAAGGAAGCAGCTAAATCAAAGTAAATGTCTTAGGCTTATGAGGTCAGGCACCTGCTCTAGAAGGAAAACAACCCAGTATACTCTCTCTTGCATTCAAATATCTCTGTAGTAGTTTGATATCTGTATTAGTTTGCTAAATGCTGCTGGAATGCAATATATCCGAAATGGAACAGCTTTTATAAAGGGAATTTATTAAGTTGCAAGTTTACGATTCTAAGGTTATAAAAATGTCTAAACTAAGGCATCCAGGAAATAATACCTTAATTCAAGAAAGACTGGTGGTTCCGGAACACCTCTGTCAGCTGATGGGGGCAGCCAGGCCTGGGCTGTGGCGTGTTGCTGCCTGAGCCTGCCCCTGTCGGGCACGGAGCCCGAGTTTGGGGAGGCATTTGGCCTCAAAGCAAGTGCTTCCTGAAGCCCGACACACAGGGGGCCAGCATGAGTAGATGTAGGACTGGGTGGGGCAGAGTTGGTGTGGAAGACCCAGCATATTCTTTGCAGAAGTGCTGTAAAGGTAGATGGGGGAAGAAAGGGAGGAAAACTTGTTTTTGATTCTGATTTACCTAATCTAGAAGAGAGATCTAAATGGAGTTTGCAGAGACACAAAAGAACGACCTACCCCTACATTTCTTGGGCTGTAGGCCTTAGGGGTTAAATGAGAATTTTAAAAATATATGCATTTAATCTGGAATTTTCTGCGTCATTGGAATGGTATGGTGGAATGATAATTGCACATATTTATTTCAGTGTGAATTGCATTTATTTGATATTCGCTCTGTATTCTGATCAGCCCACATTTATTCTCCATGTAATTACAGTTTCATAAAATGAAATATATTAAGATGGGATGATCTACAGCACCCACTCCCTCTGTTCTCAGTCCTAGCTTTCTCTTGGAGCCATTGGTTTGGCCCGTGGGCACCAGCAGTGGGGCAGTGGGTCATACAATTGCGGGGCCTGGGGGGCTCAGGACCTGTCCTGAGCTGCAGAGCAGCGGAGACGTTTAGGGAGCACTGGGGTGCTATAGATGAGTGTCTGAGAGGACATTGGGGCCGGTGGGCTTCATTTCAGATGCTGTTCAGAAATCGGAGCTGGAGCGTTTAGCATCATTACTCCCAACAGCCTCAGAGCAGACCTGTGGACAGATGGATAGATGGCCCATCTTTTTCTGAGTTTGTAAAAGACTAGCATTTCTCACCTCTCGAGTCACTGCAGCTGCACCTTTATCCTGGTGGAACTTTAGATTATTGGGTGTGCACCACATGTTTAAAGGTGGAAAGGGAAGGGACTTTCTAGAGGGCAGGAAGGAAAATAGCTCAAATATTAGGAAAGCCCCTCTTGGCTGCTTTCTTTTTTTATAACTTGAGGTTTCTGGGCTCTGGCTGCTCAGTGTGCAGGAGGCAGATCTCCACAGTGACAGAAGAGTGACCCAGAGAGGAAGGAGGCTGTAAGGTGCCCTTATGCCAGGGCTGCTCAGAAGCAGAAAAACTGGCTGCGCAGGTACTGGCTGGGGCAGCAGATGCAGTGAATGCGAAAACAAAAATGCTTTTCCTCTGCCTCCTCAGCTAACGGGACACTGTGTTCTGTATTAGCGGAGTGGGGTGCGAGATAAGTGTGTCTTCTTCCCGTTCCCATGGCTTTGAACTAGCCGCTGTGGCTCGTGTTTCTTACCACGTCTTCTCCTTGGCTCCAGTTATCTCCTAAAGGGAAAGGGGTGTCCTTCCAAGAAAGGAAGGAAAGTGGCAGAATTCAGCGGCGACCAGAACTGCATGCAGGTGATGAGACTGGTCTCACCTTCACCAAAACCAACCTGGCAGATGTAGGTCGGGGACGAGCATTTAAGTGTCCAGGGTTTAAATGCGTTGGACATTGGCCAGCTCTTAGGGAACCTGGAGTCCATGCCTGCAGCGTGTGGTCTCCTGGAGAAGTCCCAGGACTTTCCCACATCCTCCGGGTGCCTCTCTGCGGAACCTGCGTTGAGTGAGGCCCTTACAGGCTGCTGTGTTGTCCCGTGTCTGGAGCCACAGTGGCCTGTGAAACCTGTGCAGTTTCTCTGTGCCCTGAGTACTTTGTGAGCCTGTGTTTTCGCTTTGGGAGGGTGTGATACTAAATTCCACCGACTGTCCATCTCCTCATGATGTCTCCCTGGCTGGCAGGGGTGCGTGGAAATGAGAACGAGCGCAGAAGGGCACCTGGTCAGGGCTTCAGGTCAGGGCACCTGGACAGGGGACCTCGTCAGGGCTTCAGGTCAGGGATTCGGATCAGGACTTCTGGTCAGGGCCCCTGGTTAGTGTACCTGGTCGGAATGTGTCCCAGGAGCTTCTGCAGTCGGGTCTTGTTTGAAATGATGACACCTTCTGCAGCGGAGCCCAGAGTGTGGAGTTTAGTATCTTGCATTTATGTAATGTTTTAAAGTTTTTCTTTCCCCGGAAGAAAATGCTTTAATTATTTTAAAAAGATAACATGTATACATGTAGGAAATTTCAGCAAAATGAAAGTAGAAAGTGGAAATCCTACCGAGAGCACCACTGTTAACATTTAGAGAAAGCCTACTCCTTTGTTATTTTTTGCAAATTTTATATAAATGGGATCGTATTTATTTTATTTACATAAATGAGAACATACATGCTATTTCTAATCTGCTTTGTCTCTTTTATAATATGGTGGACATCATTTGATATTCACAGAGCTCCCCTGAAGCAGAAAGGAGGAGGTATTATTATTTCCATTTTATAAGTGTCAGAACAGGCTACAGAGAAACAGGGTCACACAACAATGAGGAAGCCAAGAGTTCATATGCTGACACTGAGTAAAGTCCTAATTCTATCATATAATTATAAAAAGGTCTTGTTTACTGTACTGACTTCCTCATCCCCCCTTTTGTCAGTTGGAATCTAGTAACCTTCTAATAGAGTTTGAATTATGACAAGTTCCCCCATATTTTCAAACATGTGATTTGGCTTCTTTCTTCCTCTATTGATTTTTAGGGTCGAGAGTCAGTGTCTAGGGGTTCCCCTGGGGTGGGGATTCCCCTTCTCACAATCCTTCTCTACTGTCTGTACTGTAGTACTGAGGGGACACAGAGCTTCTCTTAAGCAATACTTTACTTGGATTCTTTTTTTTTTAATAGTAATAGGTAATGTTTATTGAGCACTTTCTTTATGCCAGGTACAGATCTAAATGTATTTAAAAATAGCCTTATTAAGATATAATTCAGACACCATACAGTTCACCCATGTAAAGCATACAATTAAGTGGTTATTGGTATATTCACAGAGTTGTGCACCTGTCACTACACACAAAAACCCTGTACCCACGACTCATCCCTCTGCGTTCCCCTTCCCTTCCCCCAGCCCGAGGCAGTCTCTATGGATTTACCCATTCTGGACACACTGCATATAAATGGAGTCATACAGTGTGTGGTCCTTCGTGGCTAGCTGCTTTCCCTTAGCATTAATTGTCTTCAAGCTTTGCCCGTGCTGTAGCATGGATCAGCAATTCAATCATTCTTATGGCCAAAGAGTATAGATTGTAGGAATATGCCACGTTTTATCTGTCCATTTGTTTTAGTTAGCTGCAGTCGCCAAAATACAACTACCAGAAATGGGTGGCTTTGACAATGAAGATTTATTAACTTACAAGCGTAACAGTTCAGAAGCTGTGAAAATAGCCAAATCAAAGCATCACCAGGTGATGCTGTCTCCCCGAAGACTGGCTGCCGGCAATCCTGGGCTCATCTGTCAGATAGCAAGGCATGTGGCAACGTCTGCTGGGCTCTGCTGGGTTTTATTGCTTCCAGCTTCTGGCGTCAGTGCCTTCCTCTCTCAGCGTCTGTCTTTTCTCTTGCAGCTTCTCTGAATTTCAGTGTCTTATAAGGGACTTCAGTAAGGGGATTAAGACCTCTCTGGGGCATGCCTCAACTGAGATAACCTAATTGAACATCCCACCTACAGGAATGGATTAACTTTAAGAACAGGATCTTTTCTGAGTACATAGCTTCAAACCGTCATACTGCTCATCAGTTGATGGGCATTTGGAGTTTTCCACTTTTTGGCTCTTACTGCTATGAACGTCCATGCACAAGGTTTTGTGAGGATGTACATTTTAATTTCTCGTACATCTAAGAGTGGACTTGGCTGGGTCATATGGCTAAAAAAAAAAACATGGTTAAAAAAAATCCATGTACTAGAATATTTTGTTTAACCTCTTGAAGACCCGTCAGTATGTTTCCCAAAATGTCTGCACCATTTTATAGCCCACCAGTGGCTGAGGGTTCTCACGTCTTCATCCTTACCAACACTTGTGATTGTTTGCTTTTTTTTTTTTAACTTTTTTTATTATGAAATATAACATATACAAAAAAGCAATAAATTTCCAAGTACATTTCAGCAAGTACTTATAGAACAGTTTGGTATGGGTTACAGTTCCACAATTTTTCATTTTTTCTTCTAGCTGCTCTAAGATACTAGAGACCAACAGAAATATCAATATAATAATTCAGCAGTCATACTCACTTGTTAAGTCTCATCTTTTGTTATACTCCTCCGTTTCTTTAAATAACATATATACATAAAAGCAATAAATTTCAAAGTACATTTACAACGATTAGTTGTAGAACAGATTTCAGAGTTTTGACATGGGTTACAGTTTCATAATTTTAGGTTTTTACTTCTAGCTGCTCTAAGGTACTGGAGACTAAAATATCAATGTAATAATTCAGCAGTCATACTCATTTGTTAAACCATACCTTCTCTGTATAACTCCATCACCTTTGATCTTTCTCCCACTCTTTAGGGTATTTGGGCTATCCCCATTCTAATTTTTTCATGTTGGAAGGGGCTGTCGATAACATGGAATGTGGAGATGAAACTAGTGATATGCTAGAAAGGCTGGCCTCTCTGCATTTCAGGACTTATCTGGTCCAGGGACTCATCTAGAGGTTTTAGGTTTCTAGAAAGTTATCCTAGTACATGGAACTTTTGTACAATCCTATATAATGCTCTAGGTGTTCTTTGAGATTGGCAGGATTGGTTTTGGTTGAGGTTTGGCAAGCTATGATAAGTACCAAATGTTCCACAGGCTCATTCACATTGTTGCATGCCTCACATTGTTCTTTTTTGTAGCAGCACCATGTTTGATCTTATGTTTACACCACCATTCGCCAGTCTGCTTCTCAGTGCATCCTTCAGCCACCTCCATCTACTGGGCCTCATGTATAATGTCCAAAGTCAGCAGTCCACTATCAATGTCAATTTTAGATTTCATTGTTCCCAAGAGAAAGATAGTCAATAAACACATCCTAACCAAATAGAAAATCCAAAGCTCCTCCTAACTCTTGTCCCTCCTCCCATTATGTACTCCTGGAATTGCTGCAGTACTATTGATGTTTTCCTGTTAAACATAGCCCATAGCATGCAATAACATTTCCCCCCTATCCCCCCCAAATTATACACTCTTTGTACAAGAGTCATACCTTTGTAGTAGTTCATGCAAGAACTTATTTATATTTGTAGTGTTAATCAGTGGGACACATGACAACCCTTTTCAATCATGTTTACCTTCAACATGGTAATATTACTTATAGACCCACTAGAGAACTGCCTTCACTTCTGTCTATTCACTTATAATTAAGTTCAGCCTCATTTGCTAATTGTTCACCTATCTCAAGTTTCTGTGTATGTCTAGGTCCCCTATATTCTGTATTATAAGCCTCTGATTTTACCTTTACCATGGTCATAAAAGTTGATTCATACTGTATCTGTCCTTTTGTGTCTGGTTTATTTCACTCAGCATTATGTCCTCAAGGCTCATCCATCTTGTCATGTGCTTCAGGATGTCATTTTTGTCTTACTGCTGCATAATATTCCATCATACGTATATACCACATTTTGTTAATTCATTTGTTTGTTGATAGACATTTAGCTTGTTTCCATCTTTTGGTGGTTGTGAATAATGCTGCTGTGAACATTGGTGTGCAGATACCTGTTTGTGTCACTGCTTTCAGCTCTTCTGGATATATATACTGAGTAGTTGTATTGCCAGGTCTTAGAGCAGCTTGATATTTAATTTTCTGACTGTCTTCCATAGCGCTGTACAATTTATACATTCCCACCAACAGTGCATAAATGTCCCAGTATCTCCATATCCTCTCCAACATTTGGAATTTCCTGTTTGTTTAATAGCAGCCATTCTTATAGGTGTGAGGTGGTATCGCATGTAGTCTTGATCTGCATTTCCCTTATAGCCAATGAGAACGAGCATCTCTTCTTGTATTTGCTCTTCAGAAAAATGTCTCTTCATATCTTTAGCCCATTTTATAACTGGGTTGTTTGTTCTTTTGTTATTGAATTGTATGGTTTCTTTATGTATACAGGATGTCAAACCTTTATCTCTTGTGTGATTTCCAAATATTTCCTCCCATTAAGTTGGCTGCCTTTTCACCTTTTTGGCCAAGTCTTTTGTGGCACAAAAGCATTTGATTTTGAGGAGTTCCCATTTATCTATTTTTTGTTCTGTTGATTGTGCTTTGGGTATAAAATTAAGGAAGCCACCTCCTATTACTAGGTCTTGAAGATGTTTCCCTACATTTTCTTCTAGGAGCTTTATGGTACTGGTCCTTATTTTTAGGTGTTTGATCCAGTTTGGGTTGATTTTTGTATAGTGTGTAAGAGAGTGATCCTCATTCATTCTTGTAGCTATTGATATTCAGTTCTCCCATGCCCGTTCATTGAAAAGACTGTTTTGTCCCAGTTCATTGGATTTGGGGCCTTGTTGAAGATCAGTTTACCATAGATTTAATGATCTATTTCTGTAATATCGATTTGATTCCTTTGGTTAATACTCTATCTTTGTGCCAGTACCATGCTGTTTTGACCACTGTGGCTTTATAAGTTTTAAAATCGGGGAGTGTTAATCCTCCCACTTTGTTCTTTTTTTAAGATGCTTTTAGCTATTCGTGGTCTCTTTCCCTTCCAGATGAATTTGGGAACTAGCTTTACCAAGTTGTCAAAATAGATTGTTGGAATTTTGATTGATACTGCATTGAATCTGTAGTTCAATTTGGGGAGAATTGACGTCTTAACTACATTTCACCTTCCTATCTATGAGCATGGAATGTCTTTCCACCTATTTAGATCTTCTTTGATTTCTTTTAGCAATATGATGTAGTCCTCTGTGTACAGGTCCTTTACATCCCAGTTAATTCATTCCTGGATACTTGATTTTTTTAGCTGCTATTCTGAATGGGATTTTTCCTTCATTGATTCCTTGGTTAGGTCACTGCTTATCTAAAAACATTACTGATTTTTGCACATTAATTTTATAACCTGCTTCCTTGCTGAATTTATTAGCTCAAGTAACTTTGTTTTAGATTTCTCAGGATTTTCTAAGTATAGTATCATGTCATCTGCAAATAATGAGAGTTTTACTTCTTCCTTTAAAATTTGGATACTTTTTATTCCTTTTTCCTGCCTGATTACTCTTGCTACAACTTCTAGTGCAATGTTGAATAATAGTGGTGATAGAGGGCATCCTTGTCTCATTCCTGATCTTAGGGAGAAGGCTTTCAGCCTCTCACCATTGAGTACAATGCTGGATATGGGTTTTTCATGTATGCTTTTATCATATTAGGAAGTTGCCTTTGATTCTTACCTTTTCAGACATTTTTATCAGAAAAGGACATTGAGTTTTGTTGAATGCTTTTTCAGCATCAATCAGGATGATCATATGATTTTTCCCTTTCAATTTGTTAATGTGCTGTATTACATTAACTGATTTTCTTGTGTTAAACCATCCTTGCATTCCCAGTATAAACCCTCCTTGGTTGTGAATTATAATTCTTTTAATGTGCTGTTGGATTTGATTTGCTAGTATTTTGTTGAGAATTTTGGCATTTATGTTCATTAGGGAGACTGGCCTGTAGTTTTCCTTTCTCGTAGCATCTTTACCTGGTTTTGGTATTAAAGTGATGTTATCTTCATAAAATGAGTTAGGTTGTGTTCCTTTTTCCTTAATTTTTTGGAAAAGTTTGAGTAGGATTGATGTTCTTTTTGGAATGTTTGATAAAATTCTCCTGTGAAGCCCTCTGGCTCTCTTTGTAGGAGGATTTTTGATGATTGATTGAATCTCTTTATTTGTGATTCATTCATTGAAACCTTCTATTTCTTCTTGAGTCAGTGTAGCTGGTTTGTGTGTTCCCAGAAATTTGTCTAAGTTATCCAGTTTGTTGGCATATAGTTGTTCATAGTATCCTCTTAATGATTTTTTTTTCTTCCAAGTCTGTGGTAATAACCCCCCTCTTATTTCTGATTTTGTTTATTTGCGGCCTCTCTCTTTTTTACTTTGTCAGCCTTGCTAGTGGCCCATTGATTTTATTGATTTTCTCAAAGAACCAACTTTTGGTTTTATTGATTATTCCTATTGTTCTTTTGTTCTCCTGTTCATTTAACTCTGCTTTATTCTTTGTTATTGCTCTTATTATCTTTGCTTTGGGGTCAGTTTGCTGTTCTTTCTCCAAGTTGCTCTAGGTGAATAATTAAATCCTCGGTTTTTGCTTTTTCTTGTTTTTTAATATAGGCATTTAGGGCAATACATTTCCCTCTCAGCACAGCCTTTGCCACATCTCATGAGTTTAATATGTTGTATTCTCATTTTTAGTCATCTTCAGATAGCTACCGATTTCTTTAGCAATTTCTTCTTTGATCCACTCATTGTTTAAGAGAATGTTATTTAATCTCCATATATTTGTGAAAGTTCTCGTTCTTTGGTGGTTATTGATTTCTAGCTTCATTCTTTTGTGATCAGAGAAAGTGCTTTGAATAACCTCAGTGTTTTTAAGTTTATAAAAACTTATTTTGTGCCCCAGCATATGATCTATCCTGGAGAATGTTCATGAACACTGGAGAAGAATGTATATCCTGGTGTTTTTGGGTGTAATGACCTATATATGTCTGTTAGGTCTAATTCATTTATCAAATTGTTTAACTTCTCTGTTTCCTTGTTGATCCTGTGTCAGGTTGTTCTATGTATAGAGGAGGGGGGAGTATTGAAGTCTACTATAATTGTTGAAATATCTGTCACTCCCTTCAGCTTTGCCAATGTCTGTCTCATGTACTCTGGAGCTCCTTGATTGGGAGCGTAGACATTTATGATTGTTATTTCTTCTTGCTGAATTGTCCCTTTTACTAATATATGGTGTCCTTCTTTGTCTCTTATGATATCCTTACATTTAAAATCTGTTTTGTCTGATATTAGTATAGCTACTGTAGCTTTCTTTTGGTTACAGCATGCGTGGAACATCTTTTTCCATCCTTTCACTTTCAATTTATTTGTATCCTTGTGTCTAAGATGAGTCTCTTATAAGCAGCATATAGCTGGATTATATTTCTTAATTAATTCTGCCTGTCTCTATCTTTTAATCGGTAAGTTTAGTCCATTAACATTCAGAGTTATTACTGAAAAGTCGTTTCTTGACTACAACATCTTATCCTTTGGATTTTATTTGTCTGATCTATATATTCTTTTCCTGCTTTCCCTTTTTATCCTTTAAGTTACCCTTACTGGTACTCTTCAATTCTGTACCCTCCTCCAGACCTCCCTCCCTGTCTTTTTTTTTTTTTTTTTTTTCCAGCTGGCAGAACTCCCTTGAGTATTTCTTGTAGAGCTGGTCTCTTTTTTTTTTTTTTACATATTCTCTCAGCCTTTGTTTGTCTGTGAAAATTTTAATCTCTCCCTCAGTTTTGAAGGACTGTTTGGCTGGGTACAGAATCCTTGGCTGGAAGTCTTTCTCTGTCAGGGTTTTAAATATATCATGCCACTGCCTTCTTGCCTCCACAGTGCTAGCTGTGTAGTTTAAATTCAGTCTTATGTGGTTACCCTTGTATGTAGTAGATTGTTTTTCTATTGCCACTTTCAGGATTTTCTGCTTCTCTCCAGCATTTGACATACTGATTAGTATGTGCTTAGGGTAGGCCTATTTGGATTTATCCTATTTGAAGTTTGTTGTGCTTTTGATTTGCATATTGTATCTTTCATAAAGGTTGGGAAGATTCCCCCCGTTGTATTCTCCATTGCTCTTCCCAGCCCTTTACTCCTCTCTCCTCCTTCTGGGACACCAGTGATTTTTTTTTTTTTTTTAACTTTTTTTTTTATTGTATAGTATAACAGATTTACAAAGCAAAGAAATAAAAAAGCAGTAATTTTCAGAGCACTCTTCAAAAAGTAGTTACAGGACAGATCCCAGAGTTTATGGGCTAACATACGATCCTCTTGTATTTTTTCTTTTGGCTGCTCCAGAATATAAGAGGCTAGAGTGCTTAAATATTTTTTTATCATCACAGTCGACTTTTTTCCTTCTTTTTTTTTGTGAAAAATAACATATATACAAAAAAGCTATACATTTCCAAGCACAGCACCACACTTAGTTGTAGAATGTGTTTCAGAGTTTGACAAGGGTTGCAATTTCACAATTTTAGGTTTTTACTTCTAGCTGCTCTAAAATACTGAAGACTAAAAGATATCAATTTAATGATTCAGTATTCATATTCATATTTTGAATTCTGTCTTCTCAGTATAACTCCACCATCACCTTTGATCTATTCATCCCTCACTTTAGGGTGGTTTGGGCTATAGCAGTTCTAAAATTTTGATATGGTAAGGGTCTGTCACTAATTTAGGGTAGGAAGATGGAACTATCTGATGTTCTGAAGAGGCTGGGCTAAGTTTCAGGACTTATCTGGACCACGAACCCATCTGGAGGTTGTAGGTTTCTGGAAAGTTACTCTAGTGCCTGGAACCCTTGGGGAATCTTATATATTGCCCTAGGTGTTCTTTAGGATTGGCTGGAATGGTCCTGGTTGGGGGTTGGCAGGTTATGACAGGTAGCAAGGTCTACCTGAAACTTGTGTAAGAGCAACCTCTAGAGTAGCCTCTCAACTTATCTGAACTCTCTCTGCCACTGATATTTTATTAATTACACTTCTTTTCCCCCTTTTGGTCAGGATGTAATTGTTGATCCCACAATGCCAGGTCTGGATTCATCCCTGGGAGTCCTCTCCCATGTCACCAGGGAGACTTTCACCCCTGGATGTCATGTCCCATGTAAATGTAGGGGGGAGTGCAATGATTTCACTTGCAGAGGTGGGCTGAGAGAGAATGAGGCCACATCTGAGCAACAAAAGAGGTCCTCCAGAAGTAACTCTTAGGCATGCCTATAGGTAGGCTAAGCTTCTCCGCTACCTATATAAGCTTCACAAGAGTGAGCCTCATGATCGAGGTCATGGCCTATTGATTTGGGTGTGCCTAAAATTTGACACAGTATCAGGGGATTCCCTGATGGTAAGGTTTAATGCTTCCATATTCTTTCTCCCCTTCCTCAGGGAACTTTGCCAATACTTTTTGATTATCTCCTTAATATACTCTAGGATGTATCCAGGCATTACAATAATCTATACAGGATTAGAGGACCTCTTTCTTATTCTATGCTCCCTGTGTTTCAGTTGTTCAAATTAGCTATACGGATAGGTTGAATTAGATTATGCGCTATGGAAAATTTCAGTTCTAGACCAAAAAGCCTTTCTTCTATTGGTCTCAAAGAGTATGTGTGGTTCTAAAATATAGGCACTGTCTTCCTTACCCCTATGTTCTGAATTACTTTAACCCCAACCTGTTCCCCTTTGTTCTTATCTCTAAATATCAGGTTATGTATATAAAACAGCCTCTCAAAATCCAGACGTAATAATCACCACTCCAGACTTAATGGGTCTCTCTAAAAGCTTACAATCTAGGCCCCTGTTTTCTTATAAGCATTTTCTAAAGGTGACCGTACCATTGTTGTTCTTTTGTTTCTGGCTTATTTTGTCTCACCAAATGTCCCACGTGTTCATTCACATTGTTGTGTGCCTCACACCTTTGTTCCTTTTTGTAGCAGCACAATCTTCGTTCATAAGTATGCACCATTATTTGCCAATCTACTTCTCCATCATGCATCCTTCAGCCACCTGCATTCATTGGGCATCATGTAGAGGGCCCAAAGTCCACAGTCCATTCTCAGTTTTAGATAATTTCATCATCCCAAGAGAAAGGAAACCAGTAAACATACTCTCACCAAATAGGAAATCTAAACCTCCGCTTAACTCTTGTCCCTCCCCCCATTATTTACCCCTGCTGTCACTGTGGTAGTGCTGATGCTTTCCTTTTGAATATAGCTCATACCATGCAAAAGCAGTTTTCCCCACCAATGATCCTTATTGTCTGCTTTGTTTTGTCCATCATTCCCTGAAATCCATTTCAAATTTTTTGTCTTTTTTGTCATTTGCTTTTTTGCGTGTTCAAAATCAGTTGTCGTGTCCTCTAGTTCACTTATTCTTTCTTCAATTCTGCTGCTATATGCCACTAGTATATTTTTTATTTGGTCTACGGCATCTTCAATCTCTCTGATATCTGCTATTTTTCTGTTTATTCTTTCAAATTCCTCTTCATTCTCGTCTAGTGTCTTCTTGATCTCCTTTATGTCATTGGCCATCCCACTGACTTTATTTAGTGGAGTATTTGAACATCTTTGATGTTTGTCCTAAGTCTGTGTCTCCTCCAGTGTTTTCATTTGGTCATCAGGCTAAGCTGTATCTGTCGGCATCTTCGTGGTTCGTGATCTTCTGTTGTCTTCATGGCCTGTAAATATCTAGATGGGTTTACTTTGGAAGTTGGTTTCCTTCAGTAGTCTACAGTTTTGTGTGTGCGGGGTGGGTTTGGAGCAGGAAGTGGTGGTGGGAGAGAGAGGCACACAGTGCGCTGACGGGTTGCAGTGCGGTATGTGCTCAGGTCAGGGCCTCTGCACTGGTGCCTGCGGGTGTGGGGTGTGGGGTTGTGGAGGTGCATTGCGGGAGCCATGGGGCATAGTGCAGCTCGGTCAGGCCTTGGAGCACAGGAACAGGGTGCAGTATGGGGGACGCAACGGTAGCGTGCATCGGGAAGCAGATGAGGGTGCTGAGTGGGTGCGCTAGGCTGGTGCGTGGGCAGGATATGGGTGGGCATGGGGAGTGTGGGTGTCAGGGTGTGAGGTGTACAGGGCACAGGGAGGGCAGGGTGCGGGTGTGTCCTTGTACAGGGCTGGGGGTCCAGGGGGCTGGGATGCGGATGCCTAAGTGTGTGGGGGTGGAACACAGGTTGCGGAGATTGCAGGATGTGTGTGTCGGGTGGGTGATGACCTGTGGGCAGGGCCCTTGCTCAGGTCTGCAGGTGCTGGGGGGGTGGGTGGGTTCCGGTTGTGGTTCCCACTTTGGCAGGAGGGAGGCTGTGTGGTACAGATGTGCATGAGAGTATGCTCCAGGTGTGGGAGAAGGGCACTTGTACCATGGAGTGGGGCAAATGTGTGCATGTGTGTAGGGCAGGGGGATGGGGTTCGGGGTCAAGAGGTCAGGGCATGGACATGTGGGTGGTCGGTGGGGAGGATGCGGCTGTGCCAGTGTGTGGGTCAGGCGGCAGGGCCCTTGTGTCCACAGGTCTCAGGGACAGGGCTCTGGTGTGCATGTGCACAGAGCTCGGGCAGTGGGGCGGGGTTGTGCCTGTGTGGGCTGTGGGCGGGTATCTTCCAGCTCACAGGTCAGCGCTTGCCCAGAGTGTAGGGACTATGGCGCAAGCGAGTGCGTGCACAAATGGGCGGGGCAGGATGCTTAGGTGAGAGTGCACAGAGCTGGGGGTGGGGTGGTGTTAAGGGACTATATGGGCTGGGTGTGGGTGTGGTCTGGGTATGAAGGTGAGAGCCTGCAGCCCTGATGCACAGGTGACCACCTGCAGGGCCTAGAGATGGGTCTCAGGAGGGGTGAGGTGAGATGCGTTTGCATGGGAGAGGTGGGTTGGACTGCAACAGATTTGCGTGCATGTGTGGGACGATGTGTGTGTGTCTGTGTGTGTGTGTGTGTGTTGCTGAAAGAGAGGCTGGGGTGGAGGTGCTTGGAGCATGGTGAAGGGGGTGGGTGATGGGGTTCAGGTGCATGGGATGTGGGGGGAGTTGCTGGGGGGAGTTACAGGTCACCAGACAGGTTGCACGCTGAGGGTAGCACTTTCAAGGAGCACAGCTTGGCTCACTTCCTAGTCCCCGCCCCATTCCCCCCCCCATCCCCTCATCCCCCGGTTCATGCACTCCTGAGGGCTCTGTCCTCTGTTTGGAAAGGGGCACGTTAGGCTGTTTGCACTGCTGGCCAGTCTCTGCTTCAGTACATCTCAGTTCTTCTGCTCTTGCCGCCAGGGCCTCCCTGTGTGGTATCGAGACCCTCTCGGGTCACTTCCACCCTGGAATCGCTCTCCCAGTGGTTTTCTGTCACTTCTCTAGTGTTCCCTGGCACAGGGGTGGACTCAGCCTGTCCTATCCTGCCATCCTCCTGGAACTCCACCAAGTGCTTGCCTTTTGGTGCTTGGAATCTTATGCAGCTGTTTCTTTGGCCGTTCCCAGTGTTAGCAGTCTGGGAAGGGATGCTTGCCTCGGTCCATTAAATGACATTAAGTGCAGAGGCAACGAGTTGTGCTTCTGGTACTCACTGCCGGAAGTCGCCTGTGGAATTGGGGTGTTCGATGAAGTGTGGGGTGCACAGGCATGTCTCTGCACTTACAGGCGCGTCCTTTGTCCTGTCGTGTGCCGCTCACCTGTCCTGCCTCTGCTTTCCCTCCTTCCTCCCAGGGACCTGGAAGCCAGAGCCCAGAACGAGTTCTTCCGGGCCCTGTTCCGGCTGCCACGGAAGGAGCGGCTGCACGCGGTGGCGGACTGCGCCCTGTGGACGCCCTTCAGCCGCTGCCACACCGCCGGCCGCATGTTCGCCTCCGACAGCTACGTCTGCTTCGCCAGCAGGGAGGACGGCTGCTGCACCGTGGTCCTGCCGCTCCAGGAGGTAGCGCAGCCCGCCCTCGGCCGGCCCCTGCCAGGCGCCCTGCCCTGCGCTGCCCGTGCCAGTGTTGGCGCATGCCTGGGTGGGGCAGCAGTGCGGGCACGGGGGAGGTGGGGCCCCGGTGGGACCGTTGCCTGCCTGCCTGGTGTCTTTTCTGTTGCCGTGTAGCAGCCTGCAGTGCCCACGGAAGTGGCTGGAGAGCGCAGGGTATGGAGCTGCCACAGGGGCGTAAGGCTGTTGTTAAAAAGTACATGCTTCATAGTTGAGGCTTTTCCAAAAGCTCTTAGGAATGACTCTCTCCACTTCCATCCACCAAAAGAGAAAAAACTCTATCTAAAAAAAAAATCACCTTTTGAAAATAATGGCAAATTGCTTGGCTTTTATACTCTCTTAGAACTTTAGTTATGAGCTAAAAATTGTTCATTTGGAAAAATGCATTTAAAATGTGTTTTTGGGGGGCAAGTTATATAACAACAAGAGCAAATCCAAAGCAACAAATATGATCACTTTAGGCACCTGTGCTGGCCCCAGCCAACCTGAGCGGGAGGGGCTTGGGTCCCCCCGCCCAGGACCCCCTGCCCAGGTCTGGGGTGGTGGGTGCTGCTGAGCATGGCATGGCTGAGAGCCAGAGGGACCCTGGTGCAGGCTGGCCGGGAGGTGGGTTTGGTCTGAGCCTTGGTAGACGGTCAAGTGCTGCAGGCAGAGGCAAGGGCGGTTCTCCAGCAGTTTTGCAGAGGGCTGTGGAGAAAACAACAATTAAGCCATAAGTATGCTGCCGACAGTGTCCCTTCAAAGGGGCGTGGCCGCCTGCCAGTCATTGCCAGGCAGCGTGCCTTAGGCATGCAGGGAAGCACAGCTGTCCAGGGGCTCCTACTGGAGGCAGGTGGGTGGCGGTGGGTGGGGTGGCCAGTGGGGCCTGGGCAGCTGCGGACCAGACAGACCCCGAGGCAGAGTGAAGGAGGGATGTGAGGGCTGAGAAGCTGCGTGGCACTGGACCACTGCATTGGGTCCTTAGTAAAATTCCGTTCTTCTGGGAGTGAGCTGAGTTTGCTTCCAGATAAAAAGCCTGGTCCATTGGGGTCAGGATGCCCCTGGTTGTGAAGTGCCCAGTGTCACACGTCAAGACCTCCCGTCTCTTGCTCCTTGTAGCGTCTGTATGCCGACTGAGTACTCTTGTTTGGAAGAACTCGAGGCTCACTCATACTGTTGTCTTTAACGTCATGTGATTCTGTAGCCTGGTTCTTCCTTGGAGGGATGGGCACGGACTCCAAGATGTAGTCTTATATGCTTTTGAGCTGCTGTGCTGGTTTCCTGTTGCAGGTCTTTGCTTTGCTTTCCGTCTTGGGAAGTGTCTGCGTATGTAACTGATGGCCCCTCTCTCCCCCTCTTCGTGTGTGACTGTGGAGACAGGTGGTGAGCATTGAGAAGATGGAGGACACCAGCCTGCTGCCCACGCCCATCATCATCAGCGTCCGGAGCAAGACAGCCTTCCAGTTCATTGAGCTCAGGGACAGGGACACCTTGGTGGAAGGTCTGCTCGCGAGGCTGGAGCAGGTCCAGGCTGGCCGCCCCGCGCGATACGACACCCCGAGGGACAAAGATGGGGTACGAGGCACAAGACACTCAGGGTGCCTAGGCTGAAAGTCCCTTTGCCCACCATCCTTAGGGCAGTGGTCTCCAAAGGGGTGTGTGAAGATGAACCCCTGGGGAAGAGAAAATACAGCAGAAGTCATTGGGTTATTGAGTCTGTGCATCATATGGCCCGGGGTCATTTCTGAAAGTCCCCAGTGGGTATTCGTGGGTCAGAGGGGTTGATGGGCCACATCCCCCTAGCAGGTCAGAGGGGTTGATGGAATGACCTCCCCTCCCCCCAGCAGATTAGAGGGGTGATGGGACACCTCCTCTAGTTGGAGAGGTTGAGAAAACACCACCCCTTACAGGTTAGAGGAGTTAATAGGGCACAGTCCTCCACAGATTAGAGGGTAGTGTGGAAGGGTTGGCAGGCACCCCCCTACCCCCTAATATTGGAGGGATTGACAGGATGCCCCATCACAGGTTGAAGGATCTGATAGGAATCACCCCAGTGTTTGGGGGTTTGACAGAGCCCCTTTCTCACAGGGCCCTCCCTCCACAGACTGTAGGACTGTGGGGCATCTCAAATCATAGGGTTTGATGGGGCACTCTTACAGGCTGGGAGGATGAATGGAGCACCCTGCACAGGGGAGGGGCTGGTTGGGCACCCTCCTCATAGGTGAGAAGGATGACACCCCCAGTTGGAGGGTGTTCTAGTTTGCTAGCTGCCAGAATGCAGTATACCAGAAATGGAATGGCTTTAAAAAAGGGGAATTTAATAAGTTGCTAGTTTACAGTTCTAAATCCATGAAAATGTCTGAATTAGAGCAAGTCTATAGAAATGTCCAATCCAAGGCATCCAGGGAAAGATACCTTGATTCAAGAAGGCCAGTGAAGTTCAGGGTTTCTCTCTCAACTGAAAAGGCACCTGGTGAACATGGCGATGTCTGCTAGCTTTCTCTCCAGGCTTCTCATTTCATGAAGCTCCCCTGGGGGTGTTTTCCAAAGGTCTCTGGCTGCATGGGTTCTCGTGGCTCTAAAAAGGGACTCTCTCCAAAATGTTTACTGTTTTAAAGGATTCCAGTAAACTAATCAAGACCCACCTGGAATGGGTGGAGTCACATCTCCCTCTAATCAAAAGTTAATCCCACAATTGGGTGGGTCACATCTCCATGGAAACGGTCAAAAAGCTCTCCCCCAACAGCACTTAATGAGGATTAAAGGACAGGGCTTTTCTGGGGTCCACCACAGATTCACACCGGCACAGGGGGTGTCACTTGCTGCAGGACCATCATCATCTTAAGCTTGGGCAGCTGCAGAACCAGCCCCGGGCTGGCTCACAACCGTCCCTCCCAGAACAAGGGCAGGGGGAGAGAAGAGGGCAAAGGGCCTTAGCTCACAGAGGTGAGGCAGAGAGTGGGGTTGAGCGGTGACCCCTGGCCCTGCACGGGCTTCCTCTCAAAGGGTCCCATCCCCTTGGATCTGTTACTCTTTTTCTCCTTAAGTTCTAAACAGATAAGACCATTTAAATCGTGTACACTCATTCATCCAAACGGACAATAAAAATGGGCTCATAATTAAAAGCAAAGACTTTCTTCTTTTTTTTTTAACCACGCAGACTTCACCTGTGAATGTGTTTCATTCAACAAGCGTGTGCAGCGACCACAGGTTTGGAGATCTTGAATTGCTGTCTCCTCAAAATAGCAAGGACAGCGAGATGGAGACGAGCCGGCTGCCCCAGCCCGAGGCCCTGGTGGCTGCAGTGCAGCACGTCGGCAGCCAGAGCCCCGACTCCCCAATGGTGGGTGCTGCAGCCCTGTCCTCCTCGTGCCCCTGCAGAGCTGCGTCCTCGGAGAGGTGTGGGTTGGGGCGGGGGTCTGGCCGGTCATGGAAGGTGGAAGGTGACATCTGTGAGTGCCAGGTGACCTCGAGCTGCCCTGTGCCCTCCTGCCCCAGCTTCCTCCCCGACCCTAGGGAAAGTGGCGGCTGCAGGGGGTGGCCTGAGCAGGCCTGGGTAAGCTGTGGCCGTCAGGGTGGGGGGTGGGGGGTGGCCTCGTCCCCAGCCTACGAGCGGCACTTTGACACAGTGTGGCAGCCTGTCCTCAGGAGCACCCCTGGGCCTCTGTTTGCGGGTTTTTCTGGGTGCAGAGCAAGTCTTTCCGCATTTCTGTCCCTCCTGTCAGAGATTTGTGTGTGTTTCCTGTTGTGTTTGTTTTGTGTCTTCTGAGAGAAGGGACACCGTCTTCCAGTTTTACTGAGCTAAAAATACTTTTTTTTTTTTTTTTTTGCATGGGCAAGCACTGGGAATTGAACCCGGGTCTCCGGCATGGCAGACGGGAACTCTGCCTGCTGAGCCACCGTGGCCTGCCCCCAAGGATACTTTTTAAGTGATATTTATTTATAGTTTTCATCTTGGTAGAGAGGGTCCGAGGCAGGTAACATGGAGTTGTCCTTTGAGATGTTGTCACGGTAGGCGGGAGCCTGTCACCGCCCCTCAGCGCCAGCCAAAGCAGTGACAGCCAGGCAGTCAGCCCTGCCCAGTTGCCCCGCAGCTCCTGTAAATGGGGGGTCAGCTTTCGTCACCCAGAACAGACCCTTCCTGTGTGCTTGCATGGGATGCTCAGTTAGTTTTCATTCACTGAGTGCCTGAAGATACCAAACGTAGGTACATACTTCTCCCATTAAAGAAAACTACAAACAATTAAAAGCGTAAATAAATACCCTGTTTAAAAGGAAACTTAAAAATCCCTGCCATTCAGGGGTAATTTAAAGTGTTTTCAGTTGGCTAGGAAAATATCTTTCTCATTTCTCATAAATACTGAGACTAAAGTGATTTTTTTCAGGTTTCAGTTTTTCCTCTGGCTGCTGGGAAGCTCAGGGTAGATGGCTCCTGTTTGAAAAGCCAGATCTCAGGGAGCCTTTCCCACTTTACCCTACACTGTCCCTCCCCTCCAGTCTCCTCTTTGCCACGATTGTGTTGGTTACTTACATTATTGGCCTTGCCAAGGAAGTTGCATTTAATTTGTGTAAACGCTCCTCTGGGCTCTGGACTCCGGACTGGGACTCCTCCTTGCATCCTCTGTGCCTGGGAGAGGCACACAGATATCTCTCCAATGAATACAGGTCTCACTGCCTGTGCTTTTTGGCTTCTGTGCTATAAAAGGCAGCCCCTCCCCTGCTGTGGACTGTGGTTGGACTGTGTGTGGGGGGGCGGGTAGGGGGGGCAGGCTTCTCTGTACGTGAAGGCCCTTTCCTTTTCCAGTCCAGACAGCAGATAAAGGTGAGCCTCTGGCGGGACCACTTGGCGGAGTATGGCAGGACTGTGTGCATGTTCCGCACAGAAAAGATCCGGAAGCTTGTGGCCATGGGGATCCCTGAGTCTCTCCGTGGCAAACTCTGGCTCCTTTTCTCCGGTAAGTGTTTCTGGGTCTTTAGGCCAGACGTTCCTTTTGAAACTGACCTAGGAGCAGGAGCCTGCGGCTGGCATCTCGTGTGTGTAGGTGGCAAGGAAGTCGCCTGTTTGGGGTTGCTCCTGCACAGTCCCCTGCAGAAACCTGAAAGTTTGAGCTGTGGGACCTGCGACAAGTTGCTTGAGGTCTCTGGGCTGCTGTGTCTGCACAAGTCTAGAGGTCTGGGCTGAGTGACCGCCTTTCATTTTAAAATGACTGTGGGTTGATATGAGGTGCTGAGAATCCAGTCACTAAATTCCAGAGGTGAAGTGAGCTCTGAAAAGCCTTGCTCAGTTGTCCACTGGCAGAGCATAGTTTCTTTCTGTCCCTCGGTGAGGCCTTCTGGTGCACACAGGCACACAGCCTTTTCATAACCCACGTAGTCCTTCACACACGACCCTCCCTAGTGAGCGAGTGTTTGCTTTGTTGACAGCTGTTTAAGCTGTTGCTAAGAGTGGTGGCTTTTAGTAAAGAGGCTGATTGTTCCGTGTGACTGTCAGCGATTGTTGACAGCAGGGCAGGAAATCACAGCCGGTCACTGCAGATGGGAGACTTGGGAGAGGATGTTACACTCACCCCTTTAAGGATTTATAACACCTAAGGCAGAAGTGGGCCTCTGTCTGCTCCCCCCATCCCCAGGGCCCCCTCTGTGGGGCTGACCCCACCCTGGAGCCTCCCAGGTGGGCGCCCAGCGATTTGACCCTGGCTGAGTGCACAGGTGCCCCTGCTGCTGGCTGAGGAGGGAATAAGATCCTCGTCCCAGGCTGGGGGTGGGAGGGCGCTGCGTGGACTGCGAGGCTGCCCAGGTCTTGGCTGGCGCGGGCGGTGTGTGGAGGGGCTTTCTGTGTGTTGTCTCCCGGCTTCAGTACCCACGCTGGGGACACAGCCTTTGGGGTTTCCTGTTGGCGGCTTCATTTCAACACAGTGGCTCCCCCTCGTGGCCCTGCGCGTGCTGGCAAGCTCCTGCTGAATTCACGTGTGCAGATTGCATGTGCATCTCATACCCACCTTCTCTTGCTGGGGAATACTGCTTACTGAGGCGCATCAGTAAAACCATTTCTAGTGCCGGTTTTCCCCTCCATAAGCATATTCCTAGAAAAGCTGCACTACTTCTTTTCCTTGGGTTCATTTGTTTTGGGGAAGGGCCCCGTGACAGGTGAGTCCTTTGGCTGTGTGTGATCTCCAAGTAGCCAGGCCCCCCCCAGCCCCTCCCCATAACGGCCCTGTCCTGTGCCCTTTCACTTCCAGACGCGGTCACAGAGCTGGCCGCGCACCCGGGCTACTACGGGAGCCTGGTGGCTGCATCCATGGGGAGGAGCTGTCTGGTGACGGAGGAGATCGAGCGCGACCTGCACCGCTCGCTGCCTGAGCACCCCGCCTTCCAGAGCGAGACGGGCATCGCGGCGCTGCGCAGGGTCCTGACCGCCTATGCCCACCGCAACCCCAGGATCGGGTACTGCCAGGTGAGAGGCTGGGTGGGCCTTTCTGCACTCAGGCCAGCGGCCCTCTGTCCTGCTTGCCGCCCAGGGCTGGAGCCTGTGGACACATCGCTGTGTCCCTTAGAGAGCGCATCTACCGCTGACTGGAATTTAGATTCGAAGGGTTGCCTGTGTCTGCAAAGGGACGTGCATGCCGGGCTGCCCTCTGCGTGGGCCGTGCCTTTGCCTTCCCGGGCCTCCCCTGCAGGAGGGGGTCACATGGCTTTCATGGAGCCTGGTTTTTCTCTAGACTTCACAGGAAATGCAGGGATTGCTTTAAAAACGGCATTGTTGCTTGGGGAGGGAAAAGACGCTTGGGCAGATCGTGTTCCTTTAAGAAATGCAAGTAGAGGTAAGATGTCCTCTGCATTGTTCCTGAGTTTAGGGGTATAGTTTGTAGGCACAAAACAGAACTAGTAAATCTAAACAGGAAAAAATCCCAACACGACTGGATCAGAGAAGCTGCTGACCTTTAGAAGTAGGAGACTGAGCAGGCGTGAATTAGTGGAGCCGGCGGGTGAGGCAGGTGTGCGTGTCCGCGCACACGGGCGCATCTGGTCCAGACCTGCGGCGTGCCCCCCTCAGCACTACTGGACAGGGCAGCAGGGACGGTGCTGGTGGTTCGGCCTTCCCAGGACCCGTCCTGATGGGCCTTCCCCTGGCCCGAGCCACCGTGTGGCCGGTGCGCTGGACGCCTTGGCTTGTGAGTGTGCATTTCAGTCTCTGGCCTGCCGTGAGCTGGCGGTGACTGTCCCCTCCCCTTTGCCCTCCCCGGCCAGTCCATGAACATCCTGACCTCCGTGCTGCTGCTCTACGCCAAGGAGGAGGAAGCCTTTTGGCTGCTGGTCGCCGTGTGTGAGCGGATGCTGCCTGACTACTTCAACCACCGCGTGATAGGTAACCCGCCCTCCATGTCCTCTGGCCGGGGGAGTAGTGATGGAGCGGGGTAGACAGTGGTCGGGAGTCCTCTTTACAGGGTCTCCCTGCCATTCAGCTGCTCTCCACACAGACACTGACTCGTGAACTTGTAGAACAAACTCTTGATTGCTGGCACAGTTCTGGCAAAAGGGTGGGCTAAGATAAACCAGGTACTCTCCTGCTATGAACATCTGCAAGTTTTGGATGAAAAGTAAAGTACGTTAGGTGGATCATGGGACCTGTAAGAAGGAAGGCGAAGTGTCCGGGCCCCCCAGACAAACAGAAGGTTAGAACCCCACATGGTTTTTCATTGCGGCCGCTGCCTGGGAGCTGGGGTGGGGGGTATCTCTGTCGGTATTGCAGAGAGCGTGTGGAGACAGGGCTTCTGGTGCCTCGAGAGGAAGTCTGGGGGGACTGGGACCTTGGCCCAGTGCTGGAGACCCTTGAGGTCTGTACCTCCCAGCCAGGGGCAGACTAGGGACCACCTCCCACTGCAGGAGGGGGAGGACCTCGTGTCCATGTGCACGCACTCAGCCTTGGAGCCACTGTGCTCCCAGGCCTCCGAACCCCTCTTCTGTGTGGTCGAGGTGTGGATTTACACTACGTCTGACCCAGCAGCCTCCTAGACCGCAGGGAGATATGTATGAACACTGCTTCTGGTCGGTAATGCTCTCTGGGATGTTTTTAGTAATCCAGATGAGAGTTGGGGGTGGCCTGAAAGCAGGGTGAGGGCAGTGAGCATAGCAGTGGGAGAACAGCTGCGAGGCAGAACCTGCAGGTGCCGGGGCTAGCACAGGCTGGGAGGGGCTCAACTGAGCCCTAAGAGCCCAGGGGCCCCCCTCCGTGGCCGGGCACACCTGAGTGACCACTGCCCCTTGCCCCCACCCCCGCAGGTGGAACAATCAAACATTTCCATGGCCCCAGAATGTCCTCTTCTGCCCCTTCCAGGCAGTCCCTGGCCCACTCCTGCTGCAGACACTGATCTCATTTCCATTGCCGTGGATTAATCTGGCCCCTGTTGAACTTTACATAAATGTCATGATGGAGAAGTTATTCTTTTGTGTCTGTGTCAGGCATCCATGTTGGTGCATCAGAAGTTTGTTCCTTTTCATTCCTGAGTAATTTTCTCCTTTATAGTCATTCTGTCCTTTGTTTATCCATTCACTGTTGTTGCACATTTGAGTTGTTTGTAGTTTGCAGCTGGTGATCAAGTTGCTGTGAACATTCATGTAGAATTGTTTTTGTGGACACAAAACATTTACCATTTCTTTTGGGTAAATGGAAGTAGAATTGCAGGGTCATAGGTTACCAGATGAAGGTTTAACTTTGTAAGAGGCTGTCAGTTTCCCAGAGTGATGGTTGTCTTCATGCCTGTGTGAGCTCCAGTGGCTCCTCTTCTTTGCTGACACTTGGTGTTGTCTGTATTTAAGTTTTAGCCATTCTGATGGGTGAGGCATGGTCCATCATGGTGTCTTAATTGTCATTTCTCTGATGATTAAGAAGGTTGAGTATGTTCTTCCATGCTGGGAAAACTGATGGACCATTCATTTATCTTCTCTGTTTAAGTGTTTTTTAACCCCCTTGCCAGGTTTTTAAGTCTTGGGTTGCTGCCTTTTTACAAAGTTATAGCTCTTTCTTTTGGATTGTAGACCCTTGACAAGTGTATATAATACAGATCTTTTCTCTGAGTTTGAAGCGTGCATTTTCATTTTACTAATTGTGTCTTTTCAAGAACAGTTGTCATGAGTTTTGAAGTCCAGTTTACAGTTTTCTGTATTGTTAGTACTGTTTGTGTCCTATTCCTTTGCTTGTGTTAGCTTTTATATTTAGACCTATATATTTATATATTGGGTCATGTATAAATAATTAATTTTTCTTTATGATGCAAGGCAGGGGCTGGGATTTTTTTGTTTTAGTTTCCATATAGCTATCCAGTTGATCAGGTGCTATTGCTGTGAAAAAGCTATCCTTTCCCTTTTGAATTGCCTTGGGTCAGAATGTCAGAAGTCAGTTACGGAGCATGGGTCTGTGCCTGGGCCCGCATCTTTTCTCTGTGTGTTAGTTTCGGCCGCTGTGGGCATGAGGCTGGGGTGCCTCTGCAGCCGCCAGGCCTTGTCTTGCAGGGGCGCAGGTAGACCAGTCGGTCTTTGAGGAGCTCATCAGGGAGCGGCTCCCGGAGCTGGCGGAGCACATGGGCGACCTCGCGGCCCTGTCGTCCGTGTCCCTGTCGTGGTTCCTCACCCTCTTCCTGAGCATAATGCCGCTGGAGAGCGCCATCAGTGTGGTCGACTGCTTCTTCTACGACGGTATCAGGGCCATCTTCCAGCTGGGGCTGGCCGTGCTGGACGCCAACGCCGAGGCCCTGTGCGGCAGCAAGGACGACAGCCAGGCCCTCATGGTCCTCAGCAGGTGGGCTGGGGCTGTCTCCTCGGGCAGCAGCACCTCTGGGGACCCTGGAGGAGGTCCCCGCAGGGCTGCCACTTGGCACCTTCTCAGCTGGGCTCTGCCACCCTTTGGCGTCACAAGGCCGGCCAGTGGCAAGCCGTGCGGGTCCCCTGCCTCCTCTGCATCATCCTGTCCTCGGAGAGGATGCAGCTGTCCTGGCTCCAGGGGTGTCTCTCCTTCCCTCTAGAACGAGGGTGGCCCTTGGTGCTTTCCCCAGAGGGCGTGGGACAGAGGAGGCGTGGGACAGAGGAGCCGTGTTGCAAGGGCGTGGCCATGCTCAGGCCCTGGTGGGGCGGTCTCTGTGGTGCCTGGAGGGCTGAGCCTGCGCTGACTGGGCTGCTGGTCCTCAGGTTTCTAGATCACATTAAGAACGAGGAGAGCCCGGGGCCCCCAGTCAGCAGCCACCACACCCTCTCGGACGACCAGGAACCCTGCCCTGCCGCTAACATCTCCGACTTGATCCGGGACGCCTACGAGGTGAGGCGCCCTGCCCTGCCCCGGGCCCCGGGGCGTCCGTGCTGCCTCTTCCTGTGACGGGAGGCGGCCCTGCGAGCACGTGTCCCTTGTTTCCCGGCAGAAGTTCGGAGACCAGTCCGTGGAGCAGCTCGAGCGCCTGCGCTGCCGGCACAGGATCCGGGTCCTGCAGGGCCACGAGGACACCGCCCGGCAGCACGTGGTGCGCGGCCGGCGCGGGGTCACCGGAGTGCAGCCCCTGCCCCTCTGAGTCGTGGGTGGCGACGAGGCCTGCCTTGTCCACGTTAAATTAACAACGTGGTAGCAGTGACCTGCTGGGGAAACAGCAGGGTTTCCAGAGTCCCACGGATTGTGAGCAAATTAACCACACCGAGCCTCAGTTTCCCCATTTGTAAAATGGGGGTAATAATACCATGTGGGATAAAATGAGGTTTGGTATGTAAAATGCCTAGCCGGTAAAAAGGGCTATTCAGAAGGAACTTCTGTCCAGGCTCTATCTTTGCTTGCTTTAAAGTTCCATTTTAATTTAATACGTTGGTTCTGGGCCTGAGGTATGAATTACAGAGAGGTTGAGAGTGGTACTGTAGCGTGATCTCTGTTGGAAAGGTGTGGCGGCGACTGGGAAACAGGCACTTTTCCCCCACGGAGCCCCGATGCTGCGCCCAGACGAGTTTCCCCTCCCTTGCTTGTGCCTCCTGGGGCAGGCGCGGGATTCTGTCGATCTCTTCCTTTCCTCCAGCTTCGCGTTGTTATCCCAGAAGTCTCCATCCTCCCTGAAGACTTAGAAGAACTCTATGACTTATTCAAGGTACGAGCATCTGGGAAGGTGACGGAGCTGAAGGCCTTGACCAGGCCAGAGCAGCTGTGCCCAGCTGCTAGGGGCGCGAGGGGTGCGAGGGGCGTGGGTGCTGGGGTCTGCCATGTGCCGAAGCTGCCCGTGCCCACTGGCTCTACCAGGAAACCGCTGGCCCGGGCCCTGACGCCCCGCCCCTTAGATGGCACTGACATCTTTCTGGAGCCCACACGATGGCCAGGCCCCTGTGAGGTGGGAGGCAGGGAGAGCTGCACGGGGGGGCGGCGGGGGGTGGGGGGACCAAGGCTCTGGACTCGGCAGGGCGCCCTGAGCTGCGCTTCCTGCCCTGCTGTCATGGGCCCGGGTGTCCCAGGGCAGAGTCCATGGGGCAGTGACCCTTCCTGAGCCTGCCACCTAATATGACTTTAATTCTCATAACTACATCCCACATTATGTATAGGTATATTTTTATTTGTGTGCATGCCAGTTCATGTTCTCTTTTCTCCAGGGGCTGTTATTTTCGTACTTTTCCATGTGGCCACATAGTCTTCATCATTCCCCATAACTTTATAATCTGTCCTGTTGGAAAGTTAATATATTAAGCCATATTTCTAATATCTGGGTATTTAGGTGGGCTTCCAAGTTTTGCTGCCTAACTCATCCTGCAGAGAACTTCTTTAAGCATCTTTCTGAAGTTTTCTTGCTTAAACAGTAAATACAATTGGGTGAGGAGAGGCAGACACACTGGCCCATGATGGTTCCCTGCCAGTGAAGGGAGAGAAGGAAAAACTGCAGAAAGCCAGGCCAGCGCTGAGGGGCAGCGGTCTCTGGGCACTCCAGCCTGGGGATTCTGACCTCTGTCACTTCTGACCTGAAATTGCCAAAATAATGGAAGTGGCCGTACCGGGCAGTGCCGTGCGTGGGCAGCAGTGCGGGCGCCTGCTTCAGGACATGGAGGGCAGCTCCCAACTCCCGGTACGCCTCGTGCGTGGCGAGGCCCCCAGGGTCTCCTGTTAAATCCCCCCTTTACAGGTGTCTGGTTTCCTCTGTTGCCCTAGATAGAAAAGAGGTCAGAGGTCCCCAGCTGTCCCAATTCCTGCAAGAATAGGAAATAGTAGAAACATAAAAGCAAGTAAATAAACTTTTTAGTTCAAAAAGTCCTTTATTTATATAGGATTTTCTGCTAACTACTGGCAAACTAAAGAAAGACCACAACACTATAAATTTGCTGTTTTTCAAAATGCAGTTCCAAACGAAATCAGAGTGAAACAGCCTCATAATCAAAGTGTGCTGTTCCGCCCCCACCCCCCACCCCCGTCCCACGCTGCGCACCGCTGCCTCCTCGCGGCTCCCAGCCTCACTTGATCCTCACTTATCACGGTATTTAAGTACCGTGGCGAAGTCTGCTGTTTAGCTGGGTTTCACGTGCACTTCTTGAGTTTTGAAGCATTTTATTTTCTCCATGGAAAGGGCCGCACACAGAAGCCCTTGTGGTGTTTTGTAGATAGGTAGCAGGGTCCTAGTGAGGGTTCTGCGCCTTACTGCACTCCACCTGAGCTTGCTTGACCATCTGTTTTTATCAAGAGACAGTGAGCTCTGATGGTCTCTTTCCTATTCAGAATAAACTTTGTGGGTGGTGCTTAACGAAATACATGTTTACTGTTTAAAGCATTCCTTTAATCTACATAAACTCGGGTTTGTGGCGTTTCCTGTGCCCTCAGATTGGGAGCAGCTCTGTTGTGGATGAGAACAGTAGAAGCAGACCCTGTGTTATAGACTCTCCCTGCAAGCACCTGGGACCCGAAACAGCGTGTCACCCACTCCATAGCTGCATTCTTAGCGATGATGAATTAAATTCACTCACTATTGCTGGGTTATGATGCCCTGCAAAGCATTTTAATAATATTTTGTTTCTATATTCTGGGTAAGGCTTCTGATTTCAAAATTTACTTGAAAAAACATAAAACAAAATAATAGAATTATCCACCCTCACAGTTAAAAAATAATAATAAAAGACTTTTAAGCAAAAATTGAAAACAAACGGGCCTCATCCTGGCTGTCCCTTCAGAGTCACCTTGTTCCAGAAGTCACTGTCTCAGTGTGGCGACGTTTCTCTAGCTCCATCTGGGGACGTGTACACACACACTACCCACTTTTTTCCATATAAATGTGGGATTGTGGTACACATGATGGCCTTTATTTTCCCCTACTTAACCATACGGTGAGAACTTTTTTCTTGATCAGTATCTGCCCCATTCACCTATCAAGGGGCATTTATGTTTTACCGTATTTTTGCTGTTTTATGGACAGTGCTGGACTGAGTGATGTGTGCATTTATCGGCACACTTATACTGCTGTTTCTGTAGGACGGGTTTCTTGAGGTAGAGATTCAGGGCAGGGGGGGTCATGTACGTAAAAATTTGTTCTTGACTGCTAAGGTATCTTCCAAATGTTTGAATTTGCAAGGTACAATTCCACTGATAGTATCTAAGAGTGCTCATTTCCCCACACTCTGTACCCAGCCAGCATTTAAACTTCTGCTTGTCTGGTAGAAAATTGCATTTCATTTTAATTATATTTTCTGTATTTATTAGTGAGGTTGAGTACCATTTCACAGGTTTATTGGCCAGTTGTACAGTTTAGTGAGGTTGAGTACTATTTCATAGGTTTATCGGCCAGTTGTACAGTTTTCTGCATCTTTTGTATCCTTTGCCTGTTTTTCTATTGTTTGTTTTTCTAACATGAGCTGTTAAGAGTTTTGCTGCTATATTATAACCATTTTCTTTTGGACAGCATTTTATGGACCATTAGCATCACAGTATATACAAATATATGTGAAAATTCATAATGTGCCTTGGGTTTTTAGGAATGGAAATGTATTAGGTCTTTGTTTCACACATAAACTTTTAGTGAATCTGGAAAGGCTATTTAAAGGATATGACAATAAACTCAGAAATGGCATTCTGGCTCCCATCCAAGGGTCTGTGCCTCCATAGCACAGCATCTGCACTTATTTCCATCCCATCGTTCTAGGTGGAGGGTGTTGAAATTGTGAAGAACTCTGTAGTAGCTGGGAATCATTTCAGGCTTTTGCAAATCGAGGTATCCAAAGGGGTGACTTAGTACTGGTATAAATGGTACATTCAGAGGCTCACTTGGTCCTCAGTGATGGGGGCAGTTTTACTGCTTTGGTTTTCAGTCTATTCCCAAGACTTGAAATCACCATTTCCCCCCTGCCTTTCAGTGTCTGAACTGGTAGTGTATTCAGGTGGTCCCAGAGTCAGGAAGTATAAGCACACACCCAGTAACAAGCCTCGCTTCCACCCCTCCGTCCCTGTTCTTACACTCTTCTCCCATCCATAACCAGTGTTTGGAACCCTATAGGTTGTCTGGTACTTTTTGACTTTCAAATAATATGATTTTAAGTGAGAAGAACAGAATAAAAGTTGTCTTTTCTTCTAGAGTTAAAATGTCAAAATTACATGTTCAGTGTGGGCAAGGACTAAAGTTAGCAAGGAAAACCTCTTACGTAGCTGATTAGAGTGATGAGATTATGAGACATTTGATTTTTAAAAACGGTTACAACATTGTGCATGCACAGTAGCACTGGGAGGCAGGGGCCGAGGGAGGCAGGCGGGCCGGCTGGGCTTTGAGCCGGGCGCCTCTGCTCTTCTCTCCCGGCCTCAAGAGGGAGCACCTGATGTGCCGCTACTGGGAGCAGCCGGGCCCCGTGCTCCAGCGCCACGACCCCAGCAGACCATATGCCGAGCAGTACCGCATCGACCCCCGGCAGTTTGCAGACCTCTTTAAGCTGCTCTCCCCGTGGACCTGCGGGGCCCACACGGAGGTGCTCGCTGAGAGGACTTTCCGACTCCTCGATGACAACATGGACCATCTCATCGAGTTCAGAGGCGTCGTCAGCTGTCTGGGTAGGACATCGTGGGCATCTTTGGCAGTGAGTTCATCTGGGATGACTCTGAACAGGAGACAAGTGCATGCAACGCAGTGCCTTTATGATGGGCCTGGCAGGATTTAACACTGCAGGCTCCTCTCCGGACCCCTGTTCTGCTTCGGCATGTAGGGGAGGGTGGTGGGAAGAGGGGTGCAGGGGATGCACTGCAGGCTCTGAGGAGGCCTCACCTGCATGGGCTGGTTAGGCTGGTTAGGAGCCACGTCCCTAACCCTTTTCTGTGGAACTGAAACCTTTCAAAAGGACCCAGACTAGATTATCATTCACATCAGATCAGGTTCCCATGTTCCTCAAGTGTTACCAGTCGCTGCCTCTAAAGTGTTAATTTCCAGGGAGAAGATTTCGAAGGTGATGTGGGCCTGGGGGTGGCACAGAGGCAGCCTTAGGGGCTCTGTAGGTATTGAGACCATCAGGTTCTCTCTCCGTAGGATATTTGCGCTATTAGAAATGTACTTCAACCATCTGCATCGACTCAACCTCTCCTCCTTGTTTTTCAGATATTATGTATAATGGAGAAATGAATGAAAAAATTAAACTGTTATACAGACTTCATATTCCTCCAGGTAAGACATTCCACGTAGAGAAAGCGCGGCTCTGTTCCACCTTAACACAAGAGCAGCTTTGTGTACGACACTGACACTGAAGCACTTCTTTTAAATTTCATGAAGACTCAGGGCTGTAGATGTTTCTAGTGTGGGCATTACCGACCGCAGTTTTAAGTACTGTACTACATGGCGCGCGGGGGCCCTCAAACTGAGTGTGCACCAGAACCACGTGGAAGGCTTGTTAAAACACAGGGTACTGGGACCACCCCAGAGTTCATGGCTCGTTATGGCTGTGTTGGGGCCTGAGAATGTTTCTAGCAAGTTCTCCTGGTGTGTAAGTGCTGCTGAGCTGGGGTGAGCACAGCTGGCCTGTGGAATGTGCAGGTACTTTAACAGATGGTGAACTCAGGCTACTGTTTTTGAAGGACCATTTCATTTTTCTAGCATGTAAGCCCATGCTTCCTTCAAGTTCAAGCAGGGGTAACCAGGAACGAAGGAAGCAGTTTTCTGAACTGTAAGATCAGACTTGGCATTAACAGTAAAAAGAACAAGGCAACCTTAAGATGTTCCTTGGGTCCTTGAAACTGGTGGAGATGAGTTAGGAATATCAGAGGGTTTGGGGCCCAAGGGCCATGTTCTGGTGTGTGACTGGTGCCTCTGAGCCTCAGGCGGCTGGTGGGCCCCATGGGGCCTTTTGGTGTCACAGGATCGCGGTGGCTTTCATAACATCGGAGGTGCAGGTGACCATTGCTGACCGGGCATACGTCCTCCGTGCTCTTTACTCCCAGAGAGCATTCTATTCTGTAGCTCTCACCGACTTCCCACAGACTCGTTATTACTTTCGCTCAAGTTGTTCAGCCTCAGTGAAGTTCTTACCTTTTATATCAAAAGAAGTTATTGGATTTTATTTTTTATTAATTTGTCCTTATTTTTCACAAAGGTTTTTTTAACCTTTGTTAAAGCATATTTAGGCATAACATAGAAGGTATGCCTAAATCATCATTATCGGTATCTACATCTGGTGTCAGGTTGATTTTGTTACTCAACTACTGCATTTTAAATGTTTAAATAAACTTTTTACTTTGAATAGTTTTAGATTTATAGAAAAGCTTCACAGATTTTACTGATAAAATTCCCATTCTTGATATATCTTAAAAATTATTATTGGCTTTTGATATTATCAGTTGAAGTTATTATTTTTTTTATTTTTTACATGGGCAGGCACTGGGACTCAAACCCGGGTCTCTGGCATGGCAGGCGAAAACTGCCATTGTGCCACCATTGCCCGCCCACATTATTTGATTTTTGACCTGACTTCATATTGGCTTATTGTTTGCTTCTAAATTATATGTGTATTTCTAAAAACATAATTAATTAAAGGCATTTTTAGGCCTCATTGGCTTCAGAAAATCATTTTTTCACAATCTTTTTGAACATATGATTGTAATATTTATATTGTATGACTCTCAGAATTTAATTTGTAAAATTAAAATGAAAACTAGGGTGCAAGAGTAATTCAGTGGTAGAATTCTTGCCTGTCATGTAGGAGACCTGGATTCGATTCCTGGCCCATGCGCTTCCCCAAAACAAACAAGCAAGCAAACAAAAATTTAAAAAATAGTGCTATAATAGGATAGTCACATGAAAGAAGAATGAAATGTGACCCCAGTCATACAGTTTACAAAAAAAAAAAAAAGACGACTTGGTATGTTATTTTGCTTACCTGTTTAATATTGGAATTTTGGGCAATTTTTTTAAGACTTAAGAATGCAGACAACCTCAAACCTCTATTTAAAAACATTTAATTTCCTGAGGCCATGAGGTTGATAGTGCCCTTGGGAACTTTTCATTTAAATAGATTTAATTTGAACAAATATTTACTTTCCACCATAATGGATAATTTTGTTTAAGCCTTTTGATTAAGGCGGACAGACATTAGTAGGAAAAAATGTATGTCACTAATCAGGAAGAATAATGAGTACCTCAAGTTTCAGTGTGTGCACCCCAAAATTTACTTTGAGCCTAAGTGTCTTGTTTAGCCGACAGAGGGGTGGTGACAGTAAGCATGTGGGCACCTCGCCACAGCACACCTATCTTGGGCCTCTGCAGAGCGTGTGCCCCACACAGGCCTTCTGTGTGCTCGGGGCAAAGGGATCTGATGCAACCCAGGACACCACAGAGAGCCAAAGCCAGGGCTTCGCACAGTTATTGGAGAGCTCATTTTATTGGGTCCGTAGTGATTACCACACTGTTTGGCAAAGGAAATAGAAAAGCAGTATTACAGGTGATCTAATAGCATGTCAGGCGAGGGAGAGGCAAACAGTATTCTAGAAGATTGTTTAGTCAGAAGTTTCCACTACACACTGACACATTTATAGTTAGTGGTAATTTTGCTCAGCTAATTAAACTAATTGAACTCTCAGAAGATAACTTCCTGGAAGAACATTATTTTATTGCAAAGAAGCATAAAAACAAAAACTCACTGAAAATGATGTCGGAAATAAACAGATGGCAGTGAAAGGCTTTCTGTGGGTTTGTGTCCTGAGAGTGGGGCTGCAGGGACATTTTCATCAGGTTCCTTCTGAGATCTCTTGAGTTTCAAGGAAAGAATTGGTTTATCTGCAGAGAAGCTTTCCAAAAGTTTAGCCTATCAGCTAGATCCGCATTAAATAATGTTCTTAAAATGTTGACTCGAACATTTGAGCTGCTCCAGTCTGTTTCCAGCTTTATGTGAAGAAATAGAAGTTTCTTCCTGAGGTTTTATGCTTCAAATAGATTTGCTGTCCAAAGGAAGAATTTTGTCAAGAAGTTGAGTTAAAAGGAAAATCACGTGAATGATTTTCACTTTGCAGTTTGGTTAAGGAGAGTCAGTGGTTTTAAAAAAGGACTCGAAATGTTCAATCCAGAATGACTTAATCAAAAATTTAAAAAACACATGAAAATATATTAACATGTATTGACGAAGTATGGATTCAAAGCAAAAATTCAACTTGGGGAAAATGAGGTTACAAATGTTTCATTTATGACTAGTTATAATTTGAATCCTAAAATACAATAATAGACTAGTTACAGCATTATCTGTGTATGAATGAGGGAAAGATTATTTTGAATATGAATTTTAAAGTTTTGACTGGATTCAAAATCTAGTCATATTATCTTTCCCCCCTACAAAAAAAACATTACATTTGCCAGCAAAAGACAGGAGCTCATGCTCTGGAAGTACAATCAGAAGCACTCCATTGTTCTCATATAATGGCAGGTTCTCCTTAATGGCAAAAGGAGTTTCCATGAAGTAGAGGGAAAAAGTGCCATTTGCTGCCACCTTCACGTCCAAGCAGTTTCTTCTTGATGGCAAAAATGTGTTTTAAAGAGGGCATCATTTACGAGTCCTACTCAGGAACTGCAAAGAGCCACCTCAAGTAGGAAAACTGCTACGTAAAAGTCATGTTTATTTGTCCTGAGTGTGCTAATAATCAGTTTGATCTTTTTTGGACTCTTCATTGCCTATGATAAAAGAACATACCTTGGAAGTTGACGTAGTTAGTGGTTTCCCTTCTGAACCTATGTAGGACCACTGGAAACCTACTCTGCTTTGTCAGGAGGACCTACAGATAAGACTGTTGGTACTGAGCTGTACAATCAGACTTCACCAGTTACTTGAGTATTTGCTGTGGAATGGGATGATGAGTCTGAAGTTATTATCAGCAGGACCAAAGATAGAGCATATGATTACTCCTCTTTGCCCGAGAAAGAAGTCTGACATTCATGTTACACCCACCATACTTCACTTTTTGGCGAGCCTTTTCTTAGGGCTGCACTGGGAAATAACACTAAAGATGAACTCTATAATCTCTGCTTTTGAGAATGGGCCAGTATGTCAAAATATCTACTGAAACCCCCCAAAATGAAGGGTCCCTCCATTTTTGTGTAGACAAAAATGTTAGTAGGAATGGCTCTGCTAGCATGCGTGAGGAAGGCTCGCCCAGTAAATGGAACAGATGAGCAGGATGGTGGATTAGCCAAGATCAGGAACTCCTTCACAGTGTAGAAGCAGTCTGAACTTCCAGCTGCAGATGGTGATTCCAGAAATGTACTGAGCTGAGGAAACTGCAAGGGTCAGCTCCTCACTGGATACAGAAATAACCATCTCCATTCCAGTTCAGCAACTTTGGCAACACTGAAGGGCGCTCCATCTAACACACACATGGTATGTGCATACCAACCGCAGCAGGCATATGTGAGTGCTGGTGGGCAGCTAGGCTAGCTGGGAGAGCTTTTTCTTGCTGTGGATTGGGATCCTGAGTTCACTGAGGAAATCCACGATTTTGAAAAACATGGAAGTGTAGAATACAAACCTCCTAAAAATCTTTTGTGAAATTAAAAGATTGCTGTGAATTTTTTACAACAGAAGAAAAGCTAGGGGGCAGGCCATGGTGGCTCAGCAGGCAGAGTTCTCACCTGCCATGCTGGAGACCGGGGTTTGATTCCTGGTGCCTGCCCATGCATTAAAAAAAAAAAAGCTAGGTGCTAAAGAGCCCTGGTATTGTCCAAGTTGTCAAGATGCCATTAAAAAACTGGAATTATGATCTCTGGCTCAGGTACTTGTTACAGTTCATTTGGCTTTTAAAGTCAATACATGAAAAGCAAGTTGGATGCCTTTATTTTCTTCTCAGTGACTTGGATATATCAGAATTCCTAATGAATCCAAATGTAGACCTTGCCATTAATTTGTTTCCATGTGCAGCAGAGGCTTAGGAGGAGGACACTGTACTACTGTTGCAGGAAATAAGGATGGTAGAGAATGGTACAACTTTGATGACAGTATGTCTTTGCTGCACATGATGAAGGCCAAACTGTGTCTAAAACAGTACCAGAGACAAGACACTTGAGTGAACCACCCCTCCCTCCATGGGGTTAAGAAGGCATCCATTAAAGTGATGGAGATGGTAGGTAATGGTAGTAACAGTGATAAAGAAAGTAAAATCTGTCTGCACACTATCTCAAGAAAGTCCTCGAAGCCTTAAAGGCGAACCATCCTTTTGGTGGTATCCACTGCAGTGACAAAGTTCCCTACCACGTTAAGACTAAAGTCTGGGCAATGCAAGTTTCTGATAACCAAATGTAAACCATCTTTTCTTTGTGCAGTACTTGAAATGAAATTCAGTGAAAATTTTAATAGAAATTGTTAATCCATTTAGTCTTGAAATTTGCAAGCTGCATATAAATAGGAATGTAAAAAGCTATGTCTATAAAAGCTCAAACATCTTATTTTAAAAGGTTGAAAGGGTAGTAATGATTTTATGTAAACTTTGCATTTTATATTTTCCCTAGTGCATTGTTTTATATTTCTGAGCATACGTGCATAATAAGAGTGTTTTTCCAGCAAGTGCCATGTCCGCCCAGGTGGTTTCGTTCTGCGTTGCCGTGATGGGGAGAGCTCGGGAACCCCTGCTCTGGGGTGGGTGGCTTTTCTAGCCCCTCGTCACCAATACTTCACCTGCCTCTTTTCTGTACACTTGTTTCCCCAGGAAGCAATTGCTCTCTTCTCCGTGCTTCCACGATGAATGTTTATGGGTTCTTCTGCTAGTGTTTTGGTGGTGGCTTATGTGTACGCTTCCCCTCCTTAGCACATGCGGCCCTGAGGGCGGGGAGGGACCCAGTCTTCTCTTGGCCTCCAGGTGGCTCTTACCAAGGAAACCCTTTCCCATCGTACCTGCCCCGAGTGCTAATCAGGGTTTGCAGTTTTCTTCCTGTTTACCTTCTAAGGCTTATAACTCATTTGGGGCAAAGCTGGCAAAAAAAAAAAAAAAAAAAAAAAAAAGACCCAGTGTCTTCATTATAGATAAAATTAACCAACAGAAAAAAACAAACCTAGAAACCTACCTCCCAAGTAGGAGAGGGTGGTTTATCAAGGCTTTGGTGCCATCTTGTGGAGATTTGAACCACAGCTAAATGTTGCACTTGATTTATTCAATAAATGACTTAAATTCCCATCTTTTGCAAATGTCATTTCTTGTTTTTCTTGTAACAGGCTTATTTGACTATAATTCACATACCATGCAGTTTACCCATTTGGAGTATACAATTCAGTGACTTAATATGTTCACATAGTTTTACAACTGGCACCAGTTTAAGACTTTTCATGACCCCCAAAAGAATCCCCATATCCTTTAGCTAATGGCCCCAATCCATTCACCGCCCCCACCCCAGCCTTGGGGAAGGGGGTGGAATTTACTTTCTGTCTCTTTAGATTAGCCTATTCTGGACATTTCATGTAAGTGGAATCATACAGTACGTGTCATTTTGTGGCGTCTTTCAAGATTTGTCTGTTATAGCACGCATCAGCACTTCATTCCTTTCTATGCAGAATGATGGTCCATCATATGGATGTAACACATTTATCCATCTGTCATTTAGGCATTTACACTGTGGCCACATTTGGGGTATTATGAATGATGCTGCTGTGAACACTTGTATTCAGGGTCTAGGTAGACATGTTTTCATCTCTCTTGGGTGTATACCTAGGAGTAGAATTTCTGAATCAAATGGTAATTCTTAACATTTTGAAGAACTGCCAGACAATTTTCCATAGTGTCTGCACCATGGTACATCTTCACCGGGAGTTTGAAGGTTTTGGCATAATTGTATTTTTGGTATGTTTCAAGAAAAACTCCTGAGATAAAGTGCTCCTTTGAAATCAATAAAGCTTTTCAAAATTGTTTTAGAAATTGTGTAAGTATGTAGCAGTACATGGTTACTACAGAAAAATAATACCATGAAAAGTTTTTACTATAATCCTGCCACCCAGAAATTTGGCGTATTGTGAGCGATTTATATGTGTGTACGTGCAGATACTTCAGTTTTACAAAAACAAGACTTTACTACTAAATCTCACATCAGTTTGTCTAATAATAGTATCTACATACATTTGGAAAAGGCATACCTGGTTGTGTCAGATGTTTTATTTACTCATGTTTCCAGCATCTGGTGTGCATTTGGGTTCGTGGGCTCTCCATAGACACTGCAGTCACACAGGTTGTGAGCTGTTGGCTTAACCTTTAGTTCTTCCTTGACTAAAAAGTCAAGTAACTGTCAGTTTGATTAGAAAGGAAAATTTGTTCATTTTACATCTTTCTTTTTTTTTAAGCACTCACTGAAAATGACCGAGACAGTCAGTCACCATTAAAGAATCCCCTGTTGTCGACGTCAAGACCTCTGGTTTTTGGGAAGTCAGATGGCACGTATGACTTGTCGTTTTCCCTCAGGACCACCACTGGTGGTGGGAGGCACTTGGGCTGACCCTGTCTGCTCTTCCCTCCCTCCTGCAAATTAAAACCGAGCCCACTGCCCTCACAGGCCAGAAATCTTGCAGGTTCAAGTGTGGCTGGCTGACTGTCAGTTGGCACTCCCGTGGTTTATTCTTCCTGTGTTGCGGGACCTCACATATCACACAGCAAGGGGAGTCACTTAGCTACTGTACCCCATCTAGTCCATTGTCATTAGAACAGATGGTCCCCAAAGTGCTTTCCTGCTACTCACAGTTGGCCTGGTGATTTCCCCACTCCCTTACCACCTCCTTCTGGTTTCCTTGGTACTTTCATTGAATTGACATTAAATTATATATTGTATCTTTGCCTAAGGTGATGCAACTGATTATCAGAAACAGCTGAAACAGATGATTAAGGATTTAGCCAAAGAAAAAGATAAAACCGAAAAAGAGTTGCCCAAAATGAGCCAGGTATGGGATTTATTTTGTGCAGAGAATTGTTGTGCTAAATGATTTGCTTAGGTATAAGGGTTTGCTAATTAGGTCTAGCCCCCCTCATCTCCAAACCTTAATTAAAGGGTCTTCTAACTTCTGTGAGCTGAACATTATGGTGACTAAATAAGGAAAACTGTGTGATCAGTTCAGATTTTCAGACATCCCAGGTTTATACATCCAGAGATTCAAAGTTCTTGTAACAGGAGCTGCTGTACTTCATATCATTGACTTTTTATGTCAAATCCATTTGCTCAGGTTGATTTCTTCCTAAGGGGGGATCTGGGGCCTGTGGCTACAGCATTTCTTTCATTAAAAAAGGTGCATTTTCCATTTTCTTGAAAATCAGTGACTTCATGGTATACACTTGATGTGAATCTGAATTCCAGAAAAGGACTACCTTCAAGTGCCATGTGATGGTGGTAGTGGTAGTTTTAAATTTTGATTGGAAAGGGTTCCTCCCAACTTTTGGGCAATGCAAACATTTGTTATAGGACTTAGATATTTCACTTCTAATGACTTTGGTGAGTATTCAGGAAGGGATTTTTTTAGCATGTAGTATTTTTTTTTTTTTTAAAAATCACAAAACCCCTTGTGGGATCAGCATTTCATGGCATGTTTAAGAAATGCAGGATTCTACTCCTTGGATGTATGAGCAAGTCAGTTAATTCTCATGACTCAAAAGCTGTCTCAATTAACATGCTGGTATAGGTAACATCAGTTTTGCTGCTTTTTTTTAAAGAGTAGCTGTAACTATGTTTTAAACAAAAATGGGGTCACTTTACTTGCTGTCATTTACTTCAAAACATTATGGCTGTTTTCCCCAAACCATTGTTAAATCAGCTGTTCTTAACCTTTTCTCTATTTTGAGTACATGAATAGTGAAATATCACCTGAAGCATTTTTCATCACTACATACAAATTCTCATTTGAGCAGGGGTGTGTATGTTATTGAGAAAGCAGTGAGTAGCACCATTCTACTTCATGATTTAAAAGCCTTCAATTGATGTAGGGATAGTATTCCACCAGGTGAAGATGCTGTATCTTTAGTCATTAAACTGTTTCCAGTTTTTTTTCTCATAAACTCTGGCTTAAACATTAGACAGACTGCTGTGCATAGCTGTCTTTGGGGTCCATCCTCTCAGTTGATTTGCAGGCAGAAGGGGGTGCAGTCCTCTAGAACGGCACAGGTGTACTTTGCAGACGGGGATTTGTACAAACTGAAGGTCTGTGGCAGCTCTGTCAGGCAGGGCTGTCACCACCAGTTTTCACAACAGCATGTGTGTACTTCACGTCTGTCGCATTTTAATTAAGGCATGTACACTGTTCAGACACAGGCCGCTACACTTAATAGACTACAGTGTAGTGTAAATATAACTTTGATATCACTGGGAATCCAAAAAAATTTGTGACTCTTACAGTATTTTTTCTTGTGGTGGTCTGTTTCATACTGCTTATTCGCTATTTTGACAGATAGCACCGTTAATGAGGGAAGGGCAGAGACTATCTTTTTTTACATTCTGTTTCTTCAAAAAAGTATTAGAGGTGGTTTTCAAGTATAAAGTTTTAAAAATACAGTATATATCCATCTTGGTTGTACTGCCATGTGAATTTTTTTCTTTTAATTCCAGAGAGAATTTATCCAGTTCTGTAAAACTTTGTATAGTATGTTCCACGAAGATCCAGAAGAAAATAATTTGTATCAAGCCATCGCCACAGTCACCACCCTGCTGTTGCAAATTGGGGA
Organism: Tamandua tetradactyla; assembly: GCF_023851605.1. NCBI lineage: Eukaryota > Metazoa > Chordata > Mammalia > Pilosa > Myrmecophagidae > Tamandua > Tamandua tetradactyla. The sequence goes on along the minus strand of NC_135343.1, from coordinate 6,608,201 downwards.
AGTAGGGCAGCGGGGCAGCAGCTCTGGAAGCTGCTCACAGGACGGTGGGGAGGAACTGCAGGCCTCAGTGTCTCCTGACCAGGACTCTGTTTTTGCTGACAGTGAGAAGTTGCCCCAGGACTCCCAGGCATTTCCTGAGGCAGCAGCAGAAGGGGACTGGACTGTCTCCCTTGAACATATTTTAGCATCACTTCTGACTGAACAGTCATTAGTAAATTTCTTTGAAAAGCCACTAGACATTAAATCCAAACTTGAAAATGCCAAGATCAATCAGTACAGTCTCAAAACTTTTGAAGTGAGCCGCCAATCACAGCCTGAATTCAAGCGGAACAGCCCGTAGCAAGCTGTGGAGCGCACTCGAGTTGGCTATACACCAAAAGCACTGGCTGTGGCAGGTTGTTTCTTGGGTTGTCAGCCCACAAGTCCAGGTTTCAACTGAAGTACACTTTACAAACTGGGCATCTGGACAGAGCAGTTGCCAGTCAGAATTGTAGCCATGGAAACAGGTGCAACCTTCAGCATTTCTATTCTCAGAAAATTATAAAGGACAAATTGCCAGTGCTGTAGGGTAGCCAATTTCACTTTCGTTAGATTTGCAGTTGCAATGCTCATTTTGTTCCTCAGATTTGTGCTAAGGCAACCAAGAAACAAGAAATGCCCCACGCTCTCACTTTTCACATGGAATGTTAATGGTTTTGAAGAGCCATGTTCACTTTCAAGATCTAAGAGCCACTATTTGTGCAATTGTATTTGGCTTCTTCTTGCACTAGTTTTGTTTCAATGCTGGTAATTGAAACCATTTGATCTGTTTGGTTCTATTCACTTTGTATGCCCTTCCAAAAACGTGTACAAACCATGCTTTCAATGTTGGCCTCCAGTTTTTTAATAAGAAACTTTTATACGGACTTGTTCCTTTTCCTTCACATTTTGTTTCTACATCTTCTAAAGGTCTGTGCTGTACCACTGATTGAATAACGAGGCTCCTCTGGCAGTCCTGTGTTCTCAGCAAAGGGGGCAAAACATTGTAGGTGGTTACCAACAGGGCTTCAAAAAGGGAATCTCCTTACTGGCAGCATTTCATAAACAATCCCCAAGACATCTTGTTTTAGGGCTGAATTTAACAGTAAATTGTTACTATAATCTTATATTTTGCCCCTGAGCCTTATTATGGCACCAGGTAAAATGGGATAAAAAAACACCTCACAGGTCTATTTCTATTACAAATAAATGAGCTAAATTAAGAACTGCCAAGCACTGCACATGGAAGTTCAACATGATATTGTGCTACCTCATCAAATTCTAAACCTTGACAGGTACACCTAACACAGACCCAGGGAGAAGCCTAAAGATGAAGATGGTACTGGTGACATCATTTCAGAGTTGCTTGTTAAAATGTGAAGTATGTTATCTTAATGAAACAGGCAAGTAAAAACCAGTAACAATCTCCCAACTACCCAGGCAGTGGCTCTCACACCAGGCTACACTTCAAAAACCACCTCTGAAAGCCTGATGCTTAGACCCTATCCTAATACACTCCAGGAGGCAGGAGGGGCAAAGACATCTCTCCACGATCCCAACACTGGGAACCCCTTCAGGATACCCACATACATTAGCATTCTGTGTGGCATTTGGAAAAGGAAAACCAAAACACATGAAGGCAGTTATAATTTTATTTCATAATCAGCTGTTAGTTTTCATCCACATTGACTGTCTGTAGGTCTGCAAAAGAAGTAACAGCCAGTCAATTTTCACAGTCACACCCTATTACTCCTAAAAACTCAAATCCTTTTCACAAAGGTTTGGGAAAATTCCACTTTCCAAATGACTTTTTAACAATCTAGTTATGATCTGTTTTTTCCATGTGTTTAAATGAACCATCCTTTTGTATGTTTCCATGACATTAGAAAATTTATACTATGCGTATAACTTAAATCCCTATTGGAAGCTTGCCATATATATGTAAGAACTATTTGTTCAACAGTTGAATTCAGGTTATAACAGGGCTAAGGATTTTTTTCTAATCTAATTTAAACCACTTTATGTGATTGAATAAAACTTACTTTTGAAAGTGGTGACAGGTACATAGGTGACCAACGTATAGAGCTTGTTTGGGGAATCTTCATCCTCGTTACGTTTTCTGGACAACCTCACACGGATACGATATGGGACGTTCCTAAGTGAAAATACAAATGTGTCGATGCCTTCTTCAAGAAAATAGCCACTGGCTGCATTCACACTTTTCACATCTGTAACATCAACATGCTCCTCAAACTTTGTCCTTCACTGTCATCTGATGACCCAGCAGCTACTATATTTGTCTATTCCTGGAAAATAAAATACACCCCACAGGTGGACAGCAAATGCTGTCCTCTTGGGATGCACATCTGACTTCCATTCAACCAGTCACACCTATGCAGAAATGTGGGACCCAAGGGGTAGGTCTTTTGCCTCAACCACCAACAAAGAAATCTGGTTACAGGAAATCTTAATTTTTCTATGCTAAATTTAAATGTGGAGAAACATCATTAAGGATTCTGCAGGCTACGATGAGCCCATTAAATATTAAACTTTCACCATATCATATCCACACAATTCTCTTTATCAGCAGAATCACAGCAGACTGCACTTTGCTTTATCAATCCAAGGATACCGGATTCTTGGAAGTCACCGAAGGTTCCTTTAACTGGGTACTGACTGCTCTGCCCGACTTCTAAATGCTGCCCGCCAGCGCTGAGTCTCAGGGCTTCGTCATCCCACCTGACCCCAAAGGCGGACAAGTCAGTACCCAGCCTTCTCCTAAACCCGAGGCCCGCCCAGTCATCTAGTCCGTGCCACCACCATTCCTTTACTGGCCCCCCACCCATGTTCCGGCATCTCACAGCATCTTCCACAGCATAAACCACCCTCCAGCCGAGTACATTTTACAAACTGCATATCTGGATACAGCAACCAACAGCTAGAACTGTGGTCAGGGAAAATGATCAGCAGTTACGGTTTCTCAAAGGCACTATTCACACATTGGGCTCAGTGATTGATTCTTTGTGGGGGTGGGGTATCCTGTACATCGTAGAATGCCAGTAGCATCCTTAGCCCCTATCTACTGGATGCCAGAGCAACAACCAAAAAATATCTGATGTGTTGGGTGGTGGCATAAAACTTCCCCCTACCCCATTGGGAACCACTGCTTTAATGGCTTCCTGTTATGCTTAGAGATCCAATTTGGACTCAGGGAAGTCTAAATTCTTCATCTTCTTTGGGCTTCCAAAATTCCAACCTCATTGCTTAACTCTCCATCCTCATTCACTGTACATACCACTGCTTCTGCTCCAGGTTTACCCATTTCTGTCCCAGGAGCACACCAAGTTTACTCTATTTGTGCAGCACTCATCCCCTGGATTCTTTACCATTTTGTCTCAGTTCAAATGTCCCATCACCATCAAAGGGCATCCCTGTGGATTGGCACCCTGCCACGTTACTTTTCTCTGTACTTTGCTAAAGTAGTGAACTTAGGTGGACTGTGCAAAGAATGAGTTGGTTAAACTGGTACAAGTTCATTTGTACATGTTCATCTTATAACAGAATTTTCTGACCTTATCCCCTTAGCCCAAACAGCCTTGTTGAGCCTTGTGTCAATGCGCACATCTGGCGTTCCCATCTCCTTCATGGCAAATTTCCGGATCTCTTTGAGTGCCCGAGGGGCACGTTTCTTGAAACCCCTAAGATACAAACATAAACTCATTAAATGAGAATAAAATCAAATGAGACATGTGAGATGTTATGTCCTGTTTTCACAAAACAAATCTAAACTACACCTTCAACTAAGGAAAAATCTTTTCCCCTTCTAGTGTGTAATACTCAGCAACCAGCATTAATACATTTGTAATGGTGCAGGATAAGGGCCCTGTATTGCCTATGATCTTTGTAAGATGCTGATACAGACACCAGTCAGTCCTTTCCTGACAAAACTAACAAAACCAACACCCCCAAGCCTTAGTGTCACCACCTAAGGAAAATATAATAAAGAGAATGAATGATGTTAGAACACATACTATGTGATGCTATTTTGTATACTATGATTGGACTGTGTGTGTGAAGACTTTTTAATAAAAAACATACATACATACAAAGAACACAAACATAAGATGTAGCATGTTTGTGAAACACACCATTCAAATGCTATTAATTTACAAGTTCATTATTAAACTGTCATTTGACATTTGTTCTCAAACCAATATACAAAACAAGAGCTTCTGCTTACCTGCACAACCAGGAACCTGTTTGAACGCTAAGTCTTGTTCAGCATTTCCCTCATGAATGAGTGGCAAAAACCACTCAGAGACTATTCCTAAAGAGCAGGGCACTGAAATGTGCCTACAGACCCCCTTCAAGAAGTGTGATGGGGATATTAATCCCATGGAGCTCCTGGTATATGCTGGGAATTGCTCCAGCTTTAATATGCATTCATTAACTCACGTATGTTTACAACTCTTCGTTCAGATGAGAGTACATAGATTCACTGAAATTTCATATTTTCAGTTTAAGAAAGGCGAAAAAGAACAACTTTACTACACAGGCTGAAATAGTCATACACTTGGATAAGTGAAGTCCATTCGAGGTGGGACAGAGACCACACAGCCCCACCACCAAATCTGTAGACTTCATTAAGGCAGAGGCCAGATGACCCCAAAAGCACAGCGCAGGGCACAGAGTAGGTGCTTAACGCTTTCATTAGATGATGTGAACTTTATGAGACTTACAATAAGAAGCAACACATGGAAGACGTCAGCGATTTTTATTCTGTCTCAAACCCTTCAGTAACTTCCTCTTTCCCTCAGAGCCTTTGCGTGGCCAGAGACCTGGTGCCCATCCACCTCACCATGACCACCTCTAACTGCTCCAACCACACCCTGTTAATTTCTCGAACACACCAATCAAGCTCACATCATTCAGTGAACAGATAAAATCCCCTGTTCTTCCTGTAGCTTATTTACTTAAGATACCAAGTATATCAGATGGTATCAAGTACTCTATAGGAAAATAAGCCAGGGAAAAGAGGGAGTTAAGGGGAACACTAAATTTAAACAAGATGGTCAAGGAAGATTCAGGAAGGTGATATTGGACTTAAGATGTGAAGGAGATGTGAGCAACCATTCTGATCTGTGAGAAAGCATTCATAAAGAGAAAAAAGTAAAAATAAAACAAAAGTTAGCCTGTGATAAATGATGCCCTACATTTCCTCTTTGAATTTCCACTTCAATTTCCTCTTTATTTTTTGGAATCTGAAATCCCTACCAAGGCAGCTGACCCACATAGGCAACTGAAGCCCCTAGTTTAACCTCTGACTTGATATCAAATAAAGCCCACAGGTGCTAATTCTGCCTGTTAAAATAGATAAACCCTAGCCTAATCAATAGGAATTAAACAAACTTCCTTTAAAAAATCTATTGAAATTGCTTAAAGATAAATACTTTCATATAAATTAATACTCCTATGGTCCCAGAAATTAAGAAAACTGAGATTCTAGTACCTCCAATGTAAAGAGTATTCACAGAATTAAAACAGAAATGTTTTAAGTTTAAGCACACAGAACCTAGGTAAGCCTTTGGTAAATAGGACTAGTTTAATACTGGTAGGTAAAAATAGCTATTTCTTCTGAATTACCAATGTTACATATAACACAAGCATACAATTTTATTCTCTTTGGGTATGTTCTTCTTAGATTTATACAGGCTTCCTGATCAAACACGCTAGCATATATCTACTAAATTTCTAAAATGAAAAATATAAATTTATGTCGAGGCAAATTGAATTTTTCTGACAAGTTTTATTATAAATTATTAAGTAGTCGTGTTTTGTAGGATGTCGGCTTGAAGACGATTCCCAAGATCTTTAGTGACTTGAGTCGCAATGGTTCTGTACTAAAGTAATTTGACTGGGAGTTGCAGAATGAGAAACAGGAAAATATAAGACAAAACCTAAATGGATCTAAACGTTATAGAAGGTTTGTGGAAATGAATGTTATTTGCCATGGTCAGTGCTGATTAACACTTGGTGGGCTTAGTCATAAGATTTTTAAAAGAGCTTTCATATCAGTATATTCATGCAAAACTAGAATTCAGTTCTGTTAAAATGATGAAATTTTCTTGGGTTATCAGTCTGCTTAATGAGATGCTATAAAAGATTTTTCTTAATCACCTGAATAATCTGCCTAGAAGGCAAAATTTATTATGTCATAATCAGAATAACATCCTCATTGACAATTTATATTGACCTTATCCTGTTTTTTTAGAACAAGACTTCTCACTTTTAAAAGAACTAAGCTTTCGTTTCCTTTTGTTTTCAATTATGTAACTTCCTATATATACTTTAAAAAATCTTTTATTGTCACTTTGATTAAATAGGCAACCAATTATTGTTTATCAGTAATCTGTAATTCTGTTAAGAGTTCAAATCTATGGACAATTTTTGACATTTTGCCTTCTCAAAATCAAATGAAAGAAGGTATCTTTTTGATTTCAAACTTTTTGGCACTTTACAGAAGGCTCCTGGAAAATCAAACGATTTCTTTCATCTATAAAGAGAGAGGTGCTAGAAATAGGTTTATTTGATGTTATAAACTTCATGGGAAGTGATGTCAAAGTAAAAGGGATTTTCTAATCTTCTACTGGTTAAATTGGTATGGGTAAAACGTTACTCATACAAATATTTAGAGATTACACAAAATTCTTAAGAGATTTGATAGTGTTCTCACTGTTCATATATTCTGATACTATCTGCATATTAGGCGACAATATTAGGCTATAAATTTAGCTATTCTTAAAAACAAAAAACTACACATCACAAAAATTTCCCTTGTCAGTTACACTGCATTACCCTGATGCTTCTCTGAAGGTGCTTGCCACCTGTGGCTAAGCCTCAAGTCAAAGTTTCACCTTCAGTAATTAAAAAAAAAAAAGCTAGGGAGGGGGGATGACTTTAAACAAGAAAGGTGAGTATATAAATTATGTTCTACCAGTCAATTAACATATCCCTGGTAAAACAGGGTAAAATTCTTCAACTGATAAGGCACTCTGGAAATCTTTAAATGGACTTTATACAGCTATCCCCTTCTATGAGACATGACCATTGTCCCTGTATGTGCATTTTCTGGATGGATAAAGGCTTTCCCTTGTCACTGCCCTCACAGTAGCTAAAAAAGTATCAGACTTCATTTTCGTTATTTGGGGCAATTCCTGCTATTCTCTCCAGAAACAGAGGCTCCTAATCTATTGGAATGTAGTCAAGGAAATTTGCAAGGTCTTACCCATAGCCAAAAGCTTCGCTGTCTCTACCAACCTCACGTATCAGGAGAGGTAAAGAAGATTATCTGCATCTCCTTCTCTCCCTTGGCTGAGGGTTTGTCCCTAAGATCTAACTCATTAGAAAAACACAGGTGAACCCCCTATGAAATCATAATGGATTTCATAAAAAATTCATAAAGACCCATGAAGCTCATTACTTCAACTTTACTTATTCCAATGTAGTACAATGTGAAATCGCTAATTACTGTGAGGGACTAATATACCATTCACAGATCTAGGTTGCCTTTCCCAAGATTCCACTACAACAGACTTGATATACTGTAACAGACACCAATGAAAGACTGCTTCAGAACCTAGTTGGAAGGACCTTCTCAAGTGGTCTTACTTTACTAGGGCAGTAAAACCAGGGAAATGACCCCTGGGCCCACCTGTCACAACTAAAACATGGTCCAAGCCCTTGAGGTTATGCCCATTTGGGATCTCAAGCTAAAACCCATGTGAGGATTCCCCAAGCAGAGGGCATCTGCTGTAGACAGCTTCTGCCCAAGACAAGACGCTGGAACAAGTAGATGATATGCAAGATCATGGCTCAATACACACCTGAATTTTCTTATTCTGTCTCTTCCTTTTCTCCAGTTCTCTAAACATTCTCTTATTCATCTTATACCTCTTTCCAATCTCCAGTAATACCCTATCATCATGATTTTCTTTTATCTCCTCTTTACCATATTTCTCCTCTATGCACTTCTTACCTCGAACACAATTCCCTTGTCCTTCTGGCACTCCAAGGTTCTAATGACATAAAAACTTATTCAAGGCAAAATTTATGGGCTGAAAGGTCAGACAGAGGAAATGGTTGGTTAGAAACAGGACTAAGATATCTAATAGCAATGATGATTATGGTTATGAGTCTACTTTTAGAATTTACACCCAATTTGCTCAACATGCCAATATTCCATTCCTTAAAGACAATAATCTTATTAAGCTCTTTAAACTTTTTAAGTTTATTTCGTATGTGAACACAAGACATGCAAAGTACTACCCAGAAACTGGGTTAATTCCTGTTATATAGCCTATTCCGGTCCCCTAAATGGCTATTTATGATAAGCTTCCAAAAACTGAAGTTAGAAACATGAGGGTTCTTATGAGTTCTTCCCATATTATAGAAACTCATTGAGAGAAAACTGCCAAACTAGAGACCAGTCTAAATGGATCATGAAAAACCCAAATAGCCCACGCTATTCTCCTGGGGTGGTTGGTCTGTTGGTATTGTTTGCCTTGCCCCTGGGGCAGGTATCTCCTGTGATGGCTGACAGGCTCGAAGATTACAGATGGTATCAGAAAAGCCAGCTTTAGAGTGAGGGAAATCTACCTCCCAGCTCAGGAAGGCCATCAGTTCACTAGCTGAGGAAATACTGGAACTCTGCGAAGTGACTACAAAATTGATTAGACTATATTCTGGCTTCCCAAGGAGGTGGTGTGTGCAATGGTGTGGACCCAGTCCCACGTATCTATAAATGACAGTCAGGAGAAAGTTTACCAAGAGGCAGTGGCAGCAAAAATTCATGCTAGAGAAGCAGCCAAATCAACTTACACACCTCCCAAATCTGACTTGTCTGTCGTTTGTTATTCTCCCTATTCTTAAATGCTGTTATGTAGCCACCAACTCCACAACAGATACAACTGAGATACAAAACCAGCATGAATGGGACAAGAAAAATAGCTTACTTCAGCTAACCCATAAAATTGGTAGTCAAACATCAGACTTAGTGGCAAATGAGAGACTAATAGCATCTCTGATCAAGTCCTCAAGACCAAAGTGGGGAAACCGATGCCAGAGAGAAAACCCTAGAACCCCTCAAAGCCAAAAAAATCCCATGCACAACTTCCTCATCGGAACTTTCTCTTTATCTTTTGAAATCCCCACAGAAGGAGCTGACGAAGATAGCCAATCAAGCACCTAGTTCATTAATTTAACTAAATAGAAAACTCACCTGCCCTAAACCCAGTCAATCAACAGGAGTCAAGCTAACTTCCTTTTTATACTTATAAAAACTGCCATCCCTAGAACCCCAAAGCTACTTCCATTCTGGCTTCCTTTGAGACAGCAAAACTTTGGTGTCTTGAATAAAATGCTGTAGTTTCCTAACATGGCTCAGATTTGTCTTTCACACCTGAAACAGAAGCATCCCCAGTGTAAGAAAATAACAGGCCCTACAAAAACTCTGGCTTCTAATTGAACAAGATGGGAAGCCAATGCAGGGTTTAAGAATAGCCCACGTATCTGAGGGTAGAAGAGAAAACAGGTGCAGGAAGCAGCTAGTCTAGCTACCCAGGTGAGAGAAACGGTCAGCTTCTGGATGTATTCCAAAAGTACAGCCAACAGGATTTGCTCAGCTGTCACCGAATGAATTAGGGAAGAACACAAGAGAAAAAAGTTGGGGGTGGAGGCGGACACCGGGAGTTTGGTTTTAGCCGTGCAAAGTCTGAGACGCCTACCAAACACCCAGTGATGGTGAAGAGGCAGAATCTAGACACACGATTCTAGAAGTCACGGGGGCAGAGAAGATATTTGAAACAAACGCCAAAGCTATTATCAAGCATAGAAAAGGACTGAGTCTTGGGACGGGATCTGTCTCTGGTGTGTGGCATTCCGGCAGCTAGCAAACCAGAACACCGGAACATTAGAAGATGAGATGTGGGAGGAATAAACAAAATAGACCTACACGGTGACCAGTGAAGTAGGAAGAAAAACACAGAACTGTGGAGCCTTTGGCTATCAAGCAAAGCACTGATGGTATGGAAGAAGGAATGATGAATTGTCGGCTGTTGCTGATCAAGTGAGGCATGAGAAATGGCCAGAGGATTTATCGTGGTGGTCCTCTCACAGGACTTTTGCAAGGCCCAAAATGTGTGAAAACCCACCAGAGAGGAGTGACACACATCGACCCTTTTCAAATGTCCCATTGTTTCAGTGGCTTTCACAGCCTCCATCCTGGGCTTTACTTTCCACCTGGCACTTTTCATCACCTTATAGGTGAATACCTGCCTACCTTCTAAGTAAGGCAGAAAGGGAGGGTGTTTGGTTCACTGCCATATCTGGGCAGTATTTTATATGCCGATATGAATTATGTATGCTCCAAATAAAAAGATGAGGAAAGAGATTATTCACAAGCAACACTAATGCACAAAGTTGTCACTGGATTTTAGAGCCAGAAGCCCCAACAGAGGCCCCCGTAAAAAAAATGCCCATTAAGCCCCTTGACCCACAAAGGGCCAACACTTGGTTGTGAACACAGTGCTGCAACGGCAGGCCCCATCAAGTGCAGGAAATTCTGCTCCACGGATTGGTGCCTGAATGGAATATTTCATTGCATAACGTCTTCCTATTAAAACCACCCCAAATAACAACACTCGGCAAGAGATTTGGTCTCCATCATCAGCAATAAACACCATGCACAGAAAAAGGGAAAAACTTACTAAGCTGATGAACTGAAAACTAACTCCACGTAAAAATGAGAAGTAAAACGATTACATTTAAAACCATTCCCCGAGAGGGTCACACGGGTGGTTCAATGGTCGAACGCTCACCTTTCATGCTGGAGACCCGGGTTCGATTCCCGGACCATGCACCATCACCCACCCACCCCGCCCCCAAAACCATTCCCTATATTCCCGTACAACACCCACACATCCTTACCACAAACACTGCCCTCTAACTCAATACATTCTCAAGGATACTCTTTTCAGCACTCACTTCTGCATCACAAATTCAACCACTATGAGTACACACCTATGTGGGTCAAGTAAAAGTAATCCCGTTTAGGGTTTCACATTCTCGGCCGGACGCAGCTTTTCTAAATCAGCCGGTCAACTTAAACAGTCTAGAAACACTTTTAAAAGTTTGCTTGGCCTCATATGCACATGCTTTACTCCGCTTAGGTTTAATTCAAATGCAAAGCACGGATGTCCACATTTTATCATCACCAAGGTTTTCAAAACTGGCTTTGAAACGTTACATACCGATCTCAAGTTTCCAGGCAATAACTTCAGAGCAGTACACTTTAAACCTTATAAACCTTAAACAGGGTCTTAGAAATCCAAGGCCAGCGAGACACGAGGCCGACCGCAGGGATACTCACACTCCATGGATGCGCTTGTGAATGTTGATGGTGTACTCCCTGGTCACCACCTCGTTGATGGCAGAACGGCCCTTCTTCTTCTCGCCACCCTTCTTTGCGGGAGCCATCTAAAACCCAAGGAACAACGAGGCTCAGAGGGGGACAAGCCAAGCGCCCGACCCGGCAGCTCCCGCGGGGAGCTCGGGGGCGGAGGGTCCGACCAGGCGTCTGCGGACCCGAGTCTAGTCAAAGCCAACCCCACCACCCCGCGGCCCGAGCTGGGCGCCCTCAGTATCCCGCCCCAGAAACCCCTGCGGCCCCGGATACCCTAAACCCAGACACCCCGCCAGGCTCCAGGAACCCTGAAGCGGAGCGCGAACTCCGTCTCCCCAGAACATTGAGCCCCGGGGCCGTTCAGGAAAGATCCCGCTGCTCCGACCAACATAATCCCGAAGGAGGATGAGGCCGGATCCCTAAAGCGCGGGCCTGACACCCATACTCACTCTGCCAAGACCAGGTCTGAAAGGAAGAGCGCAAAGGATTGTGGGAGAAGGAAAGCGCCGGTCGCGCGTACAACTTCCGGGTCGCCTGGAGGCGGGGAAGGGGGTGTGGTTTCGGAAGGGAGAGGCGGGGCCGTGATGTCAGCGCCGAGCGCGGGCAGGAAGGGCGGACTTGTGTGTTGGGTGGGGGTTGTCGGCGGCCGCACGCTCTATTCTCGCATGTTCTTGTCTCGCGCGCTTTCCTCCCACCGCCTTTTCTGGCGGGGCGGCTTAGGCTCGGTGCGAAGCCGGCGTCTGGGTTTAGCGAGCCGCGCAGGGGATGGCCGGCCCGGGCGCGGAAGGGACCCGAAGCGAGGGTCGATTGGGGAATCTCGCCCCACGCCCGCCGCGGGACAGGAGCAGGCCCAGGAAGCGAGGGCGTTGCCCCGTCGTTCATTCCGTCAGGCGCTGTGGGGTCCCGGGAGGGACCAAGGCCGGCCCTCGCCCTGTAGGCGGCGCTGGCGAGCCGGGCGACGGAGGGCTGGAAGTCGCCGCTGTCCCGGGAGGGCCTTGCTGGGCCGCCGGTGTTGGGGTGGGTCGGGCCGCAGGAGGGGGTGGAAGTTCTCAGACGGGACTGACTCACCGTGGAGGCTCAAGAGCTTCAGTGGGTGGGCTGTGGCACCACCGAAGAAGATGCCGATGTCGTGAGAGGCAGAAGGTTTTAAAGGAAGTTGAGTCAAACTTAAAATTCAGGACATTTTATGTCACCTCATGTGTGAGACTAAAGCAATTTTGATGAGAGCATTTCCTAATATAACTCATGTAGATAGTTTGATTGAATGTCGTAAGAACTTGGAATCTCGGGTAGCACATGAGATTTTGTTGGTTTGTCCAGAGTGATGCCCCGATGAATCACAGAGTGATTTGATCAGTGACTGGAAAAGTATCTGCAAGCCCCCTTCGGGGAATGGTGAGAGTGGGGAGAAATTCAATTTCCCCAAGTTGAATGCTTAATCTTCTCACAAGCAGTGTGGACAACCAAAGCTATAGGCTGAGCCCCCAGTCTTGGGGTTTGTTCATATGAAAAGTCTACTTAAAATTAACCCTAAGAGTCACCCCCAAGAGAGCCTCTTTTGTTGCTCAGATGTGGCCTCTCTCCAGCCAACACAATGAGCAGTCTCACCACCCTCCCCCTCTGTGCATGGGACATGACTCCCAGGGGTGTGGACCTTCCTGGCAACGTGGGACACAGATCCTGGAATGAGCTGAGACTCAGCATCAAGGGACTGAGAAAAATCCTAGAATGAGCTGAGAATTAACATCAAGGGATTGAGAGAAACTTCTGGACCAAAAGGGGGAAGAGTGAAATGAGACTAAGTGTCAATGGCCGAGAGATTCCAAACAATCCAGAGGTTATCCTGGAGGTTATTCTTACCATTAAGTAGGTATCACCTTGTTGTCAAGATGTAGTGGAGAGGCTGGAGGGAACTGCCTGAAAATGTAGTGCTGTGTTCCAGTAGCCATGTTTCTTGATGACTGAACAATGATATAGCTTTCACAGTGAGACTCTGTGAATGTGAAAACCTTATGTCTCATGCTCCTTTTAGCTACTATATCAACAGAAGAGTAGAACATATGTATAAAAATAAATAATAGGGGGAACAAATGTTAAAATAAATTTAGTTTGAAATGCTAGTGGTAAATGAAAGCGAGTGGTAAGGGGTATGGTATGTATAATCTTTTTTCTCTATTATCATTTTCTTTCTTTTTCTGTTTTTTTATTTCTTTTTCTAAATCGATGCAAATGTTCTAAGAAATGATGAATATGCAGCTATGTGGTGATATTAAGAATTACTGATTGTATATGTAGAATGGAATGATATCTTAATGTTTTGTTAATTTTTTTAATTAAAAAATAAAAAAAAATTCAGGACATTTTAACTATGAAGTGGTGATCCAACATTTGAGTATGCATTATAAGGCAAGTGTTAATTTAGTGGGCGTACTGAAGATGACACCCCTTTCCTCCCTCGTAAGTGTGGACTTTGGCTGGTGAGGCAGAAATCCTTAAGGGGATTTTTTTTATTTCTAATGAGCCCTTTCCCAGAAAAATAAAGCTGTTTTGCAGTCCATTTATTTCTATAGAATAGAGATATACTATGATTTGTATTGCACATCTATATAGTGTGAAGTGCGGTGCATCGGTACAAAAAGCCATATACCGCATTTTTCTAAGATCCAAATTAGTTATTTCTCTAGTATGCTAATGTCTGACTTTGCAAACCTTCAGGCTGTTCACGCACATGACTTGATGAGAAGCAAGCAATTTTGTACTAAACATCCAAATTTTACCAGATAGTTTATGTAAGGGTACAAAATGTCATGACTGAGTGCTATCTAATAATTGGCTAATAAGCTATTTTGCATATCTGAAGAAAAAATTTTAACGAACTTCAGTTCTCATCAGAGGCAGGTTATTTAAATTTTAGTTGAGGGTTTTGTGTGTGTGTGCATGTTTCTGAGTTTCAGAAAAACTCCAAAACTTGCTGTATTTCAAAGTTCACAGTTAAGTCACTTCTCATGAGCCAAGATTTAATTTTTTCCAAACAAAAAAGTCATGATTTTTCTGGAAATAGGTCAGGGTTGCAAAATAGCCTTTTAATGAGCAAAATTAAATGAATCAAAAGCTTAGAGATTAAATTCCCATGACATTTATGGGTTTAAATAAATATGATGCAATAAGAGTTTCTTGAGTTTATCCAAATTCTGAACATGGGTAAGATTTAAGCAAAGCTAAATTAAATTAATGGCATGACCCACTCCATCTTCTTTTAATGGCTTTTAGCTAGAAAATCCTAGGATAATAAGCTGTTTCCATTAAAATTCTTGTTCTACTTAGAAGTGAGGATTCTAAAAGCCAAATAAAGTAGTTTCTTTTTCAGAAAAACTGTACACAAAGACATTTGAATTTATGCAAGAGTCAAAAAAAAGTTAATCCAGCTCACACAGACTTTCTGTTTAAAAAGAAGTTCATTTCTGGATCCTTTAGTTCAAAGAGTAAATGTTCCTATTTCACATAAAATATTTTGACTTACTTGTTTTTCAGGAACACAGTGATTGTGTGACTAACAAAACTCTGTTCTGATGCATTTATATAACTCTTTTTGCCTTCCAAAATTGTGTCCCCATTTTACAGAGCAGATGGAGGCACAGAGCTGTAGCAATGGGCCAGGAAAGGAACTTAAGTCTCTTGGCCTTTTGGAAAGGGCGTTGCTGCATACTGTCATCTCGGTCCTGGATAATGCTCATCTGTCCCCTTGGTTAAGTAGCCTCCCCCCCACCCCCACCCCCATAACCGGTTCATGCACACGTACCCTCCCAGAGCACTCATACCAAACTGCTGGCAGCCAGAGCCCATGGAATTCCAGCTCGATGAGTTTAATTTGGGGCTGTGAATGGTTTGGTGGTCTCCAAGGATTAGCTATGTCTACAAGGTTGAGATGTTTCTAGGAACTTTCCTTTCTCAGTGTGTGTTTTGGGGCGGGGGGGGGGCATGCTATCACGTCTACAGTCAACCATTGTTTATCTGGTACCACCTTTAATATAAAGGTCAGGCTTCCGACAGGCTGATATACATGTTGGCCCTTAAAACCTAACACCATCACCTGGTTTATTTATGGCTTACTTCCACCTTTTCCACACCTTTGATGATCCTTAGACGCATCTTGAAATGAAAATGTGCTTACTGATGAAAAGATGCATATATAACAAGGGACAGAGACTGCCTCCAGAGGAAATTGTACAAATTAGTCAATTTATTACAAAATCTCCACTCACAGAAAAGCACAAGAAAACTTTTATACTTTATATTTGGGAAAGGAACTGGTGTCTCAGATACAAAATAATTTACACATAATCCATACAATTTTATTTTATATAGAAATAGGTCATTATTACAACAGCTGTACAATTCACTACACTTTGTCTTATAATTACATAAAATCTTTTCTTTAAAAACATTTCAACATAACAAAACATACAAAAAAAGCAAAGTGCATTTTAAAAGGAAAATCCAATCCTCGGAATCCAAAGATACGTAGAAAGATGCAGCATTCTCACTCCGAGGGCCAGCATGCGGTGGGCTTCCTTGACTGAGCACCCCACAGGCCTGCTTGGCTGGCGGAACCTCTCCCTTCAGATCATTAGAGTTCCCAAGAGAATTCTGCAACAGCGGCTGCATGATTGTGCTTTGCTTTGAATCAGCCTTTGAAGTTGCAATTAATGAAGTAAACAGGAAATAGTCCAGTGTTACATATAGGGGAAAGAAAAAAAATAGAACCGTGAGGGGCAAAAGCCTAGTTCCAAGTGGACTCAGGCCAGAGTGCGGTCCTGCAGCTCAGCTGGGCTGCCTGCGGGGGGACTGCTGCTGTTACCCTGCTCTACAAGGGAGGTCAGGAGACATTATTTTTTAAAACAGAAAGTGCCTAAGTTATTTCCTCTGTGCAGCTGTGCAAATTAAAACAAAAACAACCATTTAAAAATGATGAAAAATAATCTCTTTATTCCCTCTCTCCAAAAGATCTCTGACCCAGTGTTTCTCAAACGCAAAGGAAAGGCGATCAGGAGAGTGGAGGCTCTCAGGGACAGGCCACCGTCTGCCTGAGTCACCCGGGTGCTCTAGGGAGAATGCAGTGAGAAGCGCTGTCTCCAAAGGTAAACTGAGTAACGACGCTACATGGGGAACTGGGCTCAGCTCTGAGTATGGCTGTAGAGTGTGCCTGGGCACGGAGGAGGCCAGGGAAGTAGGGCTGGTGCTCCCGAGTATTTCCCACCGAGCCAGCCGCCGCACGCTGGACATGGCCCCCATTGGGGAGCTCTGAAATGTATGCAGTGTGCCCAAAAGTGAAGGGTTTAGTTTCAACTCCTCTCCCCAACTCCTGGGGCCACCCGCCTGGTCCATTGATTAAAGCTGATTGTGCCCACCCCAGGTGCCAGGGCACTATCGGGGTGGCTGCTGGAGGCCTGATGACTCAGACAGGCTGCTGACCCTTCGCGATGGGTGCAGGGCCTGGGACTGTGGTGGGCGCAGAGGGGGATAGCCCAGGGTCCCTTGCTGTGGCGAGTAGGTGGGTAGAAGGAGCGAGTCCTGCTGTTCATTGTGCAAAGAGGTTGGTGTCTGTACCTGGAAAAAAAATGAGAAGGTGACTCCACAGAACCCTGGGGCAGTGGCACAGATGTGGTCAGGTTGTAGGATTCTTCCTCGGGTGGCTAGGGGGTCAGATGGGGAGAGGGGGCTCTGGGAGGGCCATGGGATGGGATGTGGGAAGACTAAGTTCTACCTGCTGCTGGGAGTCTAAGGATTTCCAGATGGGCAGAAATTCTGAAGTCCAGTTTTGCCAACACCGGGGGTTCCTACTGGTCCAGCAGAACTGGGGCTGAAGCTGTGGGAAATGGTTTCCTGAACATATGAAAATGATCCCCATGTAGCCTCTATCGTTTTGAATGATGAAACTGGGGCCAGTGCAGATAAGTGATAGGGTGGAATACAAATGTACACCTAGTCTGCGTACATTTCACTGATGGCCCCTGACCCCACTGCTACTTCCAAAGATGGCCCTCCAGCAGCACCTACTAGGAAACATCATTCCTTGAAGTTCTGAAGCCTCACTTTAGAACTTTTCATCTTATCTCCCATTATTCTCTTCCATAAACTTCAAGTAACCCAGACCACCCTCTGTCCTTGGAGTAGCCCCAGCCCCTTTGCTTGGGCTGCGCCTCTTGCAGGAGCACTGTCCCTGACTTCTGTCCACCCACCCTTCAGGTATTCACCCACCTTGAGCCATCCTCCTCAAGTCTCCTTCCTCCCTGTAGGCATCCCACTGGGTCCAGTGTTCAGTCTATACTAACCCCAGCCTTTCCTGTCCGCTCCCTCTGCAGGTCTTGCACTCAGCCAGCTCCTACTATATGATATCCCATGTCCCCTCCCTGGACTGGGAGGTCCTTTAGAGCAGCAAGGGTGCCTAAGAGCTGTTTGCATCTGGCACAGAAGAAGCAACTGCAAACGTGTTGGGGGCTACTGCCGAAGGCATGTGTGCAAGGCCTCTGATACTCTCCCACACCACCACCTTCCCCCTTCACCATTTTCAATCCCAAACCACGTCTGAGTCCTGTGAGCTGACAAGATCTGCAAGGCAGAAATCTTGCATTGCCACTATGCTTGGTTAAAGGAGATTTTAAGATTATTCCACAGATGGTTTGGCAACTTTGGTATGGAATGACATTCTAGAACTTCAAGGACAAGTCTTTCAATCTCTATCTCACTATGCTCAACATATCTGTCGCACAGTATTCTCCCATGGTTCAGGAGGTGTCCAGGCTTGGCAAGTGAGGCTGAAGGGAAAGCCATGCCTCAGCCCAGTGGTGGGGTGAACTCCAGGGAAGCAGCCCACAGGGTAGAGCCAGGGCCAGGGCAGGAAGGCAGGGAGCCCCTCTCACAGCTGCACAGACACGTCCATCCCTCTGACCCACCAGGCCAGTGGCCCTTACCCACCTTCCAGTGCATTTGGGACCTACTTGAAGTCACTTCTGCCTCGTAAGTAGTGGCCATATGTAAGTACACCCCAAATTCTCCTACAAAGCCCCAATTTCAGGGACCAATATGATATCCATTAAGGCAGCTGGATAAATCTTTAAATGTGATTTAATTTTATATTTGTATGAGACTGTGTATAAACACTCTGACAAGTCTGACAAACACTGTAATCAATGCCTGACTTTTGCTGTAAAAATATGGAAATATAAGATGCAGAATCTTGGACAGGCCATGGTGGCTCAGTGACAGAGTTCTTGCCTGCCATGCCAGAGACCTGAGTTTGATTCCTGGTGCCTGCCCATGTTAAAAAAAAAAAAAAAGATGCAGAATCTTGATTAAAAATTACTTTACAAATGAACCTTTTAAGTCCATAAACTTAAAGGTTTATGGTATAATCATTGATTCTTAATTTCTCACACCACATATCCTGACTTTGTAAGCCTGAGCTAAGCATTGAAAACAATCAGATACGACTTTTCTTGAGCTTATTTCTGCCCTGGGGAGTAGAGGCACCTTGGAAGCCAGCCAGGGTGGCAAGGCCTTTGGGGTGTGGCCCTGCCCACCTGGGCCCTCCTCGCGCTCTGGCTCCCACCTGCAGGTAGTGTGGTGGCTGCTGCTGGGTCTGTGCGATTGGCAGGGCTGACGGCTGGGTGGGGGCGAAGCCAGGGTGAAGCACCGCTTGTCCCATCAGCAGGATGGGGGTGCAGGCGCTGCTGCTGGACGTGTGCACGTCTGGATTTGGAAACACAGCTTGGCCCTGTGGATACCTGTTTGTTTTTGTACAAGAAGGAGAAAGTAGACCTTTAAGAAAGAAGAGCTGACAACAGGGGTCCATGAGCGAGGAGTGGGAGGACGCCTGCTAGGAAAGCTCTGGAAGGTTAGACAAGGATCAGAGTCTAGAGACACTGTAGAAAAGACCATTTCTGCATTGTAGTTTTAGAGATGTTATTTCTCTATTAGGGGTCATTTGTAGCAGGCATTGGGAGTTCCAAACTTCTTCTGAAGTGGCCTCTGAAGCACGGAAGGCAGACCCTGATACCATGGCACAGAAGAGGTGTGCCACTGCTAGTGGACATGGTGAGGGTATCAATTATTGGGTTGACCAAAAGTAGCAGTTAAGAGTTCCCAACATGAACAATTTCCTTTTTTTTTTTTTTTTTTGTCAAGTCCACTGCATCTTTAGCAACTCTGGAAAGGGATCTAACAAGAATCTTTGTTTCTGCTCATTTGGATCACTTAGGAAGAACAGGCACAAATAGCACCCCCAAACCCCTGCCAAATTGAGACTGTCAGAGAATCTCAGAAAAGGCACCCCACAGTATGCACACCCCTCACCCCACCATCCCATGACTTAAAAACTATCAGGGGCCAAGGTTACCCCAAATATCACCCAGAGGCAGTGGGGAGATCCCAGACAGGGTCATTAACAGGGTCTCTGCTGATTCAGGAAGCCAAGGGGGCCTGGAGTCAGATGGCCGCCAGCTCTGCCGCCTGCAGCATCTGGGTTTCACAAAGGTCACTTAACCTCTTTAGTCCTCGGTTGCTCATAATAAAAATGGAGAGCGTTCCTACATCACAGAGCTTTTACTGGGATTCAATGATGTGAAGTAATACAGAAACGCTGGCTGAAGGAGAACAGTGTGTGTGTGTGTGTGTGTGTGTGTGTGTGTGTGTGTGTGTGTGTTGGCTTCTAGGGGGGTGGCCCCAGGGGACTGCCTGGAGGACCTCTGGTGGAGGGCAAGCCAGCCCTGACCAGGGGACACAGCAAGCCCTTCCAAGGGGCTGTCCTGGTGAACATCTAACACAAATTAAAGTAGTACTCTAAGCAAAAAAAAGACCCCTGTGAGATATTTCTATTTCTGCCTCATTTTAAAGGGCTAGGAGCTGTTTTCTAGTAGCTTCTAAACTACCCACCCCCATGTCTCCAGTAACTTTTGTCCCTAGTAATTAAACAGCTGAGCAAAGCCACTTGTGGTCTGGGGGGTGGGCATAGGGGACATGGAAAACAAGTGGAAAGGGGCTGGGGAAATGAAGGAGAGAAGGCTATGTGCCTGGGATGGGAGGGGGCCGCACACTGGTGGGGTCTCAAAGTTCCATGGTTTAGTGCTAGAGCCATGAAGCTGTGAACTCAGGGTGCACCTGGGGGATCTGCTGCTGCATCTGATGGAGCTGGGGGAGGGCCCACAGGAGGGGGATGTGGCCACATCTACCAGGGCATGGCCCCAAGGGCAGAGGCTTTGAGACCCAAAAAGGAATCCAAAGATGAAGATAAACTGGGAGCACAATGACTTGTTTCAAAGTTGCACCTGCTCAACAGGCTTGGGGTGGGAAGTGGAGAAGGAGACATTTATCGAGAGGAGTTCTCTGGGAGGCTGTAGCTACCTGGACCTGTATGGGGTGCAAGGCTCACAGCCAAGACCTTGAGCCCAGGGTGATGCAAAGCCCAGGAAGCCTGGGGCATTCAGAGGCACTTCTCTGCTTCCTCCCTGCACACTGGGGCCACATACTTACTTGACTTGCCGTCCAGTTCTGGTGACCTCCGAGGGTGGCCTCGCATCACATGACCCGGGCATCATGGGCTGGATGGGCTGGCTCAGCAGCAACCTTGGAGCAGAGGAAGAGAAAAATGGGAAGCTTTTATTAGCACCTGAAATGTAGACTTGCGGACCTATGGCAACCAATGCCAGCCCAGCTAGGCACATCCCCGGCTGACCCAAATCTGTGTCCTCAGAGGATGGACACCACATGTCACCTCCTCTGGTCACTAGGACTTTCTGGGCTTAGGACCCTCTCCTGCCATTTCATTTAGCTGAGATACAGTGTGGAGGCTTTGGAACTAGAATGTCTGAGCTGTGCCTTCATCTATGGCAGAAAGGAGAGCTGAAACTAAAAATGTAAAACGAAACCTCAGTTTCCTTATAAGCAAAGCCAGTCTCCATACCTGAGCTGCCGATCATGGCTGAAGTCCGGGCTAGGCTGGCATGGACTGGCAGCCTGGGGGACAGAAGCAGGTGGGGTCAGGTTCAAAGATGGCGGGAGCACAGCCGCGGCGCTGCTGAACTGGGGAGTCAAGCTGCTCGCCAGATGGCTGCTTCCCTGCATGATCTGTGAGCTTCTCTGTGACTTGGGACTCTGGAGCAGTTAATGAGAAAGGTGAGCCTTAGACTCAACTCAGGCATCATCTCTCTGGGAAAACCTCCCACCACCTCCTTCTTCTACCAACCCTTGCCTTTCCTCTAACTCAGGGGCCTATCAAATACTTACTGAATTGGTTGATCTTATGACTGTCACCCCCCTTGACTTCTTTTGATTCCCTTGGACAAGGACAGTATCCAGCTCCTGGCAGCCAGGCAACTTTTTTTTTGTTGTCAGTGAACTGAACTACTTTCTTCTCAGCTCATTTTCCTACTGACACATGGACTCCTTACTGCTTCTCCAACTCACTAGGCTTACTCCTGCCTCAGGGCCTTTGCGTTTGCTGAATGCTCTCTCTGGAATGTTCTTACCCCTTCAGGTCTTTGCCCAAATGTTATCTTCTCAGTGAGGCCCTCTTGACCACCCTATTACAAGCTGCAGTCCACTGCCCGCCACCACCAGCATTCCCACATCACCACTTCATGTACTCTAGTGTTTACTGGTTTTTTTCCCACTTAGATCAGAGATTATTTTTTCCCCTCTCTTTTATTCACTGCTGTACTTTGGTACTTAGGATTTTGCCCCTGGTATGCAGTGAGTGCTTAGTACATATTTGCTGAAATAATAAACAAATGAGGGAATGGGCTTAGATTTACTTTGGACTTTCTATTCTGTCTATTCATATAGTTTTTGAATTCTTACAGCTTTTAGAAAATATGTGAACATCAGACAGTATAAATTCTGCTTCAGCTTTTTTCTTTTACCAAAACGTGTTAATTTTTTTGATGAACTTTAGGATCAAAAGGCTGCTTAACTTGGGGGCTTTACTTTTTACACTGTGAGTGTCTGGTACGTTTGTAACCACCTCCAACCCAGCTCAGGCACAGAGCTGAAACTTTCTGATGCAGGGTATCTTTAAAGCCAAGAGAGAGAAGAACTGAGGTGGACAGTAATAAAACACTGAGGGATGCCAGTACATCTCGGGTCTTTAAATCGAGTTAAAAAAAAAAGATAAAAGAAGAATTAAACCGAAAAGCACAGTTCCAATCCACTCCAGGTATGTAGGGGAATGGCTCAGTAGCTCTACAGCTGACAGAGGCTTCAGGTATCAAAGAAGTCCCGGCCTACTCTAATGGCAGAGATGGAATTTGGAGGAAGAGCCCATTTACCTGGTCGGATAGCACGCCTGACTCTCTAAGCAGGTGCTGGTTTGCAATTGGGGCAGAGGCAGTTTGGCCTGTGAGTTGAGGGCTTGATACCAGCTGTGGCCGGGACACTACAGCTGGCCTCTGCTGTAACTGCTGCTGAGCTTCAGGACGTTGGGTGCTGCCAAAGCTCAGGGATACAGCTGGCTGCTGCAGAAACATCTGGAAGCAAAACAAAAAGAAATGCCTTTGCTCCTTCTTTGAGTTTCCTGCCTATGTGAAGAGGTCATCTTTCTTGTTTTCTCTGATCTGTCAAGGAGTAATTCACTCAACCAGGAGGTACTGAGTACCTGTGATGAAGTAAGCTTGGGGCCAGGTACTGGAGAAACACTATTCTGCCTTCATGGAGACTGAGCTTTTTAATACTGTGAATTGAGCTTAGACCCAGCTGCTCTATAGAACATTTTATCCACTCGGATAGAGTCTAGGTTGGCTTATCTCCTTCTTGGTAGAAGGGGGAACACTACCTTGTGAGTACAAGGATTCAATGGGCAGACGTTGGCTGCTTTGTGGCACAGGCAGGAGGGCCAGGTCCTGGGTCAGGCCTGGAATCTCTGGCCAGTAACCATGGCCTGTACCCAGGTTGTGTTGGGAAGCTTCAACCCAGTTCTCCCAGCCTGCGATGGCAAGTCTGCACCCGTTAGTTAACTAGGTTAGTGGCTCTGCCATCCCCAGAAGGTTAATAAATACCGAGATAATGATGTAACATCAAAATCCATGTATTGTAATATTCTGTTTAAGAGTTTTATAATATGACAATCTTTGCATATTATGTTATTTAAGATGTTTTAAACCTTTAAGAGACTGTAATGTATAGCCTGGTGATTTTAATTGGTAAGGTTTAAGAATTTGATGAAGTCTGTAATATAATAAATGCTTGTGAGAACTCTGACTTCATTTATAAGTTTGATTTATTCAATTTAAAATAATCCCTAAGTGCTCCAAGTTTTACCTCTGAGGTTTAAAAGTTTGCCTTTTAGGTACTTGAAATACTTTAAAGATTCATGTATCATAACTCTGTAAAGTAATGACTTTTGAAGATAATTTTTTAATAATTTATTAAACTTATAAACTGATTTAACATAAGAAACAAGTAAAAGTATTGTTATTTTTAGGCCCAATTAATAGATAAATAAAACATCATTTATAAGATGACCTTAAAGGTTTAAGAAAAAACAATAGTTGCAATAATAATTTAAACTGAAGACCTGTAATTAGCTCTTTTAACAAAAGCTCCTCTTGGACATTAAATTTTTCAACCCACGTTATCTGTATCCTGATTATTGGCATGCAATGTTCCACTCCATTCCAGAGCTTTAGCTTTTGAGTTCTCCAAGAGGAAGGCACACTGGCATTTTAAACCCAATCCTTGAAGTTTTCAGTGCTGTACAACAGCATACCTAGTAGAGGAGAACAGAACTGACATGCCAACGTCTGCTGAATGACGAGGGGCTTTGGAAAGGCAGGTGTAGAACCATGCCCTGCAGGGACGTGGAGGAGACTCAGGTCGAAAGTCTAACTCACAGATGGGTCAAGCTGTGCACCAAAGGCCCAAGGCTGGTGGGTGACCACGCTGGGATATTCCAACCTGCTGCCTGTTCTGCCACATGTACTTGGTCTCCCCTCCTCTCCTGCCTTCCACCCCCACCCCCAACAGAGACTTCTGCAGTTTGAAATGAGGGCTCTTTGTCACTTTGGAAGTCAACTTCAGAAGTTAAGAAGAACTTTCTGGGTATTAACTGCCTCAAATCCAGTACCCACATGTTTGAGGAGCAGGGTTTTTTTCTGCAGTCTTGGTAGCTATCTATTATAATATGGCTTATTTAGGGCACAAAGAGTGGCATGCACTTCATCACATCGGTAAAAACCCAATACCAAACACACCGTTTTGGCAGGATGTCTTTTACCTTCTGATTAGAGTGCAAATAAATGCAACCTTTATAAGAGGCAAGATAATCTATCTTAAATCAGATACACCTTACTTCAAATTCCAATTCAACTACCAGTGGTGTGATGTTGGGCAGCTTTTATAACGTCTCAAGGCCTCAGTTTCCTCATGAATAAAACAGTGACATTAACAGCACATACCTCATAAAGGCTTAATGCATATAACAGTGACATTAACAGCATACTTCATAAAGGCTTAATGTATATAAAGTCCCTGACGACAAAGTAAGTGTCCAATTAAAAAAATGTTTAAATCTCAGATTCTAACATTTCTATTTAAATTTAAAAAGGTTTTTGCTCCTTTGCCTCATTAGGCATATAAATACTTCTTGATAAATAAATTGATGGAATAAATTAAAGAAAGAATAAATGAACCCTCTATTCAAAGAAGGGCAAATTATTCCTGTTTATGTTTTATTAGGTTGTGTTAGACCTGCTTTATCTGCTACTATGACCTATGAGTATACATTCTCTAAGGGTAGAAGCTTTCTCATATTTATCTTTGTTTTCCCACAGTTCCTAACTAAATACTTGGTTCATAATGGTTGTGCTGGTTTGAAAGGATGTATGTCCCCTAGAAAAGCCATGTTTTAATCTAAATCCCATTTCATAAAGGCAGAATAATCCCTATTCAGTACTGCATGCTCGAAACTGTAATTAGATCATCTCCCCGGAGATGTGATTTAATCAAGAGTGGTTGTTAAGCTGGATTAGGTGATGACATGTCGCCACCCATTTGGGTGGGTCTTAGTTTCTGAAGTCTTATAAAAGAGGAAACATTTTGGAGAATGAGAGATCTGAGAGAGAGCAGAGCAGAATGATATAGTCATGTGAAGCAGAGTCCACTAGCCAGCGAGCGACCTTTGGAGATGAAGAAGGAAAATGCCTCCCGGGGAGCTTCATGAAACAGGAAGCCAGGAGAGAAAGTTAGCACTTGATGCCATGCTCGCCATGTGCCCTTCCAGATGAGAGAGAAACTGTGACAGTGTTCACCATGTGCTTTCTCACTTGAGAGAGAAACCCTGAACTTCATTGGCCTTCTTTAACCAAGGTATCTTGCCCTGGATGCTTTTGATTGGACATTTCTATAGACTTGTTTTAACTGGGACATTTTCTCGGCCTTAGAACTGTAAACTAGCAACTTATTAAATTCCCCTTTTAAAAGCCATTCCGTTTCTGGTATACTGCATTCTGGCAGCTAGCAAACTAGAATAATGGTGCTGGGTGGATAGATGGATGGAACTGTAAACTAGCAAGTTACTAAATTTCCCTTTTAAAAGCCATTCCATTTCTGGTATACTGCATTCTAGCAGCTAGCAAACTAGAACAATGGTGCTGGGTGGATGGAAGGAAAGATGGATAAAAGGAAGGGTGGGTAGATGGATGGATGGAAGGAAGGACCAATCTAGGAACATGTTGTTTTCTGCTGCTACAGAGGTCCTCGTCGGCATGCTTTGAGGAGCCAGCAGAGGGAGCATATGTTCTTAAACAAATGGCAAGAAGGTGCCCAGCCTGCAGCCTACCACACCATTCCTAAGGGGTGACAGCCTTTCAGCAGAACCGCTCTCGCCCATGTAGTGCACTTCACAACCGTGTCTAGGGGTAAACAACAACCTCTCTGAAGGACCACTCCCTTGTGACCCAAGTTTTTTCAAAAAATTATGCTTAGCAAGCTTCACAAGCACACACAGCCTCAGCGAAAGTTCCAAACCATGAAGTAAAACAGAAAGACCCACCAAGTTCAGATAAAGGACTGGGTGCTGAGACACCCTGCTGTTCTGCTGTGCATGGCTTTTACACCTGTGTTTTATCGACAACAACGTACACCTTATGGCTTAAGGAGACAATTTCTGAAGAAGGTGCTGGGGTCAATTTTACAGAAAGCATGAGAAAAAACAGTTCCTTCATTCAAGTGGGACTAATTATCAGAGAAAAATACTTCTAATTTTCAAGAATAAACCAATCCTATGATGTGA
This sequence comes from Tamandua tetradactyla, assembly GCF_023851605.1. Taxonomy (NCBI): domain Eukaryota; kingdom Metazoa; phylum Chordata; class Mammalia; order Pilosa; family Myrmecophagidae; genus Tamandua; species Tamandua tetradactyla. Next base: position 6,581,445 of record NC_135343.1, on the reverse strand, counting down.
TTTTTCATTCTTATCTGCTTTTTTAAAAATTATCTACTTACTTTTAAAAATGCTTATTATGGAACATGTCAGAGGTACACAAAAGTAGAAAAATAGTATAATAAAGCTCCAAGAGTCATCATTTAACACTTATCAACTTTATCTACATTTTTGCATTCTTATCTAATCTAGTCCCCTACTTGTTTTTTGACCAGAGTGAGTTATACCTGTGTATTTTTATGCTTGTTAAGCAGGATTTTTATCGGGGGAGGGGGGGAGGTTAGTAAACATTTCACAATGTATTTCTTTAAGTCTTTCAACTTGCAAAAAAGAAAGAGGGTAGACAGCTGCCAGAAATGTTCTCTGGATTCACTTTCTATGGATTTCCATGTTCTCTGGAAAATTCCACTGCAAAGATCAGGTCTCAGGTTTAAATAGGGAAGGAATGCACCTAGGATAGGCTCAGGGCTTTATCTCCACTCCCATCCCATATGAAGCTCAGGCACTCTTGGGGTTAACAAACTGTAGTGGTCACGAGAAGGAAAAATAATTCCTCAAAACAAGGAGTGAAAAGATAAGTTTATGTCCCTTGTTATTTAAAAATTCAGCTTTAATGTTGAAAAGGTAGGAAATATAAAAGGAGGATGTTAATACACCCACCTTCCTTTTAAGTTTCTGTCTCAACTTTCCCCTTCCTGTTAGTATAAAACTTCCATGAAAGTAAATGGCAGTGAGTGAGTTCTGGGCTCCCCATCAGGCACTGGCTCAGGAAGGAACTATTACAGCTGGGTAAGAATACGTAAAAATGACTTTGACACTCTGACACTCCACTTCTTTCCATTTAAAATCTGCAGGCGTCTCCCTTGCCACTATCCTGGGTGTAGCTGAAGAGATGGGAGGAGGGAAGCGACACCAAGTAAGCTTCAGTATGTCTCAGGCCACCTCTGCACCTGTTTACACCTGCAAGCCTGGGTGGGCATGCAGCAAGGCTGCCAGGTGCCTGGCTCCCACTTTCTTTCCAGAAGGAGAATAGGAGCTCTGGGCAGAGAGGGTTGTGGAGGAGCAGGAAGAGTCTGGAAAGCCTGGGAGAGTGATTCTGGGGGCTCAGGAGGAGATGCTGAGAACCAGGAAGGCCAGTCTTGCCCCAAAACCTCCCCATCACCCGTCCCCCTCAGCAAGCAGCCTCTCGCCTCGCCTGTGGTGGGTGCCACTGTGTCGGGACGTTGTGTCCAGTGGAGGACCTGGTGGACAGTGCAGGGGTAGAAGGCAGCAGGGGACAGAGCTATGGCCACTCTCCCCGGGCATCACTCTCTGAAGGGGACATGAGCATCTCAGCGTCGTTGGGATAGACTCCAGTTGCAGCTGGAGCCAAGTTGACAACCAAAGTCCAGGTCAAAATAATGCCTTTTTTTTTTCCCCCTGAAGAAAAACAGTCCTGAACGGACATAGCTGATACTTGGTAAAAATAATTTATCCTTGAGAGAGAACCAATATATAAAGATTTTCCTCCAAAAGGAATCTCATAGAAGGATTCAGAGGAAGGCAATCTGAGGGTGTGAGTGAAGGCAGAGTGAAGGCGGACACCACGGTTCAACTGTGTGCCAAAGCAGGGTACAGGGGGCCAGGCCGGCCCCCGCCACTGTTCCCTGGGGGAGCAGCACAGATGGCGGTACTTCCACATCTCCCTTTCTCTGTGCTTCTGCTGAGAGGAGAGGTTGCTTCCATCTCCCTCCAGTGGGGCCAAGTTACCGGGAGCCAGGGTGGCGGGGGGCAGTAGGGCAGGTGGTCCCATGTGCCCAGAGAGCACAGGTGAGTAGAGAGGACCTCCCGGGGAGGGTGTGTTGGGCCCGAGGCAGGGGCAAGGAGGAGGGGGGTTAATTCCCTCTGCCCTTTGTCTATGAATAAAACAAAGTAAGTCGACTCATCAAGGCCACGTGCAGGGAGGCCTCGGAGGAAGTCTTGGATGGAGTGACCCCCCAGAGGGGCGGGAGCAGGGCCCAGGCAGGGGCCTGACCTGCAGGTGGGAGTCCTGGACCACGCAGAGCTGTTCCTGGATCTTGTGCAGCTCTTCCTGCTGCCACCGGATGTTGGCCTGCAGGACCCGCGTCCGCTGCTCCAGCTGGTCTTTGATGGTCTGGAACATGCTGAACTGTGCGGAAAACTGCAAGGTGGAGGCAAAACCAAAACACAAGCAGAAAAAAGCGTTATTCAGCTCTGCAGACAGATGTCTGTGGCTGTTTCAATCAGTCTTGCACACTTATTTCCAGTTCTGTAGTGCTCCTTCCCAACACTCCTGACGGCCCCTGGGTCAGGGAAGGGTCAGGGACAAGGGCTGGGCCTCCCAGGAGTCTCCTGGGTGAGCTCAGCTCAGGCCCATTGCTCAGAGCACGCCCTTCTGCCCGTGGGCCTAACGGACCCTATACGTTGTGACGGCTCCAGAACTTCACAAGTGGAACCTACAGACCCATATTACAGGCTCAAGCAGGCAGACAAATGGTGTAAGAGATTAAAGAAAGCAGAGCATCAAAGACTCCTTTTTTATTTTTACTTCCTCATAGGGGGCATGGCCGTTTGTGTGTGGCAACTCCACTGGCACGTTTTGGTTTTACCATGACCTTCAATCTGACTCTGGTGAGCCGGGCTCCATACGTAGCAGCCCACAAAAGGGACTAGCTTTAGTGTGAGGGCATGTTCACGGAGGACCTGCTCTCCACACCCGCTGCAGCCTGTGCAGCCTCCCGTTGCCCTTGCCTTTCCCCAGGCCTGCTACAACACGACCTGGGAGAGGAAAGAGGATACCACCCAACACCAGTCCCGAGCACAAGGCTGGGAGCAGGTGACTGTGCAGGAAGACATTCATTTTTGTTTTGCCCCTCTTCCTGCAGCAGAGACTGGCTTCAGGACAACTCTACCAGTGCTCTCAGCACCTCACTGCAGGGCATGCTCCTGGACAAAGGGCCCCAGAGCATGGGAGCTCTCCCTGGGCTGGCCCTCCCCCATGCCTGCGTGTGTAGTACTCTCTGCACTTCCTACTTCTTGAGGAAAATGAGTGTGCTGAATCAGATGCTCTCGATCTGTTTTCCTCACAGTGGCTTCCCTTCCATTCTCTCAGTCTCTATCCCAACAGCCTCCCCCTCCCCCCCAGTCTTCTTGGGACCTACTGTCCTTTCAAATGCTTCCAGGGCTCTCTCCCTCTGCCCTCTGGTATCACATGCAAGGGGGGGGGGAAGGAGTCTGGGGGCATTCAGAACACACACAGGATACCCTGGATGATGGGATAACTGATCATAGTTTTTGGAACAGTAGGATCATAATAAAAATAACAAGCCACACTAATCATGGCAGGTACTGCCACTTGCTAAGCCCCACACCCTGCCAGGCAGGCAGAGGTAAACCCCTTTAGTCTTCACTGCACAACCCTGCCCCATTGGGAGATGGTTACCCACTCCAGGCCACACAGCTCCCAGTGAGACTCCAGGACCTCAGGAGTTGGGTAAAGTCCAAAACTTTTACCAGCAGCCCACCCCTCCCAATCCACCTGAACCAGGGTGGCGTGGCCACCAGACTTCATTTAAAATAAAACTTCTGCTGCCAAACAGGAGTTTAAAAGTACCTGTATTATAGCAGACTGCATCACAGAAATCTCAATCAGAATGTAATTAAAGTGCTCAGCTGGGATAATTAGATGGAGAAGGAAAGAAAACAAGCTATATAAGGTATTCAGTGAAGGAAATGAAACACAACCGATGCTGTGGTAGGTCCTAATCTAGAGTCAGGAAACAGTGAGGTCCAGGTGCTACATCTCCCACATTCAGTGGGAAGGCTCCTGTCGCGGGGTCTGTGCCACCTGTCTGTGAGGAGCCCTAGGACTCCACGTCCAATGGAGCCAGTGTCACACTGGAGAAATTTTAGAGACATCTAGGATTTTTCTTATTATTTTTCAAAACATTCTAAGAAACCCATCATTAGTTATTCATTATATCTTTCATCAAGGCCTTTTTGAGAAAGAAAAGATATCTACTCTAACATGAAAACATTTTAGAAACAAAGTGGCAAGCAAAGGAAGCTTTTTGGAAAGGCAGCAGTTACCAAGATAACCATTTTTCCAGATATGGGATTTTACTTTGTTTCCCCTTTCCCTGACCCGTGTTACAGGGAGGGAAGTCTGCAGGAATCTCATTGTTTCACATGAGGTGGAGAGGGAAAGAAAAGTCTGACCTGAAAAGCCTGTTTTATACAAGAATGCCTTAAGGAATATAATTCTTAAGTTCAGTACATGTAACAAACTAAGAGTGGTTATCATTAAATAAAATGAATTTCAAGTAATGAAACATTTCAATTCCTGAAAAGCCTGAGTCACCCCATTAAGTGTTATAAACACAGACATTCTTTATTATACATGACATAGAAGTGAAAGAAATTCTCACCTTATGAAACTTTGGACTGAAAATGTTACTAATTTAATACAAATGTGCCTTGGAAGCTTGAAGAGAAAAAGATGATTCCAATTTATCTTTTGCCTAATGAGGCTGAATATAGATTACTTTAATTAGTAAAATTGGGATGAGTAGCTCATATCATCTACCAGGCCTAACTCTAGCAAGACGCACGTACTAGCAGGTGTCTTCTCTCTACCCTCCTGCTCTCTATCCTCCTTTCCCTCCTTTGGGAAGCCATGTCAGACTTTCCAAGTCAGAACAGTTTCTCAATGTTTCTGTAAAAACACATGCCTGGCCATGCATCTTCATATGCTTGTCTCTTCCTTTAAGTCCGAGTCCTAAAAGGCTAGGGCTGCGCCACAGTCAGCTCTGCATCCCTAACATCTGGAACACTGACTGACCCAAATACTGTTGAAACAATGAATGAATTACTAAGCAATGTGGTAAATTTTTTTTTAAACGAACGTGATATTTATAGTAGTGGATTCACAGCTTCTAGCTGCTTGGAGAGTCCCTATGACATTTGGTCTACTTTAGTCCTTTCCTAGAATATCCTGCCCAATTTGGGATGGTGAAGAATGAGAGAAGCATGGAAGAGTGGCAGAGGGAAGAGCAAAGCTCATGAAGATGAATGGAAAACAGGCACGAGAAAAGAACTTGGAGAACTTATCTGGAGAAGACAAGAACCGTGGGGAAGGCTGATGTAGGGACAGTAGCATTCAGAAGGTCCCAGCGCAACACGACACCCCTGCACCTCACAAGACCCGCTCCCTGTGTAGGGCCTTGGTTTGAGGCTAAATGGGTGACTATACACCAGCACCAGGGCACCCACAAGCTGAAAAGGATATCATGCACACTGTCTTAGGGAAGTGCTGTCATGAGCAGATTTTCCCTCTCCCTGAGTTCCAGATTCACCTGTGTCATGGGGACAGGTGGGCTTTGCAAAACGGTCTGAGGCAGTAGCTGCTGTGCAAGGTCACGGGATGACTGGGAAGGCAGGGGAACCTGGGGAAGAGAGAGGGGATTTGTTAGCAAGCACTGCCTCTGGGCAATGCTGGTGTGGTGGGCCTCAAGAAAGAGGCATGTCTACACTTGTATTTCTGCAAGACTTTTGGAAGGCACAGGCCTCCTCCATTCCTGGGGAGAAGGTGGAGTGGCAGGAAGTGCTGCTTTCCACATAGGGGATGGAGTCACAGAGGCCACAAGGCTGGCACTGGGTGCAGGGGGACCTTGAGTGAGCTCCTGGAGGGCCTATGATCCCTTCTACAACGGTTTGTTCTGCAAAGCAGCTGCCACTTCTCCAAGCCTGACAGGTCTACTTCAGTTCCCCTGCTGTGCCTCCTGTCCTAGACTCAGTTCTTGATGGATTTGGTTGCTCTTCCCCCAAACAGACAAATCCTTAGGGATTCATCCGATGACATGAACGGGATGGTGTTAATAATCAGAGTTGGCTTTGTGCATAGTCCTTCCCCTTCCCGCTCAACACTAAGGAAGATGAATGGACACACCAACCACGCACACATGTATCCACTAACTCAGCCAGGCCATAAATATCTATGCAATTTCACTGCTCTACCTGGAATCTTGGGGAAAGTCTCCTGAAAAGTGAGCCAAGTCACAGTCCTTGTCCCCTTATCACTCAGTCGGTGAGGGTCTGGGGGACAAGGTGGAGACAAAAATGAAACCCTCAACTTCAGGGGCTATTTCGTTTAAAAGAAAAGTAAAAGGAATTTTCTGAATGTATTCCGAGACTTTCACCGGTCCCTGGGGACTATAAAAAACAACCAAAACAGAAAGCATCACCCAGGACAACATTGGGGTGGGGGTGGGGGGGCAGTGGAGATGACAACAGGAGACCTTTGTTCTCAGTGAGAAACTCAGGCAAAGGGTGCACCCAGAAACTCCTGTGTCCCTCAGACATCAGTGGAAGAAAGAACCATACCGGACATATCTGGTTGTAGCTTATGAATTTGTGTAAAGGTGGCTGAGATGGAAAGTGGTCTTTGCCATGCTCTATTTGAAGACAACATTTGTAATTCAGCCTTTCTGACCACAGTGTGCATAACGTATATAATGAGATCAAGCAGGAAAGTGGCACAGTTACTCCCATCTTCAACATGTCAGTGATATGTATAAAGCACTTGACAACCATCTGAGCGTGGCTCCTAAAATTCTCTGACCTTTCTACCATCTAAAAGAGAAGGTTGGTCTCGGTTCCTCCCCTCATCTACGGCTGAACTCGTGACTGTTCTGACTGAGAGCAGAGATGGTGTTATGTGACTTCCAAGTCAGGGTCACAGGAGGCAATGCAGCCTCTGTTGGCTTTGGTGGAAAGCTCACTCTCCCGACGCTGCCCCTGGGAACCCAGCAGCCTGGGCGGGAAAGTCAGAGCCTGAAGGGGTTGGTGCAGGTGCTCCGGTAGATGGCCTTCAGCCATCCCAGCCCAGTGGCCAGCCTGTACGCAAAGGGACTCACTATCTGGGAAGTGGCTTCTCCTTCCCCAGCCCCCTCAGGCAGTATGGCCTCAGTCATCACAGGGCAGAGAAGAGCCTCTCCTACCATGCCCCTCCTGAATTCATGACCCAGAGAACTCATGAACATGAAAAAAAATGACAGTTTTATGCCACTGAGCTAGGGTGGCTTGTTACCCAGCAGTAGATAACCACAACATTGCATGCCAATGACTCTGTACATGGCTGTGAACTTTCTCAGAGGCCATTCCCCAATGTTCTGGAGGGGCCTGGCACACATTAGGGACACTGCCTGATATATGCAGAGGTATATTACTGTTGACACCAAGCTTCTCCAATGTTTTGTTGGGGTACCTCTGATGGGGAGGGTCCAACACATGTGCTCCCAGGGGTGCTGGGTGGGATGGGGTCTAACCCCAGATTTGAAGTTTTGAGCTTATTTAAAATTCATCTGGATTTTGTATTCTATGGGTATTTCCATGTATATATATCCAGGTTAATTTTGGTACAAAATGGTTTAAAATTACTTGTCAATTAACTAGTGAACTACCCCCCCCAACTTGCCACCCAATCTCCAATTTTTGGGTGTCACCGATTCTCCAGAGAGATGCTGCCCCATGGCTCTCCAGACCCCTGTCCTGGAGGTGGACCCCAGAGCTGAGGCCTTCTGGGCTGACAGATGTACCGGCGTCGCGGCTGCCTGGCTGAGCCTGGGTACGGGCAGCTCCTGGGGCAGGGTGGCAGATCGTGGCAGCGGTGTGGTGCTGGCCTCTGCTATCAGCTTGCTTGGAGTGGCTGCAAAAAAGCGCGGACTCAGCTTCCTGATTTCAACACAAGGAACAGCTTCTCAGTAAAGAAAGGAGCCGTGGCATACGTGAACAAGAGCCGGGCTGTCATCTCCGAGCAGGGAAAGCTACTGTGAGTGGAAGTGGCTTGGCAGAGGTCCAGCGTCTCTGCCAGCTTCCAGCCCATCCTGCGGATGGGGAGAAGATAGGCATGCACGACTGCCCAGCTCCACTTCCACGACCTGGCTCAACCATCTCCCTGATCAAGCCCTTTCCCAGTTACCAAATGATCTCTGTGCATTGCATCTACTTGGTGTCTCTGACCCCCCGGGAGACGCTTAAGTGTGGTGAGGGGGTCTGAAGGCAGGAAGGCCCATGGGAAGGAAGCCAGAAGCGGTACTCCAAGAGCCCCTGCGATGGCACAGCCCCGTGCAATGGCAGAAGCCTGGACTCCACGGATTCCTCTCAGGACTGCAATCCTTGAGAGGGTGCTGCTCCCCACCCCAGGGGCTGACGGGGAGCCCCACGCCCACTCCCGACGTCACACTCACAGGTGGGTTCTGACATGGCTGTGTGCGAGGATTTATGGGAACTTCTTGAGGACGCGGATGGCGAATGACTGGTGTGCACACCGGAGGCACCCGCATCGAGGGCACTGGGGTGCGGCAGGGGGTCCGTGCTCGAGCCCTTGTCCTGGAACACATGCAGAGAGTTCTCAGTCCAGCCTCGGGGTGCTACGGGCAAGTTACATGACTTAAACTCTGCTAAATACATAGAACATTTTGGAGGGCGCTGAGAGAAATACTGTAGCTGTTTGGCGACAATTCCAAACACATCTGCATGTTTAATATACATGTCCATAAATGCACACACACATATGTGTGTGTGTGTGTGTGTGTGTGTGCAGGCACATAGCGGGAGAGAGAAAAGAGGAAAGAGAAAAGGGGGCGGTGAGATCTTGAGAGGCTTAGAAGCAGTATTTATTATACTTTCCTATCTTCTATTTTGGTTTCTTAGATTTCCATCCCTAACTTTGCATTTTATTTTTTCCTTACAATAGTCACCTCATCACCTAGAATCCAAGACTAGAGATAAGGTTACTGGTAGTACTGGATTGTTTGCACATTTAATGAAACAAATGCCTGGGGGCCCTCACAGGGCTCTTCCCCTCCCTGCGCCTATCATGCTGCCTGAGTAGAGGATGGGGAAAGTGGCAGTGCCCTCGGTCTTCTGACCCCTGCTCGTCCCTGCTCCAGGCTCCCAGGATGCTTCCCACTCAAGCAGAGTGTGTTGATGAAGCCATGGTGATGGACCAACACTGACGACCTATTTTCCCATCCTCCGTGGCTAAAGTGCCCTGGGCATATGAAGACAGGGGCTAGGATCATTATTCCGCCAAAGGAAACAACGGGGATTGCTACCCCATGCACGTTCTGTCCTAGCCCAGGGAGGGTGGTGACACTCCCTGCATCTGGCAGGCTGACCTGTGTCCCTGGGCCAGGGTCTTCAACCCTGTGGGGGAGAGGCTACACTGTCATCCTGTCCTGTGAATCACAAGCCACAGCAAAGGTGACCACTGTGCATGTATACAGGTGGGGCCGAAATGACTGATGTGTGACCCACAGGCCTCTGAACAGAACTCCTGGGTGTGTGTGTATTTATTATGGTAGATGTCAAGTTTTGAGACTCTGCTTCTCAGACCTGCATCTTCCTCATGGCAGGGCCGCTCCAGGGGGTCCACAGCTCATGGCTGCTTGCAAATTGTGTGCCAATGGTCAACAAAGTAAGCCTTTAGTAAATTTTGCAGCCCTCTGACAATACCCCATATCACATCCAAGCATAGGATTCTGTATTTTATAAAAATATTGGCCAGTGAGATTTTAAATTTAAAAAAAGAGAGAGAGAAAGAGAAAACCGATTTATTACCACAGCAACTCTGAAAAGCCCTGTCCTAGAGGCTTTACTTTAAATGGGGCTTGCTAACCTGGCACCTTAAGATTGTATTTATGTGTTTGCACATAAGGTATTCGATGAGCAGCAATTCCTTTGGGCTGTAGGATTCTCAGAGGACCTGAAACCTCAATGAGGAATTCCTGAGGGGAAGAGACCCATCATGCCCATCCCTCAGCAATGCTGTATGCTGAGTCTAGCACCTGCCTAGGAACAACTTCATCCCACTCTCTGACTGGACACAGGTCACACGGCAGTGCTGGGCAATACACATCCCTAAGCAACGGCAGGCGCATCCTGTCGGAGGGCTGCTAGTGAATCACCATCTGATGCTCCTGCTTGTACCATGCCAGCAGGGAGACTCTGTAAAGACACACAGCTGCTCCCTGATGGGTAAAAGGGGTCTCTTCTTCCTCCCACCCCAGGCCTGGGCGGAGCAGAGATCCTGGGTTTGATCACAGAGAAGCTGAAGGGAGATTCTGTTGCTGCTGCGCCAGACTCTGGCCCAAGGCTCTGGATTCGTGGTCACTGCGAGCCCTGAAACTTAAACCATGAGTCATCAATTCTAAGAGGCACTTTTTTTTTCATATCTTAACTTATCTGAAATTGGGATGCATTTTCAATTGACGGTAAGAAATCATTATTCCACAGATTAACTGGCAGCATTTTCTCTTTCTTAGTGGGATATACAATAATGGTGGAGCTTAGAGTCCAAGGCCTCTTGTCTTTGAGGAGATACAGAACCCTTTCGTGTCCCTTCTTGCTTCATCTGTTTCCTTTTCTTCAAACATCTGTGTGTGCTTTAAGCATGCCCTTTGAGGAACAGGTTCTCATCCACTTGCAGAAGGTACCTGTGGGGGTCTGACCTGGGCACCAGTTTGGACATGCTGTTGGTCAGGGCCTGCGTTCTAGCGGGTGTGGCCCCCCTGTAAGTCAGATGGCTTCAAGACATCTTTTAAGGTATGGCCCTGCTGAGCCAGCCTGGGTTTTACTTTGGATTGCTGGAGTCCTTTAGAAGCAGGAGAGTCAGATGGGCAGAGAAGCCATAGGAACAACCAGAAGCCAAAGTCAAGGAAACCATAAGAGAAAGGAGGAGACGCCACCACGTGCATCGCCACGTTACAGAAAAGCTGAGGAGCCACAAGACTGTCAGCCAGCCAGAAGATTCTAACCCTGGAAGGAAGCAAGTCTTCTGGCCTCTGAAATCATGAGCCAATAGATTCCTGTTGTTTAAGCCAACCCAGTGCACGGTATTTGTTTCAGCAGCTGGGAAACTGAGACAGCCTCCAGGTTCCCATGTGCATTGTCTGACAAGTCAGGAGCAAAGAGAGAGGAAGCCTGGGGAAAGGGTAGCTGGGAGCTCAGGGTGGTACAAAGGGGGACAGAATGGGCTCCCTGAAGGGAAGTAAGTGCCTTTTTATAGCAAAGCTGCCTGACATGGAGCTGGATCTGACATGACTGCCAGGTTAGACCCCCAAACACAGAAACATAAAGCACTCATGAGGACACAAACGCCTGCCAGTGGCCCAAGTTCCCGAGGCAGCCTGACAGCACTTAGGTGGAGGGAAAGGCAGGTGCGCTCAGATCACTCCATGCCTCAGGGATGGAATAACGGCCCCACTGTAAGGAGCCTTTTTGCCTGTGGCAGGACTGTGAGTGGACTTCTAGCCCTTCTCGTAAGGCTGGAAAGTCACCCCCACACACTTGGAGCCCAGAGGCTCTTTCTATCCAGGTCTGCAGTCTCTAACGCTTGTGCCTCCCTAGGGTAGGTGAGCTCACCTTGCTGTGTCCTTCAGCGTCTTCATGAAGGGGTAGGACAATAAGGACCCACCGCATAGGAATGTTGTGAGGGGTGACTAAGCAAGTTCCCGAAAAATGCTTGGAATGGCAGTGGGAGCATAGCAAAAGCTCAATAAATCTAAGAGGTTTGGTTTTTCTTATTACTACTTTTATTATAACAATACATGGATGATTTTACTGAGCCCAGACTCTGCTTTTGTCCGTTAGCCCACGAGTGCCTGAGCCCCTGTGTGAGGCCCACCTGGCAGGAGCACATACCTTTAGTACTGAAGACGATGGCTCTTCCAAAGCTAGCTCCTGCCTTCTTTCTACCCGGACATCCGCGTAACTGCGGAGGAAATCAAGAGAACTCAGTTGGAGAGGGGGGCCATGCCAAACATGGGCTCGCGAGGCAAACTGAGGTTCCTCGCACACCCCCTCCCTGCTCCCAGCACCAACAGAGCCTGGCTTCTGCTCCCTGTCTGAGGGAATACCTTTCACTCTGTACCTAAAATCTACTGGAGTGGTTTCTAACATCATGTTCGGAATATTTTCCTTTCAAGGATGTTTTATTTCCTTCTCCTTTTTCCCCCTGCCGACATCTCTAAACATAATTGTTTTTAAAAATCTAGTTTCATCTATAGGATAAACTCAGTCTTTAAATAACTTGAAGCCGGCACGCGCCCCGCAGCAGCCGAGCCGCCCGACCTCCCTACCCCCTCTCTCTCTCCGCCGGACCGCCGCGCGGCGCACGCGCCCCGCAGCAGCCGAGCCGCCCGACCTCCCTACCCCCCCTCTCTACCCCCCTCCTCCCCCTCCTGCTCCGGCTGCTCTCCAACCAACACGGTGCCCTCTTCCCCCGCCTTCACCGTGCTCCTCCGCCACCAGCCTCGACAGCCTTGCCGCCCTCACCTTTCCTCCTCCAGAACAACTACTGGGGGAGTGGAGATAATACAGAGCAGCTCCCGGAGCCACGAGGGAAATCAAAGGGACAGCGTACCTCATCCTGGAACGGCTGACTATCTGGGAGAACCAGCTCCGGTGAGATCACCAAGGGGCACGGGCTTTCCTGGGTGGGACAGCAAGCGACCGGAGTCCCTCCCTTCCACCTTCCCAGGCCAGCTGGTAGAATTGGACAGGCGGTCCCCTTAGGCCGCGGCGGCTGGTGCCCCCACCACACGAGGCCCCCCGGAACAACTGAGATAGTTGGGTCGGAAATCCCCAGACTGCGGAGAACAGTGACCGGGGGATCCCTTCCAAACACGTGACTCCCCCGTCGGCTGGGAGCAGTGCACTCTCCCGGGCTGCGACAGCTGGCGCCCTCCCGCCACGCTTGGTGCCCCGGGCCGACTAGCTAATTTGGCCGGACGCTCTCCTGTGCTGCGACAGCCGGCGACCCTCCCCGCGTTTGGAACCCCGGGCCGGCTGGCATTCTTCCAAGACGCTTCGGTTGCCGAACCTCCCCTACGGCGAGAGTTTTCCAGAGTTGAGGGACCCACAGCAACTTTCGCTGGCGGAACCCACAGACAGGCGTGTGCCACGTGTGCCACCTACTGGGCAGGATAGGAAGAACAGAACCCAGAGACTGCGCAGAAAAATCTTTCAACCTGTGGGGTCGAACACCCGGGGAAATCTGACTAAATGCCCAGACGCCAGCAGAAGATAACGGATCACGCTCAGAAAATTGAACATATGGCCCAGTCAAACGAAGAAACCAATAGTTCAAATGAGATACAGGAGCTGAAACAACTAATGCTGAATATACGAACAGAAATGGAAAACCTCTTCAAAAACGAAATCGATAAATTGAGGGAGGACATGAAGAAGACATGGGCTGAACATAAAGAAGAAATAGAAAAACTGAAAAAACAAATCACAGAACTTATGGAAGTGAAAGATAAAGTAGAAAAGATGGAAAAAACAATGGATACCTACAACGACAGATTTAAAGAAACAGAAGATAGAATTAGTGATTTGGAGGATGAAACATCTGAACTCCAAAAAGAAACAGAAACTATCCGGAAAAGAATGGAAAAATTTGAACAAGGTATCAGGGAACTCAAGGACAATGTGAACCGTACAAATATACGTGTAGTGGGTATCCCAGAAGGAGAAGAGAAGGGAAAAGGAGGAGAAAAACTAATGGAAGAAATTATCACTGAAAATTTCCCAACTCTTATGAAAGACCTAAAATTACAGATCCAAGAAGTGCAGCGCACCCCAAAGAGATTAGACACAAATAGGCGTTCCCCAAGACACTTACTAGTTAGAATGTCAGAGGTCAAAGAGAAAGAGAGGATCTTGAAGGCAGCGAGAGAAAAACAATCCGTCACATACAAGGGAAACCCAATAAGACTATGTGTAGATTTCTCAGCAGAAACCATGGAAGCTAGAAGACAGTGGGATGATATATTTAAGTTACTAAAAGAGAAAAACTGCCAGCCAAGACTCCTATATCCAGCAAAATTGTCCTTCAAAAATGAGGGAGAATTTAAAACATTCTCAGACAAAAAGTCACTAAGAGAATTTGTGACCAAGAGACCAGCTTTGCAAGAAATACTAAAGGAAGCACTAGAGTCAGATACAAAAAGACAGAAGAGAGAGACATGGAGAAAAGTGTAGAAAGAAGGAAAGACAGATATGATATATATAATACAAAAGGCAAAATGGTAGAGGAAAATATTATCCAAACAGTAATAACTCTAAATGTCAATGGACTGAATTCCCCAATTAAAAGACATAGACTGGCAGAATGGATTAAAAAACAGGATCCTTCTATATGCTGTCTACAGGAAACACATCTTAGACCCAAAGATAAATATAGGTTGAAAGTGAAAGGTTGGGAAAAGATATTTCATGCAAACAACAACCAGAAAAGAGCAGGAGTGGCTATACTAATATCCAACAAATTAGACTTCAAATGTAAAACAGTTAAAAGAGACAAAGAAGGACACTATATACTAATAAAAGGAACAATTAAACAAGAAGACATAACAATCATAAATATTTACGCACCGAACCAGAATGCCCCAAAATACGTGAGGAATACACTACAAACACTGAAAAGGGAAATAGACACATATACCATAATAGTTGGAGACTTCAATTCACCACTCTCATCAATGGACAGAACATCTACACAGAGGATCAATAAAGAAATAGAGAACCTGAATATTACTATAAATGAACTTGACTTAACAGACATTTATAGGACATTACATCCCACAACAGCAGGATACACCTTTTTTTCAAGTGCTCATGGATCATTCTCAAAGATAGACCATATGCTGGGTCACAAAGCAAGTCTTAACAAATTTAAAAAGATTGAAATCATACACAACACTTTCTCGGATCATAAAGGAATGAAGTTGGAAATCAATAATAGGCGGAGTGCCAGAAAATTCATAAATACATGGAGGCTCAACAACACACTCTTAAACAACAAGTGGGTCAAAGAAGAAATTGCAAGAGAAATTAGTAAATACCTAGAGGCAAATGAAAATGAAGACACAACATATCAAAACTTATGGGACGCAGCAAAGGCAGTGCTAAGAGGGAAATTTATTGCCCTAAATGCCTTTATCAGAAAAGAAGAAAAGGCAAAAATGCAGGAATTAACTGTCCACTTGGAAGAACTGGAGAAAGAACAGCAAACTAATCCCAAAGCAAGCAAAAGGAAAGAAATAACAAAGATTAGAGCAGAAATAAATGAAATTGAAAACATGAAAACAATAGAGAAAATCAATAAGACCAGAAGTTGGTTCTATGAGAAAATCAACAAGATTGATGGGCCCTTAGCAAGATTGACAAAAAGAAGAAGAGAGAGGATGCAAATAAATAAGATTAGAAATGAAAGAGGAGACATAACTACTGACCTCACAGAAATAAAGGAGGTAATAACAGGATACTATGAACAACTTTACGCTAATAAATACAACAATTTAGAAGAAATGGACAGGTTCCTGGAAAGACATGAACAACCAACTTTGACTCAAGAAGAAATAGACGACCTCAACAAACCAATCACAAGTAAAGAGATTGAATTAGTTATTCAAAACCTCCCTAAAAAGAAAAGTCCAGGACCAGACGGCTTCACATGTGAATTCTATCAAACATTCCAGAAAGAATTAGTACCTACTCTCCTCAAACTCTTCAACATAATCGAAGTGGAGGGAAAACTACCTAATTCATTCTATGAAGCCAACATCACCCTCATACCAAAACCAGGCAAAGATATTACAAAAAAAGAAAACTACAGACCAATCTCTCTAATGAATACAGATGCAAAAATCCTCAATAAAATTCTAGCAAATCGTATCCAGCAACACATTAAAAGAATTATACATCATGACCAAGTAGGATTCATCCCAGGTATGCAAGGATGGTTCAACATAAGAAAATCAATTAATGTAATACACCATATCAACAAATCAAAGCAGAAAAATCACATGATCATCTCAATTGATGCAGAGAAGGCATTTGACAAGATTCAACATCCTTTCCTGCTGAAAACACTTCAAAAGATAGGAATACAAGGGAACTTCCTTAAAATGATAGAGGGAATATATGAAAAACCCACAGCTAATATCATCCTCAATGGGGAAAAATTGAAAACTTTCCCCCTAAGATCAGGAACAAGACAAGGATGTCCACTATCACCACTATTATTCAACATTGTGTTGGAAGTTCTAGCCAGAGCAATTAGGCAAGAAAAAGAAATACAAGGCATCAAAATTGGAAAGGAAGAAGTAAAACTATCACTGTTTGCAGACGATATGATACTATATGTAGAAAACCCAGAAAAATCCACAACAAAATTACTAGAGCTAATAAATGAGTACAGCAAAGTAGCAGGCTACAAGATCAACATTCAAAAATCTGTAGCTTTTCTATACACTAGTAATGAACAAGCTGAGGTAGAAATCAAGAAACGAATCCCATTTACAATCGCAACTAAAAGAATAAAATACCTAGGAATAAATTTAACCAAAGAGACAAAAAACCTATATAAAGAAAACTACAAAAAACTGTTAAAAGAAATCACAGAAGACCTAAATAGATGGAAGGGCGTACCGTGTTCATGGATTGGAAGACTAAATATAGTTAAGATGTCAATCCTACCTAAATTGATTTACAGATTCAATGCAATACCAATCAAAATCCCAACAACATATTTTTCAGAAATAGAAAAACCAATAAGCAAATTTATCTGGAAGGGCAGGGTACCCCGAATTGCTAAAAACATCTTGAGGAAAAAAAACGAAGCTGGAGGTCTCGCGCTGCCTGACTTTAAGGCATATTATGAAGCCACAGTGGTCAAAACAGCATGGTATTGGCATAAAGATAGATATATCGACCAATGGAAACGAATAGAGTGCTCAGATATAGACCCTCTCATCTATGGACATTTGATCTTTGATAAGGCAGTCAAGCCAACTCACCTGGGACAGAACAGTCTCTTCAATAAATGGTGCCTAGAGAACTGGATATCCATATGCAAAAGAATGAAAGAAGACCCATCTCTCACACCCTATACAAAAGTTAACTCAAAATGGATCAAAGATCTAAACATTAGGTCTAAGACCATAAAACAGTTAGAGGAAAATGTTGGGAGATATCTTATGGATCTTACAACTGGAGGTGGTTTTATGGACCTTAAACCTAAAGCAAGAACACTGAAGAAGGAAATAAATAAATGGGAGCTTCTCAAAATTAAACACTTTTGTGCATCAGAGAACTTCATCAAGAAAGTAGAAAGACAGCCTACACAATGGGAGACAATATTTGGAAATGACATATCAGATAAGGGTCTAGTATCCAGAATTTATAAAGAGATTATTCAACTCAACAACAAAAAGACAGCCAACCCAATTACAAAATGGGAAAAAGACTTAAACAGACACCTACCAGAAGAAGAAATACGGATGGCCAAGAGGCACATGAAGAGATGCTCAATGTCCCTGGCCATTAGAGAAATGCAAATCAAAACCACAATGAGATATCATCTCACACCCACCAGAATGGCCATTATCAACAAAACAGAAAATGACAAGTGCTGGAGAGGATGCGGAGAAAGAGGCACACTTATTCACTGTTGGTGGGAATGTCAAAGGGTGCAACCACTGTGGAAGGCAGTTTGGCGGTTCCTCAAAAAGCTGAATATAGAATTGCCATACGACCCAGCAATACCATTGCTAGGTATCTACTCAAAGGACTTAAGGGCAAAGACACAAACGGACATTTGCACACCAATGTTTATAGCAGCGTTATTTACAATTGCAAAGAGATGGAAACAGCCAAAATCTCCATCAACAGAAGAGTGGCTAAACAAACTGTGGTATATACATACGATGGAATATTATGCAGCTTTAAGACAAGATAAACTTGTGAACCATGTAATAACATGGATGGACCTAGAGAATATTATGCTGAGTGAATCCAGCCAAAAACTAAAGGACAAATACTGTATGGTCCCACTGTTGTGAACGGACATTCGAGAATAAACTTGAAATATGTCATTGGTAACAGAGTTCAGCAGGAGTTAGAAACAGGGTAAGACAATGGGTAATTGAAGCTGAAGGGATACAGATTGTGCAACAGGACTAGATACAAAAACTCAAAAATGGACAGCACAATAATACCTAATTGTAAAGTAATCATGTTAAAATACTGAATGAAGCTGCATCTGAGCTATAGGGTTTTTTTTTTTGTTTTTGTTTGCTTGTTGGTTTGTTTGTTGTTGTTGTTTTTTACTATTACTACTACTTTTATTTCTTTTCTTTATATTGACATTTTATATCTTTTTCTGTTGTGTTGCTAGTTCCTCTAAACTGATGCAAATGTACTAAGAAACAATGATCATGCATCTATGTGATGATGTTAAGAATTACTGAGTGCATATGTAGAATGGTATGATTTCTAAATGTTGTGTTAATTTCTTTTTTTTCTTTCCGTTAATAAAAAAAAAAAAAAAAAAAAAAAAAAAAAAAAAATAACTTGAAGCCGGTCATAAAACTTGCTTAGTCTGGACGGTGCATGTGGAGATGTGGCACTTAACCGATTTAGTAATTACATTTCTCAGAAAGCTTTCTCTCAAGCAAACCCAGAACTAGCCAGACCAAGGCCTCTGGGTAGCTGTGGATCCACCTTTTAAAGGACTTATACCAATCAGTTCAACATGGTAGGGGCTGACCCCAGCTCTCCTCTGCCTCCTCTGTGCTGTCACAGGCCAGGTCAGTACCTGGGCAAGTGGCATGGACTCCTGGGCCTGCAGAATGCTTGCTGCCTTAATTATTCTCTCAACTCACTCCATATTTTCAGAGACTGTCTGAGATTTTGGGGGGTGAAGAGTGGTGGGAAGAGAGGCCTGCAGGGCACAGTCTGGGAACAAGTGGTTGGTAAGTCCAGTATTTCCCTGGAGACCAAGAGGCCCAGGCCAAGGTGGCCCTGGGTGGGACTGGCCATGGAACTAGAGGCCATCAGCTGCTGAAGTTCCCAAGGGTGGGCTGGGCATGAAGATCTAATCCCTGAAAGTGGGCATGAGATGCAGACTGATCAGGGTGACTGACTGAGAAAAATAAGCATTTCTCATCTCTCCTCGTGCCATCCACTAAGGAATAGTGATGTACTTAACGATGGGTGTGCATGCGTGTAGCCAAATGAGCATCTGTAGGGTGTGCCCTTTCTTTTGTTCTCAAATACTCTTAAATTTTCTGTTGTCAACAAACCAACAAAGGTCACCAACAGAAAAGAACCTTAAATCCCTTTGGGAATTGTGACCCTACAGGGTACACACATCTAGAATGCTGGGACTGTGGCCTCTTTTGAGTCTCTGCTCCCCTACACTGGGGCTTGGGGGTTCCTGGAGCCACCAGGAAGCCTCTCCTGCTGGCAGCCTGGCTGCTTCCCCAGTGCTGCCTCAGGTGCCAGCAGGGGTTTTTGAAGCATTTAAAATACAGAGAATGATGTGTTTGAGTTATTTAGACGTGAAATTTTAATTTTCTGCTCAAAACAGCAGCAAGGGAAGGCTGGGGGATGACAGATCTAGAGGAAAGATGTGTAAGTAGGTCAGCAAAGCAAGAACTTGTGAAGTGATAGCCTGTCGGCCTGAAAGCCTTCATGGGGCTTTCAAAGGGACCCAACTTAAAACCCGGATGAACTCTAAGCCCCGAGAGAGCAGTGCCGGCTGTGTCCCTGACAGGGAGCTGAGTTTTGGCTGTGCCACTGTTAAGCAGAGAGTGGGACACGAGTCTAGCTGAAGACCTCGAGTCCCGAAGTTGGTCCTCGGCAGCTGGGGACACCGGACACAGCTTTAGCCCCGACTCAGCCGTCCAGGGCTGCCCTGCGCACCGCCCACCGTACCT
The DNA here is from genome assembly GCF_023851605.1 of Tamandua tetradactyla. Lineage (NCBI taxonomy): Eukaryota > Metazoa > Chordata > Mammalia > Pilosa > Myrmecophagidae > Tamandua > Tamandua tetradactyla. The sequence goes on along the minus strand of NC_135343.1, from coordinate 6,561,679 downwards.
GACGACTGAGTGTGTGCACACGATGAACTCTGGCTTGGAGTTCCACTGGTGGTAGGTGATGTAGTAGTGGGTCTGCAACCATATCCACTGCTGGCCCTTGGTCAGAAACCGGTAGCAGCACGACTTCCCCTTGCCAAACTGCATCACTGTCAGTAGACGATGTATTCCGCACATTACATACATTAATATGAAAATGGTCCTTGGTAAAAGGGCTTGTAAAACACACTTAAAAAAAGACATTAGCAATCATTGTTTATTTCCCAAGTTGTGCCATATTTTAAGTATCAGTCCAATGGTAAATGCTAATGAATTCTTAAACAATAAAAATAGCACACTTTCTCAAACGCTAAGTAACTTTAAAAAATCCTCAATTCAGGGCAGATGCTAACACATTTTCAAAGTAGAGGTTTAATTAAAAGAAGGCCCAGCTTTTGCTGGTGCTCATGTCTCTGCTGCAGGTGTAACTGTTTTTGGAGCTACCTGGAGTTGAGCACAGGAAAGAGCTCCCAGACACTGCAAGAACTGGGCCAAAAACAGAAGTGCCAGCCAGCAACCTTTGGAATAATTCTGAGGCTGTCAGTCAGCAGTTTAAACTCAGTCTACACTGTTCTAAAATAAAGAAAGTCTGCTACAGATGCCTTCCAACCAGCCACCCGCGGGGCCATCTGCAGGTGGGCTATCTCTGGGCATGTTCAGAATGGAATGGAAGCCGGCGATTCATTTGCCTGGGCAGGGCAGGAGGCCAGACTGCAGGTCCAAGATTTTATTTCCACAGTTTCTGGAACTGAGCACCTCTTCACTGTGCATTTGAAACAGTCAAGAGAAATCATAGCTAGGAGACAAACATGACAAAAGGAGCTACTGATGTAGAGAACGAACTCTCTGAAGGGGAGAGGAGCCCAGAAGAGAAAGGACATGGGCTCAACAGAGCAAGAAAGTCTAGCATGTGCCATGGGGAAAACGCAACCACCCACACCAGAAGTCCTCAGCTCCTGACAGGTAATTCTTCAGTGACCTTTCTACACTCACAGAGTCAGAGCAGATAAAAGTTTAAAGTAGTGGGGCTTCTGAAATTTTAATGTACATACAACTCACTTGTTAAAATGAATATTCAGATTCAGGAAACCTGGTGCTGAGATTCTGTATGTCTAATTCCATCATATCTATGCTGCCGGCCCTACACCCTCACTTGGAGGAACACGGTAATCAACTTGTAAAGATTAGCCTGAAACTCTAACAGCAGATCCTGACGGGACTCAAGCCTGCTCCTCCTTTAGAAAGAAGAGCACAGAAGTCATAATAGGTGGCACAGACCAGCATCTAGCAAGCATAATAATAACAGCCAATTCACGTGTCAGGATCCATAAGTAAACGTTGGTACAAATGCTGCTATTCAAAGCTAAGAGATGTCACCGAAAAATATAGCTTTAAAGGTCAATTCCTGACTCCTGCTAAGTGGAAATCCGGATGTGGTAGGTTGGATTATATAACCTGGAAAAAAAAATACTCAATTTTAATCCCTCTCCTGAAAGTCTGATCCCAATGCAAATAGGACCTTTAGGAAATTTTATTTTTAGTTAAGGTGTGGCCAATTCGACGAGGATGGGTCTTAATCCTGTTTTTAAAAGACCATGAGGAAGAGCTGGGAGTGGGAACTCAATGAAACCTTGAGCAAGGAGAGGATGCCGTGTGATGGGAAAGCCAAGGAACCCAAGGACTGCTAGCCAGAGGGAAGACTGCCGACTGGGAAAAGTAAGCCTTCCGGCCTCAGAAACCAGGAGACAGTATATTCCTGTTGCTTAAGCCACCCCATCGGTGGGGGTTGTCCTAGTAGCCTGGAAAATGATGACATAAGGTGTGCTTGTGATTCTCCCTCTCCTTACAACCTCGGCCAGCACGGCCCCTCTTCTGCGGCAGGGAGCTCTCCCATCAACTGGAAGCTCCTGCGGATAGCAAGAGAGCCTGATTCTCTGTGTCGAGGCCCCAGCCCAGCATCTGACCCATAGCTTGTCACTGGTACCTGTTTGGTGACTAATGAAGAAAGTTAGGAATTGGGTATTTTGCCTTCTGAAAGGCATTGTGTAACTTATTTATTTTTAAACTAACATCATTAACTTTCCTGATTCCGATTAAATAAGGTGCATTTCTGGGGGCTGCTGGACAGGGGCTGGGTGGGTGGGGTAGGTAGAGCAACAAAACCAATTCCTGGGGAGGTGCATCCACACAAGGACCTCACCACGCTGTTAGATCAGTTTGGAGAAAATGATGTTGTGGCCTCAGGAAGACACCACGGGAGGAGGGGCCCTGGGCAGTGCCCCTCGAGGTCTGGGGTCTGGGTATGCAGTACTCACAGTGCTGGTGGCACCTGGCCAGGAGCTCCAGGTCATCTATGTGGTAATAATCATAGCCCGAGGTTCCCAGGACTTCAAAAGGCAGGTATCCTATGATGGGGGGTGCTCTGCCCAGGACAAGGAAATTCTTCAGTCAACACAGGTCTCGTGACTCGCCGCTGCCTTGCCCTGAATGCAGAGGCCCCATCCGTACACCCAAGGACCAGCACGGAGGCCTCGTTTCTTAAGAACGAGAGGAGGAAAACAACTGGGAGGGGGTCAGAACTGGAGAGGCAGGGTTTTCCGAAGTGTCCTCAATTTTTTTTTTTTTTTTTTTTTACATTTATGCGTTCCATTCCCTTGGCATAACCTGGCCCAAATAATTTACTTTTTTGCTACTGAATTAGCCAAACACCAGAGGGTAATTAAAGTATAAAGGGTTGGAGAGAGAGAATTTCTTGTTTTCAAACTATGAATGTTAGTAAAGGAAGAAAGAAGATTGGGCTAAGGGATCCAAAGGATGTTGGAGACATAAGACAAGAGTTTTCGCACACTCCTGGCTCCTGCCTTACCCAGTGCTGGAGAGGGTACCGGGTAGGGTGCAGCCCCAAAGGCGCCCCAGGCCAAGGCCTCCTGAAATTGCTGGACCCAGACACAGAACAGTGTCCACTCACAGAACAAAGGTAGTCAAAGGACAACTGCCTGCCCCTTGGCTGGGAATGTCTCTTACCCCTCCAGGGAGCCTTTAGCTACCCAGGCTGATCTCTTCTCCTGAGAGCATGGCTCTCACAAACAGCACTTGAAAAAGACCTGACCCAAATATGTTTTTCTTTTTACAAACCTGTGATCCAGAAATAAAAATTTCCATTCCAAGCTATGCCTTGAAGTGAATTCCTCTAAAGGTTCTTCAACTATGCACATTTCCTGTATTAGAAGGAAAAAAAAAAAGTTGCCTGGGGTGCCGGATGCTCTGGCTTGGTTTGTTTGAGAGGGAGAGGGATCCAAGATGGGGGACAGAAGTTAAAGTCATTTAGAATGCATCTCCAAGCTGTGTTGGACAGAGGTGCCTTATCTGTATTAGTTAATAATAAATTTCTTTCACAAGCTGGGGAAAAAATACCTAGGAGCCAAAATGTCATACCACTCCTTTCCCATTATCTAGAAGTATGGTAAACATGTGGAAAATGAATTTTCATCTGAATCTGACTTACTAATTTAATTCAGCATTCATGCCCTGGATGTGAAAGCAATCACAAAGGCGAGAATACAGACAGGCTCTCAATTTTTTGACACTCAGTTCTCATCCCTGCCTGACCTGAGTGACATTAAGTTGGCGAGGGGCTGGAGACTTAGATTGATATGAGAGGCTCTCTGCAGTCTGAACAGTAATGCCAGATGCCTTCCAACAAAACAACCGAGGAAGCTGGGAGTTAGAGGAAAAAGCATGTGTGGCAGTTCATTAGGTACAGAAAGCAGACATTTCAGATTTTTAAAGTCAGTGAAAACTTCATTGTAATTTTATTCTTTCCAATAAAGACAAGTAATTAAATATAACTAAATGTGACTCAATCTTAATTTCTCTGCATGGTGAATTCTTCCCAGGTACTTGCCTTTAAAAACTGTGGTGTTGCCAGACGGACAGTAGCGATGAAACAGACCTCCTTCCCCAGTGGCATCCGGCAAGGCCTTGAAAGGACACTGTCGAAGCCATTACAGGAGGGGCTAGGCACTGGGAGAAAAGGAACCGCAGATCAGCCTGTTTGTTTGCAAGGTCCTAGAAGCCAGGCCCTGCTTGGTGCTCTATATGCTTTAACTCACGTGAATTCTTACAACAACCCTGTGGGATAAATGCTACTATTATCCCCATTGAACAGACGGGAAAACTGAGGCACAGAGAGGTCAAGTAACTTGCACTAGGCCAAACAGCTAGCTAGTGGCCAAACTGGGATTTGAGCTCATGTTTGTAAACAGTGTACTACATCACCTCTCACTCCCACTAGTCCTATGTCGGTTATCGTTCGAGAAAGAAAGTATCCTACAAAATGAGAAGTTAACCTCATTTTCCATTAACAGTCCAAATACTCACTGCCACCAGTGGTTTAAGAATCTTTCATAGTCAGATGGCGTTTCTGAGACAGACAGTCCCCAGGGAAAGGAGTGAAGCCTCAGCATATACTGATCCCCACTACCCCGATCCTGGCCCAGTTTGGGCAAACCTGGGATTCCAGATCTTTTGCCCTGAAACCCACACTGCAGGGGGCTCAGTAGGGAACACTGGATCTGGCCCCAGGATTTAGGGCCATACCCAGTGATACCCACGGCCAAAGTTGCTAGCTCTGCTGTTGTACACAGGTGACAAAGCTTGCTCGCCTGTGCCATTTTATTTATTCTCACAAGTCTGGGAAGGCATTCATTTTCTCATTTTACAGATGAGGAAACTGAGGACCAGAAAGGCTATTCAATTAACCCAGGTCATCCAGCGGATCAACAATGGAGCAGAGACTCTGTCCAGGTCTTCTGACACCAGGTGCTGTGCTCTAACAAGGAAGAGGGAACCTGCTCTAGGTTCTCACCTGCCACCATGCTGAGATCAGGCCCCCCCAGGGGTCTCAGGGCATGGGGGTGGGTGTACTAGTTAACAGCAGCAGCTATCTACCCTAGGCGGCTACAGATCTGCTGTTAGGCTGACTCTGGAGAATAGATTTACCTTTCAGCCAGAGAAAGGTCTGTTATTTTTAGGTGGAGTTCGGCAGTTGGGAAAAAAGACTCTATTAAATATGAGAAAAGTCAATTTACCACGTTAGAGTCCCCTGGGACCTTTTTAATTAGTTACTTAGGCCCCAATTCAGATCAACTCATTCAGAATTGCTGGGTTTGAAGCCCAGGAAGTGACATTTTTAAAAGCTCCCAGGTTTATTGATATGCAGCCATTGTTCAAACAGTAGATAGTCTTATCTTTGGTAGATTGGTAGATAAACATTTGTGTTTTCTTTTAAAAAAAGTAGTTGGTGATATCCTGAACTTACTGAACTTGTAGGTTTCAACATAGTTATATTTTCCAATTTAACTATGAACATATTGAATACCAGTAAACTACATGCCTCATAAAATGAAATCTGCAAGATTTCCTTTGGAGTTTAGCTTTCCAATGATTTTTTAATTTGATATATTTATAGGTTTCTAAATGATTTTATGATGCGGTCTTCTACTCACTAGCATGAATAAATATATTTCACCGAACATCTTCTCTGAATTCATCCACATAAATGTTAATAAATATGCCCAAACATAAATGTAAAGTGGGTAAAATTTTAAAATAGTGGCCTGTAGAGAGTTCACATCTGTTATTAATTGGCTTAGACCACTGAAGATTAATTTATAGGTTGAGCCAAGACATTTAGCAAGGGAAAGGAAAACAATTCCATATGAGGGAAAGGTTTGCAGAGGCTAACATCTGCATAATTTTTTAAAAGGCATTTAAAATTTCCCCAGATGTGAAATATCCTCTCTGCTTGAATCTAAGAGACATTACCAGCCAGTGAGTGACCTAATAAGATTCTCTCTATGCTTTCAGAGTACTGAGATCTTACCACTAGCTTTCTGAGGACTTCCTGGGAATTTAAGAGAAAGTTTCTTTTCTCTAAAAGCTTTGCCCTGTTTGAATAATCCTTTTGGCTACTAAATTCATATGCTCGGTGGACAAGCACATTCCTGGGTAATTTACAGTGAGGAGGTAGGGCAGGCAGAGCATGGGTTGACGTAGGAAATACCTGCCTGGAGAGTCACTTGCCTCTTGTTACCTCTTCAAATGGGGGAGAGTCTCAAACCGTGGGAATTAAGCAGATATTTTGCAGTTTCACGTGGCCTGACCCCTCTCCCAAAAGAGTTTTCTTGGGGCTTTCCTCCAGTCCTTTCACAGCTTCTAAAGGACTTGGGAGTAATATTTAGCACTTAGAATAACTTTTCTGGCACTTTTTGTCCCGAGGTGGTTTAAAAACATTAATTAAGGATTTAATTAGTTGTTTCAATTTAAATAATAGAAAAAAATGTATCTAATTACAACCCCCAGCCTCTGAGAAAGATTAACCACTTAATGCAGAAGTAGCCCTGTTTTATCAGATCTCTGACCACTACTTTTCCTTTCCCTCACCACTCCAAAATGCATGCAAGGACTAACACACACACACACATACGTGCACAGCATCCCCAATACAGATCAAGGTAATTCTTTTTTGCCACATTCTCCTCCCTAAAGTCATTTTACTCAAAATTGATCTTAATCTTGCCAACAGCTACATAGGCTTTTCTGCACAGGGCTCGCTCTGTCACCAGCTCTAAACAGGTGTCTTGCCCATGGCAGGTGCAGTGCTCAATGTCTCCTTACTGAAAGGGCCTCTCATGAGATCACTTTTCATCTTATATCAAAACCACTGGTTTAAGCCCCATTTGGGAAAAATGTGAACCTGGAGAATAACTTGCAGCTTCTTATCTGCAGTTCAATCTGGTGCTGCCCATGGCTGGTCCAGTCTGTCAGCCACAGGACACTGGCACAGCCTTGGGACAGTGCCCACAGTGCATGATTCTGGGTTCTGCTGTCCCCTAGGTGAGCTCATTACCTAACTGTGCCTTGCCACTGGTCAGGAAGGGACCTGAGCAAGAAATCTGTGGCCAATGGACACATGACCATCACTACTCCATGGGAAACAGCTGAAGTGCGCATTGCTGGTCTCATGTCACATAGAAGAGCTGTTCTATTTTTTTGGCTTCATGGCAAAATAGTCAATAGAGACATCAAGTCCACTCTTGGCTCTGCAACCATCTATCACAGCCTCTAATTTCAAAGACCCTGAAAGAATTCTGCCTTGGGCTGGGTTCTTGGGCTTCCCAAACCAAGAGAGTCCCAAAGTTCTCTGGAGATGAAGAATGACTGTCTGTCTCCTGGCACCTGAGGCTGGCTGCTGAATCTGCCTGATGATAAAGATGAGCCCCCAAACCAGTCATGACAAAAAGACAAGGATGAGTGAAGGTACAGGGAGAGCTCAGGCAGTGTGAGAACTTGTTCCAAAAGGAAAGGGTGAGGAAGGAGCAAAGATGGTGGTCAGAAACACTGGTTAACAGCAAAAGAGAAGAAAAGAAATGGGGGAAGAGGCTCTTTGTTCCACTGAGAACTGGTTCAGTCTTCAGGCCTAGACAATGAGCTATTCTCCTAGAGATGGCCTGCTGGTGGTAAAGCAGTTACAACAGCTCTATGGGAAACACTGAAGTTCACGAGGAAAGTGACAGGTAGCTTTCTCAGTACTAGCAGTAAACAAAAAACAAAGCCAACGGGTGTCTGAGTGTGAGATGACGAATGATGGGGCTTGCTAAAGGAAGACCCAAGCTCCTAAATCCCATCTATAACGAGTGTCCAAATGTTTGAGCTACAGGTTTTGGAACGTTGAGGGAAAAGCACTTTGCTGTACATTCATGAGAAATCGTCTTGCGTTAATTAAGCACTGTTTTCAGACTTTGCATCTATGCTTTACCGCGTGTCCTGAACAGCTCAGGATCTCAGGAGAATAGCAGCAAAATAATCCTGCCCATGTTTTTGGCCTAGGGCACAACTTAACTTGCTCCGGTCAAGCCCGGTTCTCTTCTTCTTTCTGCCAATTCTGTTTAGGGCATCTGGAGGGATAAGCCAAGGAGAAGCTAGGAGCTACATGAGAAAGCTGGAGGGTCTCTAGATTAAAAAAAAAAAAAAACTTACTCTAATGGGGAAATATGCATATTATTTAAATATTTCTTTTTTTCTAGGACATTCATTAATTAAAATGAACATTTTTAATGGCTAGGCCAGAAGATGGTAATGGTGCTGACAAGCTGTCCACAGGTGGCTGGTGTGGAAGGGCCAAGTTCTTTGTACATGCAGAGAAGAGAGTCCCCCTGCCCTGCTAGTGGACACCTTGTTCACATTTTCACAACAATTATGAAGAGACTTGTATGGAAGTCCCCCCCGGCCCCAGTCTGAAACAAGCAGAAAGCTGTGGGTGATAGGTGTACGTTCCTCATGGCTCCATTTTAACACAGACCTGAGGGTGCCCATGCAGGACAATGCCCTTTGAAGCCACTTGTTCTTCACTGTGCTCTTAACTCCTCTGCACTCTAATCTGGCAGCACTGGACACTGCCAGGGAAGGGGCGTGGCACTTCTTGAATGAGGGGGAGGGCACACTCTGCCTCCCACTTTCGGAAGCCTGTGATGGGCACATCCACCATTCCTTCCGCGAAGCTGTCCTTGCTGTGCCAAATCCGGGTCACATTCCCAGGGAGGTCTGGCACGCATATGCTTTGTTCTCTTAACTAAGACATCTCAATAAATTCAGTTCAGGGGGAAAGAGAAAAGAAAAGAAGCAAAAACAAACAAACAAACAAACAACAACAAAAAAAACACCAAGCCCATAAAATGAGGCAACTTACAGAAATCCCACGGAACATATGGAATTAAAGGTTGTAAGCTGAAAAGCCTCCACTTCTGTCAGTATTTCAAATCTGGTTGTGTGGTTAGAGGCAAGTAGGTAAAATGAGGGCAGGGAAACTTATCCTTTGGTGTGTGGCTTCTGGAAAGCCTAGAGTGGAATGTTTGCCGAGGGTGACCTATTTGGAACCACACCAGTGACTTTTGAAATACTGCTTTCCGGATTTTAGTCAGATACACTGAAATCCAAGGCTTGGGGAGAAGCCCAAGCTAAAATCAAGGATTGCCTCCTTCCTGGCATTAAATCATCTTTCAGACATGGAATCTGTTCATTAGGACCCCATCAATCAAAGACTGTTCATCAAGCCTTTGAAAATCACCCAGCTGGTAACTTTCCAGTAGGAGCAGGGTAGGGTGGCCAGGGCAGGCAGTGGGGGCACTGGACTCGGGGGTGCGTAATTTGAGGACCCCACAGGCTCCTCTATTTAGGCAGAGGACTCAAAAGGATAGGGTGGTATGTTTGTTTGAAAGCACCTACTTCTTCGTTTTTTTTTTACTACCTGTTTGGGGACAAACATAAAAAAGTAATTTTATTTTAACTCTATGGTGGAACTAGTTGGTGTGCAGAGCAGAAGCAGACAAGAGGCTGCTCCCAGCGGCTGGTTTGTGTCCACCCCTGCAGCTCCAACGGATCAGAAAGTCGCTTCCAACAGGGAGAGGATGAGAGAAATGCCAATGGATCCAGCTCAGATTACTCCAAGAGGCTTTTCACAGGCTGGGTCAGAAACTGCCCGAAAGTGAAACACTTCACAGAAAGGCTAAATGCTTGTCCCATTTCCTGACAAGTGACGTATTTCTTCACATTGATTAAAAATTGAGGTTAAAAATGTCAAGCATTGTTGTCCCTCCCTGCCCCTAAGGCATCCTTGGCAAATAACGAAGTCCTAAGAAGTGACAGAAATATGCATATACTGAAACTGGAGAAAATTCCACCTTGCTCAAGTTATTTGGGCAACCGTTGCTGTGTTCACACAAACCCAGGTGAGCAGGGGGCCTTGGTGAGGGGTAAGGGTACAACCAACCAGTCAAGCTAGAACAGTCAACTAGATAGTCTAATTGAGTTAACAAGGACAAAAGCACTTTTGTCCCTCTGCTTCCCTGTGAATTCCAACCACTTAAACCTACTGACATTGGTTAGCACAGCTGGGCAAAGTCTGAGCAGCTATTTGGGTTGGCAGGCAAGCAGATGGGATCCTTACTCAAAGGATTTAAGGGTCACCAAGAGCTCTCTGGCTCAAAGTCTCACTCTCTCTTCCCTGCCCTGGAGCTACAATTTACTTCAGGTCCTCTGGCTTAATTCCTGAAGGTTCCAATAAATATGATTTTTGAGGAGTAGCCAGTGCTTCTATCAGCCTTGAGCCAAATCCGTTGATCAGATGAGCTCAGGATGGGAAGAGAGCATGTCAGGAATGGTCCTTGTGGGGACCCCCTTAGTGAGAGGTCCCAATAATGACCTTGGGGGAGGGAGTCTCTGGCCTCCAAGCAACCAAGACAGCAAGGTGGGGAGGGCTCTTCCTGGGGTGAGACAGGATGGAGAGAGTGGCCCAGAATGGGAAGTGGAGGGTGGCCAAAGATGAGCTGCCATGCCTATGTGCTGCTGCTTAGAAGAACCCCAGAACAGACCAGAGGCAATTAGCAGGCATCAGAAGTTACACACTCTCATCTATCCAGCAGGTACCAAGACTATTTAATCTTCACTTTGGATTCACTAGGCTCAAGAAGTAGTAGGAGCCCTCTTGGAAGCTGGCATGCTATCTCTGGAGTATGCTTTGGGTTCAGTCAAGGAGGGCTGTTATTATCTCCTAAGGAGGAGCACTGCTTTCCCTAGAAATCACAAGTCTTTGATCTGAAACCTGGATCTGTCCCCTACCATTTGTGTTCCCAAGTGCCAACCTCCGAGCCACAGTTTAGGTTAACATACTCTCTTGAGCACTTATAATAAGCCAGGCACAGATTGTGTTAGTCTTGGCAAGGGGTGGGGTGAGTGCTCAGATCAATGAGCATCCCTGTCCTTTCTAGACCACTGTTTACTAAAATGGGAACTGCATATTTTCTTCACAGGCAACTTCACAAACACAAACACACTAGGCAATGCTTGAGAAACTCTACAGCCCAACTTAAAAGCTGGAAATTTTCCCTGTAATGGACCAATGTGATGTTTTCTACTTAGTTCTTTGGAGGAGTGAGCAGGTGTTCTAGTAAAATGAAACTGGTGCTCATGGTAATTTTTCTTCTACAATTTATTTACATATAATTTTAAAAACCAGTGCCATGCCGGGGTCTTAGGGGAGTTGCATAGAGTGGCATGGAAGCAGGACATCTGAGGTGCACAAGGATGGACATTGGGTGTGCTAGGTGGCAGGTGCTGGCCTAGGGCATGCAACTAGATGACTGCTGTCACAGGAGCAAAGTCTTGGGGTTAACAGTGTGGATTCAGAGGTTAGAGGTCTGGTTATGAATCTGTGTCCCCCACTTCCTGCTCATAGACTTCAGACTTAACCCTTTCACATATTAATTTCCTCCTCCGTAAAGATGGGAGTACCTAGAGCTCCATAAAGATGGGAGTACCACCCCATTAGGTTGTTGGGAGATAATCCATGATTGAACTCCATGCCTAGTATTTAGCAATAAGCACTCGGCGAGATTCTTGTATTACCTCAATGTTCAGTGTTCATTGAGAAGTAAGCATGGCTCAAATTAGAATTATTTCTTTTATTAAGTTAAACTATATTTTAGAGAGCAAAAATAGTTGAATGTTGGCAATTTCAGATGGCTCAATCTTAAAAATTCATTTGTCTCGGGCATTTTTTGCTATCTATTTTAATCCTAGTTAGAATTATATTTCATGTGTTCCACAATTATATTTGGGAACTCTTGGCTAAAGAAAGCCACCCTAACTTCGGTTTGTATGACAGGCTTTGGAAAGAAGTCTGTACTCCTGGTTTTAAATTTTCCACTTTTAAGGCTGCTTGTTTATAACAGTAACAGTTTCCAAAAAAAAAAAATCACACATAATTTCCGCACATTTTTTCAGGCAAACAAATAACATCTCAACTTGAAGAGGAAAAAAAAGCCTGGTTGGTTAAAAAGAAAAAAAATCTCAGGTATTTAGAATTAAGCCTGCCTATTTCCTTGAAACCCTCTACAATGTGGTAAATGACAGGAAACTTCAAAGTGATATTCAGCAGCATCCTAATAAATTTTGGGAAATGTAAATTCATGAAGGATATGACTGCTGCTAACCTGCCAATCTACAGGTTGGTTCCCTTAATTAAGTGCAGACACTGCTGGCCTCTGGCCACATGGGACAGGCCCTCTAAGTCCCACGGTCTTGGCCTTCTGGGCACAAGGGTGTCTTTCCCTCCTGGCCAGTGGCAACTTTGGATGTACTATCTTTCGGTAGCTGGCTTTATGGCCACAGGGATGCATTTAAGCAAATTCCAAACCACTGCTTTTCTTACTCCCAAGACAAAGTTGGTCTGGGAAAGAGTGTCACAAGTGACAGGTGTGCCATTAAAATTCCTATGGAATGGCACTAGGCATTAGAACGAGGCAGGGTTTCTTAAAGTCTATGACCTCTAGAAACAGCATCCTGGGGTTCCTACCAAACTGCACCCTCCCCTCAGATCTCCTGAACTAGAATTTTTAGGGTGATGCCAGAGAATCTGCATTTTAACCTGCTGCCACACTCACTGAACTTAAGCAACAGGGATGGGCCCCCTGCAAGGGGCTGCTTAGGCAGGTTCTCAAACTGGGTAGCCCAATGCATTGCCATTTACTTCTCTGTGAGGTCCACTAAAGATTTGCTGCATGAAGCTGGGGTAAGCCTTTCAGATGAGTCAGCTTAGGTAAGGTCAGGCCGTGACTTCAGCTTGCTTTGCCCAGAGTTAGGGGTCTACTTGGGAAGCTGACCTTCCATTACTTCTAATTCCTTGTGTACCATGAGCCCTGGACAGGTTGATTCCCACCAAGGCTTCCATGGTGGTCTTAGGGGCCCCACACCCAGTATAAGCCCTGAACCCCAAACCTGAAAATTGCTCTGGTGGGATCATGCTGTTGACTGTGCTGTAGGAGCCATGTACATAAAGCATGGAGAGTCACACAAATAAGGTAGAGCAGGGAGCATCAGAGGCTGAAGGAGAAGTCCCAGTCAGCCTTAGCTTTAGGATTCAGTATCATTAATTTGTGGGGTTCTGACGGAAACTTGGGGACCATGTGATGGAGGTTACAGACCCTACCATGGGTCCAGAGTTCAAGAGGAGTGACAGAGGCAGCATAAATTAGTGCTGCCATCCTCTCCCCATTCATGCCTCCCACCTACTTATCCCCTTGCCTCCATGCTCATCTTTTGGCATTTGTTTCCCTTTGGTATTTGTCTTCTCTCTTCTCCACCCTTCCCTGTCAACACTTTCTTCTGTTTTCTCTCATCTTCGGGGTTTGGTGAAATGTTAGCTTTTTCTAAGATATTTGTTTTGTGCCGAGTTTTCAGGAGCGAAGCAAATGAGAAACAGGCCTTTCTGCACTGGGCCACGCCACAGAGACATGTACTAGGATCTTTGTTTTGAACTTTGGGCATGTGGCTTTTGTACCCATTTTTGAGGGGTAAAAGCAAAAATGAATTCTTAGGTCTAGTTTAGAATCGATGTCTCTACAGTCAGAGCAATTAGTTATCAGGGTGATTTCCAAGATGTTCCTGTTTGGAATATCCTGGTAGATAATTCATCTAATGTGGATTGTAAAACAGCCACCTAACTGCGCAGTTAGAGCCTTAAAGAGCAGAATACTACATACCAGATCTATTAAACATGCCAATTGCAGCATGTAAGGAGGAGGATAAAAACGTAGAAACCAAGATGATGGATCTTCCTGTCACAATGAAAGCCTGATTGGCTGAATGTGTGGGCTGAACTTGTTCTTTATGAACTATAAATTGTTTCTCACCAGTACAGGACTATTTTATCAGCCTGAAAATAAACAAATGAATAATGTGCATACCAGCAGGACTCAGCACTGGCATAAGCAGGTGTGGGAGTATGTTCTTCTCGAGTGGGAGATAACATTTATGAACACAAAAACGCATCCCGGGGACACTAAACTCCAAATACAAATTGCAACAACACATTCATTCTCCCTTCTCTTTGTACATTGATGCTTATGCCCCCCACGAGCATGTTTGCATGATAAAAGGCATAGCAATTAAAGGACAATTAAAGCTTACCATTGTTGTAAGAGCGAAAATTTCCTATGAATTTTATGTATTCATAAGTTGGAAATTCCTTTGGGTTCAAACTGGCTCTGAGAAGATGGCAATAGAATTCTAAATCGTTGTCAGCTGGACCGTTATAGAAAAAGAGGAGAGAAAGGGAAAATAAACATGACACACACTAGACTCAACAAGTAATGTCTTTCTGATAACTCTTTCTGGGGATGTGATCTGCAGATAGCCAGGGTATTTCTCTCATTGAGACTGATGCTGGGACCTGGTTTATAGGAGAGGGTTTTCTTTGCATGGGTTGTAGATATTTTTCATCCCATACTTGGATCCAATTAGTCTTCATTTGTGCACAGATGTCTGTGGCTGGTTGTGTCAGCAGTGATTAGTTCCGGTTGTTTTCCTATGCTACATTAAAATAAAGCTATGCCCATAGAGGTTCTCTCTTTAATTGAATCTTTTTGCTTTGCTTTAAAGTAAAATCTGATGTACGACATGACAAGTTATTCTTGGAAAATGGAATGAGGCTTGAACAATGCAAGGCACTTTTGCTATCTGTGTAAATGTAATTTTATGGGTTCCATTAAGTGACACATGTACCATTAGAAAGCAAAACTGCCTTCTATCTAGGCTGCCAAAGATTTTGATAAAAACTTAAATATTCCATGAAAATGCAAATGTATATAAAAACCAGATGACAGCCTCAGGAGCTCAGAATTTGATTTCTGATCTAATTACTCATTTTTCAGTTAGTTAGTTGGTATTATACAAATCTAGCATTCTACTGTCCCACCAACAAGCGTACTGCTTATTGATTTTTGCAGTTATTACAGACTCTAATGTAAATAAAAAAAGAAATCTCTTGTCATACATGCAAAACAAGTTATTATTCTTAAACACTTTCAAATGTTCAACATAAAAGCTAAATGTCTTACATATTCCAAACTCCAGTTTTAGCTTTAAACTTAAAATACACCTCCAAGGATCTTGGTTCTGAGTCACAAGGAAAATTATTCTTAAAATTAGTCCTCCCTTCTTAATTCATTCGAACCTCTTCTCAAAAGTAAAATTATTATCTTTCCCCTGTGTAACACCAGTAATGTCAAACTTACATTTTAAGTATTCTGGGGAGGAGGAATCTGTCACCAGCATATGGGAAGAAAGCATTTTATAAACGTCCGAGTGTTCCTGCTCCGGAAGGAAATTTAACAGATTCTGGTCCATGACATCTGACTGAAAAAGAAAAATAAAGAACAAAGGTCCATACTCAACACAATTAAAAACAAAAATGGGACCTTCACGACAATTCAGAGCCTATTTCGGAAATGAAAAATTCGAGATCTGATTTTCTGTAAAAATGCTCAATACATGAATCACTCTGTGATCTTGAACGGCAATCAAAAACGTTTTACCTGAGCCATGGTTATGTGCTACCGTCCTTGGGCAAGAGAGAACTAAGAGTTGTCAGACAAACTCACATGGAAAATAACCCTACTCTTGCTGCTGGGGTGAGGGGACCCTCCCAGGGAAGAGTCCTAGAAGAAGGAACGTGTGAGGCATGTCTGGGTCTGAAATGGTGCCTGCCGGGAACTCCAGGCAGGGGGGAACAAGGCACCCAAAGGTGTGGAGGTAGGAGAGATGACAGCAGCCACCTGAATGGCAGATGGGGTGGGGTAGGGTGGGGAAGGAAGAAGCCATGGGAGAGGAGATTGCAAAGGAAAACAGGGTCCAAATTACAGAAGACCTCAAAGAAGTCAGGGCTCCATCCTGTGTGCCGGAAGGAGTCACTGAAGGATTTCAAGGAAAGGAGGGGACTGCACTTGGATTTTGAAAAGATCCCTCCAATGGCCTGAGTAGGGACGGGGACAGGAGGCCAGGCAGGAGATGGTCAGAATCTGGCTACTGTGTGCCAGCTGCTGATTTAGGCACTGGGAATAAACAGTGAACAAAACAGGCAAAAGTCTCTTCCCTCCTACAGTCACCATCCTAATGTGGATGTGAGGAGAGTGGTCACGCTTGGTATCATGGTCACGTTCATGTGTCAACTTGGCCAAGTGGTGGCCTGTCCGTTGCATTAAGGCCATTTCATAGAATTAAATCATGATCATGTCAGCTGTATCCACAGCTGATTCCATTTGTAATCAGCCAAGGGGAGTGTCTTCTGCAATGAGTGATGCTTAATCTAATCACTGGAAGCCTTTTAAGGAGGATTCAGAAGAGACAGGCTCTCTTCCTGCTTCAGCCAACAAGCCTCTCCTGTGGAGTTCATCCAGACCCTCCATGGGAATCATCAGCTTCATAGCCTGCCCTGCGGATTTTGGACTCTGAGTTCCCATAGTTACGTGAGACACTTTCATAAATTTTATATTTGTGAGTGTTTCCTATTGCTTCTGTTTCTCTACAGAACCCTAACTAATACAACTTGGTACCAGGAGTGGTTCTTAAGAAACAGAATGTTAAAAATGGTTTTTTTTTATGAATAGTTTTCTACTCTGACTGGACTCAAAGGCACTAAGGACTGTGATTCCCATAATCAGAAGGACACTCCCAATCCATGGAGTGAGTTGGCAAAAGAGATAGTCAAAATATCACCATTCAATTCTCCTAATGCTTCGCTTGTACGAAACCAGGCTCTGGGGATAATGGTTTGGACACCTTTATGGAGTTTTGCGGAAATAAGAGGTATAGGGATGTTGGCTGGTTGTTGTTAGATGCACTGGATACATTAAGGAGTGAAAAGGATGGGTTTAAGGCTTTAAATGAGAAGCTTTAAGTGCTATCTGGCAGATGTTGAAGTTTCTATGAGTGTCCTGAAGGAAAATCTTATTTCCTGAAGCTGTAGACTTGGGATCTCTGAAATCAGACTCAGAATTTTATTGTTAGAGTAGCAACTTTACAACATAAACTGAAATCTCAATGTTGCATGGGGTCTGCCATAAAAGTGAGGGCCTTGATTGGAAAGGAGCGGGACCGTGAAAAACGGGATGGTGACATATAGATTGATAATGATGTCGGGGGTGAGGTTGAAACCCTAGGTCATGCTGAGTCTTCTCTAGATAACCCTGTAGTAGTCTGCCCTGAGGACACAGCTGCCCCACCTCCGGCCTGCCTTGAGGAATTGGCCACCCAACCTCCTCCTGAAGGGATTAGCCCTAGAGTGATTAATCCTGTTTCATCACATGAAACTGCAAATGAATACCCTGAAGCAAATGGCTTGGAAGATATTTCTACTTCTTTTCATTTCTCATTCTTTTCACCCACCCCCACCACCCCTCATTTCTTCCAGACCTATAACTAGACTAAAGTCCCAACAGGTCCCTACAGGTGAGGTACAAAATATCACACATGTGGAGGTACCTTATACTCCAAAAGAACTGTGTGAGTTTTCCAATTTATATAGATAGAAATCAGGGGAATATGTGTGGAGATGGATTTTAAGGGTGTGGGATAATGGTGGGAGGAACATAAGGCTGGATCAGGCTGAATTGATTGATATGGGTCCACTAAGCAGAGATTCTACATCCAATGTTATAGCTTGAGGGGTCAGAAAAGGCATTAACAGTTTGTTTGGATGGCTGGTTGAAACATGGATCAAAAGGTGGCTGACATTACCTGAGGTTGAAATGCCAGAACTACCCTGGTATAATGTAGATGAGAGGATCCAGAGGCTTAGAGAGATTGGAATGTTAGAGTGGATTTATCATGCAAAGCCTGCTCTTACACCCCGGGAATGTCCGGAAGATGCACCTTTTATCAGAACAGTGAGAAATAAATTTGTGAGACTAGCGCCATCATCCTTGAAGAGCTCTGTAGTTGCACTTCTCTGTAGGTCAGATATTACTGTAGGAACTGCTGTCAATGAGCTGGAATCCTTAAACACAGTGGGGATGACGGGATCCCGAGTTGGCAGAAGCAAGGTGGCAGCACTTAATCGCCAAAGACAAGGTAGCATGGCTATTATAATAGACAGCAAACTCAAAGCAGGAGTCAAAATTATATGACTCGCTGAGATTTGTGGCATTAGCTAGTAAATCATGGGGTACCTAGAAATACAACAGAAGGGCTGTCTACTAAATTCTTGTTCGAGCTGTATAAACAAATGAGTTCTAGGTCAAGTGAACAGAAACCTAACCTGAATTACAAAAACAGAGTCACTGCCCCTTAATCAATTTCCAGACTTGAGACAGTTTACAGACCCAAAGCCCCTTGAATAAGGGGAGGCCAGGTCCCTTTAGGGGAGAATTCTATTACACTGCCACAAATTTATACTGTTAATCTTCCTCCAAGCCTTCCCCAAGGAGACCAACGGCCTTTTACCAGGGTAACTGTGCATTGGGGAAAAGAAAATGATCAGATATTTCGGGGATTATTAGACACTGGTTCAGAAGTGACATTAATTCCAGGGGACCCAAAACGTCACTCTGGTCCATCAGTCAGAGTGGGGGCTTATGGAGGCCAGGTGATCAATGGAGTTTTAGCTCAAGTCCGTCTCACAGTGGGTCTGCAATCATTTCCCCAGAGCCAGAATGTGTAATTGGAATAGACCTACAGAGCAACTGGGAGAATCCCCATGTTGGCTCTCTAACTCGTGCAGTGAGGGCTATTATGGTGGGAAAGGCCAAGTGGAAGCCACTAGAACTGCCCCTATCAAGCAAAATAGTAAATCAGAAGCAATACCGGATTCCTGGAGGGATTTCAGAGATTACTGCCACTCTTAAGGATTTGAAAGATGCAGGGGTGGTGATTCCCACCACATCCTCTTTCAACTCTCCTATTTGGCCTGTGCAGAAAACAGATGGGTCTTGTAGGATGACAGTGGATTATCATAAGCTCAACCAGGTGGTAACTTCAATTGCAGCTGCTATTCCAGATGTGATACCATTGCTTGAGCAAATCAATATATCCCCTGGTACCTGGTATGCAGCTACTGGTCTGACAAATGTTTTTTTCTCAATAGCTATTAGTAATGACCACCAGAAACAGTTTGCTTTCAGCTGGCAAGGTCAGCAATACACTGTCACTGTCCTACCTCAGGGGTATATCAACTCTCCAGCCCTATGTCATAATCTTGTCCGCAGGGACCTTGATCGTTTCTTCCTCCCATAAGACATCACACTGGTTGTTACATTGATGATATCATGTTGATTGGACCTAGTGAGCAAGAACTAGCAACTACTCTAGACTTATTGGTAAGGCATTTGCGTGTCAGAGGATGGGAGATAAATCCAACAAAAATACAGGGGCCTTCCACCTCAGTGAAATTTCTACGTGTCCAGTGGTGTGGGGCATGTCGAGATATCCCTTCTAAGGTGAAGGTTAAGTTGCTGCATCTGGCCCCTCCTTCAACCAAAAAAGAGGCGCAATGCTTAGTTGGTCTCTTTGGATTTTGGCGACAACATATTCCTCAATTGGGTGTGCTACTCTGGCCCATTATCGAGTGACCAGAAAAGCTGCTAATTTTGAGTGGGGACCTAAACAAGAGGAGGCTCTGTGACAGCTCCAGGCTGCTGTACAAGCTGCTCTGCCACTTGGGCCATAGGATCCAGCAGATCCAATGGTGCTGGAAGTGTTAAGTGGCAAATAGAGATGCTGTCTGGAGCCTTTGGCAGGCCCCTATAGGAGAATCACAATGCAGCCCCTTAGAATTTTGGAGCAAAGCCTTACCATCTGCTGCAGATAACTACTCTCCTTTTGAGAAACAGCTTTTCGCCTGCTACTGGGCCTTAGTAGAGACTGAACGCTTAACCATGGGCCACCAAGTTACCATGAGACCTGAGTTGCCTATCATGAGCTGGGTGTTATCTGACCCACCAAGCCATAAAGTTGGGTGTGCGAAACAGCACTCCATTGTAAAGTCGAAATGGTATATACGAGATAGGGCCAGAGGAGGTCCTGAAGGCACAAGTAAGTTACATGAGGCAGTGGCCCAAATGCCCATGGTCTCCACTCCTGCCACATTACCTTCTCTTTCTCAGACCAGAGCTATGGCCTCTTGGGGAATTCCTTACAGTGAATTGATTGAGGAAGAGAAAACTCAGGCCTGGTTTACAGATGGTTCAGCACGATATGCAGGTACCACCTGAAAGTGGACAGCTGCAGCACTACAACTCCTTTCTGGAGTGTCCTTGAAGGACAGTGGTGAGGGGAAATCCTCCCAGTCAGAACTTCAAGCAATGCCCCTGGTTGTTCATTTTGCTTGGAAGGAGAACTGGCCACAGGTGCGTTTGTATACTACTGACTCATGGCCTGTTGCTAATGGTTTGGCTGGATGGTCAGGGACTTGGAAAGACCATAATTGGAAAATTGGTGACAAAGAGGTCTGGGGAAGAAGTATGTGGATAGACCTTTCTGAGTGGGCTAAAAACATGAACATAGTTGTGTCCCATGTGAATGTACACCAGAGGGTGACTTCAGTAGAGGAAGATTTTAATAATCAAGTGGATAAGATGATCTGTTCTGTGGATACCAGTCAGCCCCTTTCCCCAGCAACTCCTACTGGGTGGTAGAAATGGGAGTGGTATCACTCACTATTACCCCTAGTGATCCACTAGGAAAAATTTTGCTTCCAATCGGCTCATGAACAAAGTGGTCATGGTGGTAGGGATGGAGGTTATGCATGGGCTCAGCAACATGGACTTCCACTGACCAAGGTTGACTTGGCTACAGCCGCTGCTGAGTGCCCAATCTGCCAGCAGCAGAGACCTACACTCAGCCCCCAATATGGCACCATTCCCTGAGGTGACCAGCCAGCTACATGGTGGCAGGTTGATTACACTGGACCACTCCCTTCATGGAAGAGGCAGTGATTTGTTCTAACTGGAACAGACACATACTGGATATGGGTTTGTTTTTTCTGCACGCAATGCTTCTGCCAAAACTACCATTCGTGGGCTTACAGAATGCCTTATCCATCGTCATGGTATTCCACACAGCACTGCTTCTGATCAAGGAAAACATTTCACAGAAAATGAAGTACAGGAATGGGCACATGCTCATGGAATTCTCTGGTCTTACCATGTTCCCCATCATCCAGAAGCAGCTGGATTAATAGAACGGTGGAATGGCCTTTTGAAAACTCAATTACAGTGCCAACTAGGTGGCAATACCTTGAAGGGCTGAGGTAATGTTCTCCAGGAAGCTGTATATGCTCTGAATCAGCATCTGCTGTATGGTGCTGTTTCTCCCATAGCCAGGATCTATGGGTCCAAGAACCAAGGGGTGGAAATGGGAGTGGTATCACTCACTATTACCCCTAGTGATCCACTAGGAAAATTTTTGCTTCCTGTCCCTGTGACCCTGAGCTCTGCTGGTCTACAGGTTTTAGTTTCAAAAGGGGGAGTGCTTCCACCAGGAGAAACAACAATGATTCCATTGAACTGGAATCTAAGACTGCCACCTGGTCACTTTGGGATACTCGTGCCCCTGGATCAACAAGCTAAGAAGGGGATTACATTACTGGCTGGGGTGACTGACCCTGACTATCAGGGGGAAATAGGACTGCAACTATGCAATGGAGGTAAAGAAGAATTTTCTTGGAAGATAGAAGATCCCCTAGGGTGTCTTTTAGTACTACCATGACCCGTGATTAAAATCAATGGAAAACTACAACAACCCAATCCAGGTAGGACTACCAATGGCTCTGAAACTTCAGGAATGAAGGCTTGGGTCACCCCACCAGGCAAAGAACCATGGGCAGCTGAAGTGCTTGCTGAGAGTAAAGGGAACATGGAATGGGTTGTGGAAGAAGGTATTGATAAATACGAACTTTGACCACATGATCAGTTACAGAAATGAGGACTGTAATGCTGTTTTGTTCATGTTATAGTACTTAAGTTGTAAGATATCAAGTTTAAGAATGAATATTACCCAAGGATTTGCACCCTGTTCTGGAGAGATTTAATGTGTTTCCAGTTATATGCAGGACAGTTGAGTATTGTTAGGTGAAAGAAAAAATGTGTGTTTTATTGTCGTTTATTTAGAAATTAGGTAAGGTTTAAGGTGATACGTATAGCTGCCAAGTTGACAAGGGGTGGACTGTCATGGTCAGGTTCATGTATCAACTTGACCAAGTGGTGGTACCTGTTTGTCTAGTTGGGCAAGTGCCGGCCTGTCCGTTGTGATGAGGCCATTTCACAGAATTAAATCATGATCATGTCATCTGTATCCACAGCTGATTCCATTTGTAATCAGCCAAGGGGAATTCTTCTGCAATGAGTGATGCTTAACCTAATCACTGGAAGCCTTTTAAGGAGGATTCAGAAGAGACAGGCTCTCTTCCTGCTTTGGCCAGTGAGCCTCTCCTATGGAGTTCGTCCAGACCCTCCATCGGAATCGGCAGCTTCACAGCCTGCCCTGCAGATTGTGGACTCTGAGTTCCCACAGTTATGTGAGACACTTTTATAAATTTTATATTTGTTAGTGTTCCCTGTTCTGTTTCTCTAGAGAACCCTAACTAATACACTTGGTGGCTGGTTGAAAGACAGGAGGAGGGAAAGGGAGGACCCAAGAAGGAGGGAAAGGGAGAACACAGGGAGGAGGGAAAGGAGGGTTCAGAGAGGAGGGAAAGGGATGCTCAGGGAGAGGGGAAAGGGAGGGCTCAGGGAGGAGGGAAAGGGAGGGCTCAGGGAGGAGGGAAAGGGAGGGCTCAGGGAGGAGGGAAAGGGAGGGCTCAGGGAGGAGGGAAAGGGAGGGCTCAGGGAGGAGGGAAAGGGAGGACTCAGGGAGGAAGGAAACAGAGGGCAGAGGGAAGTTTCTGGCTTGGACACACCAGTTTTAATCTCTATGGAGAAAGACTCTACAAACTATCTCAACAGCCTGAGCTACCATTTTACCATTTTGGCTTTCTTCAAGTTCCTTCTCACATCCAAATAATACCTCTTTGATATTACTAAAAGCCTCTAGTATTTTAGAAGAGGACACATGTTCACAGATGATAATACTCTTTCTTCTTAAAAATCTTTCAAATACAAAACAGTAAGTCACTCCATGTAACTTACTTTGGCTCAGTTGGAAGCCAAAGCCCTGCATGCCTGTGAAGCTCCCCTGGTCTTGTCCTTCCAGTGGAAGAGTGGGCAAGGTTGGATGGTGATGATGAACCTCCAGCTACAGGTTCTATATGGAATCAAGGCAGTGGACGGGATGGGGAGAAGTAAGAGGTGGAGGTTATAAGGGTGATGGGTTAGTATACGGGAAGGGTTCAGAACCACGAGTAAGCTCTCTGTGTGTCTTTGCATTATACTGCTATTTAAGCCAGTCCCACATGTTGAAAACCAACACAAACAATGATAATTTAAAATTTTAAAACCTAGTGCTTAGGAAAGTGAATTACATCCACAATGGAACGACCCCTTGAACAAGCTGGCCTTTGTTTATGAAAATAATAGCAATTACGGAGATGAGAGAGAAATGTGTCACCTGCAGCCATTTTCACAATGGAGTCACATCATCAAGAACATTACTTCCATGTCTGAGGCAGAAAGTTCTCACTCCCAATTCACTAAAAACCCTTGGTTGCTTTATTAGGGATCTGGTGTTTTCCTGATTTTAATGGTAAATGTGTGTCCCACATTCTAAATTGTACATCTCCCACATTTTCCCTTGAGGAAACTCAAGAGCCTGGGGGTTTCCTAAAAGTGCTACAGGATATAGGAAAGCAATACCCATCCCACCCCGCCCCACCTTCTCTCTTTGAATCAGGAGCAGTTTAATTCCAACCAGTTAAATGTGAGCCTACAAAGGAGAACATGGATGTGGGCTGGCCAGGATTGCTGAAAGGGGCTGGGTAGACACTCAGACTTAGAATGTTTCAGATGGGCCCTGGCAGGTCTGGTTGGAGGTCTGTGTTGGATACAGACTAGAAGGGGGAATAGGGAGAAGTTCTAGAGAAGCCTTATCTCGAGAAGAGGCAGTAATGGCCCAAGTCAGGGCCTTGGTCTCTCTAAAGGACCAGGAAGTTGGAGATATATTTGGTATGTTCAGATTCAGAATTAAGCTGGGAGCCAAACAGTAAGGCTTTCAGAAGATATTACAGAGAACAACTTCATGATTTTGGGGTAAGAAAGAATTACTCCAGCTATGAAACGCAACAAATATAAAGAAAGAACATCTCTGTTCATCGAAACATCCTAAAGAGAGGGAAAAGGCAAGCCAGGAAGTAACAGATGATATTTGTAACACACATACCTGATGGAGGACTAGTGTCCAATACATGAAAAGAATGCCTACCAATCATCACAAGAAAGCAAAACAAAACAAAAAATCCAGTAGTAAAATGACAAAATATACTAACAGGCACTTCACTGACAGAAGAGATCCAATGGTCAATAAACACATGATAAAACACTCAATTTCATAAGTAATTGGGGAGAAAGCAAATTATAATCCCCCAAGATACCTTCACACAATATTCTAATAGGAACTAAGAAGTCTGACAATGCCAAGCTCCTGGTACACTGCACATTGCTGGCTGGTGGGGAGTAAACTGTGCAAGCCCGTACAGACAGTCTGGTGTTCTCTAGTAAAGGTGACAACGTGCATGATCTACAATGCAGCAATTCTACATCAAGTCAATTTTCTAAGGGACGCTTGTAAACAGTCACCAGAAACACATTCAAAATGTTTCTAGAAGCACTTTCTAAAGCTCCAAACCGCAATGGATACAGGATTTGTAGCACACCCTAATAAGAGAATTCCACAGGGCAAAGTAAATGAACCTATGACAGCTATACCTGACAGTGTGAGATGGGCACATCTCAGAAACCTCATTCTGAGTAAAAGAAGTCTCCCCAAATCGTATTTTCTAGGATTTCATTTACATGAAGTTAACAAAATGGCAGTACTAAATTACAGTATTTAACGAGGAATTCCAAGTTGGTAGAACTGTAAAGAAAAGGAAGGAAATGACTTTAAAGTCAGGAAAATGGTGGCCATTAGGTGGAACTTGGGGTGTGATGAAAAAGGAGCTTCTATGGCCCTGGCCTTCTATGGCCTCTGGTTTGTAACCCCAGGGATGGCTACATGTATGTTCACACTCAATCATTATTTTTCAAGGTACTTCTGAATATATGATTCATAAAAATGAAAAGGCATATAAAATAAAAGAAAATCTCACTGGAGACCCAGATCCTTTTAACTTGTGGTCCCTCCTAGACAGAGCCACCCCTACCTCTGCCCAAATGGGAACCACTTCTGAAAAGATGAGCTGGATTAAGATGATTCTTCAAGATGGTGAGGGCAGGGGTAGAAAGGGGAAGGTTGTCTTCTAGAAGATGTGCATCACGTCAGCCCTGGCCTGGTGGCTGCTTCTCGTGGCAATGTAAGCCAGAGGATCTGCTTTCCTTTCCTGGGTTCTCTCCTCCCCACCACAGGAGCCTGGATCCATATTTCACTTTGAATTCTGCACTTTCTTCTTGCTGGAGTTCTCACCTGGGAGCTAGCATTCAACAGAAGGAAATTTCTTCAACTGTATAAACACTAGTTGTTTAGATTATTTTCTTTTTAGGAGGTTGTGTTTTGTGCCTGTATTTCTTACTTTTGAGGCACCCCCACCTCCATCCCTGCCAAGCTGTTTGCAACTGAATTTCCATTTATGAACTAAGTCCCTCCTTCAGTGAATATTCAGGCATGTAGGCACTGTGCTTAGGGCTGGGGGTAAAATTTATGTTTTAAGAGTTCCTTGAGGGAATAGAATGATCATATGGTAAGAATGTTCATGTTTGCATGCTGTTATGTTTAAAAAAAAAAAAGAGTTTCTCGAGGTTCAGCTCATTAGACAAACATCATATGCATTAATAAATCAGAAAAGCAATCCAGGAAGTTAATTAAAAAAAAAAATCAGACAAAGGTCCAGACAGGAAATATGGATTATGCCTACTTTGGATCTCTCATTTGATTCTGCCTTATCCAATTCTCAATTCTGTCCAAGGCAGTGCGACACATGTCCCTTGAACTCCCTGACAGGTCTTTGTTCTAGAAGCCCCCCTTAACCCTGATCTGCTTCCATTGGCACTCTCACCTGGCTATGCTCACATTTCTTTCTTTTCTACCTCTGACACCTAGGAGGGTGAAAATGTGCTGGCATTGTGACAACTTTAAAGCTTTGACTTTATCACTTTGTCTTAAAATCACTTTCTGCTGCTTAGAGATTCTTCCCTCTTTCTTTTCTGTGTCAAACTGGAAAAGAAGGCTCCAGGATATCGCATCAAGAAATTGCTGTACAAAAGTCTATCACGTGAATTCACTGTGTCTGAGTTTGTAGTAACACAAAGGAAATGGAGAGAGACTAAGCCTGACAGTCTCAAAGGAGGAAAAGAATTCTTGCTGCCCTTTATCTCCCCCTCACCAACTGCCCCTGAATTTCCAGGCCATACAAGGGACAGGGGTACCTGGCTCCTACAGTGCCAGATGGAGACTGAATGTGATGCCAACAGGCCCAAGGGGTCACTATTGCTGGGGACTGTGGCCTCCCTGGCCCATTCCTGACTGGCCTCATTCACCATCTCCATCACCACCGCCTCCCTGGAAACTGACCACTGTATTTCATTTCGTTTCATTTCATTCCATCACTCTGTCCCATAGAGTTCCAAGTAGTGGCTGAGCACCCAGCTCTGGAGCCCAAGTGCCTAAATTCAAGCTCCGCTCATCCCTCGCTGGCTGGGGGCCCTTGGGTAAATTATCTAACCTCTCTGTGCCTCAGTTTCCTCTTCTGTGAGCTGGTTAAAGTACTGACTCCCCAGTGTTGTTGCAAGGCTTGATAATAATGGCAGCAAATAAGGCACAGCCCGTGCTTAGTGCTGGCGGCATTGGACAGGTTTTAAGCATTTCAACATGCATAAGGGACTCTAAACTGTGCCCTTCTGCACTCAGTGAATGTGGCCATTTTTCTACTATGCTCTAACTGTTTGACAGGTAAAATCTCTCCTCAAAACTACATATTCTGAAAGGAAGTCAACCTTGTGGGGCCTTCAGAATCTCTGCGGCATCTGCGGACAGGTGCTGAGGACACATGGAATGACGGTGAAGTACTAATGAGCTGCACAAAATGGAAAGCAGAACTCCTACACTGCCACCTGGATCCTGGGCTGGGCTCAGGTTGTGCAGTCCAAGGCATCTGGCTAAGCCCCTGCCCTGCGCTTCACTGTGTGGCCCCTGTGGGCTTCCCCACCCGTAAACTGGGAATAACAGAGGCACTGCCCCCCCAGTTCAACCAGCTGGGCACTGACTGGCACCAGGAAAGAATTCCCTCCTCAGTGTCCCCTGTCTACCCCACTTGAAAAGAATGTAAGTGAATGCTAAGCCAAAAGGGGGTTAAAAACTGAATAATATAAGCTAGAAGTTAAATTTGGGAGTTGTCTGTCCCTGCCTCACCTCCAGTGGGGGCTTGAAGGACCAGCAGTCCCGGTGTGTGTGTGTCTGGGTGGGGTTAGGAAGGGAGAAAAAGAGGAACTCTGAGATACTTAATAAATTAGCATTCACAGCAATCCAGCATTGCTAAAGTAGAGATGGAGTCATTTCTGACCCTTGCCAGAATTAGAGAATAATTTGTAAGGGTGGTCCTAAATTGCTCCATAATTTCAAATCAGAACTCCCATCTCTCTTTCTAAGTTCCCTCTGCCGAGGATGGCAACAGGGTCATCAGGCAATCACCAAAGAATGAAACAGGACAGTCCTGTTCCTCAAACAGCTCTGCTCCCAACTGCTAGTCATCAAAGAAGGTTACATTTGAATACTTTCCTCAGTGCCTGTTAACTGCCAGTCCTTTCATTTCAATGCAAATCACAAACTGCATTCAAGGAGGAGCCCAGGTCCTTTTCTTCCTGTCACCCTCAGCTCTGGCATGGAAGCTGTGCTGATTCTGGTACGTGCTTTACCCCGAGACTAAAATCCAGACACAACTGCCTCTGAAGGGCTCTCAGCGTCTGAAGGGCTTACAGAGAACGCACCTCTTCCCAAAACCCTCAAGAGGAGATGGAAAAATTCCCCGGCCTCATCCACCTTGGTTTCAGGAAATGGACTGGAAAGTTAGGTTACAACGTAAGGCCAAGGCATCTACCTAGCCAAGTTAAAAATGCTTTTCTGGGCTAGTCACACAGCTCAGACCCCAGGCCATGACTGTCAAAGGAAAACTGCAGGAGGTGGCCTTCTGTGGCCAAACATGACCTGGGATGAGGGGGGACTCTGGGGCAGAGTTCAGCTAATCACACGGGAGGCAGAGGGTGCCCACAGAGCAAGGCCACACTGCACTTTGGGCAGGTTGGGCCAAGGAGAAGGACCCACAGTCCTCAAGAGTGTCTTCCTGTCCCAGATTTCCTGTGCACGGGAACTCAGGACAAGCTACTCCCTTCCTCAGCACATATGCCAGTCACCCACCCACTCTGTGCTGGGGCGGAGGTGGGGGTGGCATGCATCAGGGTTGTGCCAGATTTGCAGGGAGGACAGAGAAGAGGGACATTTTATCCAGTCATCTGCACATGATGCTCCCGGCAGAGCTTCCCATGGAGGTGAGCAGTCTATGGGAACACATCAATGAATGGCAGGACACGGAGGACCAGCACCCAAAGGTGGAGCCTCCACTGGACAGGCACAGATCCATGAGTTAATTCATCAGGGGTCACCAGGGAACCAGCACGGCTTATGGGGAGAAACGTAAGGATTGGGGAGAAGGAGGGAGGGGGGATATCAATCACAGCCTTCAGACGTGCTACAGTCAGCCCACCCTCATACTCGGCCTCCCTCCCTTACATATCAGGGCTCCCTCTCTCCCTCTGCCTAGTCCAAGCCTCCTCATCCCACTAGGCCTTCATAGTCAGGCGATGCCTTCCCAGAGTAGCTCAACCCATCAAGTGTTAAACCTACTTGCACTCTCTGACATATACCCAATGAGCCCCAGACCACATCCCACTCTGGCCATCTGGTTCCCATTCCACAGTCAGCGTGAACTTGACGGAGGACACAGGAGTTTCCCTTTGGCAACTGTTTCTCAGCCTCGGCACTGGCTGCAATGCCCTGGTTGGGTCCACGGCCTCTGTTCTACTGACCCAGGGCATGAGCCTTGACCCGTCTTCCTCTCAACCCAAAGTCTCGCCTCGTTGGTTCCAGGTCTGACACATGCTCCTGGAACCCTAACCTCGGGCTTGCTCTGCCCTCCACACACCTCCCCCCTGCACCACCCACAATCCGAGAGCTGCCAGAGTCGCAGGCAAGACAGTAGGAAGAGGCACTCACCGGCAAATGCCCGAGAAGCGGCGTGATGCTGTCAGAAACATAGATGATGCTGCCATCTGTGGTCACAGCGATAATGAAGCCATCCAATGCCTGTGGAAAACAGAGCATGAAAACTCATGAGTAATGAATGCTTTTATGCAGGAGTGTGTTCCGGAAGCAGATGACCCCATATGATGATACAACTCTGTTCTGAATCTCAGAACATTTCCATGAATAACCTCAGGTCCTTTTTCTAACTTCCACATGGTACAGTTCCTTACTGGGAATTTGTTTAGCCTGGGCCTCATGCTCTCAAAAGCACTAAGAGACCCAGGGAAACATTTAACCCATTGGTACTGTACACGGTGCAGCCATGGAAATGACCTCACAGTCTTCATGATGAGTGTGCCATTGGGCTGAATCAGAAATAGCACTTTACCGTTAAAAGATGTCAGTTGTATTTTCCAGTTCCCTCCCTCCTACCCCACCTACTGAGTCCACTTTGAGTTCATCACTAAACATTTATTGAAGCTCTCTGACCCTAACAGATGCATTAAAAACAGAGCACCTGCCTGTTGGCCAGCAGAAGTTTCTGCCTATATTCATCACGGGTGAAAACATAACCACTGAAGGATCCATTCTTAAAGAACATTTGTATCATCTCCACAGAAGTAAAAAGAAAGGGCTTAGAAGAGGCTTGTGCTTAGGAGGGGCTTGAGCTGCTAAATGCTATCACCAGCATTTCAGGATGACTGGATAATACATTCACTTAAAAGACTTAGTGGGTGCCACAAGTCAGGCATGCTGTTCTCGGTGCTGGGGATATAAAATGTTGAGGGCAGTCAACATTTTCTCATAAAGTAGACATCTGATCTGTTTGGTTGTCTTTAGATTCCCTGAGATTTACTTCAGTGTGGAGGCTCATCATAAGACACAGCTGAACGTCAGGTCTCTAGAATCCAACCTAAATCATTCAACAGAGAACGGAGCCTATCGGCAACTGGTAATCCAGGGTGTGCTGGTGAGAAGGAAGAGATGAAAACCAAAGCCCAACTCCACAGAAAATAAATCTTTGAGGGAAACCTATCGTTGTCATTTTATTGACTATGTTTTTGAAATACCCAAATCTGGGAGTTTTTCTGGTTTGAGAGAAACACTGGAAATTATACTTAAAAGTTCTGGAAACCTTCTGCATGCACTCAACTGGATCCTTCAAGGGGAGGAATGAGAATCTGCGTGGCCAAAAGGGCAATAATTCAAGTTAGGAGGATGGGGTTGAGCACATGCCAGCAGGAAGTGGAAATAGTTCTCTAGCTGCGTGTGAGGGGCACCCATGACAAAGTATCAAAATGAGAGAATTCCTCTTATCAGGAAAATTAACACAAGGCTCATTTATTATTTTACACTGATATATTGTAGGATTTAAGACTGAAAAACATCTTAAAGCACATTTCTTAAACTGACCTCATCCTTTTGGATTACATTAGTGGTTCTCAGCTGGGAGATTTTTTGCTGCACCAGAGAATATCTGGCAATATCTGAAGACATTTTTGGTTGTTACTACTGGGGAAGGTGCCCCTGGCATCTAGTGGGTAGAGACCAGGGATGCTGCTAAACATCCTACAATGCGCAGGACAGCCCCCACAAGAAAGCATTTTCTGGGTGAAAACATCAACCACGCAGACTTAGATTAGATTTATGGGTCATAGTGAAAAAAGAGGTATACCCTAGTACCTTTTCTTTCTTTTTCTCCAAAGTATTTTTCTAAACTGTTTTTAAAATCAGATTTGCAGCCCTCCTGGAGATGAACTATTTTAGGGTTGGTGGCACTGTTGATAGCATTATCTGGCCCTTTCTGGAAAAAAGCAGACTGGAAGGCTAGGAAAACAGGAGTCATACAAATTAACTTCTCACATAAGTGAGTCTGTGTCCCTCTCTTGAATTCTTAAAGCAAGTGGGTGTTAACAAGCTGAAGATATTTATAGATGGAAGATAACTTTTCATCAGCTCATTGGCATTTTCCATCAAAATGTACTTGGATTGCACTGAGTCACTGAGTCATACTGTTTTAGAAGTCCCATCAGCATCACTTGAGAGTAATTCAAAGGAACATGATTAGAAAGTGGTGTGCCCCTATCTATGGAAAGAGGTGACTTTGACAGGAGCTTCAGGGACTCTCTACCAAAGAAATCATAATAGCACAAAATTTGACATATGCCACACACAAGAGAGAAAATGAAACCACACCCTTTCCATCAAATTCCTGAATCTGATGGAAGGTTTTTTATGTTCTTCAGAACAATATCTGGACTAAGAGAAAAGATTACTGCAGCTTTTCTGCATAAAATTCAGAACTACCACAAACTCAATTCCCATTCAACAAGAGCTTTCTCTACTTTTGAAACTACTTGCTCAAATGCTTGTCGTCACAATCTTTGCCAGCTTATGCTGAGGAGCTGGCACTTTACCAGCTTGGCAGGTCTGCAACAAAGTCATTTTTGTTCTTTCAATCTTCCCAACCAGATGTATTCTTAGTTTTATGAGGATTTTTTTTTTTTAAGAGAAGAGGGAAGAAGGAGGGTTTCACACCCAGAAGCCACCAGTGATTCCCTGGAGCAGGACGGGTTCTCTTCTGGGTTCCAACTTCATTTCAAAAGAACACCCTGGTCTACCAAGACATGCTGTGTGGATTCCTCAGATGCACTAGAAAAAGTAGAAGGATGCGTAGGAGGAAGTTCCATAGAGGAAAATGATATCCTCCCACCAATGCTGGGGTCAGACCACCAGGGAGAAGATACTAGGGCTCCAGTTACTTAGCACTGGGTCTGCATCTACCAAAGAACTGAAGGTTGGAACAGAAGCCCCATACAGTCAGAGGTAAATCAAAAGTTCTAGTTGGTGGATTTCCCAGACTACTCATAGCTTCAATCTCCCCAGAAGGCAGATCAAGTTGAAACAGGCTTAATTTCAGATTCATTCCACTCACTAGTATGGATCTTAGAGCTCCTTCAAGGAATGTGGAAAGCGCATAAAGAATGGCATACAAATCTGAAACCCTCTTTTTCTAGAAACTCTAGTCTCCTGAATCTCAGACCTACCTTCTGGCCAAATATTTATCTATTTTTAACTTTTGAAAGCCTGGGTTTCTCAAACACTCTGATACCTTGAAACTCACTGAGACAAAAATGGTTATGCTACAGGCTCTTAAAAAGAAGCTGGCTGCCACAGGGTTATACGTTTTAACTACTTTCCCATACAAATTTAGAGAAAAAATGATGTATATAAAGCAGCATATTGATGCATTGATTCAACACTGTATTTCACAGGCTGCTCTAAATTTAACATACTTAAAATGCATTGCTTCTGGAGAAAGTTCTGTATTTTCTTTAAATAAGTTCCTGTGTAGATTTAAGTAGCTCTCATTTTATGCAAATGTTCATTAATGCTTTTATATTTCATAATATTTGGACATCTTCATTCTGGCATTTTCTTACTCAAGAACTTTCTGTTTTCTGCATAGTTAATCTATGTAAATGGAAGTTTACATCAGTCTTATATAGGCACATAGGACTAGATATGGAAAGATTTATCCCAAGAAGCCACTCTCCAAAAACCCTGCAGTAGCCACCAATACAAAGCTAGCATCTAACTTCCCTTTTCTGAAACTCATTTGTCCAGTTCTCCTCTTCTGGGTCAAGAGCATAGCCATGTACCATCTGGGACCTTCTCTACACCCCACCCACTGTCTTGCACCCAAAGTCAAGGTGCTTTGCTGTCCCTATCCCCAGTTTAGATGTCAGGACACCAAGCTAGATGTTTTCCTAGAGACTCGTGCTCATCTGTGACAGAACAGTCTCACCCCTCTATAAATACACGATGCTGAGGAGGAGAGCCACTCTCTCAGGTCAGCAAGGTTTTCACAAAAATGGCCCCCAAGATGAGCACAGGTATGTGACCTTTCAGGGGGGAAAAACGTGTGCATGTTCCTTGGCACAGAGAGGGTGCATGTTGGTCGGAGAGGCATGCGGTTTACTTATGGTCGACACACAGATGCCACGTTGGTCTAATACGGGCTCAAGTTAGAAGCATACTTTAAAAGAAGATTTTTACTTTCAAAATGTGTTCCTGCTACTGGAAAAAAACAGAATCACTGCATTCTAAAGAGGAGACTCTGAGCTGTAGGACTGCATGGGCTAATGTATAATCTGCCCACCCACCTCCCCCTTGCGTCAGTGCCCTCCAACTCCACCCTCCTGCTGGCACCCCCATTAGGGGTCCTCTGGCTGGGGGGCTCTCCCTGCAGTGATGAGATGCAATGGCACACCATCATGTTCACCCTGGGGCTTGTTCTATCACCCAACTCAATACAGAAAACATAAGCAAGAGCATGCAGAGTTTCAATCTGTGTCAAAACCTCTTTCTTAGGTCAGGAATAGATGTTTACTTTAGGCCCAGGATCTTATCTGGGACAAGTAGCCACATTTTACTTTGCAACCGATTAAGCTAATTGGAAAGCGCATTTTCACCTCCAACATCAGCTGGGTGAATTCTTCGTTACTGAGGAATGAAGGCTTCCAGTCCTGTTGGATGTCACAGATTTCCGTTTGCGCTGAGACCTCTAAAAAATACAAATAAGCTTATATTCAAGGGTACCAAGAAAACTGAATTACAAAGCACATTTTATTTCTATACAATTTTATATAAATGTCTGTGTAGTTCAACTAAAGAAGCCAATCTGAGGAAATACATTACCCTGATTTCTGAGAACTGGGAACTTTTGTGTGCTTAAAAACACCCGTGATGCTGACACCCCTCTCAGGAAGCTTCGGGGAAGTGAATGTCCCACTCTGTGCAGGGGTGTGGGGCCTGTTGCTTGCGGGGGGCTCCAGACTCTCAAATTTCCCCATGACAGAGTCCCCATCATCAGACACCTGCCAAGGCAACAGGAATGAAGACTGGGGTGCTAGGACACCTTCTTCAGCTGCTTCTTCATGACCAAGGTACAGTGAAGTACATCAGAGATCTGGAATTTTCTACAAACATCTGAGGTTGGTGGTAAGCAACCCACTGGGTCTCTGCAGAGTATAATGTGTTTTTCAGCACTTCTGGTTACTGAGGTGTAATGTGCTATGCAGATACATGTTACCTAGCTGGTTTTAAGGCCAGCACGTACTATTCACATAACTTTTATGGGTTAATGTTTCACACAACTGCCTAGTACTGAAGGCAATATCCAGGTTTGTAAATTCAACAGTCACTGGAGATACTTCAGTTATTCTGCATTTTTGAAAGAATGACTTGTTATGTTATTAAATTATCTTTGACAAGTTTACTATAGGTAGCTCAAACATGACACTGAATGTTTTTCCTTCAGTTTCTCCTCCTTCATCTTAACCCACTATTTCATTCTATTCTACGTAGTAAGAGGAATCTTGAAGGTTGTTTATCTTACTGCTAAGAAAAATTCATGTGTTCAATAACTTCTTAGAATATGTAAATTGTCCAGGCAGATAATTTATAAACTTTAAACTAGGAGAAACCTTGAAAGGCTCTCTCCTCTGACCCTATGGTTTAGTCACAGCACTTCTGTGGAGTCTGGAGAGGGCATTCTGTCATACAGCAGCTACACAAGGCCCTGCAGACCTTCCCGTATTCAATTACCCAAAGTTCCCTCCATGCTCAGCTCTACAGAGAAGGTTTCTTACTTTGAAATCCCAGAAAGAACAAGGTGCTTCTGTTTCAATATGAATTTAGGTTTCTGTTTATCATGATTTTAAAGGAGCACAAAAGAGCCTGTAGCAGCCTCTGGCGACTGAACCCAGGAGGAGACCCAGGAGAGGAGATGTGCCTGACCACCAGTCAGTTCACTACATGGCTCAAGTGCCCACTGCCGAGGCCCCATGTGTGGGAAACCTCCCAGAGCTGGGTGCTGCCAGAGGGTGCCCGCGGTGAAAGGCATCAAGGGAAGCCGAGGCAGGGTGTCACCACCCATCTTGGCCACAGTTCATTTTGGTGTGGCAACCAAGGCAAGGAAAAGAGGGCAAAAGACCCAGTTCCTCAAACAAATGGTTGCCAGCTTAACCAGTCAGAAAAGCAATGGTCTGAAGATGTGTTAATGATTTAACCCCATAAGCACCCTCCTGCTTCTTCTCAGCACAGACATTTATCTGTAAAAATTTTTTGACCATTAGGATCAAGCTCAACAGTCTTTCTGGAAGCACACATTTCACAGAGAAAGAGGTTCATTTGACTCGGTGGTGGAGGAAAATGAAAGACCATTTCTTTTACCTAAGTTCTTGGAGGTCAGGTTGTTTGTCTGGATACTTTCTAATCACTGGCATCAGCCATTTCATTCACTTTGTATTTCAATAATTTGATTATATTCCTTGGAAGTTAAGGCTAAATTTATAGTATTAAAAATTTTTAATAGATAGATAAGATGTTACAAAGTAAGTTAAAACAAAACACTGGACATGGGGAATACAACGCAGTATTCTAATCATGTCTTCACTAGCATCTGATGTGACCAGTATCATAAGCCATGGATAACAGGGCAGGATTCTTAACAGTGAGGGAAATAAAAATACCTGAGAGTCATCTATCCAGGAACTAACAGCCAACCCCAAATACTGACCTTAGGACACACTGCATTTGTACCCAGAGTGCCACCCCTGTCCCCCAATTACTCCTGCTATACTTGAACAAGGAACAGTAGATGGTTAAAGAAAAGTCTGGAAAAGAGGGCAGAAACTCTACTGCTGGTTTGGGTAAATATTCCCTTGTGCAACAGGACATTTCTTCTCACTCATTCTGTGAAATTCTTTTTCTTCACGTTAAAGGGGGCAAGAATGAGAACTAGGATTTGGTGCTGGGAGAGAATGACATTAAATCAGCCTGAGACTCTGACAGGAAGTGAACCCAGCCTCAGAAGTGACACCTCAATAAGCCTGGATAAGAATATCCAAAGTGTCCTGCTAGTGACACAATTTAGGGATTTCTCTCTTGTAAAAGATACTGTCAACATAAAATTCCTCTATAAAGAAACACGGTCAGATCATTACTCTGTTTTGGGTTTCTTCACAGAGAATAACTATGCATGCCATGATGAAGACCTGTCTCCTCTGCTGAGAAAATAGGGGTGCTCAAGGAAAGAAAGGGCTAGCTGACCGTAACAATCACCTGGACCTGGCCATCTTTACTCACTTATCACCTGGTCTCCCTTTAACTGGCTAAATTTGCAGTTTGAGACCCTGGTGCGTTTTTTCTTTTTTTTCATATAGTTGTGCATTTATCATCACAATTGACTTTCTGTGTGTGTGTGTGTGAAAAATAACATATATATAACAAAGCAGTGAATTTCAAAACATATCACAACAATTAGTTGTAGAAGAGATTTCAGAGTTTGGTATGGGTTACAATTCCACAATTTTAGGTTTTTTCTTCTAGCTGCTCTAAGGTACTGAAGACTATGATAAATATCAATATAATGATTCAGCAATCATACTCAATTTGTTAAACTCTACCTTCTCTGTATAACTCCACTATCACCTTTGATTTTTCTCCCACTCTTTAGAAGTATCTGGGCTATGCCCCTTCTAACTTACTGAGTTAGAAGGGCTACTGCCTTTAACAGTTGAAAGGGACTATTGATAATATGGGATGGGGAGGGAACTAACTGATGTTCTGGAAAGGCTGGCCCCTCTGCATTTCAGGACTTACATGTTCCAGGGATCCATCTGGAGGTTGTAGGTTTCTGGAAAGTTACACTAGTGCACGAAACCTTCATAGACTCTTATATATTGCCCTAGGTGTTCTTTAGGATTGGCAGGAATGGTTTTGGCTAACGAAATCTTTCTTAAAAGTGACTTTCGGAGTAGCCTCTTGACTTTATCTGAACTCTCTCAGCCACTGATATCTTATTTGTTACACTTCTTTCCCCCCTTTTGGTCAGGATGGCAATGTTGATCCCATGGTGCCAGGGCCAGGCTCAATCCTGGGAGTCACCTCCCATGCCGCCAGGGAGACTTTCACCCCTGGATGTCATCTCCTACGTAGCAAGAAGGGCAATGGTTTCACTTGAAGAGTTAGGCTTAGAGAGAGGCCACATCTGAGCAACAAAAGAGGTCCTCTAGAGGTGACTCTTAGGCATTAACTATAGGTAGCTAAGCTTCTCCGCTATATACATGCATTTCACAAGAGCAAGCCTCAAGATCAAGGGCTTGGCCTACTCATTTGGGTGTCCCTAATGTTTGACACAGTATTAGGGGTTTTCCTGATGGAACAGTTTAATAGTTCCATATTTTTTCTCCCCAGGGCAGCTTTAAAAATACTGATGCCTGGGCCTCACCCAGTCATGTGCTAGTAAAAGTCTCTCCATTCCCACAACAAAAAAACCTACCTGTAGTGGCTGCTTATTCTGTGGGAAATATTTCCACCATGGCTGATTTCAAGCAACCAACTTGATATCAACTGGCTTTCAAAATTCCTGAGTCTGACAGTCATCTCTCTCTCAAGTGAGGTGAGCCACTAGGCTTCCAGCCTAGAGACGCGATGTACTAGTTTGTGGTGTATGACCATTCCAGTTACAGGTATTATTAAAAATCTTCTTAGGTGATTCTAATGGGCAGCCAAGGCTGAGAACCAAAGGGGCATACACTGTAGCTAGAATACAAGCACTCCATCAGTTACCCCTTGTGGAGAAGCAGTACGGTACAGTGATTAAAAACTTGGGCTCTAGAGACAGACTGTCTGGCTCCAGATTCCATACCTTATGCCTCAGCATGCCTCATCTGTGAAATGGTACCAACGCAAAGGGCTGCTGTGAAGCTTAGATGGGTTACTATATCTAGAGCCCTTAGAACAGTGCCTTGCTCCCAGAGAGTCCTGAATAAATGCTGACCATGGTTCCTCTCTACTCCAGACATCAGAAGATTCCATGACAATTTGTATAATAAGTAAAGGAAGAAGGATTATTTTCCTGCATTAATCCAAATTTGGTCCAACCACTGTATTTCTCCATAATATGTACCATGGGTTTTCTGCCTTCTTTTGAACACTGAATCATGAAGTAAGTGAGACGCCGGAGCGATGCTGGTGGCATTTAAGTGCCTTGTGCACTTCTCACAAAGAAGGCAAGAAGGAAACAGGCACTCCAGGGGTTAGGAGGCTGCATTTCTGATCCTTTCCTGATCCCAGAGGTGATAATTCTGTAATTCCACAGCAGAAAGAGCCGAGCATAAATGTCTCACTGAACTTGACCCCAGTTGTCCTATTTAACAGCTGTCCTGCTGCTTAGTGGCCAGACCTCGTTTGAGTAATTTGCATGAAATATCTTGGCAATCAAACCAACCTGCTATTTCACTTGGCTAACTCATTGTTTAGGAAATAAAACTATTCTGATTAAATTATTAGGGCAATCTAAGACTACTGCAATACTTTATTGCAATCCCACTTGATTGCTCTTCCCTGTTTCTCCACAAAAGCAATTAACACATTCTTTACTCTCTCCTAGGCAGCACTGGGGAAGGGGGAGGAGAAGGGAGGATATATAATTACTGTCATACTATATATATACATATATATATATACACACACACACACACACTCACCAAAGAAATAATAAAAGTATAAGAAGTATAATAAACTTTCAATGTCCTAGCTGTGCCCTCTTCCATGAAATCATCTTGTCTAGGAAAATGTTCAGTGAAAGAAAAGCATTACCAGGCACACACGAACTATAATTATTTCCTCAATAATTCTGACATTTCTGACTTTATGTTTGGTGTCGTGGTTAAGAAAAAAAGAATTCTGCTTCTCCTGCTTGTTAATAGCTCTGGAATCCTCATAACTATTCCTTGATTTTTTGTTTTTTAGTACCATCCACCTATGTGTTTCATGGTAGGTGTAGCCAGTGCTAAAAGGTACCAGGGTTTAAAAGAGAGTAAAAGGGAGAGAGGATGACTTGAGGGAGACATATGTTCAGGGACAGACTTGAGTGGTCAATTTCTATGCTGGAACACTATATGACAATGAAAATGAATGAGCATGACATCCAGTCACAGGGATGAATCTCACAAACATCATGTGCATACTGTATGATTCCATCTGGTAAATCCCCAAACATGCTACAGCAACCTATGGTATAAAGCTAGAACGCAGTTCACCACTGGGAAAGCAGAGGGACATCCATTGCTGAGGCTTCTGTGCCAATTTGAAAGGATTTATGTACCCTAGAAAAGCCATGTTTTAATACTAATCCCACTTTGCAGCAGCAGCCTTTCTTTTAATCCCTATTTAGTAATGAGGCTGGAAACCTGATTAAATCATCTCCACGGAGACTGACTCATCCAATTATGGGTACTAATTTTTGATTAGAGGGAGATGTGACTCCACCTATTCCAGGTTTACTGGAATCCTTTAAAAGAGGAAACATTTTGGAGAGAGTACCTTTTAAAGCCACAAGAACCAGGAGAGCCCATGCAGACAGAGAATTTTGGAGATGAAAGAATATGTCCCCATGGGAGCTTTATGGAACAAGAAGCCTGGAGAGAAAGCTAGTAGACATCGCCATGTTCGCCACGTGCCTTTTCAGTTGAGAAACCTGAACTTCATCCCGCTTTCTTGAGTGAAGGTAACCTCTTGTTGGTGCCTTA
Source organism: Tamandua tetradactyla (assembly GCF_023851605.1). NCBI lineage: Eukaryota > Metazoa > Chordata > Mammalia > Pilosa > Myrmecophagidae > Tamandua > Tamandua tetradactyla. Next base: position 6,521,771 of record NC_135343.1, on the reverse strand, counting down.
ATTTGGACATTTTTATAGACTTGCTTTAACTGGGACATTTTCATGGCCTTAGAACTGCAAACCTGCAACTTGTTAAATTCCACCCCCACCCCCCCCCCCCCGTTTTGGGGCGCATGGTCAGGGAATCGAACCCAGGTCTCCCACATGAAAGGTGAGCCTTCTACCACTGAACCACCCATGCACCCTTAAATTCCCCTTTCTAAAAGCCATTCCATTTCTGGTATATTGTTTTCTGGCAGCTAGCAAACTAGAACAGCTTCTATTTCTTGACTTGGTTGTTGGATCCCTAGCTATGTTTGCTTTGTGATAATTTAACTTAGGCTATTAAAAACAAAAGGAGTGGAGTGCTGGAACAACTGGATATCCACCTGTAAGTAGATGAATTTGGACCCCTCTCTCTCAACACATAAAAAACTGAACTCAAAATAGATCAAACACCTAAATATAAGAGTTAAAACTATAAAACTTTTAGAAGAAAAAATAGATGTAAACCAAAATGCAAGCAGCCAAAGGAGAAATATTCATATATAGTGGATTTCATCAAAATAAAACCTTTTTGTGCAATGGCTATCACTAAGAAAGTAAAAAGAATGGAAGAAAATATTTGCAAATCATATGTCTGATAATGGTTTAGTGTCCAGAACATAAAAAGAACAATTCAACAACAAAAGGACAACTAACCCAATTAAAAACGGGCAAATGAATTGAATAGACATTTAACCAAATAAGATAAACAAGTGGCCAATAACTACCTAAAAAGCTCAACAACATTAGAGAAAATGCAAATCAAAAGCACAGTGAGATACTACTTAACACCTGGTAGGCATGCCATAATAATAATTTTTAAAAGGACAGTAAAAATTTGGTGAAGATATGGATAAACTGGAACCCTCATACATTGCTGGTGGGAATGTAAAATGGTATAGCCACTTTGGGAAACAGTGTGGCAATTTCTCAGATAGTTACTATATGACTTAGCAATTCTACTCCTAAGTTTCAATAACCAGGAGAACTGAAAACATGTTGACACAAAAGCATGAATGTTCATAGCAGCATTATTCATAAAGCTAAAATGTGGGAACAACCCAAGTGTTGTTTGATGAATGGATTAAAAATGTGGTATACACATACAGTGAAGTATTATTCAGCTATAAACAGTAACGCAGTACTGATACATGTTACAATATGGATGCTAAATGAAAGAAGCCATGCATAAAACTGCATGCTTCCATTTATTTGAAATGTCTAGATTAGGAAAATCCAGAGAAATAGAAAGTTAATGAGTGATTCTGGGATCAGAGGGGAGTGGGGAATGGGTACACAATGGAGTGGCAATGGTCACAAAATCTTGTGAATATATTAAAAATTACTGAACTGTTGTATACTTTAAAATAGTGAATTTTATGACACACGAATGAATCTAAATTTAAAAAGAATGATTTGTTACTAAGTGAATTATTTATTTTCAATTTATCTTTTTTCATGGTGTAGCTCAGAAGCCCTAATGTTTAGGGGTGATGGCAGAGATGGATGGAGAAACCAGTACAGGCTGGTCCAGTGGGAAAGTGAGAATTTGAGATATGGCATCTGTTCAGGGCAGAATGAAAACCACTTGGCTCCAAACTCTTTTTTTTTTTGGCATGTGCAGGCTCTGAGAATCAAACCCAGGTCTCCGGCTTGGTAGGTGAGAATTCTAACACTGCGCTACCCTTGCACTACTTGCTCCAGACATTTTAAGTCAAGATGCTCCCACTGTTAATGCCACTGTGCTCAAGCTGGGTGCTGTGTCCTCTGCCTAATAAAAGCAGTTTGGGAGGTGGCTGCACTCTCCCAAACCTGCTGCAGATGGGGCTATTTTAGAGAGTGGAGTGTCTCTGGAACCACAGCTGGTGGGACCAGGCCTTGGTGGGGAGAGGGAATGAACCAGGAAGACCTGACTGATGAAGTCATCACCACATGAAAAGGACAGGAATGGAAGAAAATTGGAGACAAGTGTAACCTTTACCATTGTGCTTCTGCAAAAATCCAATGACCTTTTCCAGCACGGTGGTTTTATCCATTTTCCGCGCATTGCCGGGAAGCATGGAACTGAGCTCTTTGATGAGAATATTGAACTGATCCCGACGCTTCTTCTCAGACTTGTTTCGTGAAGCTCTGTAAACATGAAACACACAGGTTACCAGAACATTCCACTCCATAAAGCCTTTGTTATGAAACCGAGGCCCTTTGTATCAGCGTGTGCTCTGTTGCGAATATTCTGTCAAAGCTCTTTCAGGCAATGCAACGTTAGCCACATTTCAGAGCTGAGTCACGGGGACAGAAAAATGTTCTGTTAGACTCTTGGCCACAAAGAGAGAAACCATTAATAGTAAGTTCTGACTCAGATGAAAAGCCTTACAGAGATTAGCTCAGTCACCAGATGCTGCTCCCTCAGGTTTCAGAGCTTTAACCTTCAGGGACAAACAGATGTAGTTTATTAAGATGGCTGCCATCCAGGCAGCTTCACTGAGCCCCTTCCTCAGCTAATGAAACAGCCAAACCACATCCCCTCCAGCCCAGAGCATCCTGCCCTCTGGTGCCAAGTCACAAAGGGTAGCCACATGTCTTGAGTGTCTCACAGGGGCCAGTGCCCCCCAGGGCAAATGTTCTGGTCACTGCTGGGGAGTCTCCTACTGGGGAGACCAGCCATACCCAACCAAGGACCAACACATGACATGAACTGCATGCGAATGTTAAGCTGCTAAGAGCAACTGAACCCTTTTAAAAACAATCTAATATACTGAGAACATCTGAAGGACAGGTGAATGTGGAACTGCTCAGTTTGAGGAAAGGGGATCTTCCCTGGGCCCTGCCAACCCCCATGGAGCCTCCAAGGCACCTCTGAGGAATCCTAGGATTCCCCGGAACTGGGTAAGGAAACCATGGCTATAGGGGCTCCTCTAAGAGACCACAAAACAAGGATCGCATTCTCTCCTCTGAGAAGTCTTGGACCCAATGCTTCTCAAGGTTCCTTGATCTTTAATGAGTCTCACAGACACAAGGGCTGGCTCTCAGCTTTACAGGGTCAGCCCACCATGGGGAGCTGGCCCACCTCTCCGAAACTCACACAGAATGGATTTGTTCCAGAAGGTCAGCTCACTGAGAGAGAACAGAAGCCACTACCAGAGGGCCTGTCAAACACTTCTGCCTGCTGTTCCTGCACTTCTTGGTCTTGGTAACAAGGTTCCTGAGAAACTGACTTATCATCATGAGGCCAATGGACAATGGGTGAGCAGGACAGAGGGGACTGGTGGTTTTTGACAACCGCCTCAAGAGGGTCAAGTAGAGGGATTTACCTGCCTTGGGGGAGGTGTCCGTATCAAAAGAAGCTTTGCTTCCCTGGACAGCCTTTGGAAACATTTGGACACGTTCTAAATATCCTTTCCTAGACTGCCTCATTGCATACAACGTGGCTTTACTTCAACACACACGTTCACAACCAATTTCATTCCGATATCTTAGTTTGTACTGTTTGCTGATAAAACCTGGACAATTCTTCAAATCTCATCTAAAATGCACGACCACTAACCTGTCCTCAGGGTCTTCTCCATTTCCTGTTCCCCCCCCCCCCCCCCCCCCCGTCATTCCTATCTGTTCTTGCATTTTGGGAGGATCTAAAATTCTTAAAGGGATTCTAGAAAGGCCTCATTCTTAGCTGAGTAGCCATCATCACATATGTTCTTGTACAATCACAGACTGATTACAGGTACAGGAATAAGATGCTAAAGTGCCTTTTCGCAAGCCAAGGTGAAAAGCAGAGTGTTCAAACACATGGTAGAAAAGAATGGAACCTTTTAACTTCTGAGTGACTGTCTATGCATTATAAATAATTTTTTGGCCTAGATATAAACAGTGACGTGTGTGGCCTCCTTTGCCAAAAAAAAGCTCTGTTCCTGTCCTAGTTTGCCCATTATAAATTATTTGTGAGCTGATAACACCCAGCTCATTAATACTCTGTTCTCTCCTTCAGTTGGGTGTAATGACTACAAATATCGCCTGGCAGAGAATACGATGAAGACTTATTAGTGCCAGAAACACAGGCTTGCTTCTGTCAGGCTCTGCCTGGGACACACTGTGAGGCCTGCTGGAAATCGGTCAACACCAGCTGGATTCACAGCTCTCAGGCAAGAGAAAGAAAACAAGCCTGCACTGACCTGGTTACACAGGAAGAGGCCTGCTCAGTGGGCACCAAGATCACCATACACAAGCCAGCCGGACAAGCATGCACAGCCTCTGGGTTTCTACATGTCTTCTTTTCTTTTTGAGATATTATTTATGTTGAGTAATATTGACCCATTTTATGTGTAAAGTTTGATGAGTTTTGCTAACTGTGTAACCATCACCAAGGTCAGGTGAACAACGGTTCTCCTAGCCTAAAAAGTTGTCTTGTGTCTCCACTACGGTCACAGGCAACCACTAAGATGCTGTCTCTTCAATTTCACCTTTTCTAGAATTACATATACATAAAATCACATAGTCTACAGTCTTTGAACTTTCATTTAGCACAGTTTGGGAGATCCATGTTGCTGTATATATTAATATTTAACTCCTTTTTGCTAAGAAGTATTCCATTGTATGAATATATCACAGTCTGTTTATCCATTTACCAGTTAATGGACATTTGGGTGGTTTCCAGTTTTGGGACACTAAGAGTAATGCTGTTACAAATATTCATGTGCTATCTTGAATATTTATGTATAAGCCTTTGTGCATTCTATATATATATTCATCTCTCTTGGTGTATTGGTTTGTTGAAGCTGCCTGTAATTAGCTAGGGTTCTCTAGAGAAACAGAATCAACAGGAAATATCAATAAATATAGAATTTATAAAAGTGTGTCACATAACCATGGGACCATAGAGTCCAAAATCCGTATGGAAGGTTGTGAAGCTGATGATTCCAATGGAGGGTGTGGATAAACTCCACAGAAGAGGCTTGCCAGCTGAAGCAAGAAGAGAGCCTCTTCTGAATCCTCCTTAAAAAGGCTTCCAGTGATTAGATTAAGCACCACTCATTACAGAAGACATTCCCCTTGGCTGATTACAAATGAAATCAGCTGTGGATGCAGCTGACGTGATCATGATTTAACTCTATGAAATGTCCTCATAGCAACAGACAGGCCAGCACTTGCCCCACCAGACAAACAGGTACCATCACCTGGCCAAGTTGACACATGAACCTGACCATGACACTGCTGGAATGCAAAATACCAGGAATGGAACAGCTCTTTAAAAGGGGAATTTATTATATTACAAGTTTACATTTCTATGGCCATAAAGATGTCCAACTAAGGGATCCATAGAAAAATACCTTGAGTCAAGAAAAGGCTGATGAGGTTTGGGGTTTCCCTGTTAGTTAAGAAGGTATGCGGTGATGTCTGCTACTTTTCTCTCCTGACTTTTCATTTTAAAAATCTTCCCCAGGGATGTTGTTCTGCCGCATCTCTAAAGGTCTCTTGTGTTTGTGTCAGCTCTGAAGCATTTTCCAAAATGGTTTCCTCTTAAAGTCCTCTTAAAGGACTCTAGTAAGTGACCCACCTTGGGTGATCCACCTAATCAAAAGATCCAATCCACAAATGGGTAAGTCACATCTCCAACCTGCAATACTGAATCAGGATTAAAGGACATAGATTTTCTGGGGCACACAACAGTTTCAAACTGGCACAACTGGATAAATACATACGTGTGAAATTGCCGGGTCATATTATAAATGTATGTTTCACTTTAGAAGATACTACCATGCTGTTATGCAAAGTAGCTATATATTTCTGCATTCCCACCAGCAACATATGCAAGTTCCAGTTGCTCCACATATGCTTGCCAACATGTGGTTATGTCAGTCTCTTCCACTTCAGTCATTCTAGTGGGTGTGTTGTGTTATTTCATTCTAATTTTATTTATATATTTTTACATACTGTATGGTGGGGTCACATTTCATTCTTTTTCCATGTGAGTATCCCGTTATTGCAGCACCATTTGTTGAATTTTCATTGTTTGTTTTATTTGTTTGCTTGTTTGTTTAATGGGAAATACATGAGCTGGGAATCAAACCTGGGTCTCCCACATGGCAGGCAAGAATTCTACCACTGGACTACCCTTGCACTCCTTTCACTGTGGTTTTAAATTGCATTTTTCAGATGGCTAGAGATGTGCAACTTCTTTTTACATGCTTAATAGCCATTCATATATATTCTTTGGAGAACTGTCTGTTCAAATCTTCTGCTCACTTTTTAATTGAGTTATCTTCTTATCATTGAGTTTAAGTGAAAGAAAGGGAGAAGGAGAAAGGGTGAGGAAGAAAGAGGGAAAGGGAAAGAGAGCGAGAGTGTGTGTGTGTGAAAATTTATGTTGTAGATACAAGCCTCAGTCTCTGATTCTAAATGCAAGGATGAAAGAGGCACAGTTATCTTCTCCGAAGTGCCTATCATTGGAAATCTTGGAAAGTTTGGCAATAATAGGTAACATGTGCTGGGTACTCATCATGTAAAGTTATTTTTTTTTTAATGCAAAAGTAATGATTTAATGACAATAAGCAAGACAAAGCAATAGAATTGTTCCTCTTTTGCAGACTTGGGGACAATGAAATGTTTAGCTACAATTTTTCCCAAACATATATGAAACAATATTCATATAGAAGAAACACCCTCACAAATAACTGATGGGTGATGAACACACAAAGTTAAACTATGGCAAAACAAACTGAAAATTGTTGGGAGTTATTCATGTTAAATTCAACTTGCTTACTCTATTTAAAAATTAGTATCTGTAGAAACTAATAATAAATTGTATTTATTTCCAGACATTACAGAGAAGCTAACAGTTTATAACTGTTAAATTCTTAAATTTGAAATTACTGCTATACCATATATTAAAATAGTTTTAGATAAAATTCCTTCTTCCAGCAAATTCTTGGAACACTTAAAAATTTGCTTTAGAATTATAGTGATAAACATTCATTTTAAAAATACATTAATTATATCATAACCCAGGGAAAATGAATATATTATTTCCATATTCTTTGGTTAAAACTTTCTTTATTACAACAATAAAATTTAAGAGCAAACACATATTAATGGGGAATAACTGGCACTGGAAGGATTTTCTAATTGCTTTCAATGGAACAGAGTTTAGAATTAGAAATCCATATTAAAAATACTCTGTGCTGATAAGCAAGGCTCAAACATCGGTTATCTGCAAAGATCGAAACAAGGTGGAAAAATCTGAACAATGAAATACGTGAGGAATACACTGCAAACACTGAAAAGGGAAATAGACACATATACCATAATAGTTGGAGACTTCAATTCACCACTCTCATCAATGGACAGAACATCTAGACAGAGGATCAGTAAAGAAATAGAGAATCTGAATATTACTATAAATGAGCTAGACTTAACAGACATTTATAGGACATTACATCCCACAACAGCAGTATACACCTTTTTTTCAAGTGCTCATGGATCATTCTCAAAGATAGACCATATGCTGGGTCACAAAGCAAGTCTTAACAAATTTAAAAAGATTGAAATCATACACAACACTTTCTCGGATCATAAAGGAATGAAGTTGGAAATCAATAATAGGCGGAGTGCCAGAAAATTCACAAATACATGGAGGCTCAACAACACACTCTTAAACAACGAGTGGGTCAAAGAAGAAATTGCAAGAGAAATTAGTAAATACCTAGAGACGAATGAAAATGAAAACACAACATATCAAAACTTATGGGACACAGCAAAGGCAGTGCTAAGAGGGAAATTTATTGCCCTAAATGCCTTTATCAGAAAAGAAGAAAAGGCAAAAATGCAGGAATTAACTGTCCAATTGGAAGAACTGGAGAAAGAACAGCAAACTAATCCCAAAGCAAGCAAAAGGAAAGAAATAACAAAGATTAGAGCAGAAATAAATGAAACTGAAAACATGAAAACAATAGAGAAAATCAATAAGACCAGAAGTTGGTTCTATGAGAAAATCAATAAGATTGATGGGCCCTTAGCAAGACTGACAAAAAGAAGAGGAGAGAGGATGCAAATAAATAAGATCAGAAATGGAAGAGGAGACTTAACTACTGACCTCACAGAAATAAAGGAGGTAATAACAGGATACTATGAACAACTTTACGCTAATAAATACAACAATTTAGATGAAATGGACGGGTTCCTGGAAAGACATGAACAACCAACTTTGACTCAAGAAGAAATAGATGACCTCAACAAACCAATCACAAGTAAAGAGATTGAATTAGTCATTCAAAAGCTCCCTAAAAAGAAAAGTCCAGGACCAGATGGCTTCACATGTGAATTCTATCAAACATTCCAGAAAGAATTAGTACCAACTCTCCTCAAACTTTTCAAAATAATCAAAGTGGAGGGAAAACTACCTAATTCATTCTATGAAGCCAACATCACCCTCATACCAAAACCAGGCAAAGATATTACAAAAAAAGAAAACTACAGACCAATCTCTCTAATGAATATAGGTGCAAAAATCCTCAATAAAATTCTAGCAAATCGTATCCAACAACACATTAAAAGAATTATACATCATGACCAAGTAGGATTCATCCCAGGTATGCAAGGATGGTTCAACATAAGAAAATCAATTAATGTAATACACCACATCAACAAATCAAAGCAGAAAAATCACATGATCATCTCAATTGATGCAGAGAAGGCATTTGACAAGATTCAACATCCTTTCCTGTTGAAAACACTTCAAAAGATAGGAATACAAGGGAACTTCCTTAAAATGATAGAGGGAATATATGAAAAACCCACAGCTAATATCATCCTCAATGGGGAAAAATTGAAAACTTTCCCCCTAAGATCAGGAACAAGACAAGGATGTCCACTATCACCACTATTATTCAACATTGTGTTGGAAGTTCTAGCCAAAGCAATTAGACAAGAAAAAGAAATACAAGGCATCAAAATTGGAAAGGAAGAAGTAAAACTATCACTGTTTGCAGACGATATGATACTATACATAGAAAACCCAGAAAAATCCACAACAAAATTACTAGAGCTAATAAATGAGTACAGCAAAGTAGCAGGCTACAAGATCAACATTCAAAAATCTGTAGCTTTTCTATACACTAGTAATGAACAAGCTGAGGGGGAAATCAAGAAACGAATCCCATTTACAATTGCAACTAAAAGAACAAAATACCTAGGAATAAATTTAACTAAAGAGACAAAAAACCTATATAAAGAAAACTACAAAAAACTGCTAAAAGAAATCACAGAAGACCTAAATAGATGGAAGGGCATACCGTGTTCATGGATTGGAAGACTAAATATAATTAAGATGTCAGTCCTACCTAAACTGATCTACAGATTCAATGCAATACCAATCAAAATCCCAACAACTTATTTTTCAGAAATAGAAAAACCAATAAGCAAATTTATCTGGAAGGGCAGGTTGCCCCGAATTGCTAAAAACATCTTGAGGAAAAAAAAACGAAGCTGGAGGTCTTGCGATGCCGGACTTTAAGGCATATTATGAAGCCACAGTGGTCAAAACAGCATGGTATTGGCATAAAGACAGATATATCGACCAATGGAATCGAATAGAGAGCTCAGATATAGACCCTCTCATCTATGGACATTTGATCTTTGATAAGGCAGTCAAGCCAACTCACCTGGGACAGAACAGTTTCTTCAATAAATGGGGTCTAGAGAACTGGCTATCCATATGTAAAAGAATGAAAGAAGACCCATATCTCACACCTTATACAAAAGTTAACTCAAAATGGATCAAAGATCTAAACATTAGGTCTAAGACCATAAAACAGTTAGAGAAAAATGTAGGGAGATATCTTATGAATCTTACAACTGGAGGCGGTTTTATGGACCTTAAACCTAAAGCAAGAGCACTGAAGAAGGAAATAAATAAATGGGAGCTCCTCAAAATTTAACACTTTTGTGCATCAAAGAACTTCATCAGAAAGTAGAAAAACAGCCTACACAATGGGAGATAATATTTGGAAATGACATATCAGATAAAGGTCTAGTATCCAGAATTTATAAAGAGATTGTTCAACTCAACAACAAAAAGACAGCCAACCCAATTACAAAATGGGAAAAAGACTTGAACAGACACCTACCAGAAGAAGAAATACGGATGGCCAAGAGGCACATGAAGAGATGCTCAATGTCCCTGGCCATTAGAGAAATGCAAATCAAAACCACAATGAGATATCATCTCACACCCACCAGAATGGCCATTATCAACAAAACAGAAAATGACAAGTGCTGGAGAGGATGCGGAGAAAGAGGCACACTTATCCACTGTTGGTGGGAATGTCAAATGGTGCAACCACTGTGGAAGGCAGTTTGGCGGTTCCTCAAAAAGCTGAATATAGAATTGCCATACGACCCAGCAATACCATTGCTGGGTATCTACTCAAAGGACTTAAGGGCAAAGACACAAACGGACATTTGCACACCAATGTTTATAGCAGCATTATTTACAATTGCAAAGAGATGGAAACAGCCAAAATCTCCATCAACAGAAGAGTGGCTAAACAAACTGTGGTATATACATACGATGGAATATTATGCAGCTTTAAGACAGGATAAACTTATGAAGCATGTAATAACATGGATGGACCTAGAGAACATTATGCTGAGTGAGTCCAGCTAAAAACTAAAGGACAAATACTGTATGGTCCCACTGATGTGAATGGACATTCGAGAATAAACTTGGAATATGTCATTGGCAACAGAGTCCAGCAGGAGTTAGAAACAGGGTAAGATAATGGGTAATTGGAGCTGAAGGGATACAGACTGTGCAACAGGACTAGATACAAAAACTCAAAAATGGACAGCACAATAATACCTAATTGTAAAGTAATCATGTTAAAACACTGAATGAAGCTGCATCTGAGCTATAGGTTTCTTTGTTTGTTTGTTTGTTTGTTTGTTTTACTATTATTATTACTTTTATTTCTTTTCTCTATATTAACATTCTATATCTTTTTCTGTTGTGTTGCTAGTTCCTCTAAACCGATGCAAATGTACTAAGAAACAATGATCATGCATCTATGTGATGATGTTAAGAATTACTGAATGCATATGTAGAATGGTATGATTTCTAAATGTTGTGTTAATTTCTTTTTTTTTTCTTTCCGTTAATAAAAAAAAAAATCTGAACATGATTTTTGAGTGCACGAAACATAGTAATTTCTTTATGTAATTTATAAATATATGATATGATACTGTTTCCTGTTACATCATATACCAATTATACCATTGTACAACAGACATAATACCATCTGATTCCTATAAAAGCAAATCATTTTAGCAACTCTATAAAACAAATGGTAGTACCCTCTTTCAGGCATACAGATTATAAAACTGAAGTTTGCTTTCCTTTGATGGGTTTTGGGCAACAGAGTAATAAAAAAGGAAACACAGGAATCAAATGGCATTTAGCAAGAAGCTGTTATTCACAATGACATAGCTACATAGGATACCTTAATCTATGTATATTCTCTTCGTTTGTTGAAATTTCAAGATAAAAAGCATTTGTTTCCACAGGTTCACAAAACAGCATAACGAGAACAATCAAGGAGGATTTCATGTAGGCGTTAATTGAATTAACAAACTAGCCCAATGCTCATATACATATTTCCAATTCAAACAATAGTTATAGAAACCATTTCACATCTTTCCTAACACATGGGAAAAAATTCTCACCTGCCTCTCCCCAGAAACCAATTCTTTATAAGAACAATTAAAGGCAATATTTTAAGTGCTCTGGATGTATTAACTCGTTTAACCCGTGATAACCCTTTAAGGTAGCTTCTGTTCTGTTTTCCATTTCACAAGTAAAGCAGCAGAGGCTCTGAGAGGCTGTGAACTTGCCACCATCATCCAAGTGGGAAGCAGTGGCACTGGGATGCAGGCAGATGGCCAGCTCCAGTGCCTGCGCTGGGAAAGACTGCACCTACTGCCCTGGTCTTCATCTCTCTCCAGAATCACGATGATGTGATGTGCTATGGGATCTGGACTCAGGGTTCTAGGAGCACAGAACTGAGAGTGACTAATTCCAGCTGCTTGAGTTTAGAGCTCAGAAATTAAACGCACCCTGTAGAAAATCAGCATGGTGCTATAACAGGATGGCTGTGTATGTGTTCTTCTGTGAACCCCTGTAGGGAAGGATACTATGAAAAATGAAGGCAAAAGACTACAACCCGAGCTCCACCTCCTAGAAGAGGCAGTCCCTTCCCATTACTGTGGCCAGTTATATGATTTTAAAAAGCATGACACTGTGTTTGTCAGAATTGCTATTTACCAAGTCTTTCTAGTTTTCCTTCTAGACACTCAGGGTTGTACTTCCTGGTCCCTTGGTGGTAGGCATGGTCATGTGACTTGTTTTGGCCAATGAAAGCCAAGAACAAACGCATGGCATGTGCATGTATATGCATGTGTGTCAGTTTCAGGAAGAAGTTTGAAGAGTCACTGTAAAATGTACCACATTTCTTTTTCCTACATGGTAAGGAGAGTGGGGAAATATCCCTCAACCTGGATTCTCGTCTGAGGACACCTTAAAGCAAAGGCCCCAGCCAATCTGTGATGACCACATAGGATTTAGATTTAGGGGTTGTTCCCTGTGGGCAGAAGCAAGCCTATGTGAGTGAAGATACTGGGGGACTGAGACCAACAGTGACGCACTGAGGAGACCTGAAAGTCTCTTTCTTAAGTGCCATATGGACAGACCTCCAGGGAAGGGGAAACAAGTCACTGTCTAGCTCCATGTTGACGATATAGAGGCCTCTTACATTTCTGACAGGAGTTTTCCCAGATCTTGGTAATTAGAAACAGGATAGAATATCCTTCATTCTACAGCCTTTGGTTAGTGCCTTCTGTGGACAAGGTACTGTATAAAGTTATTATGGTGGAGGCAAACGTGAATATGACCTGGTCTCCATCTAAAGGAAGCTTAAAGCCTAGAGGAATAGATTGAATTTGTCCATCAGTAGCTAGTATATGAGCAGAATGTAATTTGGGCTAGGTTGAGCAGTTTAAACAAATGGCTAAGAGCGATCACAAAGGAAGGAGATGAGCCATGTGAGGTTGTCCTAAGAGAGGAGAATGGGCAGGTGGTGGAGAGCATAGTCCAAGGGAAGGCTGAGCAGTCAAGCTTGACAGGAGAGTTGGAGGCAACATGGGAAAGCAAAGCAAGATGAGCAAGGACAACAAGAGTGAGATGGATCATGGAGTCCTAAATCTCAGACCAAGTAATTTGGTTTGAGCCTCTTGATAAATCTTGGACAAGTTCTTGATGGATGGTCAGAAAGAGGAAACTTGTTAGGACATCCAGAGAAGGGAGAAAGGACCCACCTTAGAGGAATGGAGTACAGAGAAAGGACAGATGAGGCTCTACCATCCAACAGTGCAACAGTGCCCTGCACTTCTAGGTTCTCTGAATCCCAGTTTCACCATTAACGAAACCGTGGCGTGGGGAGTTGCAGAGAGGAAGATGGGAGTCAGAGGCAAATGAGTTTCAGTCTATTTTTAACTGTCTTGAAAGAAGAATGTTGACAGCATGCAATAAACTTGAGTTTTTCTTTTGAGGGCACAATTCTATAAATTTTAACACATGAAGAAGTTCATGTAACCACCATCTCAGTGAGGGTACTGACAGAGTTCTATCACCCCCTCAACTCCATCACATCACTAGTCACAATTCTAGGCCCTAGACTTATATCACTATACTTCCGGTCTTTTCAAGAATGTCATCTAAGTACAGTAGTATAGGATATAAGATTTTGATCGTCATTCCTGTTCAGCAAAATGTCTTTGAGATCCATCCAAATTCTTTTGTCTATCTTCACCTTTTTCTTTTTTATGGCTGAGCAGTATTCTATTGTACAGATGTATCAAAGATGACTTATTTTTTGACCCACTGGAGGAAATTTTGGTTGTTTCCAGTTTTGTGCAATTATAAAAGAGCAGACATAAACTTTGTGTATAGGTTTTTGTGTGAAATTAAGTTTTCAATTCTCTGAAGCATATACCAAGAATTGGGATGGCAGAGTCATATGGAAAGTCTGTTTAACTTTGTAATAAACTGCTGATTGTTTCCCAGAGAGGCTGTACCATTTCACCTCCCATCATAAGTTATGGATGAAGCAGTTGTCCACATCCTCCTGGGCTCCTGGGAATTTAGTACTGCCAGTATTTTTTATTTTAGCTAAACTAAGAGGTCCTGTAGAAGTATCTCATCAGGGTTTTAGTTTACACTTCTCTAATGGTGAGTGATGTTGAACTTCTGTTCGTATACTTGCTTGCCATCTGTATATACATCCTCTTTAGTGAAGCATCTGCCTACATTTTTTGCACATTTTAAAACTGGATCATTTGTTTCCTTATTGTTGAGTTTTAACAGTTCTTGATACAGTTTGATGCAAATCCTTTGTCAGATGGGTGATTTATCAATATTTTCTCCTAGAATGTTTTAGTTTGCTAGGTTGCTGAAGTAGGTACCATAAAAGGTTTGGCTTTCAAAAATGGGAATTTATTAGCTTACAGTACAGAGGCTGAGAAAAATGTTCAAATCAAGGCATCATCAAGGTGATGCTTTCTTCCTGAAGACTGGCTGCTGGCAATCCTTGGGCTCTTTGCCACACAGCAAGACATGTGGTGGTGACTGCTGGTCTCGCCATTCTCTTCCGGGTTTCACTGCTTTCAGCTTCTTGCTTCCATGGTTTTCTCTCTCTGTATTTATTCGTTTATAAGGGACTCCAATAAGAAGATTAAGACCCACCTAGGCACCTTCACTGAAGTAACTTCATGAAAACCTACTTACAAAAAGTTTGCACTAACCAGTTTGGAAGGTAGTGTGGTTATTCCACAGGAGGCTAGGGGTGGAGCTGCCATATGATCTTGCAGCCCCACTGCTCAGTATATACCTGGAGGAACTGAGTGTGGGGACATGAATGGACATTTGCTCACTGGTGTTTATGGCAGCAACATTCGAAACCTGCAATGGATATATGTGGCCTAAGGGTACAACGACTGAGGGAAGGAAGGGGAACTGTGGTGCATACATACAATGGACTACTAGGCTGCT
The DNA here is from genome assembly GCF_023851605.1 of Tamandua tetradactyla. Lineage (NCBI taxonomy): Eukaryota > Metazoa > Chordata > Mammalia > Pilosa > Myrmecophagidae > Tamandua > Tamandua tetradactyla. The sequence continues at coordinate 6,506,656 of NC_135343.1, read as the reverse complement.
GCAAGAACGAATGAAGTTGTGAGACATGCAACTAGGTGAATGAACCTTAAAGACTGTATGCTGAGTGAAATGTCAGAAATAAAAAGATAAACATTATCATGCCTCACTCATATGGACTAACTATAATATACAAACTCGGTGAATTAAATTAAAAAAAAAAAGGTTTGCACTCACAGGAATGGATTAGCTTTAATAACTTGATTGTCTGGGATATATACAGTTCCAAACCACAATAAAGAATGTAGCCCACCTTTTCATTCTTTTAATAGTATCTTTCATGGAATAAAAGTTTTTTTTTATTTTGATGAAGTCCAAGTTAAAAATTTTTTCTTCTATGGATCATGCTTTTAGTGTCAGGTCTGAAAACCCCCTGTGCAATCTCGGGTCATGAAGATTATCTCTTATATTTTCTTCTAAGAAATTTAGAGTTTTACATTTTACACTTAGATTCATGGTCCATTTTTAGTTATTTTTAAAAAAATAGCATGTAAGGTTTAGGCTGAAGTTAATTTTTTTTCTGCATATGGTTGTCCAATTGTTTCAACTTCATTTGTTGAAAAAACACTATTCTTTCTCCACTAAACTGCCTTCAAAACCTTGTAAAAAAAAATCAACTGATCACATTTATGCGAGTCTATTTCTGGTTTCTCTATTTTGTTCCATTGATCTATGGATCTACCATCAAAACCACAGTCTTGATTATTACAGTGATCAAGACTATATGTTCTTAAAAACAGATAATGTGATTGATTCCTCCAACTTTATTCTTTTTTTTTTTTTTCAAATATGCTTTGGCTATTCTTGTTCCTCTGCTTTCCATTAAATTTTACAGTCAGCTTTTTGTATCTAAAAAAATCACACTGGGATTTTGGTTGAAAATACATTAAACCTATTGATCAGCCTGGGGAAAAGTGGTGTCTTTACTATGTTCGGAATCTTTGAATCCATAAACACAATATGTCTCTCCATTTTGTTTTAGGTCTTGATTTTTTAAAACTTTTATATATATATAAAATATATATACAACAAAGCAATAAATTTACAAGTAGTCAGACTTAGGTATGGGTTACTCTTCCCTAATTTTAGGTTTATCTTTCTAGCTGCTCCAAGACACTGGAGAGTAAAAAAATATCAGTACAATGATTCAGGAGTCATACTCATTTATTAAAACCTACCATCTCTGTTATAACACCTCCTTCTTCTTTGATCCTTCTTCCAGTCTTGAGGGGTATTTGGGCTATGCCCATCCTAACTTCTTCATATTGGAAAGGGCTGTCAATAATATGGGATAGAGGGATGGAGTTGATGTTCTTGGAGAGGTTGGCCCCTCTGGGTTTCAGGACTTAACTGGCCTAGGAATCCATCTGGAGGTTGTAGGTTTCTGGAAAGAAATCTTTGTGCATCAAAGTTTTGTAGACTCTCAGAGCCCCAGGCATTCTTTAGGGTTCACAGAAATGGTTTTGATTGGGGTTTGGCAAGCTGTGGTAATTAGCAATATCTAGCTGAAGCCTGTGTAGAGTAGCCCCCAGAACAGACTCTTGATTCTTATTTGAACTTCTTAGCCACTGACACCTTATTTTGTTACATTTCTTTCTTTCCTTTTGGTCAGGAAAGCATTGTTGATCCCATGGTGTCAGGGCGACACTCATCCCTGGGAGTCGAGTCCAAGGTTGCCAGGGAGACTTTCACCCCTGGATATCATGTCCACGTAGTATGGAGGTGTTCTAGTTTGCTAGTTGCCAGAATGCAATATACCAGAAATGGAATGGCTTTTCAAAAGGGGAATTTAATAAGTTGCTCGTTTACAGTTCTAAGGCTGAGAAAATGTCCCAATTAAAACAAATCTATAGAAATGTCTAATCAAAGGCATCCAGGGAAAGATACCTTGGTTCAAGAAGGCCGATGAAGTTCAGGGTTTCTCTCTCAAGTGAGAAGGCACATGGCAAACACAGTCAGGGCTTCTCTCTCGGCTGGACAGGCACATGGCGAATACGGTGTCATCTGCTAGCTTGGTCTCCTGGCTTCCTGTTTCATGAAGCTCCCCGGGAGGCGTTTTCCTTCTTCATCCCCAAAGGTCGCTGGCTGGTAGACTCTCTGCTTCATGGTGCTGCAGCATTCTCTGCTCTCTCTCTGAATCTCCAAAATGTTTCCTCTTTTATAGGACTTCAGAAACTAATCAAGACCCACTCAAATGGGTGGAGACATGTCATCCCCTAATCCAGTTTAACAACCATTCTTAACTAAATCACATCAACCAGGGAGATGATCTCATTACAGTTTCAAATATACAGTATTGAATAGGGATTATTCTACCTTTAAGAAATGAGATTTATATTAAAACATGGCTTTTCTTAGGGGGCATACTTCCTTTCAAACCAGCACAGGAGGGTAACGAGCTTACTTGCAGAGTTGGGCTTAGAGAGAGTGAAGCCACATTTGAGCAACAAAAGAGGTCCTCCAACCTCTTACATATAACTACAGGTAGGCTTAACTTCTTCATTACAGAAATAAGCTTCACAAGAGGAAGCCTCAAGATCAAGGGCTAGGCGTATTGACGTGGGAGACCCTAATGTGTGAGACAGTATCAGAGATTTCCTCAGTGGTGAAGCTTAACAGTTCCCCATTCCTCAAGGGGCTCTGACAATACTTTTTTTTTGCGCGAAAAGGACAGCTTTATTAAATCAAAGGCCTGGAGAAGGAGGGGGGAGATGGGGGCAGTGGAGGAGCCCCTGAGTTTTCCTAATCTAGGCTCCTGTGAGGATCGGTAGGGGAAGAAGATGTGTGGGGGGTAGTGAGCACATGTGAGACCCAAGCTTTTGCCTTTGTTGTGACTCAGAGGGGAGGGATAGGACTTTCCTGTGGATACTGGGATTGACAGCTTCGAACTACACGGTGCAAAAAGCAGGAGCCCCAAGGGTTTTTTTTGAAAAGCTGAGGGCAGCTTCTTGTCATCCAAGCCACATGGAAAAACCTGTCCTGCTACTGAATTAGGAGGCCTGAAAGGGCAAGGGGCCTTTCAGAAAAAAAATAGCAGGGGCTGTTCAGAGAAACCAGAGTGGCTCTTATCATCCATACCATGTACAGGTGCAGGCCTTGCTAGTTGGGGTTATGCCCAGGGCAGGGCCAGTCTCTCCAGGTAGTGGGGTGTAGCTTGAGAAAAGGTCCCATGAAGGTCTGAAGATAGTAAGGATGTGGGAGGAATCATACATATCAACAAAGGGGCTAGAGATATTATTAATGATGTGTATTTGTTGTTGCATCTCTTGTAAATTAAATGGACTTGCTCTGAGTTGTATATGCAACGGGCCATGTTGTCCATGGTACAGACACCCCACTAACTGGCCAGCAGATGAGCTGACCATTGTGGAGGGGGTGGCTTACAAGTTAGCCTTCAAGGTACTGCATGGGTCCGCTGGGCAGGCAGTTGGCAACTCTACACGGTATAATCTCATGACAATAATTTTTAATTATCTGCCCAACATACTCTGGAATGTATCTGGTTATTTTATTAAGTTATAAAGAATTACAAGCCCTCATTCCTATTCTGGGCTTCACATGTTTGGGGGTCTTCCTTGATTTCTGTTATGAGCATTTTCTAGTTTCCATATGCATATTGCATACATGTTTTGTTGGATTTATATCTAAGTATTTCATTTTTACAGTGATTATAAATGGTATTGTGTTTTTAATATTTCTCATAGTTCATTGCTAGAATGTTGAAAGACAATTGCATTGTATTCAATGGCATTGCTAAACTCACTTACTAATTCTAGATGGGTTTGTTTTTTTTTGGTAGGTTTTTTGAGATTTTCCATCTATGTAATGATGTCATCTGTGAATAAAGGTAGTTTTCTTCTTTTCTACAGGTATGCCTTTTATCTTATGTATTATATCTACATATATTGAAAACCCCATCGGGCTATAATTATTTCAACTGTAAAACACCTACTATTATATTTAGCCAGATATTTACCATTTTTGTTACTTTTCTTTATTTCTCATGTTCCAAGTTTCCATCTGGTGCGGCTTCCTTTCTGTTGGAAAATTTTCCTCTAGCAATTCTTTCAGTGTAGTGCTGACGAGAATTTTTCTTAGTTTTCCTTCATCTGAGTTCACAGTATATAGAATTTTGGGTTGACAGTTCTTTTATTTCAACCTCTGAAAATCACTGTGCCATTTCCAGATAACTTTCATAACAGTTGATAAGAAATCCACAGTGCTGTTCAGATTTGTTCAACATGGACAGTCTTGGATTAGGGGGTGTCCTCTCCTGAAGTTCAGATCAGAAAGTTTATGGTATGCTGTTTGAGGTCTGGTCTAACTGCTCAGCTTGAAGATAAATCCAGGAATCCATAAACAACTTTATCCAGTTACTTTCCTGAGCTCTTCTCTCTCTGAAATTCCCCTAATACTTTCTAATACCCAAGGGCTCCCTCACCTTTTCATTCTTCTCACCAGAAAGCTGGCTCATTATTTATCTGTTCTGCCTCACATTCCTACAACTGAGCCCATATCTGGGACTAAGCATTAGAAGAGAGGGAGAGAGACAGAGAAAGGGAGGCAGGCAACGGTGTTTTATCTTGTCCTTTTGGGACCAAGGTTCCTCTGACTGTCGGGGAAGGTTCCCTTCATTTTAGCATTTTAGATTCCTGAGGATCCATTATTGTGCTGCTGCTGCTCTCTTCACTGCAACTACCAGAGGATTGTTTGGAGGCACAAGAGAATGGAAGTAAGAGCAAAACCCCACAGATTTTTCCCCATTCAATTTCAGCAGTAGGAGACCCCATACTCAAGCCAGTACTGGAGGGTTTCTCCTGGTCCTCCATCAAGGCCGATGTACACTTCTGGGTATAGGACTGCACTGAATCTAGGCTAGGGGATACTGAAGGGAAGACGGTAAGCTCACAGCTTGGTTTGTTGGGACTTCAAATTCTAGTCTTCTTTCCTGATCTGCTCCCTACTATTTATTTTTTAGAGTCCTCAAAAAACTGCCCCCTGCATTCTACCCACGTTCTGTTAACTGTACTCAAGGGATGGATAGAGTGGAACAGGCTTACTCTTGCTTATCTGGTAATAACCCCCCATTTATCTTTCCACACGTTTTAAAATGAATTCATGAAATACTTATAGGACTCAAAAAGTGGGGAATGGGGATTATGAAAGCTTCACAACAGGGACTGCAAACAATGCCTTTTTCAAGAAAGCATACAGGGGGTAAGCTGGACAATAGTCACAAGAGATTCATTTTTTTAAAAGCTGTTTTATTGAGATATATTCACACACTATACAATCCATCCAAAGTGTACAATCCATGGCTCACATTATATTCACAGAGTTGTGTATTCATCACCATAAATCGATTTAGAACATTTTCATCATTCCAAAAAGGTACCCCATACCTTTTATATCCCTTATTACTGACATTTAGCATTGGTGTGGTATCTTTTTACAACCAATGAAAGAATATTAAAATATTACTGCTAGCTATAGTCCAAGGTTTGCACATGGTGTATTTTTTCCATATGCTACCCTGCTGTTAACACTTTGTAATGTGACATTCGTTTGTGTTAGTTCATGAAATAACATTCTCCTATTGTACTATTAACCACAGTTATCATCCATAACAAGGTTCACTATGCTATACAGTCCCTCTAGTTTTCCTCCTAGTGACATGACCTTATGCTGTTAGTTATACTCACAATAATGTGCTATCCATCTCTAAACATTTATGACCAACCTAATTAAAAATTCTTGCCAAATTAAACATTGCTAAAAGAAATCAAAGGAGACAAAATAAATGGAAGAATATTCTATGTTCATGGGATGGAACACTAAATACCATGAAGATATCAATTCTATCCAAAATGACTTACAGATTCAATGTGATCCCAATAAAAATAAAACAGTCTAATTTGCAGAGATGGAAAAGCCAATTATCACATTTATTTGGAAGGGTAGGGGGCCCTGAATAGCCAAAAACATTCTGAACAGTAAGAATGAAGTTGGAAGACTCACACTTCCTGATTTTAAAGCTTACTGAAAAACTACAATGGTCAAAATAGCATGGTACTGGCACAAGAACAGACATATCAAACAACAAAATAAAACTGAGAGCTCAGAAATAGAACCTCACATCTACGGTCAACTGAATTTTGACAAGGCTGCCAAATCCACTCTAGTGAGACAGAATATTCTCTTCAACAAATGGTGCTGGGAGAACTGCATATCCACATCCAAAAGAATGAAAGAGGATCCCTCTCTTACAACTTATAAAAAAATTACCTCAAAATGGACCAAAGACCTAAATACAAGAGCCAAGACTATAAAACTCGTAGAAGAAAATGTAGGGAAGCATATTCAAGACCTTGTGGTAGGCAATGGTTTTTTAGACTTTGACACCCAAAGCATAAGCAATGAAAGAAAAAAACAGATACTCTGGGAACTCCTAAAAATTAAATACTTTTGTGCTTCAAAGGACTTTGTCAAGAAAGTGAAAAGGCAGCTTACTCAATGGCAGAAAGTATTTTGAAACAAGAAAGCCAATAAGGGTTTAATATCCAGAATATATAAAGAAATCCTATAACTATAAGAAAAAGTAGTTACATTTTACTTTATCAAAATTAAAACCTTTTGTGCAACAAAGGACACTATCAAGGAAGTGAAAAGATAATCCACAGACTGGGAGAACATATTTGCAAAACATGTATCAGATAAGGATGTAATATACAAAATATATAAAGAACTCTAAAAACACAACAATAAAAAGATAAACAACCTAACTTAAAAAATTTCAAAGATAAATACAAATGGCTAAAAAGCATATGAAAAGATGTTTAACATCAATAGCTGCTGGAAAACGTAAATCAAACCACAATGAGATATCATTTCACACCAAGTGAATGGCCATTCATAAAAAAACAGAAAACTCCAAGTGTTGGAGAGGATGTGGAAAAATAAGAACCCTCATGCTGATGGGAATGCAAAACGGCGCAGGTTCCATGGAAGTTTGGATGTTCCTCGGGAAGCTAAGTGTAAGAGCTACCATTATGTCCTGGCCATCCCACTACTAGGTATACACCCAGAAGAACTGAAAGTAGGGACGTGAAGAGACATTTGCACACTGATGTTCACAGCAGCATTATTCAAAATTATCAAAATATGGAAGAAACTAAAGCGTCCATCAACCGATGAAGGGATAAACAACATGTGGTATATACATATAATAAAATATTATTCAGCTGTAAGGAGAAATGAATTCCTGATGTATATGACAACATGCATGAACCTTGAGGACATTATGTCAAGTGAAATAAGCCAGACACAAAAGGAAAAATATTGTATGATCTCACTGATATGAACTAATTATAATAAGCAAATTTAGAGAGTTAAAATCTAGAATACAGGTTACCAGGAGATAGAATGAGGGTAGAGAATGGGGAACTGATACTTAATTTGTTACAAGAGACTCTTGAGGAACCATATTTCTGGGTGGCTCTTAGAGAAGGAGAGCAACAGATTAACTGGGCAGGCCATTTTCTCCTGCACCACTTAGGTGTGATCCTGCATTAAAAAGAATCATCCAAAAGGAAGGAAACTGCCACAGTATATCAAGAGTGCCATTAATTCAACAAATTAATAAACTCTTCCATATCTCCCTACATACACAGGATAAATTTGGGTTGCCACAATGGTCTAGCTCGGGGATGCAGGGTTGGGAGGTAGGGGCCAGGGGGTAGGCTCTAGAGGTCCGGAATTCCAGAGGAGGGTTATACTTGTAGCTCAGGATGTAAATGAAACTTAGCACAGCAGTCTGACCCCCTGACAAGGTAACCGTACTTATGGCATATCTAGAGGACTCAAGGAAGGAAAGACACTGAAAAAAATACAAGCTGACAGAGGATGATGGTTCTAAGGTAAAGCATCATGGAGGGAAAACAAGCACACATGTTAGGGCATGCAAACACAACCCTTAGGTTTCTCTAAGAGGTGGAAACTTGACAGTCCTTCTGTTGGGGGATTTCATGATGTAAATGTGTATCGTGGAAACCATGCTTAGGGTTTCTCTTCTCTCCTTGAGGGTGAGGAGATGGTCATAGGTGTGCAAACGGGGCAAGACTGGGCTTCACATTCACTGCCGAGGAGGCCATAGAATGCAGATTGGTCCTTCTCAGGAGTTTGCAGGCACAGATGAGGAAGGGAGAAGCTAGTCTCCCACCTTGGCTGGAGAGGTCACGCAGCAGAAATAGGGAATATGAGCACACAGGAAAAGTGCAAAACTGCACCTCCTTGGTCCTCTCTCTTTCGGAAATTCAGAAGGACCTGTGGACAGTGGTACATGTCTCTAAAGGGGAAAAATTAAAACCACTGTAACAGGATTCTTTCATATCTGTGAGCCTGCACGGGAATGAAGTTCAAATTAGTGAAAAGAGGAGAAACTAACCATCATCACAAATCCTTTTAATCTCTTTCAAGTACAGACTAGCTGGGCTATCAATGTCTTCAGCTTAAGCCTCTTTAACATCTGTTGGGAAACTATCCACAGTACCTAACAGACTTACATATTGGGGTGTTTTTCTGGATGTCTGATTTCTTAATTGCCATCTTATAAATTGACCCCAATAAATCTAGTTCTCGGCTGAGCAAACAGGATATTGTGGTGGGGAAAAACAAAAGATGCTCTGTGAATCAAATTCAATCAGCTGAATGATGATAAAATAAAACACTTTTTAGTAAAGTGGAAAGCTATTACCAGGACTGGTGATAGAAGAACCAGTGGGCTTCCCCTTACTGCCAAGAGCAGATGGGTTTTTGAATAGCTAGTATAATAATTAGGATGTGGTTCCATGAGAAGTGGTTTTTTGTCCTTACAGGGTCTACATGATGAGAAGCTAAGGGCATTTTATAAGGCGTATTATTTTCATCTTCACGATCATCACTGGAAGTTGAAAAGTGGTTGGGGGTTGCCGGAGAAGTGGGACAGTGCATCCTAGTTGAAAGAACATTAGACCAGGAATCAGAATATGTGAATTCTCATCCTAGTCCTGCCACCCAAAGTCACAAGAGATGGAGCAAGTCACTTACCCCTTCACAGGTGTTCTAGTTTGCTAGCTGCTGGAATGCAACACACCAGAGACGGATTGGCTTTTAATAAAAGGGGATTTATTTTGTTAGTTCTTCAGAGGAAAGGCAGCTAACTTTCCACTAAGGTTCTTACGTGGGAAGGCACAGGATGATCTCTGCTGGCCTTCTCTCCAGGCCCCTGGGTTCCAGCAACTTTCCCCAGGTTGACTTCTTTCTGCACCTCCAAAGGCCTGGGTTGAGCTGTGAGTGCTGAGATGAGGAATGCCGAGCTGCTTTGGCTGTGCTATGTTGTGCTCTCTCATTTAAGCACCAGCCAATTAAGTCAAACCTCATTCATTGCAGCAGGCACGCCTCCTAACCGACTGCAGATGTAATCAGCAACAGACGAGGTTCACCCACTGGCTCATGTCTGCAGCAACAAAAACTAGGTACGTTCACCTGGCCAAGCTGACAACTTAATCTAACTACCACAACAGGCCTCAATATCCTCCCATAAAATGAGAAAATGGATAGGGCATTAAAAAAATTTTTTTTCCCTGCTCGTTTTTTTAAAAGATATTTTTACTGAGAAATATTCGCACACATAGAGTCCATACATGTATACAATCAATGACTCACAATATCATCACATATTGTGTACTCATCACCATGATCATTTTTAGAACATGTGCATCACTTCAGAAAAAGAAATAGAAACACGAAAGAAAAAACATACATCACATATCCCTTACCCCTCCCTCCCACTGATCACTGGTATTTCAAGCTATCCAACTGTTACCCTTTATCCCCACCTATCATTTATTTATTTTTTACCTTTTTTTTTTTTTAACTCATTTGTCCATACGTTGGATAAAAGGAGCATTAGACAGAAGGTTTTCACAATTACACAGTCACGGTTGTAAAAGCTATACAGTTATACAGTCATCTTCAAGAATCAAGGCTACTGGAACACAGCTCAAGAGTTTCAGGTTACTTCTCTCCAGCCACTCCAATACACCATAAACTAAAAGGGATATCTATATAATACAAAAGAATAATGTCTCAACTCTGTTTGAAATCCCTCAGCCACTGAAAGTTTATTTTTTCTCATTTCTCTCTTACCCCTTTTGGTCAAAAAGGCTTTCTCAATTCCTTAATGCCAAATCCTGGCTCATCCCAAGAGTTCTGTCCCGGGACTTCCTGGAAGATGGCGGCTTAGTAAGACGCGCGGATCTTAGTTTCTTCTCCAGGACAGCTACTAGGGGAGTAGAAACGATACAGAAAGCGCCCAAAGCCACAACAGAGATAAAAAAGACAGCGTACCCCATCCTGGAACGGCTGGCTGGCTGAGAGAAGCAGCTCGGGTGAGATCGCCGAGGCGCGCGGGTGGCGCTCCCTTCCCCCTTCCCGGGCCGGAGTAACTCCCTTCCCCCTTCCCGGGCCGGCTGGGAGAATTGGAGAGGCGGTCCCCTGAAACAAAGGCGGCTGGCGCCCACACCACGCGCAGCCCCCCGGACCAACTGAGAGAATTGGATCAGAAATCCCCAGGTCGTGGAGAACGGTGACGGGTGGGGGAGGCCCCTTCCAAACCCGTGACTCCCGGGGAACGTGCACTCTCCCGGGCGGGCCGCTGCCGCTGGCGCCCTCCCGCCACGCTTGTCGCCCAGGGCCGACTAGGAAATTCGGACGGGCTCTTTCCCGGGCTGCGGCGACCAGCAACCCTCCCTGCGTTCGGATCCAGGGCCGGTTCAAGCCGCTTCGGCTAGCGAACCCGCCGGACGGCGAGAGTTTTCCAAAGTTTAAGTTCCCACAGCACGTTTTACTGGTGGGACCCGCAGACAAACGTGTGCCATGAGCGCCACCTACTGGGCAGGATAAGAAAAACAGAACCCAGAGATTTCACAGGAAAATCTTTCAAACTTTTGGATCCAATACCCAGGGAAATCTGTCTAAATGCGCAGACGCCAACAGAAGATAACGGATCATGCTCAAATAATTGAAAATATGGCCCAGTCAAAGGAACAAACCAATAGCTCAAATGAGATACAGGAGCTGAGACAACTAATGCTAAACATACGAACAGAAATGGAAAACCTCTTCAAAAACGAAATCGATAAATTGAGGGAGGACATGAAGAGGACATGGGCTGAACATAAAGAAGAAATAGAAAAACTGAAAAAACAAATCACAGAACTTATGGAAGTGAAGGACAAAGTAGAAAAGATAGAAAAAACAATGGATACCTACAATGATAGATTCAAAGAGACAGAAGATAGAATTAGTGATTTGGAGGATGGAACATCTGAATTCCAAAAACAAACAGAAACTATCGGGAAAAGAATGGAAAAATTTGAACAGGGTATGAGGGAACTCAAGGACAATATGAACCGCACAAATATACGTGTTGTGGGTGTCGCAGAGGAGAAGAGAAGGGAAAAGGAGGAGAAAAACTAATGGAAGAAATTTTCACTGAAAATTTCCCAACTCTTATGAAAGACCTAAAATTACAGATCCAAGAAGTGCAGCGTACCCCAAAGAGATTAGACCCAAATAGGCGTTCTCCAAGACACTTACTAGTTAGAATGTCAGAGGTCAAAGAGAAAGACAGGATCTTGAAAGCAGCAAGAGAAAAACAATCCATCACATACAAGGGAAACCCAATAAGACTATGTGTAGATTTCTCAGCAGAAACCATGGAGGCTAGAAGACAGTGGGATGATATATTTAAATTACTAAAAGAGAAAAACTGCCAACCAAGATTCCTATATCCAGCAAAATTGTCCTTCAAAAATGAGGGAGAAATTAAAACATTCTCAGACAAAAAGTCACTGAGAGAATTTGTGACCAAGAGACCAGCTCTGCAAGAAATACTAAAGGGAGCACTAGAGTCAGAACCGAAAAGACAGAAGAGAGAGGTATGGAGAAGAGTGTAGAAAGAAGGAAAGTCAGATATGATATATATAATACAAAAGGCAAAATGGCAGAGGAAAATATTATCCAAACAGTAATAACACTAAATGTTAATGGACTGAATTCCCCAATCAAAAGACATAGATTGGCAGAATGGATTAAAAAACAGGATCCTTCTATATGCTGTCTACAGGAAACACATCTTAGACCCAAAGATAAACATAGGTTGAAAGTGAAAGGTTGGGAAAAGATATTTCATGCAAATAACAACCAGAAAATAGCAGGAGTGGCTATACTAATATCCAACAAGTTAGACTTCAAATGTAAAACAGTTAAAAGAGACAAAGAAGGACACTATATAGTAATAAAAGGAACAATTAAACAAGAAGAAATAACAATCATAAATATTTATGCACTGAACCAGAATGCCCCAAAATACGTGAGGAATACACTGCAAACACTGAAAAGGGAAATAGACACAAATACCATAATAGTTGGAGACTTCAATTCACCACTCTCATCAATGGACAGAACATCTAGACAGAGGATCAATAAAGAAATAGAGAATCTGAATATTACTATAAAGGAGCTAGACTTAACAGACATTTATAGGACATTACATCCCACAACAGCAGGATACACCTTTAAGTGCTCATGGATCATTCTCAAAGATAGACCATATGCTGGGTCACAAAGCAAGTCTTAACAAATTTAAAAAGATTGAAATCATACACAACACTTTCTCGGATCATAAAGGAATGAAGTTGGAAATCAATAATAGGCGGAATGCTAGAAAATTCACAAATACCTGGAGGCTCAACAACACACTCTTAAACAACGAGTGGGTCAAAGAAGAAATTGCAAGAGAAATTAGTAAATACCTCGAGGCAAATGAAAATGAAAACACAACATATCAAAACTTATGGGATGCAGCAAAGGCAGTGCTAAGAGGGAAATTTATTGCCCTAAATGCCTATATCAGAAAAGAAGAAAAGGCAAAAATGCAGGAATTAACTGTTCAATTGGAAGAACTGGAGAAAGAACAGCAAACTAATCCCAAAGCAAGCAAAAGGAAAGAAATAACAAAGATCAGAGCAGAAATAAATGAAATTGAAAACATGAAAACAGTAGAGAAAATCAATAAGACCAGAAGTTGGTTCTATGAGAAAATCAATAAGATTGATGGGCCCCTATCAAGACTGACAAAAAGAAGAAGAGAGAGGATGCAAATAAATAAGATCAGAAATGGAAGAGGAGACATAACTACTGACCTCACAGAAATAAAGGAGGTAATAACAGGATACTATGAACAACTTTACGCTAATAAATACAACAATTTAGATGAAATGGACGGGTTCCTGGAAAGACATGAACAACCAACTTTGACTCAAGAAGACATAGATGACCTCAACAAACCAATCACAAGTAAAGAAATTGAATTAGTCATTCAAAAGCTTCCTAAAAAGAAAAGTCCAGGACCAGATGGCTTCACATGTGAATTCTACCAAACGTTCCAGAAAGAATTAGTACCAATTCTCCTCAAACTCTTCAAAAAAATCGAAATGGAGGGAAAACTGCCTAATTCATTCTATGAAGCCAACATCACCCTCATACCAAAACCAGGCAAAGATATTACAAAAAAAGAAAACTACAGACCAATCTCTCTAATGAATACAGATGCAAAAATCCTCAATAAAATTCTAGCAAATCGTATCCAACAACACATTAAAAGAATTATACATCATGACCAAGTAGGATTCATCCCAGGTATGCAAGGATGGTTCAACATAAGAAAATCAATTAATGTAATACACCATATCAACAAATCAAAGCAGAAAAATCACATGATCATCTCCATTGATGCAGAGAAGGCATTCGACAAGATTCAACATCCTTTCCTGTTGAAAACACTTCAAAAGATAGGAATACAAGGGAACTTCCTTAAAATGATAGAGGGAATCTATGAAAAACCCACAGCTAATATCATCCTCAATGGGGAAAAATTGAAAACTTTCCCCCTAAGATCAGGAACAAGACAAGGATGTCCACTATCACCACTATTATTCAACATTGTGTTGGAGGTTCTAGCCAGAGCAATTAGACAAGAAAAAGAAATACAAGGCATCAAAATTGGAAAGGAAGAAGTAAAACTATCACTGTTTGCAGACGATATGATACTATACGTCGAAAACCCGGAAAAATCCACAACAAAACTACTAGAGCTAATAAATGAGTACAGCAAAGTAGCAGGTTACAAGATCAACATTCAAAAATCTGTAGCATTTCTATACACTAGTAATGAACAAGCTGAGGGGGAAATCAAGAAACGAATCCCATTTACAATCGCAACTAAAAGAATAAAATACCTAGGAATAAATTTAACTAAAGAGACAAAAAACCTATATAAAGAAAACTACAAAAAACTGCTAAAAGAAATCACAGAAGACCTAAATAGTCTAAATAGATGGAAGGGCATACCGTGTTCATGGATTGGAAGACTAAATATAGTTAAGATGTCAATCCTACCTAAATTGATTTACAGATTCAATGCAATACCAATCAAAATCCCAACAACTTATTTTTCAGAAATAGAAAAACCAATAAGCAAATTTATCTGGAAGGGCAGGGTGCCCCGAATTGCTAAAAGCATCTTGAGGAAAAAAAACGAAGCTGGAGGTCTCGCGCTGCCTGACTTTAAGGCATATTATGAAGCCACAGTGGTCAAAACAGCATGGTATTGGCATAAAGATAGATATATCGACCAATGGAATCGAATAGAGTGCTCAGATATAGACCCTCTCATCTATGGACATTTGATCTTTGATAAGGCAGTCAAGCCAACTCACCTGGGACAGAGCAGTCTCTTCAATAAATGGTGCCTAGAGAACTGGATATCCATATGCAAAAGAATGAAAGAAGACCCATCTCTCACACCCTATACAATAGTTAACTCAAAATGGATCAAAGATCTAAACATTAGGTCTAAGACCATAAAACAGTTAGAGGAAAATGTTGGGAGATATCTTATGGATCTTACAACTGGAGGTGGTTTTATGGACCTTAAACCTAAAGCAAGAGCACTGAAGAAGGAAATAAATAAATGGGAACTCCTCAAAATTAAACACTTTTGTGCATCAAAGAACTTCATCAAGAAAGTAGAAAGACAGCCTTCACAATGGGAGACAATATTTGGAAATGATATATCAGATAAAGGTCTAGTATCCAGAATTTATAAAGAGATTGTTCATCTCAACAACAAAAAGACAGCCAACCCAATTACAAAATGGGAAAAAGACTTGAACAGACACCTATCAGAAGAGGAAATACAAATGGCCAAAAGGCACATGAAGAGATGCTCAATGTCCCTGGCCATTAGAGAAATGCAAATCAAAACCACAATGAGATATCATCTCACACCCACCAGAATGGCCATTATCAACAAAACAGAAAATGACAAGTGCTGGAGAGGATGTGGAGAAAGAGGCACACTTATCCACTGTTGGTGGGAATGTCAAATGGTGCAACGACTGTGGAAGGCAGTTTGGCGGTTCCTCAAAAAGCTGAATATAGAATTGCCATACGACCCAGCAATACCATTGCTGGGAATCTACTCAAAGGACTTAAGGGCAAAGACACAAACGGACATTTGCACACCAATGTTTATAGCAGTGTTATTTACAATTGCAAAGAGATGGAAACAGCCGAAATCTCCATCAACAGAAGAGTGGCTAAACAAACTGTGGTATATACATACGATGGAATACTATGCAGCTTTAAGACAGGATAAACTTATGAAGCATGTAATAACATGGATGGACCTAGAGAACATTATGCTGAGTGAGTCTAGCCAAAAACTAAAGGACAAATACTGTATGGTCCCACTGATGTGAACAGACATTCGAGAATAAATTTGGAATATGTCCTTGATAACAGAGTCCAGCAGGAGGTAGAAACAGGGTAAGATAATGGCCAATTGGAGTTGAAGGGATACAGACGGTGTAACAGGACTAGATACAAAAACTCAAAAATGGACAGCACAATAATACCTAATTGTAAAGTAATCATGTTAAAACACTGAATGAAGCTGCATCTGAGCTATAGGTTTTTGTTTTGTTTTGTTTTGTTTTGATTTGATTTTACTATTATTACTTTTATTTTTTTCTCTATATTAACATTCTATATCTTTTTCGGTTATGTTGCTAGTTCTTCTAAACCAATGTATATGTACTAAGAAATGATGATCATGCATCTATGTGATGATGTTAAGAATTAATGAATGCATATGTAGAATGGTATGATCTTTAAATGTTGGGTTAATTCCTTTTTTTCCGTTAATTAAAAAAAAAAAAAAAAAGAGAAGGGATAATTGGAGCTGAAGGGATACAGACTGTACAACGGGACTGGATATAAAAACTCAGAAATGGACAGCACAATACTACCCAATTGTAATGCAATTATGTTAAAACACTGAATGAAGCTGCATGTGAGGTATAGGTTTTTTTTTTTTCTCTTTCTATTATTGTTTTAATTCTTATTCTGTTGTTGTTCTAGTTTGCTAGCTGCTGGAATGCAATACACCAGAAACGGAATGGCTTTTAACAAGGGGAATTTAATGAGTTGCTAGTTTACAGTTCTAAGGCCGAGAATTAAAACAAGTCTATAGAAAAGTCCAATCAAAGGCATCCAGGGAAAGATACCTTGGTTCAAGAAGGCCGATGAAGTTCAGGGTTTCTCTCTCATCTGGAAAGGCACATGGTGAACACGGTCAGGGCTCCTCTCTCGGCTGGAAGGGCGCATGGCAAATACGGCATCATCTGCTAGCTTTCTCTCCTGGCTTCCTATTTCGTGAAGCTCCCCGGGAGGCGTTTTCCTTCTTCATCTCCAAAGGTCGCTGGCTGGTGGACTCTCTGCTTCGTGGTGCTACAGCATTCTCTGCTCTCTCTGAGTCTCTCATTCTCCAAAATGTTTCCTCTTTTATAGGACTTCAGAAACTAATCAAGACCCACTCAGATGGGTGGAGACATGTCATCCCCTAATCCAGTTTAACAACCGTTCTTAACTAAATCACATCAACTAGGGAGATGATCTCATCACAGTCCCAAATACACAGCATTGAATAGAGACTATTCTACCTTTAAGAAATGGGATCCATATTAAAACATGGCTTTTCTTAGGGGGCATACTTCCCTTCAAACCAGCACAGTTGTCTTTTTATTTCTTTTTCTAAATCGATGCAAATGTACTAAGAAATGATGAATATGCAACTATGTGATGTTATTAAGAATTACTGATTGTACATGTAGATTGGAATGATTTCTAATTGTTTTGTTAATTCTTTTTTTAATTAATAAAAAAAAAAGTTAAACACAAAAAAAAAAAAAAAGAGTTCTGTCCCATGCTGCCAGGAAGATTTATACTCTTGGGAGTCATGTCACACATAAGGGGGAAGGTAGTGAGTTCATGTGCCAAGTTGGCTTAGAGAGAAAGGCCACATGTGAGCAACAAAAGAGGTTCTCTAGGGGTGACTTTAAGGTATAGTTATAAGTACCCTTAGCTTCTCCTTTGCAGGAATACGTTTCAAAGGGGCAAACCCCAAGATCGAGGACTCAACCTATTGAATCGGTAGTCCTCACTTCTTGTGAGAATACCAGGAATTCCCCAGATGGGGAAGTTGAATATTTCCTCCTTTCTCCATAGTCCCCCAAAGGGACTATGCAAATACTTTTTTATTCTCTGCCCAAATTACTCTGGGATATATCAGGGCATCACATTTACCTGTACAAACCAATAAGATCTCACTCCCTAATCAAGATTCCATGTAATTATGGTGTTCAAATAAACTGACCACACAAGTTAAATTAGATAATGCCCTACCCAAAATAAAAATGTTGCTCCAAATAAATATCCCTTCCTTTGGTCTCACACAGAAGTTAAAATTTTAAAATATGGACCAGGATATGGCAATTTTAAACCAGAGAATTCTCTGAACCCCTCCCCTCAACAATCAAAAGGTGGATTCTAATTTCCATCCCCTTGAATATGGGCTGGACTTAGTGACTTGCTTTTTTTTTTTAATTTACTTATTTATTAATTAAAAAATTAAGAACAAACAAAAACATTAACATATCATTCTGTTCTACATATATAATCAGTAATTCTCAATATCATCACATGGTTGCATATTCATCATTTCTTAGAACATCTGCATCAATTCAGAAAAAGAAAAAGACAACAGAAAAAAAATAAAATGATAACAGAGGAAAAAAAAAAAGATTATACATACCATACCCCTTACCACTCGCTTTCATTTATCACTAGCATTTCAAACTAAATTTATTTTAACATTTGTTCCCCCTATTAGTTATTTTTATTCCATATGTTCTACTCGTCTGTTGACATGGTAGATAAAAGGAGCATCAGACACAGGTTTTCACAATCACACAGTCACATTGTGAAAGCTCTATCATTATTCAATCATCATCAAGAAACAAGGCTACTGGAACACAGCTCTACATTTTCAGGCAGTTCCCTCCAGCATCTCCACTACATCTTGAATAACAAGGTGATATCTACTTAATGCATAAGAATAACCTCCAGGATAACCTCCTGGCTCTGTCTGGAATCTCTCAGCCATTGACACTTTGTCTCATTTCATTCTTCTTCCTTTTGGTTGAGAAGGTTTTCTCAATCCCTTGATGCTGAGTCTCAGCTTATTCCAGGATTTCTGTCCCACGTTGCCAGGAAGGTCCACACCCCTGGGAGTCATGTCCCACGTAGACAGGGGGAGGGTGGTAAGATTGCTTGTTGTGTTGGCTGGAGAGAGAGGCCATATCTGAGCAACAAAAGAGGCTCTCTTGGGGGTGACTCTTAGGCCTAAATTTTAAGTAGGCTTGACCTATCCTTTGTCGGGTTAAGTTTTATATGAAAAAACCCCAAGACTGGGGGCTCAGCCTATAGCTTTGGTTATCCACACTGTTTGTGAGAATATCAAGAATTCAACTTGGGGAAGTTGAGTTTTCCCCTGTTTTCACCATTCCCCGAAGGGGATTTTGCAAATATTTTTCCACTCATTGATCAAATCAGTCTGGGATTCATCGGGGCATCACTCTGGACAAACCAACAAAATCTCATGTCCTACCCAAGATTTCAAGTACCTATGGTGTTCAATCAAGCTATCTACATAAGTTATATTAGGAAATGCACTAGTCAAAATATAAATTTTGTACCAGATAAATATTTTTTGCTTTAGTCTCACACATAAAGTGAAATTTAAAATATTAATTACCATCTACTTTCAGCACCCTGCAGTAATGACATTCCTTTGTTCTTCCTCATGCAAAAACATTTTTTAAATTTGTACATTTAAGTCACTATCATTATACACTCTAGGCATTCCTAGCTTATACCATCTCAACCTTTATCGTCTATCTTTCTTTCTGAGTACGTTTATGCCCTCAGCCCTCCTCCCTCTATCATTCTCACATGTAGCTTCATTCAGTGTTTTAACATAATTGTATTACAGTTAGGTAATATTGTGCTGTCCATTTCTGAGTTTTTATATTCAGTCCTGTTGCACAATCTGTATCCCTTCAGCTCCAATTACCCAATATCTTACCCTATTTCTATCTCCTGATGGTCTCTGTTACCAACGAAATATTCCAAGTTTATTCACTAATGTCATTTCATATCAGTGAGACTGTACAGTATTTGTCCTTTTGTTTTTGGGTAATCTCACTCAGCATAATGTTCTCAAGGTCCATCCATGTTGTTACATACTTCATAACTTTATTCTGTCTTAAAGCTGCGTAATAGTCCATCGTATGTATATACCAATTTGTTTAGCCACTCATCTGTTATGGACATTTTGGCTGTTTCCATCTCTTTACAATTGTAAATAATGCTGCTATAAACATTGGATGCAAATGTGACTTGCTTTTAATAAACAGTAGAGATGTGGCTCCCAGATGGCACTGCTCATGACATGCACCCTTGCACACGGCCACCATGTTGTTAAGAAGCCACCATTCCATGTAGAAAGCTCACATTCAGGCATCCTGGCCACAGCCCTAGGGGAGTTCCTAGCTGATGGCCAACGTGGACCACCAGATATGTGAATGAGCATGTCTTCAGAAGAATCCAGCCGTAATTGGTACCACAAGGAACAAATAGTCCCTGCTCAGCCCTACCCGGATTACAGAACCACAAGCAAAATAAATGCCATTGCTTTCATTCATTAAGCTTTGGGGTGCACAGCAACAGATAAGTAAAATAGCTGATGCTTAAGATAAAGACTTCGATGCCTAAGGCCCCTTCCAGAGTGGGAAATCTGGCATATCTTAATTGGGCAACTAGTTTCACATTATAGGATGAAACAGAAACTGTTAAGGGTGCAAGGCTAGAACTTCCAAGTCTTGAGTTTTATCAACCAAACATACTGAACCTGTCTGTGAAGGCTAAGGGAGACAAGGTCTTATCATCTCTTGTTGACTCCAGTGTCTGAAAGGGGTTTCCGGGGTGGGGGTGGGGGAGCATTTTGAGAGTACTCAGATTTCTTGTAGAATTGAAATATAAGAAACAGGTGCTCAGTCAACACCTGCGAGACAGCTGTGGCATGCAAAGGCCCTAAGTACGAAACACATTCTCTCCCGTAAGAGAGTCCTGTCCATGAGAGTTGAACTTTCATAAATAATAAATCAGAGTCTGATCAGTCAATTGACAGAGATCTTCTAAGAGTATTCCTGTAAAAATTCAATGGGAAAGTAGGGAAAAAAAAAAGAGACTGCTGGGAAATACTAACAGTGGCTTTCTCTAGGTGCTCTGATTATAAAGGATCTTTGCTTCTTTAACCTTTCCTGCTTGTTTTTGCCCCAATGCTGTTTTGGCATTTTTTGTGTGTGCATAAGAGGTTGTACAAAAATGATAAAAAAGGACTGATACATCTGTCGGACAGGACAATGTTGGTCAAAGGATCTTCCCTGGAAAACCATGGAAGAATTACTAGAGGAAAAGGAAAGGACTAAGGCCAGAGAAGGTTATTTTGTCGTTGCTATTTTTTCTCCAAATAATGTTTTAAAATGCAGAGTTACAAAAAAATTGAATAGATTTGTGTTTGTGTATTTCTTAATTGCAGTCTTAACACCTTCAATGTGCTAACGAGCCCTGAAACTCTCCAGAAGGCAGAGTCAGTACACAGTATCGCCTAAACTTGTTTTTGGAGGCACTTCCTGGGGCTAGCATTCCCCAGAATATACTCTGAGAAATCTGGCATCAGGCAAGGTTCATTTAAGGGCAGTGCATTCCCTCCCAAGCCGGGGCCGGTCGTGGTGAAGAGGCATCCATCCCTTTATGTAAGAGCAGGCAGCATCTCTGCACATGGATGTAGAGGGGTACAGAGGTACCCCTTCTGCAAAATTTATGTATGCAGTTCCTCAAAAAGTTAAACATAGAACAGCCAAATAACCCAGCAATTCTACTCCCTGAATTGAAAGCAGAGATTTCAACAGGTATTTGTACACCAATGTTTACAGTGGCATTCTTCACAATAGCCAAAAGGTGGTACAGAGGTACAGAGGTACCTCTCAGCTCAGGAGTCCTCAGCTCAAGGAGAGGGTGTCATGTGGGGTGCGGGGGCAGGGAGAGGGGGTAGCTGTCCCAACGGAACAAGTAGGGCCTGGCTGGCACCACTGTCATTTCCAGGGATCACTGAGGACTCAGGAGGCCGGGTCTGCTTTCCACAGCAGAGACGTGGCAAAGCCATTTGGGAACAACTGAGCTCAGCGGAAGCTGCCTTTTTCTCCTGATACATAACAAGGCCAACTTTACTCTCAACCACAGTTCTCAAAAACGTCTGGGCCACCGTGGGAAGCTGGCCTAATTTCATAGTGAGTCTTACTGGTCACATGGGGAGAATTTACCTGGAGCACAATCCTTAGAAACATCTTAGCAAAACTCTAAAGGGGTTGTTAAGCTTTTCCTGAAGAAAGGCAGCATTTTCAAGATGATGGGCTTCTGACCTTCCTTTTTCACTTAAAATTTACAGAGAGGGCTCTTAGTAAATGGCCCTTTGCTCTGGATGCTCTAGAGGGGTCTGGGTCTCCCTGGGCTAAGATATTCCCAAATTTCTAAGCCCACCCTCCACATATTTCCCAGTCGGATTATTCTTCCTCAGCAAATGATCACGCCGAATAAAAGCCCAAAGTTCTAGGCAGCGGGACCCTTTTGTGCTCTGCTGCTTACTGGGCCACAGTGAGAATTAGCATTCTGCCCACAAGTGCAGCTCCTTTCCTTTTGCTGTGAATATAGAATCACTCATCTGGAAATGACCGCGTGATATAAACAAAACGTGTGCCCTACTACCTCCTGTGCCCGACCTCATTACTTGCGCTGCCTACATGGCCAGCTTCCTCACTAAATAAATCAAGCCAGAAGGAGCCTCTGAAACATTTACTGCCATTTTTTCCCCGTGTATGGAGCTTATGACAATGTACCTAAAAGCCAATGAAAAGCCTATCAGGTAAAATTACAACAAGAACAGTCGGGCAAGCTCCAGCTGAGGACATGTAGCACCCTGCGGGTGGCAGGCCTTTCATTCTGCACACAGGGTGTCCCCAAGTCCTCGCTGGGATCCACCTCCAGTTACCGCCCTTGCCCTTCAGAACTACAGAACTCATATCCAAAGAAACGCAGCAGAGGAGAAACGCTCTCCTTCTAGTCATATTACTCTCGACCAAAGAGGCCTGTAAGCAGCTGGATGATTAGCTAGAGCTCACACTTTAGCTCAGCAATGTGGCTCTGCCTAACAGAGACCCTGCAGGAATCATCCAAAGCATGTGTCTGGGGCAGTTAATGGTATTCTTTCTTCTATTATGCTTCTTTTCTCAAATGCCTTGCTAACTTGCTGAAACTCTTCGAGGGCGCATTTCTCATCTTATATCTTCCACTAGCTACCGCAGACCTTAGTTAAGCTCACATGGATCAGTCATTGATCGACATCAGCAAACTACCTGCTTCTCCCTTCTCTACCTGGGGGAAAGTAGAAGAAATAACCAGCCTCCAAATGGCTAATGCTCATCCTTCTGAAACACCTGCTTCTGCAAAATTTATGTATGCAGTTCCTCAAAAAGTTAAACATAGAACAGCCAAATAACCCAGCAATTCTACTCCCTGAATTGAAAGCAGAGATTTCAACAGGTATTTGTACACCAATGTTTACAGTGGCATTCTTCACAATAGCCAAAAGGTGGAAACAACCCAAGTGTCCATCAACAGATGAATGGATAAACAAAATGTGATGTATACATACAATGGAATATTATTCAGCCATAAAATGTGAAATTCTGACACATGTGACAACATGATGAATCTTGAAAACATTATGCTAACAGAAAGAAGCCAGATACGAAAGCACACCTACTATACAATTTCGTTTACATGAAATATCTAGATTAGGCAAATTCATAGAGATAGAAAGTAGTTAAGAGGTTACTAGGGGTTGGGGGGAAGGGGAGTACTGGGAGTTTTTGCTTAATGGAGATACAGGTTCTGTTGGGGGTGATGAAAATGTTTTAGAAATAGTGGTGATGACTGCACAACATAGTAAATGCATTCAATGCTACTGAACTGTACACTTAAAAATGGTTAAAATGGCACATTTTATGGTATATGCATTTTGCCACAATAAAATAATAAAATTACTATGCACAGACTTCTTGTTTGTAGTATTTTAATCCCTCCCTCTTGCCTGAACAATTGTATTGGTGGTTAAGAATAAGAATCAAGGTCAATGAATATTAAAATTCCTGGTTTGTGTTTCAAATCAGCATTCACTCTATTGAGAATTCCAGGAAGCAGCTTACCTTGCCTGGTTCCTGCTCTTGATTCTTTTTGACACAGGCAGTGCAGCCAGCATCTTACCAGCCACAACTAAAATGCATGGCGTTATGGTAATGGAATATCACAGTAATTTTACCTAGTTCTGATTAGCTCCTTTATATTGGATTAAAGGAGGAGGTTAACATGACCCGTCTTAGACAACAGGTGTTCACTGCTATCCAGAAGTAGAGGGAGCTATATTTTACAATACCATGAAGTGATGGAAACTGGCTTTCACTGGAATTCACTGGGATTTACTGTCCCAGTCCCTCAGGCACTTTGCTGTGAATCAAAAGAGGCAGTCTCCTTTCACTGAACATCATGAGAAGCAACCTAATATATTGGTCAGAGTCCGGACTCTAGAAATTCTGTGAGAATGTGAATCCCCTCTCTGACTACTGGTGGCTGGCTGTGAGATCCTGAGTCTCAACTTTCTCAACTGTAAAACGGGGAGAATAACAGTACCTGCTTCAAGGGGGCGCTGTGAAGATTAAATAATCACTGCCTGTAAACTGTCCCAGGCACATGGTAAGTGCTCCCTAAATTTTAGCTCTTCGCTGTGCCAGGTGCTTAGACACAGCTGCATTTCATTCCTGTACCAACCCTGGGAAGAAGGTGCTAGTATTATCAACCCCATTTTACAGAAAAAGAAACTGAGGCTAAGGGAGATTTAGTAACTTAACCAAAGACAGAAAGTAATAGTGGCATAAAGCCAGGCCTATCTGATTCTAAGCCTGTATACCTCTGCTACATGTAACCACTTCCTGGGTGGTCACATACACACCAACAACCCAAAAAACTAGGTCACCTCAGAATTAGAAATACAGGAGTATGACTGGAACATCACAGATAAGCCATGAGCCTTATTATCAAAGAACACCAACTGTCTCTTGATCACATTGTTTCCTTCTTGAATACAAGGACGATGTTTTTTGCATCTTCCATAAAGAAAGCAGCACATGTTTTGAACAGAGTAGGTGGCCCAAGCTCAATCGATTTATGGAAATTCAAAGAAGAGAGTGAAGCCATGCCCTGGTTCATAATACTTGATCAAACAATCCCAATAAACCGTGAATTTTCTAAAGCTTTAAAAGCCTTGCCTAACACAGAGTTTGTTTTCTGGGAGCAGCCAGAGTTTTGTTCTCAAGCTAAACGTTCTAATCTCATTAAAAAATACTGTGTGAGTGAAAACAATTCACTTCAGGCCTCCAGTGGGGAACAGGCAGAGCCCCCCACCCATACTCACACATTGCTGCACTGAGATAAAACTTGCAAAACCAGAGGATTTGAAACTGATATAATCATAGCTCTGTGCTTGTTTTGTTTTTGTTCTTTCCATGTGTTATGAAGGGTATGCATCTTAGCTGCTCTTCAGGCTAGGAAATCAGGGTGCTATCAAATGTGCCAAAGCTTCTCCCCCATCCAAGGAGGAGTAAGGGCTAGCAACAGCACACCCCACCCCACCCCCTAATAAGGGATGCACATTTTCTGTTCAGAGAAGCTTTCCAAGAGGAAAAGTTTGGAGATGTATATGTCCACAGCCCAAAACAAATGGAGATGGAAATGAAGGAAAATAAACCACATACAATCTATTTCAAAGAACTTTTAGCCTATATTTTCTGATCTCTGAGTACTATAAACCCTAACCATCCATTTTTATTTCTTGATTTAGAGTTAAGCAGCACAGGATTGAGCAGGGCCAAGATCTGGAGGGCTGGGAGGGCTACAGTGAAGAGGATGATGGTAAAAGTAAAATTCCTGTGGACCCCAAAGTTACACTGGAATGCAACCCTCAGTCTGGGCCTGGCACATAGCTCGAATTTGTTTTTATATGAAGAGAATCTCTTGTGGTCCAGTAGTTAAGAGCAGAGTCTAAGGTTAAGGAAAACTCCATTTAACTTCCCGTTTTGCCGCTTAATAGTTTTATGATCTTTGACATGTCACTGCGCCTCTTTGAGCCTAAGATTCCTCATGTGTAAAATGGGAACAACAGTGGGACACAACTTGAAGGAATTCTGAGAACATGATAATGCAAACAGAAGTAGGTAGCCCAGTCATGGTGGCTATGGGCACATGGGAAGCATCCACGGAATGCTGGTCAGGACTGCTGTTCTCTCCATGCAATTTCACATTATTAACTACTGTTCTCTCCATGCAGTTAATAATGAAAAAGTGCTTCTTAGTGTATTTTTGTGGTCTGATTCCCAAAACAATCTGTGAGGAAGGCAGGCTAGAAACTGTTACCCTTGTGTTGAAGGTGAGGAAACTGAGGCTTAGAAAGATTAAAGGGTTTGTCAGAATTCATTAGCTGGCAAAGGGAAAGCCAGCCAGGAATGCAGCTCCAATCTCTGGCTATGGAAGGACCCACTGTACTGCTCAAAGTTCCCCAGTAGGTCCTCTTATACTGTTACCCAGCACTCCGCCTGCTGGTACCCGGGAGGGCCTATTTACTGTTACACAGTTTCCCAGTAGGATATGTTCTACTGTTACCTAGCACTCTGCCTGCTAGTACCCGGTAGGGCCTGTTGTACTGTTAGACAGCACTCTGCCCGCTGATGCCCATTAGGACCTGTTTTACTATTACATAGCACTGTGCCCACTGGTACCCAGTAGGAAGCCAAAAGGCAAAATACCCAGCAGGAAAAAACTGGAAGCCAGCCTACTCACAAGAAAGGACAAGATTCTATCTTATTCTAGTGTGATCTACTCATTTAAATGCTGCTTGGGACCCAAATTGATTTTGTAATACGTGTAGGTTGTGACCCACATTTGAAAAACACTGCAGCAGGGAGCTTTGGTTCCCAAATGCCAAGTAAAGGACCTGTTAGTTCAGAATTCTTGAGGAATTTTTTGTGTGTGTTGTTGTTTATTTACATTTTTATTACAGAGGTTTTCAAGCAGATGTAAAAGTCGGGGTAAGAATTTGATAATCCTCAGCACTGATCTCCAGTTTCAGCAGTCAATGTCACATGCCAATCTTGTTCCATTTATACCTTTGGCCATTTCCCTTGCTCCTTGTTTGTTTGTTTGTTTTTTGTATGCTATATGGCGGGATCACAGTTCATTATTTTTCCATGTGAGTATCCCATTTGTAGCACCATTTGTGGAATTTTTTGTTTGTTTGCTTGTTTTTTGGGAAGTTCATGGACTGGGAATCGAACCTGGGTCTCCTATATGGCAGGTGAGAATTCTACCACTGAACTACCCCAGCACACCTGCTCCCTGATTTTTGTTTAAAGGAAATACTTAAGGAGTTCAAGAAATAACAGATTTTCTCCCTACATCCTGCAGATCCTTCTCTAGCAGACCTGGAGGTGCTGGGACCTACTGTTCTTGTGGCTGCCTCCTCAGTAAAGAGCCCTGATCCCTGGAATCGATGACCTGAGTGAGGCAGAGGCCCACCATTTGTAAGTGGAGGACTGTAAGTAAGAGACACGCACACGCAGTGAGTTCTGCTGAAGGGAAATGGGCAAACCCTTCAGGTACACGGGCTGATGTGTCACTGAAACGAGATGATTTAAGTACCCACTGTGGTAGACTGAATTGCATACCCCAACTTAGACACATTCTTAATCTTAACCTGTATTTTTGTGGGTGTGAACCCATTGTAAATAGAACCTCTAGAAGACGTTTTTGTTAAAGGGTAGCCCAACTGAATGAGGGCTGGGCCACCCCTTAATCCATACAACTAGAAGCCTTAAAGAGAGAAGAAACTGGAAGCCAGAATTTGAAGGCAGCCATACAGAAAGAAGTCAGAAGAAACCGGAAGAGCTGACCCAAGGAGAGAGAGCCACCACCATGTGATGGGAGGTAGAGATGCAAGCCAAGGAATCCTACAAGGAATGAGACAGAACGGTCTCACTCCAGGAGAAAGCAAGCCTTGCCGATATCTTGAGTTTTGACTTACTACTTCAGCCTCAAAATTGTAAGCCAATCGATTCCCATTTAGCAAACCCACTGTGTGGTATCTGTTATTGCAGCCCGACAACTAAGGCATCTACCATGTGCCAACATGGCAGAAGCAGAAAGCAACAAGAATGGAGTAGGGAGGATAGTCCTGCAGGCCTATGTGAAGGCTTTCCTGATGGAAGATTTCTGTGCAGTCGCAGCACTCTGATGGCAGGATGTGATCCTGGACCAGAACCCTTCAGTTTCCCAGCAACTGCTCCTCATTCACCAGTGTGCTCCTCAGGACAGGAAAAAACCACACTCCTCTTCATTTCTTCAGAGTTTCCCACAAACCCCGCGATTCTGATGAATTGGGAAACTGATGACATTCTACCACTCTTGACCTCTCAAAATGTCAATTTTATGACACCTTATAGGGTAGGCAGTCAGTAAATATCCAAGGATGGAATGAATGATGAAAGGATTATGACAGGCCCCATATACCAGTCACCACATATCTTTTTCTCATCAATGCAACATAGTGCAAGGTGGATATAAATGGAATATCCCATTTACAAAATGAGGAAACTGAGACACTGTATATGAAAGTGCTTAGTGAAATGTCTGATGATGATTATGTGCTCAATGTGTGGTAACTATTATCACTACTATTGGCCAAAGCCAGACCAGATCTTTGTATTGGTTTCCTGGCCCCATATGATGGGGTGGCTTAAACAACAGGATTTGATTGGCTCACAGTTTCAGAGGCCAGAAGGCTTGCTTCCTTCTGGGGTCACTATCTTCTGATTGGCTAGCAATCTCTGGGGTTCTTTGGCATCTTCTCCTTTCTCTTCTGGGTTCCATTGACTTGCAGCTCTGGCTGACTGTGGTTTCTTCTTCTGTGTCCAATTCCCATTGCCTATTATGACTTCATCCATACTGGATAAAGGCCCACCTTCATTCGGTTTGAGCAACTCAACTATTAACATCTTCAAAGGTCCTATTTACAAATGGGTTCACAACCATAAGACCAGGGGTGGAGACCTGACCGTGCCTTTTGTGGGCGACATGATCAAATTCCCAACGTTCTTCAATAGCGGAGCCAGGATTTAAACCCAGGCCTGTCTGGCCCCAATCAAGCTGCCTTGCCTAGCAGTGTCTGTCCTGGAAAAGCAGTAACCCGAGGTCTTGGAAAGAAGATCAGGTTAACAGGGCTAACACCTAAACATGTTAAAAATACAGACCACACAGCAGATCCCAGACAATGATGAATTTTAGGGTAAGGAGCAAAATTGAAGGAGATGGTAAAAAAAATTTTAAAAGAGCACTGCAATAGTTCAAGGAAAGTGTGTGCCTAGAGAATGTTCCACAACTGACTGTCTGCTGGTGCTTTCATGTAAGCTGAGTGAGGACAAGCAGGCTCAGGCTGACAGACCCTCTCAGCACCTTCCAGTGCAAGGAAGGTGGCCCTTCTTACCTCTTTGCCCTGTCTTTCTCATCTTCATCCATTAGATTTTCGATGCAGTTTTTCCTGCAAAAAAGAACAACTGATTACCACCTATATCTAGATCTTTCTCACAGAATTTTCTGGTAGTCATTGTGGTCTCACCTGCCCCACAGGTCTGAGCTCAGTAGTTCTCAAAGTTTTTGGTCTCTGCACCCATTTATACTCTTAAAAATCGAAGAGGTCTACAAACAGCTTGGTTTACGTGGGTTCAAAGGAGAAATTAACATACACGGGCACCTATTCCATTTGTAATCAGAGGAATGAAGTAATTTACATGTCATATAGCATCAGAAAGGTGGGAGAATGAGTCACAAAGGCAAATAATGTATTAGTAGAGATAAGTATCTTGAACATGCAGATAATAGGGGTCTCAAAGCCATACTTTGAGAACTGCTGCTTTGACCTAACTCAACATATGTTTATCTCAAGCCTTAAACCTAAAAGCACTTTCTGTGACTTTGATCTGTTAGTAACATCATAGCCAGCCTCATTCACTCTTCTTTGCATGAAGCCAGCTGCCTATGACATTCCAAACGGCAGCATCTATTTGTTTATCTGCTCATTCAGATATACAAACTCCTGTCACACACCGACCAGAGTAATCAAGACCCCAAAGGAATATATTCCACAGTCCTTTCCTTAAGATACTTATACTCCCCTACAGAGTCAAGGCACACAGTTATAAAAAAAATTACTTAATCCAGGAATGTTCTTGTGGCTCAAAGTCACAAGAGTGACCCTCTCCACTGGCCCAGTACCTCTCAGCCCATTAGTCCCAGTTATCTCTTTGGCAACATCCAGACATGTTATTCCTCCAACCCTCAGAACCACATTCACAGTCCCTTCTTTCATTTACACATATCCCAGCATCTTGCCTGCTAGAGGCAAGATGTTGCTCCCCCGACAGCCAGCCCACCAAGGACAAACATATTCAGGGTGTCCAGGGAGGCCAGAGTCTGTTGTGGGACTGAGAAGACAGAGTGGGATGAGAGGAGGGTGGGACCACAGAGGGGCTGAGTCACTACTATCCATACTTGTCTGTTCCCCAAAATAGAAGGTCTAAAGTTAGAACTCTAAAACCAATACTTTGCAAATGCAGTAAAACAATGAGTCTCAAAATTTCAAGCTTTAAATTAAAAAAAATGTTAATGTAGCAAATGAATCCTTCTCAGAGATAATTCGGTTTTGCTATTTTGGTCTCCCACGTGTACAGGGAGGAATTCTGTAGCCATAGCTCCCCATTTTTGTACACATCCCATTCAGCAAACAGCAAACATATTCAGTGATGGATTCACAGGACACACCACTGAGAAGCTGAAGCTTGTATCATGATTCAAATGGGGTTAATGCATCTGCAAGGCACATATTTAATGTTTTCCAGATGGAATTTGTTCAAAGCTTTATGACAGAAAAAATGTGGTGTGAACTCATTTTAATTATGCATATTCAATGGAAGAGGCTGCGCATGGGCTTCAAGCTGGGAGCAAGGGTCCAGCCACTTCAGGGCTTTACTAGCACTCAGACAGAACACGTTTAAGAAGAACTCTGCATCTCAGCATGCTTTCCTACGGTTCTGGAATCCTCTCTGAAGACTAGAGTTCCTTAGTCACAAAATAAATATCAAACATGATTCAGAGTTCTTCTTTATCAACCCAGATCTTCTCTGATTTATACACCTGTTTATCCTTAAACATTTCCCGAAGTCATGAAGCCTCAATCTACTTCCTTGGCGTCCTCATTTTTCCCATTTCCTGACCCACTCCTGTTGTGTGACCCCATCAAGGCCACCCTGGCCAGCCGCACCCTCTGTTTGAAGAGAAAGTGCCTGTGAGGTGTTTTCAGTTAACACCTGCATGGAAGTGCCACACTGGTGCCCTGAATGTTCAGTCACATCCCTCGTGTCTCTAGTGGCTGCACCCATACATTTTTGAGTCTCTCTTTCACTTCCTTCATAACGTGGAGGGACCAGAGGGTATCCAAAGACAAACACCAAAGAGGATCGAAGGGAAGAAAGTCAGTCCTCTGAGGTCAAGCTAAAGGAACAACAGAGAAGGTGAAGAGGTGAAAACTCCTCTGCTCAGTTAAATGAAGACCTTCCAATGCGAAGGATTTTGAACAGCTAATTTTTTATGACCACAGAGTGCCAGAGAAGAGGAAATGGGCTTAAATGCAGAGGAGATTCTATTTGAATCTGAGATATCAAGCACTGATGTGACCAATTCCCAGAGAGACCAATGGAGGGAAGCAGTAGACCCTTTACTCCATTATCATCTGACATCAAGGGGACCCATTTACCCCCTCCGGTGCTGACCTTGGTCACCAGTGGAGGAAATGGTCTTCTTATTTTGAAACTACGGTAGATAGATTTACAAATAATTTGTACAACGTGTTTTATTCAACTTCCAGACCCCTTTTCAGGTGAAGAACCTCTAAATTCAAACTATGGATCCAATTATTAATCTGGGAAAAAAGCACAAAATATACTGCCTTTTCTGTCTTCTCATACTCTGATATGTAATTATCGCACTTTTATCAGATTAACAATTGGACCCACTGCTTTAAACTCAGAGACATGTCACCTGAAAACAATGTGAGCTTTTTATTTGAAAATGTAGCTCACATGCTGTTAAATTAATTTATTCTGTTTCCCACCTCTGGGGCCCCCCTTGTATTGGTCTATTTTTATGCCAGTAGCACACTGTCTTTACTCTTGTAAGTTTTATAGTAATTCTTGATATCAGTGTAGTGTGACCTTACAACTTTGCCCTTCTTAGTCACAATTTTGGCTATTCTTGGCTTGGCATTTTCATGTAAATTATAGAATTAGCTTGTCCATTTCTATAAGATTGCCTGCTGGGATTTTGAATGAGATTTTGTATTGATTTTTGAACCCATTCAGGTACCTGGCCCCCTCTCTCTGCCTCTCCTTTGAAACCACCAGCTCCATGAAGAGGCAAGGAAGTGTCATCCTTGAAGCACTAAACAGAATGTCCATGTGTGACACTGCCCCTGAGTGGGCAACAAAGATCCTGCAGCAAATAAGCCCTTCTCCCAAGGGGATGACATGGGGAGGGATGTAAGTAAATAAGTAAAGATACAGCCTGCCTGTCAATGGGTGGAGAAAAATCAAGCAGAATAAGGGGGTCAAGGAAAGCTGTGCTGATAAGAGATTTGTGCTGTGACGTGGGTGTGGAGGGCCGTGAGCCAGAAGGCTACCTCTAGAGAGAGCATTCCAGACAGCAAGAGAAGCAAGCCGCAGCCAAGTAGTCAGTGTGGTGGAAGAAGCTGTTGAGGGAGACGGCCAGGAAATGAAGCCAGGGAGGCTGGGGGTGAGGTGGGGGTCCCTTGGGGAGACTGTAAGGGTTGTGGCTTTTGCTCCAAGTAAGATGTGCAGGC
Source organism: Tamandua tetradactyla (assembly GCF_023851605.1). Classification (NCBI taxonomy): domain Eukaryota; kingdom Metazoa; phylum Chordata; class Mammalia; order Pilosa; family Myrmecophagidae; genus Tamandua; species Tamandua tetradactyla. The sequence continues at coordinate 6,474,024 of NC_135343.1, read as the reverse complement.
ACTGGAAAGTCTGGACAAGGAGTGACCTGAAACAAATTTCAGTTCAACAAGGTCACTCTGTGCTGAGAATAAGGTCAGGGGGTGAGGGTGAAAACAGAGCCTCAGACCAGAGCCAAGGGCCTAGGGCCGGAGAGTCCATGAAGGAGGTGGACTACGTGTTGAATTAGGTTGCCCACCTCAGGCGATGGCTGTGAATGTAAAATGAACTTAGTGAAGCTTATATGTAGGAAAGTACCCAGCACCAGTGAGGCCCACAGCAGCCACTCAAAAAAGCAACTCTTCTGACAGCAAGGATAACGCATAACACGTCTTCAATGTGCCTGTTACATGGTGCCTAGCAAAGTTCCTTGCTCATATTAGGTACTCGATTAATGTAAGTGGAATGAAGAAGGGAGACGGAGAGGAAGAAAGGGAGGCAGGGGCAAAAGAGGGGAAGGGAGGAACCCAGCCAGGACCAAACCCTCCCTGACTTCATATATGCTTGCCTAGCATTCACTCCAAAAATCTTTCCATGGCCATGATTAAGCTAACAGTAAGTAACAGTACTTACTAACTATACTGGAAGACATAATTACATCCTGATGACTAAAAACTAAAACAAAAATTTCTGTGTGTGCAGCTACTTACTAAAGGGAAAATCCACTTAGTCGGAAAGGAAGACTGGTGTTCCACAGGAGGGGAAGACCCCTGGTTCCCTTTGTCTTATGGCTTCAGGGTTTCCAAGGTCCTTCAAAGAACCTTGATTCCCAGTATTTCCTTCCCTTGGAGCCAGGCAGCGCCACCAGAAAGGCCAAGCCACCTACCAAGGACACCAGGCAGGCCCATGTCTCCTGGAGCTAACTGCAGGCTCTTCTCCACCCACTGCCTACTGAGAGATGTGTGGGTTTCTGACTTCAGAGCCAGCCAGGTTTAAATGCCAATTTCAACCTCCTTGCTCTATGAATATGAGCAAGTTCCTGAATCTTCGGTGTGTCTGTTTTCCAACTTCCTAACAGGAGGCAATGGCCACCAGGAAGAGACTGAGTGAGGCTGAGATGAGAGGTCTGTCTGCCTGGGGGGAGGTATGCACAGACTGCCAGGTCGAGGCCCGGAGCACTGAAGGCTTTCAAACACCTCGGCCTAGCAGAACTGGTCTCACTTTCACTTTCAGCTGTGACCACTGAGCCCCTGCCAAGACACGGGCCACCAGCCTCATCCCATCTTCTCAGCCTTGAACTGCAATGAACACAAACTTAAGGAGTTTATATAAACCTATGATTTCAGAGAAGGGTTTCTAGCAGAGACAGGAAGGATTGCGTTGGCTGGAAAAGTGCTGCACCATACCTAGGGGCACCCAAAGACTGGACTGGTGCACCTGCAGAGGCCTGGGTCCTATCCACTTCCAGGGACTATCAGTGGGTGAGGTGGTGAAAGAGTTCAGATCAGAAAGAAAAAGCACAGGAGCTGGAGAACTGAGCCCAGCCAGCACCATGGAGAGCGCTGTGGGAAGTCCTGGAGCCAGGAAGTCCCCGGGGAGTTAGCAGAGAGCCATGCCCACTGCCAGGGGAGGAAGGTAACGGGACCCTCTGGGTCTCAGAGCTCCTGGGTTGAGCTTCTCCAGTGGGGAATGGTCCCTGGCTAAATAAACCTCCAGAGCCACCTCCCAGCCAGTGGTCAAACACCTCTGAGAAGGGGCAAAGGAAGGCATGGCCTGGCTTTGCCATCTCATAGCTTTATGTGGCCTTGGGGAGGGTTGCTTCCTCCCAACCCGAGGCCCTGCCTGAGAAGTAGGGATAATAGAAAGGCCTCCCTCATTGCATGCTTGTGAGAGGAAAATGTGAGAAACCCCAGCGCTGGTCCTGGCACAACTAAGTAGTCAAATAATCATAGCTACAGTTAATATCAATAATGATAAGTATTTTATGGACATTTAAGCCCATAAAATGTCTGTGAGTGGAGGATTTTGTTCCCAGCTATAAATAGGTGCCGAATATATGTATACATGCGTGTGTGAAATTGTGTGTACATCTGTGTGTGTCTGTGTGTAGGCATGGCAGAAAATCATGATGCTGCCTAGAGGGGTAGACTGCCCCCTGTTGCCTAGCTATAACTTAACAGAAACCCAATAGGTTGTTTCCAGGTTGTAAGGTTAAAAAGGAGAAAAGGGAACATAATAAACACAGGTGGGAATGACTAAGGCCATCCTCCCCTAAGGAGCTCTCAATGAATAGCTTTTGATTTCAATTGAATCGAAGGACAAAAGCAAAACCTGCCCAGAACAATTTATGCTGCCTAGGTGAAACTTCTGCTCCAGGGGCTTGAGGACATTCTTTGGTAATCAGAACACAGGCCCTTGGCAAAGAGTGTGACTATCTTCTCATGCCACGTCTGCCCCTGGATCCCAGCATGTCAGCAGTGAGATGGGAGAGTAATGGATCATCCAGGTGACAAAGACTGGGGCCTGGCAGCTCACTCCTGGGATTCCAGAGAAGGCATCTCATTCTACTGAACCAGGGACTGGCACTGATTTTTCTGTAAAGAGTCACATAGCAAATCTTTTCCATGTGGGCAGCAAAGTCACTGTTGCAACTACTCAAGTCTGAGGTTGTAGTGCAAAAGCAGCCAAAGCAATATGTAAATGAATGGGCATGGCTGTATTTCAATAAAACTTTATTCACAAAAACAGGCTGTGGGTCGCTTCTGACTCACAGGCTGTAGACTGCCAGTCCAGGTTAAAGAATCACTAGAATGACAACTAAGTCTTCCTCTTCAGTGCCTTTGAATTTTGAATTTTTGTAGTCTTTATGGATCCAGTGGGTCACTCCGTATCATCATGAATTTTCCCTGAAATGATGACCATAAGCCTGGTGTTTTGGAAAGTCAATGTGTTTACAAAATAAAATCATGACATTTTCAAATAGGCTGAGAACTGGTTTGAGTTACAGATTCCAAGTTAACTGGAAACCCCCAATAACTCTTCCCCACCATAATAACCAAACCTGGTTCATAAAAAAAGAAAAATTACTGAAATCAAAAGAGGCGAAAACAAGCATCCACATTTCCCCAGTCCACTGGGGTTCATTTATTGTTTATAGCGTGTCTGCCTCAGTCCCTGGGGAGGGGGCCCCATGTCGTTTTGGATTAATGTCTGTTTCTCCCGTGCAGGAGCCTGATAAATATAATACGGAAAAATCATTAAGAAATAAAAACAGTTCCAGATGAATTGTAGGACTTACTTTTCTTCCTCTGTCATGTGGGGGAGGCTGGGAAATAACTTCCCTATTTTAATTCTTCCTTTCCAAGGAACACTTTTCGGGTTACAATGATTCATTCACTGGAGAAAAATAGTTTTTCTAAAGGAAACAGACAATGAGAACCTGAGAGCTGCCAGCTTCTGCAATCCCAATTCCCCTCCAACTGAGGCATTTTAACCAGGCTCCCACACTTTCTTGCTTTGGGAAAGGCAGAGGTGGGCAGAGGCAGCCTCAGTGCTAGCTCACCAGCTCAGTGTTTTGGGTTTTAATGTCTCTGCCATATAGCATTCTTTCCCATTTCTCCAATGTGGAGCTCAGGTCTCAGCTTTAGGTTGGGATCAAAGAGAAGGAGTATATGAACAAAGTAAGGAACTAAAGCTGGGGCTAGGAGTGGGAGGAGTTTAGCAGGAGCAAAAAGAGTTGGCTCACCCCAGACCCTGAGTAGAAACATAACTTCAAGTCTTTTCCGACTTCCGGGAGCCTCTCAGGGGACATTCTTATCTGCAAAATGGTGTCCTGTTGTGCAGAAAGCATCAGGGAAGGGCTGTACTGGGCCCTAAGTGCCTGCACAGGGCCACCAGCTTCTGTCTGGAGAATGTCCAAGCGGGCCGTTTTGTTCTAGGGATTCGAGAGGGAACATATGAGCTCAGCTTGAAGAAGAGGGAGGGGCACCATCTTGGGCCTGGAGAGAGGAGAGGAGGCCCTCCCTTGGCTTGATGAAGGAGACCACAGGGGGTCTTCAGGACCCATGATAAGGTAACTAAATCCAAAAAACAAATCCAATCCTAGGGCTATGGCTGGACTGTGGAAAATACCATCAGGCTGAGGCAGTGGAGCTAAAAAAGGAGGACAAGCTAGGAAGAATCCCAGCTAGAACCAGGAGATGGGGAGCCAGGGTGGGAGAAAATCCCAAAGAGCAGAAACAGGACTCAGCTTAGGAGGGAAAAATCCTGGAAGTAAAGCTAAAATCAGAGATGCAGCCCAGGGAGAGGAGGGAAATGCCAGGGAGTCTGCACCAGATCTAGGGTCTCCTGTGGGAAGAACCAAGACTCTGGGAGCAGAAATCAAACTCAGGAAGGCAGAGAGCAAGGCAGGATGCTGGATTCTCAGAAGAAATTAAGACAAGAACTCTATCTCATGAGGCCTCTGTACCAATAAGCAGACTATACCACAAGCTAGTTCTAAAAGGTCAATGCTGAGGCTTTATCTGTCCCTGAACATGATATCCCTTCAGGTTTTCATTTGTCCATGGGTCTGATGATTCATTACTCAAGGAAACAGTGACATATGCAATGAAAGAATGGATGGGGAAACCTAGACAATTTGGTATTAAATAAATTCACAGGGACAAAGTTTGATCAGCCAAGAATGTCCAACATAGAAATGACCACGAGATCTGAACTGAAAGGCAAACCTAACATTACATGTAATTCTTCCAACCTTTGAAGTTTATGACTACTTAAGATTCCTTTTTTGGGGGTGGGGGGCTTTATAGAGACTTCTGACTACATGGTATAAAACCCCGAGTCAAAAAGAGCAATCTAGTGGTAACAGTGTGTGGTCAGGGCGTGGACAAAAGACGCCTATAAAAATCAGCATCAGGGGAAGGAGACTGATGAGTCATTCTCAGAGCTGCATCAGTGAAAAGCCCTTGTTGGGAAGTGTTCAGCTACCACACATGAACCAAAGTGTATCATAAAATGCTACTTCATCTCCTCCATTTGTTCATCTGAATGCTCCTTGCGATCCAGGAACATGCATCCCAACTGTGCTCCAGTTTGCAAGGGGAGCAAAATCAAGACATGTCCTTGAAATAAGAAGTCAAATTCATTTTGGATACTCAGGCAGAGTTTCAAATAACATTTAATAAAAATATGGGATGTTTCATGTGAACTGTGATCTGCAGGAGGCAGCAAAATTAGTTTGGGTGCTATCAGATCTAGGTTTGAATGTCCTCCATCCTCTTTCCTTCCTGTAGCCTGGAGGCCTCAAGAACTGTTAGCTTCTATCCAGAAAAGAAGCAGATAATACCCACTTTCCAGAGCTGATATGAGAATCCATGAGGATTAATCACCTAGGGAGAAAAGTGCTTAGCACATAAAGGTCTAGGCAGGAAAGACAGTCATTTTCTCTTCCGCAGTTCAGTGGTCAGAACCATGTATTTAAGATGAAAACAGGCCAGACATTCGGAGTCATCGACTACCACACCCTTTCTGTGTAGGAACCATCCTATCTACATTACCTTCCCTCATCTTCCATTGTAATCCCTTCTCTTCTTTATTGTCTAAATAGAAAATGCACTCCTCCTGCAACACCAGGCAGCCCCCGCCCACCACCTCCACTAACATGGCACAGGAACAGCAAGACGCCCAATAGGAGCTTCCAGAACACCACCACAGCAAGCACCCTCTCCCCTCATGGGGCACACCCCTATTGGTGATGTGTTTATATTTCTTTTATTTACTTTGTAAAGTCGTCCATGAAAACTAGATCCTCCTGCTGGCTCCTTACAGTACAAGTCACTTGAAGATCTATTGCCTTTGGGTCCACCAGTGAGCTGGGTGCTGTCCCTGGGGAGGTGCCCCTGAAAGGTTGATCCAGGACACTTCAGCTCACCACTTGAACAGACACTGACAACAGAGACACCCTGCCTGACCCCCGCCTCCATCCTGGCCCAGCAGATGGTAGATGGAGACCTTGGCTGTGGCAGGCTGGGTGGCCTGTGTTGAAGGGACTGGCCTGCTGAGAGGCCGCCTCCGTTCATTCGTACCTTCACGCTATGGTTTCTATAAGAGCTCGTACTGAGGATCTAATATGGCTCTGGGGATACTCATCCCTTTTCTCTGAGGAGCTCAGGGGCTGAGGGAGGAGCCAGGTGAATTAATCCCAGGCTACAATGCCAGGTGGACAGAGTTTGGGGAGGGGCGTGCACAGGCTGCTGCCAGAACCCTCCACATCAGGCAAGGGACAAGGCTGACACTCAGCTGGGTGCTAAGCATCATGGTCGGGCCCAGCTGCTGGAGCCAGATGGTCTGGGTTCACAGATGTGTAACCAGGGCAAGTGACCAAGCCTCTATGCACATCAGTTTACTCATGCACAAGAGGCAGGCAGTAACAACACCTGTCTTACAAGCTGACGAGACTGAACTAAGTTAAGGTATGTAAAGCATTTAGAACCAAACCTGGCACAGGTGAGGGCTCAATGAATGTTTGCTTTCAGCAGGATGAGCAGGAGGGTTGGAGCTGGAATGAGAACTGCTCTTATCTGGGCAGGCAGAAGAGGCATCTGGGCAGAAGGAACAGTTTTGTTCAAAGGCTCTGGAGCATGGGAAGACAAGGCCATTTGGAGGCTTGCGAGTCATTCCAATGAGTAGTCTAGTGGCTGCATCTCTAGCCTGCCTTTCCGAGTGCACTACAGTTCCCAGAACATCTGCCCATGGCCCCTTCTCCAAGATACCCTCAGGCCTGGAGTACATGTCCAGGCCTGCAGTTTCACACAGGTAGAAATTGTCAAGGAGGGCCTTGACCCTCCTCAGCTGTTCTCTTCCACTGCACTTGTTCCAAATATAGCCAGCTGCGAACTTCTGGTTCGCAGAAGTTCCAGAAGTTCGCAGAAGTTCCAAATATGGCTGCTGCTTCTGGTCCTAGCCTGCTCCTTCCATTCGGCGAGCCCCCCACCATGGCCCCGGCATGCTTTGAGGCTGCATTATAACTGCACAAGGGCCTTTCTAATGACCTCAGGGAGTGTGAGCTTGTGAACAGTCATCCAAGTTAACAACTTCACACCAAGACCTGGCAAAAGCGTCACACTCCATGTAAGACACAGACAGAAACAGACATGGAGGATTTATTCAGCAACCTTATTGACCCATCTTACTCCTCATGAGTCAAGAACCCAACACCACCCGCTGACAGGGGTCTGCGTGGACAAGAAACACTTCAATTTGTGTAGTTATTCCACAGTAGCTCCCATCAGGACCTGGCCACCCTGCCCTAAGCCTCACTGAAGGACTCAGTGTATATCAATATATCAATCTAGATCAGGAAGTGTTATATACCAACGGGGAAAGGGCATACAGCACCAGTTTTTTAAAAATTAAGTCTGAAATAAAACACTGAGTTGTATCTGATGGGTCACTCCATTGACAGGCCTTTTTTTTTTTTTAAACTATGAATTAGCCAAAAAGACAGGTTGTTTTGGTTTGCTGCAGGCATATTTGGGTGGTCACAGCAAGGGAGATTTGGTATCGATCCATGTTTGCTACCCAGGGAGACCTTTCTCCCTTGGCCTCAGTTATCACACCCATGCCCCATTCCCCAAAAACTGGCCCAACTTTGGGACATTCAGAGTCAGGTAGTGGGAGAAAGGCTATGGAGATGAGAAGGGGCATACATCAGCTCGACACACAAAAGCCACCTAATATATGTTGAAGTGAAATCATCAAATGCCCCCAAGGTGAGCCCTTTATGAACAGCCTGTGATTCTCGAGGTGAGGATCCAATCAATAGTTGTTCTAGTTTGCTAGCTGCCGGAATGCAACACACCAGACAGACTGGCTTTTAATAAAGGGGGATTTATTTCATTAGTTCTTCAGAGGAAAGGCAGCTAACTTTCAACTGAGGTTCTTTCTTACATGGGAAGGCACAGGGCAATCTCTGCTAGCCTTCTCTCCAGGCCTCTGGGTTCCAACAACTTTCCCCGGGGTGATTCCTTTCTGCATCTCCAAAGGCCTGGGCTGAGCTGCGAGTAACTGAGATGAGGTATGGTGAGCTGCTTGGGCTGTATTGCGTTGAGTCTCTCATTTAAGCACCAGCCAATTAAATCAAACATCATTCATTGCAGAAGGCATGCCTCCTGGCCGACTGCAAATGTAATCAGCAACAGATGAGGTTCACATGCCATTGGTTCATGTCCACAGCAACAGAACTAGGTGCCTTCACCTGGCCAAGTTGACAGCTGAATCTAACTACCACAACAGCTTAATGTTTTTATTCTCCCTCCTTGATTCTGGAACACTGTAATGCACAGATGCACGTGAACGGTCAGTAAGTGTTGGCTAAAAGTCCAGAGAAAGAGAGAAGAGACATATTTAAGCACCATGGTAGGAAGTCCTACCCAGACACAGCATGAGAGCAAAGCAATAGAACTCTATTGTGAGTCCTAAGATACCCACTCCAGGAAGGGCCTATGAAAATGATCACATTGCTGGATGCCCCACTGCTTTCTAAGAAAGAGATTTCCAGTACAGGGAAACATCCTTTCTTCTCTCACCAGAATTGCCCCCAACCCCTCCTCCAGAATGCCATCATTTCTTATAACCAAAGCTTTTCTGTAGCAAAACAACACCGACATGAATTTATCTAGTGCCCCACAGTTCTGGTGCTTCCTATGTATTCTTTTAAAATTCTTTGCTTCCTCTCTGAAATGCACACTGCAGTCTGTGGGAACTACTGCGGATCCCAGAAAAGCAAGGCTGAAAGGTACTGTGAGATTTTTCCCACTGGGTCCCTAACTCCTCAAACTTCTGTATCTGCCTCCATTTCCTCACCAAGAAGCATTCATCAGGCCCTGCCACATACAAAATCTAAAGAAAGGCCTGCCCTTAGGGATCTTCTAAAGAAAATGAAAAGACAAGATATGCCTGAGAGTAGGCAAGAAGTGCAATAGCATTTGAGTTCCAAATAACCAAATTTGAAGCACTAAACCAGGAAGACCTTAACTGAGGGGCAGAGAAAACCACTGGTTAGAACAGTGTTCATCAGGCAAAAGGAGATTATTAGTTTGAGAAACATCTGATTTTTACATATTTTAAAGGTAAATTGGATTTTGTCTCAGCAGATCTAGAAACGCAGTTTTCTGGTTTTGAACCTTCAGATATTCATGTTTTAATTAAAGATATCTAAGATCTCTGCTGACACATATCTTTCGCCCTGATGCTGGATAACACTGAGGAAACTGCAAGAAAAGTGAGAGGTATAATGTTCTAGTTTGCTAGCTGCTGGAATGCAATATACCAGAAATGGAATGGCTTTTAAAAAGGGGAATTTAATGAGTTGCTAGTTTACAGTTCTAAGGCTGAGAAAATGTCCCGATTAAAACAAGTCTAAAGAAATGTCCAATCAAAAGCATCTAGGGAAAGATACCTTGGTTCAAGAAGGCCGATGAAGTTCAGGGTTTCTCTCTCAAGTGAGAAGGCACGTGGCGAACACAGTCAGGGCTTCTCTCTCAGCTGGAAGGGCACATGGCGAACACCGCGTCATCTGCTAGCTTTCTCTCCTGGCTTCCTGTTTCATGAAGCTCCCTGGGAGGCATCTTCCTTCTTCATCTCCAAAGGTCGCTGGCTGGTGGACTCTCTGCTTTGTAGTGTTGCTGTCTCTGAATCTCTCTCTCCAAAATGTTTCCTCTTTTATAGGACTTCAGAAACTAATCAAGACCCACTCAAATGGGTGGAGACATGTCATCCCCTAATCCAGTTTAACAACCATTCTTGACTAAATCACATCAACCAGGGAGATGATCTCATTACAGTTTCAAACATACAGTATTGAATAGAGATTATTCTACCTTTATGAAATGGGATTTATATTAAAACATGGCTTTTCTTAGGGGGCACGCTTCCTTTCAAGCCAGCACATATAACTTACTCTTTTTAAATAAAGACTGAGTTCTCTTCTTGTAAAAATGTCGAAGGAAGCAGCTCCATAAATGCACACTTCACCCACTGGCCTGCATCCCCCTTTCAACACCAGCTCTGAAGCCCTGGGTGCTGGCTTCGGGCTACTGAGGAAAGTCCGAACCATGGTCCCTGCAGTCAGAAGGTTTACCCATTGGTCCATAATTCGCAAAGTGAGGCCTAGAATACCCTTCTTAAGGCTTTTTACTATTCACAAAATAAATGAGTTGGTGAAGCAATACTACAAATTAAGCTATAGCTTATGGTTTTCTTATATATGTCAGCGTTATTAGTCATCACAATCAACATATAACATTTTCCCCAAACTACTCTAATGGATATTATCTTACGCCCACAAGCAGCAATAAATGATATTTCAGCAAAAAATAAAAGCATTAAATCTGAGTGCCAGCCTGTGGGTGGGAGTATCATGTCCATTCACTAATATGCATTTTCTGCTGGCCAGAGGTCAGAATCCAAATTCCCAAGCCCTGGACAATATGCTGCCAATCTAGGATTTCGGTCCCACACCATCATGTGACCCCTTCCCCTCCAAGGTCACCATGTCCTTTTCTGCTTCCACACACACCTCCCACCCCGCTTCACCATCTTCACCAGTCCAGCCATGCCCCCCTCACATGTCAGGGAAGCACTACAACTGCACCTCACCTCCGCCATCATGGCCCCCTTAGAATTGAGCCCACACCTTGTTAGAACACATCTACTTTCGCCTTGCTTAGCCTCAGCTGTTCACAATTCTCGCCCACTAGCCAGCAAACTCCTGGAGGGCAAGCCCAGCCTCCCTTCCGCCCTGAATCTCGACCAGCAACAGATGACCCCAGGGCTTTGCAGCGTGGGCTATGGGTGGCAGAAGAGCTTCCACTTAGGCACCTTCTTTTAAAGTTTGCAAAGAACCTAGGGCCTTTGACTCACAACAAAAATTACCACCTTTGGGGCGGGCCGCGGTGGCTCAGCCGGCAAAGTGCTTGCCTGCTATGCCGGAGGACCTCGGTTCGATTCCCGGCCCCAGCCCATGTAACAAAAACGGAAAAACAAAATACAATAAAAGCAAGAAAATGTTTGGAGATGTTTCCCTTTCTTCCTTCCTTCCTTCCTTCTATCCTTCCTTCCTTCTCTCTGTCTTTCCTTTAAAAAAAAAAAAAAAAAAAAAAATTACCACCTTTGGGGGAAAAAGTCCAAATGTGGGACACAGGATGTCCCTGTGCTTCCACCCTGTCCTGACGTCAACTCTGGCGCTGGGCCCTAACCCTTTAGACTCATGGAATACAAAGCAAACAGATTAAACCAATGCTCGCTCCGAGGACTGCCATCTGCACAACTCAGAAAGCACCCTGCCCTGCCCATCCCCCTTCAATGGTGTTGAACAGGCTTAACCTGCTGTGGGCAAACAGGGAAAGTAGGTCAGCTCTGTGCCCTGTTCTTGCCGGGTCGAGGAACTAATGATGCGGACACAGGGCTCATTCACATTCACCCACACAGAGAAGAGGGGCAATGCCGACTTGAGAATCGAGGCCCAGACTCTGCCTGGGTGGCTCGGGCCAGGCTCCGGGTAGGAAGGCCACCTGAGTAATGATGAAAACTCAAAGAAAGCTTGAGGAAATGGCTCTTTAAAGAAAAGAGTGCTGAAAAAGACCAGAGTAAATAAACACGCACTGCCATGTCCCTGACGCAAAAGGTAAATTGACTTGTTTTCACTGCTAGGAAATAATCCAATTCACCTGCTACAGGTGCACTGTCCTGATAATGGCATCAACACCACTGGGGGACAGGTGGGGCCGCCTCCCAGTGCCCAGCATCCTCCACCTCTCCCCTCAACTCCCAGGGATTACTGGTTAGTAACTGGACCCTCATGGGGTTGGGGAGGCCAGGGAGCAGGCTGTATAGCCCCATGCAGGCAAAGAGGCCCTTCTGTTGTTCCCGCCATTCCTGTGTTCCGTCTGGGCTGCAGCTGTTCAGATGGAAAGGCTGCCCCTGAGGGCCTCTTGGGCACAGAAGCAGGACAAGGCACCAGACACTTAGAAGAAAACTCCCCAGGTCCCGGCTTCTGTTGTTCCAGCAGGAGCTAGAGTCTGGAATCAGGCTGCCCCAGGAGTCCCAGCAAACCTGGAGGTGATACTCCAGGGCCCAACTCCTACTCCCCAGAGCTCCCAGGACAGACAGGACCTCTGACCAGCCCCTCGAGAGTTCTACTGGTACCCCTGGAGCAGAGGCAAGCAAGGAATAGACACAGGATCAGTGGCCTTTGTAGCCGGGGCTGAGGCTCTGTGATAGAATCTGTAAATGCAATTTTTAGAGGTCTTTCTTCTAAAATGCTGGACATTGTTTACCCTTTACGTGCTTTCTATAACAAATTAGGAGGTTTATTATGCCATCTTTTCTCTCTTTCTTTTTTGTATGCTGTATAGTGGAATCACATTTCATTATTTTTCCATGTGAGCATTCTGTTATTGCAGTACCATTTGTTGGATTTTTGTTTGTTTTGCTTGTCTGTTTTTTGTGAAGTGTGTGGACTGGAAATCGAACCCAGGTCTCCCACATGACAGGTGAGAATTCTACCACTGAACTACCTTTGTACCCCCATATCATACCATCTTTTATAACATTTAAATCTAAAAATCCATGACTTTTAGAACCTCACCCAACCACTTGCAGACAATAACTATATCTGAAAAGTCTTCTCTTCAGCTCTTTCAAGAACTGAAGAGCAGAAGCCATATCACTTCTTCCCCTCGCCTCTATAACATCCAATCCTTCCTTCCTCCCCCTGCGTCACCTGCCTTCATTCACGGGAGACCCACCACTGGCCAAGATACACGCTGCTTGCAAAGAGGAAATATTTCAGGGAGATACTGAACTCAAATGCTGACGCTGACATTTAACCAGCTGAGTGACTTCTGGAGCATTTTGAAGTCTCTCTGCCTCAGTTTCTCACCTTCATCTGGTGGCTATAAGACTTGAAGACAATAATTACAATTTTTTAGCACCTGATAAGAGGAATACAGGGTAAAAGCCCAATAAACGTTAGCCCTGTTTGTTTTGTTGTTGTCCTTATTGTAATCCAGGAGCAATTCCAGAATTATCTTAATCCAGGAGTAATTCCAAAGGTCTTGTTCTACTTTCAACACCCCTAACAGATCCTAATAAGGGACATCAATTATATTAATTTTTTTTTTTTAAAGGAAAGACAGAGAGAAGGAAGGAAGGATAGAAGGAAGGAAAGGAGGAAGAAAGGGAAACATCTTTTAAACATTTTCTTGTTTTATTGTATTTTGTTTCTCCGTTTTTGTTACATGGGCTGGGGCCGGGAATCGAACCGAGGTCCTCCGGCATAGCAGGCAAGCACTTTGCCCGCTGAGCCACCGCGGCCCGCCCAATTATATTAATTTTTAAGCTCCAAAGACAATCACCAGCTCCCAGGGATCCTGCAAATGTACCTAGCAAGCCAAAGGGTTCCTGTACTAGGGGTCTTCAACTTGCACAGTATCATTTTTTTGAAGTGTTAGAGACAAAACACATCTGTGAATTGAATTATACTTTTAATATAATAGTGGTTCAGGGGCCACTAATATGAAGCAGGCAGCTGTGAATCCCGCCATCAACAAAGATCTTTGGCAATGCAATACCAATCACAACCAATCAATTTGCATAACACAGTATCCTGTACCTGGATTCCAATGGACCGTGACTAATTTTTTTTTAACTTTTTATTTTAAGTAATTAATTTCATATTATTAGCTAAACTTAAAGTTGAAAGTGAAACACTTTAAAAAAACGGGGGTGGGGGGGCTACACATTAATTCAATCTACTGCCAGTAATAGTTAACACATTTATTCACCCAACAGTATTATTTCGAAGAATGGCTGAATCACCTAAGTAAGCCATTCAGCATATTTAATGTGGTGTTATATTCTCATCTAAATATAACCATATTTATCTGAATAAAGCCATATGGTTTTCAATCACCATGATGTGCTCAATTTTTGGCATTTTGTTTTTTTCTTTTTGGGGCTGGGAATCAAACCTGGGTCTCCTGAATGGAAGGCGAGCATTCTACCACTGAACCACCCATGCACCTAATGTGCTCAATTTTTAAGTCTTGGGGGGAAAAAAACGGATTCTTTAGAACCAAACTAATCATTTAGAATTTATCGTTCCAAGTCCACGCACACAATCTTGGATGTTACAAACACAATCAGAAATAGTTTCATTTTTGCAAACTTGTTTGAAAAAAAGAAAACCAACCAACCAATAAATAAAATGAAACAGGAAGAGATATTCTGGTTTAAACAAAAAGAAAACATTCCAAATTTTTCTTACTGTTTTCTGACGGCGAAGCAATATATATTCATTGTAATTCATTCCTTCATTAAGAACAAAAAGGTAAAAATTCCTAGGCCATTTTTCATTAAAGTCAAGTTCTCTATGATAACCTTTAAAAAAAATTAAAATGGCAGTAAGACGTTTTTGTCTAGAAATTTTCTCTCCTTTCTTTACCCATATTCTCACTAAATTATTCCTTTGAAATTATTCTTTCCTCCTTCACCTGGCTTAAACTGTTTACTCTGCCTTGCTCCAGGGTAGAAACCAAGTTCATGACTGTGTATGAACAACCTTGACTTCCTCTGAGTTGTCTTACCAACTTTTTTAAGGTCATGAAAACTTATATCAAAAAGAAAAACAAGAAACCTTCTTCAGTCATGATCACAAGTGAGATCTTAATAATGTGTGTGTCTGTGTCAAGTGGTAGCACAATGAGATTCATACAACCCTACAGCCAAGAGTCCCAGAGGGAGGAAGAACTTGTATTAGAGATGGAATTATGATAAGTTGTAAAGGGCATATGCTTTCCCCTTTTTTATTTTCTCTTATCGTTCTGTCACAGAAAAACAAATACAACAAATTTTCTATCTTTAGATGATACTGTCTGCTTTCTGCTAAGTTTCTAAGTACATCTGCAATCTCTTGTAAACCCACAGGGAGAAGATGAAAGTGTGCCTTGGATTTAGACTGAGAGGAAGGAACTTATTTAGGAAGAGCAGCCTCAGAGAAATTTAAAATATAAAAAAAATGGGGTGGTTTTACACAAATATTTCAGGCAAATAGCTTGCAAAATGCCACGTGGGACCGTAGCCACAGCACTGGATTTCAAAAATCCCACAATCTAGTCAAGTTCTCTCAAGCGCTTGCTTTCTGCCCTTGGGGAACTTTCAAGGAATAGGGCAAGAGAGGAGGACTGCAGCTGGGCTGCCCCATGGAAACACAGGCTGCTCCTCTCCTTTCCTCAAACTCACAAAATGCTCAGGGCAGCATGCACTACTGCAGGAATGAAACAGATGAAATGGAAAATGTTTTATAAGTGAGGAGGCCTAAATCAGTGGGAAGGCGTGATCAGGTGTGAACTATGCTTCTGCTCCATTACTACTCAGCTGTGTGACCTTGGGGACATTACCTACCTTCTCTGGACTTTGGTTTCTTCACTGTGTGGACTATGAAGTAACTTTGTAAACTGTGAACTATGGTACACGTATGCAATCATAACTATTTGAAAATGGACATTTAGCCCCTATATTCTAATGAGCAAGAATTACCTGCATTCAGGTGTGCACAAAGGTGAACAACAAGGTGGGTCGTTGACCCCTGTTAGGAACCCCTGGAGAGTAGAAGCCCTGGTTACTACACTGCATTCCCTATCCATGACTGTGTCACAATGACAAATCATTTGGGACAGTTCACTCCCCTCTTAATATGGGCACCTAAATCCTCAACACCCTGAAACATGCAGCTACCTGAAGTTCAGGTCTCTACTGCTATTACATATGCCTCTGATACACCTCTCTGCGAATGAGTCAGATGTAGGTCAAGGTCATGATTTCCATCCTGCTGTCAGGTGCTGATGCTCTCAGCTGGGAACCACGAGGCAGTGAACCACTCTGACTGGGGATCTTGCTGTCATCACTCAGGCTGGGTTTGCTGAGGGTATGTCCATGAACACAGGCAGCAGTGGAAACATTTGGCCCTGGTGGATCCCAGACAAGCAGACAAGCCTTGATTTCTTGGGCTAGGTTCAGTTAAAAAAAAAAAGAAGAATCCTTCTACCTGAAATTGAATATCAAAGAAGTGAAGTAGCAAAAATAAAGAAGCAAAATAGCATTTCTTACGGGTCTTCTACTATTGTGGTTTTCTGGATGCAAATATTCCTCTAGCCTTTTCTCAACTAATCCACTCTAGTCCTTGGTATCTTTTTGGATACATATTCATCTCCGTTTTTATCTCTATCTCTATATATGTAAACAGGAAAATGACTTCATTATAAGTAAGACTAAAGATAGAGGGTCACTATGTTACAAAACTCTAGAATATAATTTGTGCCCCGAATTTGACACTCAACTACTCCTTCATGACACCAGGAAAGCATGCTAACATCAGTCTTTATGTGGTATGTTTGTGAGGATCCCAGTTTTCTGTTTTTTGTTTTTTTAATCAGGAGAATGGGTGGTAGTGTTCACAGCAACCTATTCATGATTAAAAGACACATAACTGTACATACAGTTATAGTAAAAAAATTCCTGTTTGTCACATTAATTATAGTATGTAAGATAGAACCATCGGGAGAAACTAGGCGAAGAGAAATTACAGGTCTCTATCCTCACTTTGGAACTTGATGCGGATCCATAATTATTTCAAAATAAAAGATGGCCAGTGGCAACAAGAGTGCTATTTAAGTGTCCAGCACCAGGGCTGGGAGAGATTTTCCCTCACTGTCCTTCCTCCAGCCGGGAAAGCAGTCTGCAGCCCCAAGGGTGCTCTGACATTTGCAGTGTGGGAAAATGATATTTGTAGCGCATAGACCCCCTAACTTATCCTTCTGCTTCCTCAGGCTGCCAGCTGCCTGGGAGCTGTTGATACCAGGCGGAGACAAGGACCTGGAGGCTTTGAACACCACCTGTTCTTTATTGCCCATGATCTACTGATTCATCTTCAAACTCCCAGTTTTACTTGGTACTGCAACATTCCCAGAGTCTGCAGAATGTCAAAGGTTGACTTGGCAGATGAGCTCTGCTGCAAGTTCACAATACATTCTGGGGGGAAAGTGGTTTAATGGTAAAGGATTGATTAAAAAACAAAAACAGTGGCCTTCAGGGCCCATGGCAGCATCCCCAAGGGCGTCTGTCTCCCCTCTCCTGACCTCACACCAAGGCACAGAGGGCTGTAGCTGTGTCTGGCTGTGTAGCCTTCTTAACATCACGGATAAAACGAGGAGTCCGATACTACCTTCTAGGAGAGCTCTGACCCTTCATAAGCCTCACAGAAACGATCTGGTTTGATGACAGGAGACTCTGCTCTTCTATTCGACCAGGCTGGGGAGACCTCTCCCTCTCCATCTTGGGCCCCGAGACAAAGAGGGAGCATGAGAATGTGTCCTACATGTGAGCTATTGGTGGCAGCAGCAACAGTACCTTCCCAACCAGAAGGATTGATGCCTGAGGCCACCCTGAATCTGAGAAGCACCCTCTCTCCCACCTGTGGGGGAGCCGTGTCCCCTCCATTCTGACCCATACCATACCCTCAGCTCTGGCCCAAATCACAAATTAGGGGTCTACAGGGCCAAGTCCTTAAATGCAAATCAGGAAACAGGAAGCTCAGCTCTGGCTCAGCTCAGGTGCGTGTGACCCAGAATCTGAGGTATGAGGAGGGTGTGATGCGTCTCCTTGGTCCTCTGTCTTTCTTCTTCCTCAGCACATCAAATATTGACTCAGCCTGGGCTCTGGGAGGAAGCACAGATGAATGAAACAGCCTCCGAGGCCTTGCGGGTAGAGCCTGGGGCTGGGGGTAGGGGAGGCACTGCCAGTGTCTGAGCAAGTGATGTCTTTCATGCCTTGACTTCTTCACTCCTTGGCCAGTGAAAGTTTTCATCCGCCCTGGCTACTCCTTATGAGGGTTCAGAAAAGAAAATGAGAAAAGGCAGTTCAAAGTGCTAAAGGTCTAGAGCAGTGCTTCTCAAACTCCATTGGGCCCACTCGTCATCTGGGGATTTGTTCAAGTGTGGATTCCAATCTAGTGGGTCACAGTAGGGCCGAGAGTTGGCTTTCTGCCCAGCTCCCATGTCAGGCCCATGCTGCTGGCTCACCACTCCCACTGGGCAGGCACTTGGTGTGACTCTCCAGGCAAGCAAATGCCACCGTAATTCCAACAATTACCTGTAGGGCATGGATGCAGTCACCTGTTTCTATCTAAGGCAGATATTATCTAGGAGCCTTCATCCCGTTGCCAGAGCCACACCCTCGACCATGGCAGTAGCATCTCTGAGGGCAGGCCACAAGTAGTATTGGTTATGCTCCCCAGGGGAGCCCACTCGCAACCTTCACTCACCCAAAGCTTGAATCCTATGCACAGCATGCCCAGAAGTGCTAAAGAATTCCCTTCCACAAAGAGGGGCACTGACTGCTGTTCCTGATAGCCTCTTCTATTTCCTGCTAGTGGGACTTAGTAGCAAGTCCTTCCTATCAAGCCAAAATATCGCAGTCTCTGTGATGGTTTGAAATGATGTATGTACACTAGAAAAGCCATGTTTTAATCCTAATTTCATTTTGTAAAGGCAGTCATTTCTTCTAATCCCTATTCAGCACTGTACGGTTGAAACTGTAATTAGATCATCCCCCGGAGATGTGATTTGATCAAGAGTGGCTGTTAAACTGGATTAAGTGGAGGCATGTCCCCACCCATCTGGATGGGTTTTGATTAGTTTACTGGAATCCTATAAAAGACGAAACATTTTGGAGAAAGTGGGAGATTCAGAGAGACCAGAGCAGAACAATTTAGCTACAAGAAGCAGAGTCCACATCAGTGACCTTTGGAGATGAAGAAGGAAAATGCCTCCTGGGGACCTTCATGAACCAGGAAGCCAGGAGAAGAAGGTAACAGATGTTTGCCATGTGCCTTTCCACTTGAGAGAGAAACCCTGAACTTCATCAGCCTTCTTGAACCAAAGTATCTTTCTCTGATTGCCTTAGATTGAACATTTCTATAGATTTGTTTTAATTGGGAAATTTTCTCGGCCTTAGAACTGTAAACTAGCAACTTATTAAATTCCCCCTTTTAAAAGCCATTCTGTTTCTGGGATATTGCATTCTGGTAGCTAGCAAATTAGAACAGTCCCCTCCCCTCCTTGGGGTATCTCATTTCGTCTCACTAGGTGGCCAATGGCCACATAGAATGACAGCCCTCAACTATCAGACATAGAAGAGTGACCAGGGCCCCCTGAGACTCCTCTTTCTCAGGCTAGATGACCTCAGCTCAGCATGGCCTAGACGGCAGTCAGCACCCAAGGCCAAGTCACTCCCAGGCACAGATCTGAGCATGCTCTACTCCATCTGGCTCCTGGTTTACAGGGTTTTCTAGCCTTAAAAAAGTGAGAGACTTCTGTGCCAGATGAAGCAAGATACCATTAACTGATAAGCTCGACCACCTGCATCCCAAGGAAAGGCAATTCATGCAGCCAGCTCTGAATGAGCTGGGAGAGGTCAGCAGTTCTCAGGGAGAAGCCAGGGGTGAGCAGGAGCTCCTGGATGGGGGGGGAATCACAGGAAAAAAGTGGGGGGACAAGGAAGCTAATTCCAAAGACATAATTATAGCCCTGGATTTGCAAAGATCTTCCAATGGTCACCTCAACTGTTCTGAAGAATAAATGAATGTGACCAGCATGTAGCACCATCTCAATACTAAGTGTAGACCATTCATTCTTACATTTAATTTATTGCATTTCATGGCTAAAGGTTAAAATTTTGAAGATGTGATTAATTTTTTTCCTAAACAGAGATTATGACCATAGATTTGGAGTGAATAATATCATTCACAAAGTTTTAAATATTTAAATGTTATATACACAAAGCAAATTATTTATGCCAACCAGCATATGCCCTGGAGATACTTTCTGCTGCACCTTCAAAATAGAGATTTACAAGGCACTCACTTTCTCCTAAAGATTTTATATAGCACTTACTATTTTTTAGTTCATGGTGAACAACTAAAACATAAGTCATATTATTTGGGCTCAAACAGGAAACATCACACCTGTACAGGTGGGTATCAGTGAGAATCTACAAAATCAACATCAACACAATTAGAAAACTTTCCTTGCAAATAAAACTACTAAGTTACCTTAATTCTGTTGGTTGATAATTGAAGGTGTTTATTCTTATGGAGCCCAATGTTCAACCCGGGGACATTTCAGATGATGGCTAAAATGAGGTATCATTCTTGAAGTTTTACACACGTGGCCTTTCTTCTCTAGCTTGTTGCAGTGGGTTTTTCTCACCTCACACAACACTGGAAAGTTGGGCTGCTGGTTTCCATGTTCTCAGCTGCTCCCAAAGAATGCCCATGCTGTTACGTGTGAGTTGGCTTGGAGAACTTTTGGCCTGCAAACTCCTGAGTAGGCATAAAAATGCTGTGGAACACTGCCTCCCCATTCCCTTTCTGGGCTCCTATGACATGTCACTAACTTCCCTCCTCCTGCCCAGCCTTTCCCTAAATTCTGGAGCCAGGAGGCCACTGCCCACTGAACCTTGCCTGTCTTTCCACACGGACCTGGTTCCTGGAGGCTGCCCTCTGTCACAGGCAGCCAGTCTCAGTTGCTGTCAAATCAGTGTCCAGTCAAATCGACACTGGATTTGCAAAGATCTGACTCGCCATTGCTTTTTGCAATCCACGGAGAAGTCCAGAGGCCCTACAAACATACAGCATTTTGGGCTTACCTCTACCACAAGTCATTTATAAGTTCTGAAGCCCCCAAACTCAAGGAGTTTCTATCACATTCCATTTAGTGTTTTTGCAGTGTTTGCTATTTGGGGATTTAGTTTTACTTGGTTCTTGGTATGTATGCTTCTCTAAGGAGGTTCATCGGAAATAAAATAAAAATGGCATGTTGATGATATCACTGCATTTTAGCAAAACAATTGGGGTCCTTAAGAGGATAATGCCAGAATGCGCTGCCTGAACCAAGATTCACATCACATTTAATTTACAACTGAAGGTTTGAGCTGTAACTACAGTGTGCAAAAATATCAGAAAATGAGTGTGTGGGTTGTGTATAATAGATCTGATAATACCCACAAAAAACTCTAGAGTGAGAAAGGCCCCATGAAAGTCTGGACTGCTGGACTTCGCAAGCACTGCCCTCACGTGACTTGTGTCCACCAATGAGCAAAAACAAAAAATAAAAATAAAAAAGTTAATTACATATTTAAAACCGGCCAGCTTAAAAAGAAGCCTCCAAAAGCCCCTCCCATTTTCCAGGTTCACTGAAAACAGGAAGTGGTTTTCTGTCCTTCAGTATTTCTTAATCCCTAGTATAAAGCTATGAACAGTACAATGGGGAGGAAGAGAGCAGGTAATACTTGAGTAGGTGAGGTATTTGGATTTCTTGGGTAAGTAGGAGTTTGCAAGCAAGAGAAAACTCACAAACCTCTCGGGCTTGCATCTAGTGCTCAGTGAAGGAAACTGCAAAGGCCCACCACACTGAGAAGTCACCAGGTTTCTGGAGGTTTCTAGTGGTCATGTCTTTTAAAAAAGGAATTTTAAGCCTCCGCAGGGAAAGGGAAACACTTGTGAAACCTGAGAAAATGGCATCTACCTGTCATTTATGTGGCTCCTATAATTTGTCCCGTTAGGTGCTTTAAAACTATGGCAGCTACTCCTCAAACAAAAATTTGTTACTATGACTTCCATTCTGCAGAGGAGCACACACAAGGTCAGGAGGAGTAAATAACGTACAAAGGTAATGGCTAACATAAGAAGCTCCCCCACTGTCCTAGATGCTCTTCAATATTTTATCTCATTTCATCATTTTACCCACCCTTATGAGCCCTTTGAACAGATGAGAAAACTGAGGCACAGTGAGACGCCAAGATCACCAGGTGGGAAGAGGCAGAGCCAGGAGTCACATCTCCGCAGTCTGACTCCTAAGCCTATGCTCCTGACCACTAGTGATTATAGGCTCTTCCAGTTATAGAAACATTATTGGGGAGTCTCTCATACAAAACGGATACATTCCGGTGGTGACTGCTTTCAGTACCAATTAATTCTTTACTTCTCAAAATACTACTTTAAAAGGAGAGCTTCTTTAGTACCATTAAGTGGTATTTAACTTAGCTGTATCTCTAGAGTATCAAAAGGCAAATCATGACCAGGCTGCAGAAAGTAGGGAGCCGTCAACAGACAAGGGCGGGGGCTGCGAAGATTACAAGTGTGGTGAATGAAGAAAGAAAAGCCCGGGTACAGGATACTCTTGGAAAAATTAAGAGCCATTGGGCAGGACTGGAAGACTTTTCTGTAAAGGGCCAAATAGTGAATATTTTGAGTCTTCTGGGTCGCTATAGTGCTAAAGTAGCAAAACACAATACAAAGGGGTATAAAGCTTTATTTGAAAATTGGCTGTGAATGAGAAGTGGCCCATGGACTGACTGCAATTTGCAAACCCCTGTGTTTGAGCATGGGACAGTGAAATGCCCAGTGCAGTGAGGCCAGAGCCCCCAGACGCACTGGGAGGAAGCTGTGGGGATGGCAGTGACCATCCCTGGTACCAGGCCTGAATAATAGGAGTGGACTCTCCCAAAGCCTAAGGAGCTGCTTAAGGTCACAAGGGGCCAACTGCTCACCAGAAGCATCTCCTAGAGGAGTCTGAGGGACCAGTGTCTGCCACAACCATACATGTGGGTACCCTTATGGTCCCCCTGCTCCAGTGCTGATGGGGATGTGTAGTGTACCACAAAGGACATGGAATAAGAAGGCATCTATCCATGCCATCCTTGGATTGAGAAACTGAACAGAGAAATTGGTAACTGCTGGAGACAAAGTGAAGCACTTTAGCCTCACAACAGAGAACACTAACTGCATACACTACACTTCTGCTTCCTACAGACACCCTGGACAATTCTACTGTTGTAACTAACTGTGATGGTTTGAAAGGATGTATGTACTCTAGAAAAGTCATGTTTTATTCCTAATCCCATTTTGTAAAGGCAGCTGTTTCTTCTAATCCCTATTCAGTACTGCATGTTCGAGACTATAATTACATCATCTCCCTGGAGATGTGACTCAATCAACAGTGGTTAAACTGGATTAGGTGAAGATGTTATCTCCACCCATTTGGGTGGGTCTTGATTAGTTTACTGGAATCCTATAAAAGAGGAAACATTTTGGAGAATAAGAGAGATTCTGAGAGAGGAGAGAATGACATAGCTATCATCTACCTTTGGAGATGAAGAAGGAAAATGCCTCCCGGGGAGCTTCATGAAACAGGAAGTCAGGAAAGAAAGCTAGCAGACGATGCCGTGTTTAACATGTGCCCTTCCATCCAAGAGAGAAACCCTGACCATGTTTGCCATCTGCCTCCTCACTTGAGAGAGAAACCTTGAACTTCAGTGGCCTTCTTGAACGAAGGTATCTCTCCCTGGATGCCTTAGATTGGACATTGTTATGGTTAGGTTCATGTGTCAACTTGGCCAAGTGGTGGTACCTGTTTGTCTGGTTGGGCAAGTGCTGGCCTGTCTATTGCGATGAGGACATTTCATAGAGTTAAATCATGATCACGCTGGCTACATCCAAAGCTGATTCCATTTGTAATCAGCCAAGGGGAATGTCTTCTGCAATGAATGATGTTCACTGGAAGCCTTTTAAGAAGGATTCAGAAGAGACAGGCTCTCTTCCTGCTTCAGCCGGCAAGCCTCTCCTGTGGAGTTCGTCCAGACCCTCCATCAGAATCGTCAGCTTCACAGCCTACCCTACAGATTTTGGACTCTACTCCTAAGGGTACATGAGACACTTTTATAAATTTTATATTTGCGAGTGTTTCCTATTGATTCTGTTTCTCTACAGAACTCTAACCTATACAGCTTGGCACCAAGGGTGGGTCTTAAGAAAAAGAATCTTAAAAATGGGTTTTTATGAATGGTTTTCTACTCTGACTGGACTCAAAGCCACTAAGAACTCTGATTTCCATAATTAGAATGACACTGCCAATCCATGGAGTGAGTTGACAAAAGAGATAGTCAAAATATCACCATTTGATTCTTCTAATGCTTCACTTGTACGAAGTCAGGCTCTGGGGGATAATGTTTTTGACACCTTTACAGGAGGTATAGAGATGTTGGGTGGTTGTTGTTAGATACACTGGATACATTAACGAGTGAAAGGGATGGGCTTACGGCTTCAAACAAGAAGCTTAAGCGCCATCTGACAGATGTAGAAGTTTCTATGAGTGTCCTGAAGGAAAATCTTATTTCCTGTAGCCACAGACTCGAGATCTCTGAAAATTAGACTCAGCATCTTATTGTTAGAGTAGGAACTTTACAACATAAACTGAAATCTCAATCTTGCATGGTGTCTGCCATTAAAGTAAGGGCATTGATTGGAAAGGAGTGGGACCCTGAAACATGGAATGACAACGTATGGCTTGATAATGATGTGGGGGGGAGGTTGAAATCCTAGGTCATGCTGAGTCTTCTCTAGATAACCCTGTAATAGTCTACCCTTAGGACATATCTGTCCCACCTCCAGCCTGCCTTGAGGAGTTGGCCACCCAACCTCCTCCTGAAGGGATTAGCCCTAGAGTGATTAATCCTGTTTCACCACATGAAACTGCAAATGAATACCCTGAAGCAAATGGCTTGGAAGATATTTCTAATTCTTTTCATGACCCACCCCTACCACCCCTCATTTCTTCCAGACCTATAGCTAGATTAAAGCCCCAACAGGTCCCTAAAGATGAGGTACAAAGTATCACACATGAGGAGGTACCTTATACTCCAAAAGAACTGTGTGAGTTTTCCAATTTATATAGATAGAAATCAGGGGAATATGTGTGGCAATGGATTTTAAGGGTGTGGGATAATGGTGGGAGGAATAGGATCAGGCGGAACTGATTGATATGACCCACTAAGCAGAGATTCTGCATTCAACGTTATACCTCAAGGGGTTAGAAAAGGCATTAGCAGTTTGTTTGGATAGTTGGTCAAAACATGGATCAAAAGGCACCAACATTACCTGAGACTGAAATGCCAGAACTGCCCTGGTATAAATGTAGATGAGGGGATCCAGAGGCTTAGAGAGACTGGAATGTTAGAATGGATTTATCATGCAAAGCCTGCTCTTACACCCCAGGAATGTCTGAAGGATGCACCTTTTACCAGAACAGTGGGAAATAAATTTGTGAGACTAGCGCCATCATCCCTGAAGAGCTCTGTGATTGCACTTCTCTGTAGGTCAGATATTACTATGGGAACTGCTGTCACTGAGCTGGAATCCTTAAACACAATGGGGATGACCACATCCCAAGTTGGCAGAAGCAAGGTGGCAGCACTTAATTGCCAAAGACAGGGTGGAAGTATCCGTTTGTGTCTTTGCCCTTAAGTCCTCTGAGTAGATACCCAGCAATGGTATATAATATAAATATTGCACACCAATATTTACAGCAGCATTATTTACAATTGCAAAGAGATGGAAACAGCCAAAATGTCCATCAACAGACGAGTGGCAAAACAAACTGTGGTATATACATACGATGGAATATTACGCAGCTTTAAGATAGAATAAACTTTTGAAGTATGTAACAACATGGATGGACCTTGAGAACATTATGCAGAGTGAGACTAGCCAAAAACTAAAGGACAAATACTGTAGGGTCTCACTGATATGAACCGACATTAGTGAATAAACTTGGAATATGTCGTTGGTAACAGAGACCGTCAGGAGATAGAAATAGGGTAAGATAGTGGGTAATTGGAGCTGAAGGGATACAGACTGTGCAACAGGACTCGATACAAAAACTCAGAAATGGACAGCACAATACTACCTAACTGTAATGTAATTATGTTAAAACACTGAATGAAGCTGCATGTGAGAATGATAGAGGGAGGAGGGCTGGGGACATAAATGAAATCAGAAAGAAAGTAGATGTTAAAGATCGAGATGGTATAATCTAGGAATGCCTAGAGTGTATAATAATAGTGAAATGTACATTGTACAATTTTTTTAAATGTTTAAAAAAAAAAGACAGGGTGGATATGGCTATTATAACAGACAGCAAACTCAAAGCAGGAGTCTGAATAATCTTACTCGCAGAGATACCTAGAAATACAATAGATTGGCAGTCTACTAAATTCTTGTTTGAACTGTATAAACAAAAGCGTTCTAGGTCAAGTGAACAGAAGTCTAACCTGAATTACAAAAACGCAGAATCACCGCCCCTTAATCAATTTCCAGACTTGAGACAGTTTACAGACCCAGAGCCCCTTGAATAAGGGGAGGCCAGGTCCCTTTAGGGAGAACTCTGTTACAATGCCACAAATTTATACTGTTTATCTTCCTCCAAGCCTTCCCCAAAGAGACAAACAACTTTTTACCAGGGTAACTATGCATTGGGGAAACGGAAATGATCAGCTATTTCGGGGATTATTAGAAACTGGTTCAGAAGTGACATTAATTCCAGGGGACCCAAATTGTCACTCTGGTCCACCAGTCAGAGTGGGGGGCTTATGGAGGTCAGCTGATCGATGGAGTTTTAGCTCAGGTCCATCTCACAGTGGGTCCAGTGGGCCCCCAGAACCATTCTGTAGTTATTTCCCCAGTTCCAGAATGTGTAATTGGAATAGACATACTGAACAACTGGCAGAATCCCCACACTGAGTCTCTAACTCGTGCAGTGAGGGCTATTAAGGTGGGAAAGGCCAAGTGGAAACCACTAGAACTGCCCCTAGCAAAACAGTAAATCACAAGCAATACTGTATTCCTGGAGGGATTGCAGAGATTACTGCCACTCTTAAGGACTTGAAGGATGCAGGGGTGGTGATTCCCACCACATCCCCATTCAACTCTCCTATTTGGCCAGTACAGAAAACAGATGGGTCTTGAAGGATGACCATAGATTATCGTAAACTCAACCAGGTGGTAACTCCAAATGCAGCTGCTTTACCGGATATGGTATCACTGCTTGAGCAAATCAATACATCCCCTGGTACCTGGTATGTAGCTATTGATCTGGCAAATGCTTTTTTCTCAATAGCTGTTAGTAAGGACCACCAGAAACAGTTTGCTTTCAGCTGGCAAGGTCAGCAATATACTTTCACTGTCCTACCTCAGGGATATATCAACTCTTCAGCCCTATGTCATAATCTTGTCCATACAGACCTTGATTGTTTCTCCCTACCACAAAACATCACATTGGTTCATTATATTGATGATATGTTGATTGGACCTAGTGAGCAAGAAGTAGCAACTACTCTAGACTTACTGGTAAGGCATTTGCGTGTCAGAAGATAGGAGAGAAATCCAATCAAAATGCAGGGGCTTCCACCTCAGTGAAATTTCTAGGTGTACAGTGGTGTGAGGCATGTCAAGATATCCCTTTTAAGGTGAAGGATAAGTTGCAGCATCTGGCCCCTTCTATGACCAAAAAATCAGGACATTTTCTTGGCATTAGAACTGTATACTAACAACTTATTAAAGCCCCATTTTTAAAAGCCATTCTGGTATTGTACTCTAGCAGCTAGTAAACTAGAACACCAACTAACTCAAGTATAAAAAACTAGGAAATATCTTAACTGCTGAACAGATAAGAAGGTAAGTATTCTGCACAGACCAAACACAATGTGGAAGTAGGAATCCTGGGAATAAACAAGGCTGAAGCTAACCTTCTCCAAGGAGAACTTGGTGATCCTAAGGTGACACGTTGGTTATGTGCAATAAGGCAGAAGGTAATAGTCCAGAGCCTCTCCACTGCAGAAAGGAGACCTTCGTGTAAAATTCCAGTCTCTCGGGGCCAGTGGGAATGGGAAGTAGAGCTGCCACACAGAAAGGACTTTTTCATCATGTCTTTCTTATCCTTGAGAGGTAAAATAATCTCTCCCCGTATATTTAGGAGATAACTACAGCCTGCCCTTCATGTAGGTTTTAAGGTCCAAATTTCCACTCAGTGCATGAAGATCCTTAAGGAAGAAAGTGGTTCCAGATTGTCCACACCTAGGTCCAGGGCAGAAGTAAATACAAATTCTCTTTAAAAGAAAAGTAACTTTAACATAGACTTCAAAAGCTTCTCACAGAACAAGTTCTATGGAATATGAGCCTATGGTCAAAATTCAGGAAATGCGCAAAGTAAAAGGACACTATGAATTGGGGCTATCAGGAATAATGGGGAGGAAAGTCCGAGTCCCAGTGAACTCAGATACTGGAAGATATTTAGAGTCACCTAATTTTAGACTCTAAAATCAGGACGTCTAACATGTTCAAATATGTAAACAAGAGGCTTGGAAAAAAGCAAAGACAAGATACTATTTTTTAAAAAATGAAACCAAGCCATTTTGAAAATTTGAAAAAGAAAGCGAATTTCTGAAAGAAGAATGCCATAATCTAAGCCGAAAACTCAACACACAGGTCAAAATGCAGTTGAGGTACAGGTAAAGAAAAGTATTAGTAAAGTCAAAATAATGTAGATCGTAGAAAAGGAAGAAGGAGGGAAAATATAAAAAGGAGTTTAGAAATACCAGGATAAAGTTAAGTCTAACAAAGAAGTCTAACACGTCAATCTGGGTTCTAGTAAGAGATAATGGAGACAACAGGGAAAAGGCAGTGTTCAAAGAAAAAAACGTCCAAAATTGATTAAAAACACCAATCTGTAGATTTAAGCACAACAATCCCAAGCAGAATATATAAATATGTATCTTCTCCTAGAGACAATAACAGTGAAATTGCAAAATATTAAAGACAAAGAGAAAATCTTAAATGCAGCCAGTGAAAAGACTGATTATCTAAAATGGCAACAGACTTTGCATGTTCAATAATTGAAGCCAGATGGCAGGAAGATAGTAACTTCCATGTGCTGAGAAAACATAACCATCATCCTAGAAGTATATACATATAGCAAAAATAACTCAGGAATTGAAATAAAATAAAGATACTTCAGATAAGGGAAAACTTAAGTTTTCCACCAGCAAGTCCTCACTGAAGTAAAATCTAAATAATATTCTTTAGGCAAAGGAAAATTATCCCAGGTAGGGATTCTGAGAGGCATAAAGAAATGCTGGGGAAAGACACTGTACTTAATAAAACAACACAACAATAGTGACTAATTTAAGGGAATAAAAAAAGAATAAAATACTGGATAACAGTCCCACATAAGCAATAAAGCATTCTAAGGAACTTATATTTGGGAGAAAGAAAATTATTAACAGTGAACCTTGTTAATATGATTGCTCAATACTAGAGTGATCATTCAAACATAATGTAAAATAGTCAAAAACAAATTAAAATATTTCAATAATCATAATAAACCCACAAGAACTGTCTCCAGTTTTTTGTTTTGTTTTTTAAGATCATCAGAGTGGAGTTTTTCAAGTCTTTAAATGCTGTTTATAAGAAACATAACTGAAATGAAAGGACAGAAAACTTCAGAATAAAAGGAGAAAAAACAAATATGGTAAATCTGGTGTAGCTCTACTAATAGCAGACAAATAGACATCAAAGCAATAATCATAACTAGAGATAGGAAGTCACAAAATAAGGATAAAAGTTTCAATTCACCTGGAGGAAAAAAAATTCTACATGTGTATGCACTTAACACAGCTTCAAAACAGATAAAGCAAAAGTGGACTGAACCACAAGGAGAAACTGACAACTCCAAAAAAGTGAGAAATTTGACACATCTCGTTTTGTAACCAATATATCAAGCAACACAACAATTAGTTAGAATGAACACTGAATACCACTCATCTAACGGATACATATTCTCACAATAATGTGCATTTTTTCCAAGCAAGTGGGAGTATACACTTTCTTTTTAAGCAAAAAGTGAACAAATATTGACCATAAGGAAGCTGCCCTTTTTTAAGTCAAAGTAGACTATTTTTCTGTCCTCCTAACAAGAGGATTTGGGGTAACCATTTCAAATTCAACTAATTGTTGATAACCAGATAACTCACTGACTCCAAAATTGCCTTCAGAGGGGTGAGTTATGCTAACAAAGAGAACATACATTGTCTTTTCATTTACATGTAGCTTCCCAGATCTGCTCAAAGCAAGTAAGAAACATTATAGGAGCTACAACCAAAATGGCCATTGAGAAACTGGGGAGAAAATTCATTTCGTCCAGTATTTTGACGATAATTTTGAGGGTGGATGATGATTTGTTACTGCCTGGAATGCAAGTACAATGAGAGCAAGGGCCTGGCACATAACAGAACTCAATAAATAGCTTTGAACACTGGTAAATAAATGAATGAAGAGGATATACTTCTAAGAGATGTTCCCTTGCCTTTCCTTGGGGCACTGGGATAATTCCAAATATTTTGTGATATATTTTCTTTTTGGCAAGTGAGCAATCAAACCACTCTGCATTCAGGTTCAGACATGATATATCAGAAAGCAAGCACATAGCATCTATTCTGCTTTTTTGTGCTCCACATACCATGGAGAAGTTGACTATCTGAGACTGCCAGGCAGATATGCATCAATGGAAATATCTGGGCCCACTGACTGGAGTAAGGCTTGATGGGAAAAACAGAAGGTGACTTGATGAAATGAAAAGGAACTCAGCTCTTCTTCCCTAGTATTTCTCTTACAGGGTGGGGAATGAGACCACACAGCAAGCGACTCATGAGGAGCCTACTCTTAAACTATGCCAGGAGTGTCCAGAGGAGAAAAGCAGCAGATGAATCCTCTGCACTGACTAATTGCTCTCCATTTTTCCTCTATGGTCTCAACTTCTCTGTCACTGACTCACTCCTCTTCGAATCTTCCCACCTTAATTGATGGCACAGCTGGGTTCCAGCAGAGGACATGGTCAGAGAGCCTGAGATTAATGTCAGGCAATGAGGAAAGAAGCTGTTGTCCATTCACACAAGGGAAGAGCTGAGTGTGAACACTGATGAGGGGGAGTGGCGAGGGGGGGATGGGAGGGTCCAACTGGGCAGTCAGGCTAAGTCATATTCAAAGTCAGAGGTGGAAGAGGAGGCAGAAGAGGAAGAAATGAGCAGGTAGCAGACCAGAGGCCAGTCAAGCATTCGGTATTGTTAAGTTTTAGCTGGAGAGAGCTCAACATCTCCCTCTACAGCACTGTTCCAGGTCTGGCTTTCTGGAATATAGAGTATTGCTCCAGACAGAATTTTCTTTGTTCCCTAAGTCAGCAGTTGTCTTTCCTGGATAGCATGCCTTCGGTATCTAAGTCAGATGGAAGAATGACCTTTTGAATGAGAGCTGAAGATTCAGCTAATAACACCCAGCACTGGGAACTGTTCCCATTTTAAATTCTTCTCCAAGATAAGGTCAAAGGGTTGGATGTTTGACAAGGGCTCTGGCTGTTCAACAGCTCACCTTCCTATTTTAATTAGTGCCATGGTGGTGATTTGTGTGACCGGGTTCCCCGAGCTGAGCCAAGGTGACAACTGCATATGTAGTATATGTACAAAGTACAGCACGTCAGCAGTCACTAGTTAGGGGACCAGGTGACCCATGTGATCTCCCCAAAGGACAAGAGAGGGTGGAAAGGAATGGCAAAAGAACCCAATGGCAGGTATGTGCGACCTTGGCACTGTCCTCAGCAGGCAGGAGGCCAGGCTGTGTCCCCTGTGTGGAAGCAAAGAGAAAAGGCTGAAAGGCTGTTCAAAGGGTCAGCAGGCTTCAGTGGGCGGAATTACATATTTCCTCCCCAGGGACTCCCACCATCTTTGTATAGAGAACAAATTTTTAACTGGGTTCAGTGTTCTTCCTGTCTAAGAATAGCCTTGGTTCAAGTATACTCTACAGTAGCGCTTTTCAAAGTGTGGTCCAGGCATCCCTGGGTGTCCTCATGGTCAAAACTACCTTCATGATAATACTAAGACATAATTTGACTTTTTCAATCTCATTATCTCATGAGTCGTACAGCAGAGTTTTCTAGAGGCTAGTAATGTGTGATATCTGCCTTCTATTAAACCAGAATTAAAGGGATTTGCAAAAATGAAAACAATGCCACTCTTCTCACTAAATCACATTGCTTTGGAAAACAGGATTATCTTTTATGTAAAAATGCAATCGATTTATGATTGCTATATTTAAATGAATTAATAAAGATGTAAAATGTTTTTCTCCATTTTAATTTTTACACTAATAAACACTGATAGATATAATCCACATAAACAAAAACTCCTTTGGATTCTCAATCATTTTA
This sequence comes from Tamandua tetradactyla, assembly GCF_023851605.1. Lineage (NCBI taxonomy): Eukaryota > Metazoa > Chordata > Mammalia > Pilosa > Myrmecophagidae > Tamandua > Tamandua tetradactyla. The sequence continues at coordinate 6,441,900 of NC_135343.1, read as the reverse complement.
AGAATGTAAAGTGGTCCTGAGATGAACAAATTTGAGAACTGCTGCTCTATATTTTCACCATAAACCCTCAGTTAAAAGTCTTAATACCTACCTGAGACCCTTCCTTATCATTTTTTCTCTTTAGAGAATAAGGTAGTGGTGCACCATGTTTTTTGGTTATGTAGATGTACAAGCAATATAAATGACTCAGCAATCATTTTTCAGAAAAGGTCATTTTCCTTAAGCCTCAAAAATATTTCTACGGCTTCAAAGCCAGACACAATGTGGAGTGATTTATTCTGGGATTCAGTGGGTGATCAAATAGGACTTTACTTCTCAACTCATCACCTTTAAATGCTTTGAGGCTTTAATCTCTACCCTCTTAAAAACACAGAATCTTATCTTACCACAATATTTTCGAAAATAGCAAGGAAATTTATGAGCAATTTAGACATACTTCTAATATTTTATCTTTATGGATTACCAGGTCTAGAATGTAAGAAAACTGATAAACGACTAAAGCAATAACCACAAAATGTGCTGACACTCAGAGGAGCCCTTTCTTTCCTCTTTTTGTATTTTATGGAGCGTAATAACTACACATAAATCAACAAGCCAGAAAAGATAAAAGCTATCCCATATGTGCTCTGAATTATTTATAACTTCCAAAGAAACAGGATGCTAAATCATAATAATCTATGTAAACCAGATCCCCATGAAGCATCTAGCTACTGATATGTCATGCGCAACACACATCCTATCTTGACAAAATCTCAGCACAGCCTTTTTAACAACTAGAATGATCTCAATGTGAAAGCAGTGCTTTCATTCATTTCTCTGAGGCAATTTCTGAGTCCTAAGTTGTGTTCAGCTCAGTTTAGGCAATGTGGCAAGTTAAAATATGCTTTGTGCCCAAAGCTTTCCTTCATGGAGGGTATAGTCTATATGAACAAGAGGGATGTATAGTGATAATCACACTACAAAATGGAATTTAGGGTGCCTATATGAATTATACAGGTAAGAAGAGCTTTAGAGTTCACACAAGGGAGAGATTAAAATAAGAATGGTCAAAATGGCAAAGCTCTAAAATTTTTGTGCACCAAAATAATTCCTCACCATTTGTGTGAAAATGGTCCAGCTGTATTTAAATATGCAACTCTTTAAGTTCCATCATCTCCCATTCCTGTGTTCAACTAGTAGGAGGAAGAATGGGAAGGCTATTTAAAGAAAAGCTTTCCGACAGTCTAACATTCACAGTGCCACTCTGATCCATTAGATATACTGCCCCCATAAGAAGCAAGGGCCAAGTTTCACATCCCACTGGGATGTTAGATAAATAAAGGTAACCAACTGAACACCAGGTAAGGATGTTGGGCCCCACAGGCAGCGCAGCCACTGATATGAGGTTATTTCTGTCTTCCAGATCTGCTCCCTCTGAGACAACTCAGGAAGAGTCTCATGAGTTCCCACCAGACAGAGAGACAAACCATCCAAGTGGGGGTGCTGCTGGGATGCAACTAGAGGGGGATGACTGGCAAGGTCATATTACTGTGCTTGTGATAAATGCTTCTTGTCCTACGTGCTGACTAGCTATGAACTGGTCCCTTCTGCTTTCCCTCTCTGTAGGCTTTCAGAGGCATCAAAACCACCAGATGGATCAATGGCTGACATGATATGCTGTTCTGATTTAGCCATGTTTCCTAGTAGAGAATGGAGGCACACCCTTCCTTGTTAGATGGGATCCCACGCCTATAATAAGGTCAGCTGACTCCTTTATAACCCAACACATCATTTCACTGATGACACTAAAGGCAGCTGTCACTAAATGCTACTAAAAGGCAGTGTGAGGAGAGTCACGTGGGCCCAAAGAGCTGCCATTTCAAAATGGGAGCCATACATCTGACCCCTTCAAAGGAGGAGGGCTAAGAGTGAGCAGAGCACCACTGCACCTTTTTCTGTACAACTTCCAGCCACACTGATGATACAAGAAAACCAGACTCAATATGTATTTTGGGTGTTATGCAAAAAGGAGAGGCGAGTTTGCTGACCTACTGGAAAAAAAAAAATAGGCCTATGGTAAATGTGAAATGTCTGTGCAGAAGGGGGGTGTCTGAAAATTTCCTTTTAGTCTGCCAAGGACGTAAGAAGGTGCCCAGAAGGTAAGCTCTGGAATAGTAAAGTTGGACCATGGGTTCACGCCACTGCCATATGTTCCACGTGGCCCTGTTGTCCTGCCAACAGCACCAGCTATGACAACACGCAGGCTTCCCTCGTTGCCAGGCTACCGTTAACTTTAGTCCTTGATTTAAAAGAAGGAGCAATGGAATCTCCCAATTTAGCTTTTCAAACAAAAGTCAAAGTGAAAAGCATCAGTAAAACCAGCTGTTTCTAACTCTGAGGTAAAAATATCTTAGTAAACATGACCGAAATGCCAAAACAAACAGCATCCATCTCTACCAAGATAACTGAACTTAATGCACAAAAGCCAGACCCCTTTTTTATGGGCTGTCTGACAAGCAAGCCTTCGGTGACAAAACCACTGAGTGCTTCCAAACTGCACATCTACGTTGCAGCAACTTTTTCCTTGGTTGGTATATAATCTTTTTTTAAATTCATTTTGCTTATCTGATACGTAATGCCACAGTTAGTCTCCTCATCATGAATGCTTTACTTACATTCAGTTTTCAGTAACCCCCTGTCAATCTTAATTTTGAAATAATGCATTCTCTGATGCCAAGTCTCTTAAATACTACATATAATAAATACGAATGCTTATGTACACATTTGTGTGTATATATATATATATACACACACATATATAATGTTATTTTTTTTCTTAACACATGCATAATTCAGTCCAGATCCCTTAATACAAAAAAATGTGACAACTGTTGTTGACCTTTTCCCCAGTCTCTGGGGGAGGCAGTCATGGGGGTAGGGCTTTTACAAAGAAGCCCTCAAAGTGTGTAGGATCTCACAATGATCAGATATTCATCTCCAGCCCAGGTCTCTCTCCTGAGTTTTTGGCTCTCACATCCACAGCCACCTCGAATTACTTGGCTGGCACAGAAATCTCAAGTATCACAGGCCCAAAAGGGAAATTCTGATCTTCCCTGCCAAAATCTGCTCTTTCTCTTCTCCCCTTTTCTTTCTTATCTCAGGAAAGGAGACTTACAGTCTCCCTTTGGTCAAACCCCCTCTCCCCATATCCCACCCATCACCAAGTGTGCCAATTCTATCTCCAAAATCTATCTTAAATCCATCCCTCATTTTCCCCATCTGAATTATCAACACACTGAACTACAGCCTCACTGATTTGCCTCTCTCCTCAATACGTGCCTCAAGGCAGCCAGAACAGTGTTTTAAAATGCAAATCAGGCCAATCTCCAGCTCAAAACCTTTTAGTGTACCTCCTTCACTGAAAAGAACCAGCTTGATCCCAGGGATGGAGCAGGGAAAGCACAGGATCAGCCTGGAATATCTTATTTTCCTAGAAATAATAAGTGTTCAAGGAATGATGTGGACATGTCAAATGCTGGCTTAAAAGTGGTCCCACAGGCCAAATCATGGACAATTTGAGTATCAATAGCAACCAATTATTACCCATAGAATAAAAACGGGAGTCCATGAATCTACTCTGATACAAAGGAATGAATGAGTGAATGAGCAGGGGAAAAAGAAAGCTCTTCTTCAGAGCAGACTGCAAATTAGCAAACACAGAAGGTAGAAAGGTACCATTTAGCAACCAACATTAATGTTGTAAGCAAGAAATCTCAATGGATAGTAAAACTAGGGGGTGAACATTTGATGAAAAACAGTGTATCGATATAGTCTCAAAATATCTCCACAAGATACGTACTAATTACAAAAGGAAAAGAGTAACTTTACATTGGAGAAAGCTGGCAGATATCACCTTAATCAAGTGATCAAAATCACCACCACCAGTAATGGAACAAATCAGCATCAGGGTCTTCTGCTGTGCCCAACGAGAGGGCACAACACTGCTTCCATGGTGTTCCTGATACAAACACAGAATCTAGATCTAATTCACAGGACACATCAGGCTAACCCAAAATGATGGTTATTTTAGAAAGGAAATGACCTGTAACCTCCAAAAATGTTTAGGTCCTCAAAAGACAAGTGAAGGCTAAGGAACTGTCCCAGTGAGGATACAAAGCCACGAACAATCAAAGGCTAATATGATTACGGACTGGGTCCTGGACCTGGCAAGGATGCAATGGAGATCTGTGAAACGTCAATGGGGTCTGAAGATCAGAAGTTGACATTGTATCAGAGCTAAGGGCTCTATTTTGATGACTGTTCTGCAGATACACAGGAGAGTGTAAGGTCAGTAGAGCATCCTCCACAACTTACTCCCAAGTGATTCAGTAAAAAATAGTTTGTTACAAAAAGTATATGGCAAGTGTGATGAAATGTGAACAGAAATTCAGAGTGTAAGGAAGCTAGTTATACTTGCAAATTTTCTTTGCAATTATTCAAAACAAAATGTTAAAAAAAAAAAAACTGTCATTGTTTTCTATGTACCTAAAGCAAAGTGGCACAAAGGCCACTAGGTCTCTGCAGCCTGGTGCCACCCGTCACCCCAAACCGCCTCAAGCCACAATTCAGTAGGTCCTGTCTCTGGGCCCTTACCCATGTTGTCCCCCTGCCTGGGAAGTTCTATCTCCCCCTTTGCCTCAGGGATGCCTACTCTACCCCCTTCAGGCCTGGGTTTAAATGTTGCTTCCTCACAGAGGCCATTCCTGTCCCCTAACTGGATCAAATTTTCTGTCACCCTCTCCAGAAGCTCCACCTTCTGCATGTGCAGCAACTTGACACTCTACATGGGGGTATTCTCAGTTTCACATCCCTCTCTGCCAGTGGTCAGTAAGGTCCCACTTCAGCTAGTAGATTAAAGCTCCTACTTTTTCTAATCCTCTATTTCCAGGGCCTTAGCACAGTTTTTGGAAAAAAAGGAACCACTGAATAACAAATAAACAGATTAATGTTATGTTATTCCAACATTTTATATTTTCTGAGATCATGATCTTGACAACCTTAGTTTTATCAAATATGTCTCTCTGCAGGTAAAGTACCTTACGGGGCACAGGGGGTGGCTATATTTGAGTTCAAATAAGCAGAACCAAATGAGTATACTGATATATACAATGATGATCCTTAACAGCTTAAAACGACTGATGTCGGTAATTAGGACTATTTTCATAGTACTGAGGAGGTGATTAAAAAAAAAAAGTTAAGTAGGGAGTAATTAATTTCACATAATAGTCACACGGGAACTTATTATAAGACCTGATGCTAATGATGTATTTCTTTTCTGTAATTAATTTTTATGCGTGTCCTGGGGACATTCACCATCTTCTTCTGAACTATTCCTTGTTCAGCACAGTTGACTCTTCCAGCCCCACCCACTCCAGCCCGGTCTTCTCCAGAAAGAAAGGGAAAATCGGCAGCTGCAAATACATACCCATGAAGCAAAACTTTAGTTTGACTAGGCTTTCCTTGCTCAAAGAGGAAATAAAAATAATGCCAACAAGCATGCATTTTGGAAGTGGTGTACTTTTCTCTGTAATTTTAAAGACTTACATCTGAGGACAAAAGAGTGAGAGATGGCATTCACCAAACAGAGGGCAGGGAAAGGGGAAGCAAGAGAGGTGAGTTCAAGTCTAACCACGATTTACTAGCTTGGCCAAGCACATTCTTTCTCTAGGCCTCACTAGTCACAGTTTTCCTTTGAATGCAGAAGCTTTATCAGATGACCTGAGCCTTTGTTTGTTTGTTTTAGCAATTAATTAATTTGAGAAGTTTTGGGTTTACAGAACAATATGCATAAAATACAGGATTCCCACGGGTGTGGTACATTTGTTACAACTGATGAAAGTACATTTTATAGCTGCACCATAAACTACAGTGGATTACTTAGAGTTCACTGTTTGTGCTGTGTAGTTCCGTGGATTTTTTTTTTTATTTGACAAGGTGAAAATCTGTTATTTTATTTCAAGACTCCCAAGTCCCACTTACATACAAATATATTATAGACATATTATTTGTTGGTCACTGTTTGAATCCTGGAATACAATTCCACAGTGATAACAGCTACAAAATGTTAGTTATTAATCCACACCAGCCCATCAAAAACTAATTTAACACTACTGGTAAAAATGAGTGATATGCATATGAATGATTCTGCACTAGCACTTGGATTACGTTCTTACTCAGTAGCTTAATTTAGCTTTCAATTTCAACTGTCTGATCTTGAACCTTATTGGTTAAATGTGCACTGCCTAACACAGAGAACTATGTAGGTGGAAAGCAATATTGGTGGTCTTTATTTGGTGGTTATAACAAAAGATGCAATTTATACTTAAACCAGCAATTAACAGTGACCATTTTAACGAGGCAGAATAACTAAGGACAACTATGAAAGCTGCAAAGGAAACCAGAGACATTCAACAGATCAAAAGAGGTGGTGTGAGCTGGCTGCTGCGAGATGGTGTGCACCCCCGTATTTCAGCAAGGGCTGGCAAGCCAAAATTAATGACTGCTTTTCTTATTTACTTGAACCAAGAGTATGTTTTTCCTCTGAAAATCTTACCACCAGTTACATTTCATTGCACCTAGTAAAATTTAAAGAATCAGCCCTAATAACAAAATCACATTCTTCGGAAGAAACATTATGCATAATACACTCAGAATCACTGTTTGGTTTTTCTTTCTTTTTTTCCCCCTGAACATATAGGTGTTTGAATCTCTTGTGTTTGTTCTTTTGCACCAGATATGGGCTGTTTGAAAACTGTTTCATTATATCATCATTCATTTCAACCTCTTCAGATTTCCACCTGTGAAAATGCTTGTTTGCAAACTGGCTTAGAGCCCTGGCATTCCCAGTGCTCTCAGGAGTGTCAGGAGCTCCTGAAACCTCTTGTTTCTTCTGTTTGGGGAAACTTGGCTATTTGTAGAATTCTGAAGAGCAGTGTTTGAAGCATTTCTTTTTTTTCTGTCACAGTAAAATCAAGAGAAATTATACTTTATTCCTTTTTTGAGCTAATTTCTTCCTGAGTAATTTTTGTTTTTAAATTGCTTCTCTATCAATAGCTTTTCTGTAAATGTCCATTTTTTATTATACTGTTTCACTGCTGGATGTGATGGTTTTGCAAATGGAACATCTCAGTCTCTGAAAAGTTCTTCATATACTTTTTCAGATGGCATAAACTCACACTTTAAGAGCCTTTCACCAAAAAGGCAGTTATCCATTGTTTCAGCAACTATCTTGGTCAGCATCATCAACCCCAGGTCAACAAAGGCATAGCTATCTCCAGCCTGTTTACTTCTAGATGGTCTGAGTCTTGCGACAGTGCCAAACTGGGAGAAATATGCATGGAGCTGTGTTTGGAAATAGCCTTGGGGTGTATGGCCCACCCAGCTTACACCAGAAGTAAGTTTTTCTTGCTGGGTCACATGTTAGTGGACCTGTGCCACCTACTTCTGAACCTTGGCCTGCTCTTGCAGGTCCAGTGGCAGGAGAGGGTCAGCCTGGATCAGAAAACTCTGCCATGTCCAAAGCGCTCCAGCCAATATGCTCTACACGGCACTTCTGGAAGTGTTCCATGGATTTTTAAAAAATTTTATTTAAAAATATATACAACCTAAAATTTCCCCTTTTAATTACTTTCAAATATATAATTCAGTGGTGTTAATTACCCTCAATGTTGTGCTACCATTGCACCATCCATACCAAAAACTTTTCCATTTCCCAAATAGAAATGGCATATACACACAATGGATTATTCAGCCCAAAAAGGAATGAAATTCTGATACATGCAGCAACATGGATGAACCTTGAAGACATCATGCTGAGTGAAATAAGCCAGACACAAAAGGACAAATACTACATGATCCCACTGATATGAAATAATTAGAATAAGCAAACTCACAGTCAGAATCTAGAGTTGCTGGGGGAAGGGGCAGGTGTAGACTTTTACGGTGAGGAAAACTGAGTAATAGCCAAAGCCTTTACGGGAAGAAAAAGATGGCAAACAAGTCCCACTTCCCCTTGAGTTAATGTCCCTGCCTCTTTGTCTGGGCCTAGCAGGCAAACATACTGGGTTAGAACTGCATAAATCAATTTTCTTTTGTTTTTGTTTTTTTAATGGCATTATTTCCTCCTCTGTGTACCAACTTTTCACCCTGATTCCTAAAGGAAAGGATGTTTCAAAACCAGATTTCTCACTTGCCTACAAGCAATAATGGCAAAAATACAAAATGTTAGAGAAACATGTTTGTTCTTTAAGGCAGGGAGGCAGCTTGAATTCTCACACACACACAAAAAAGAGATGTAAGGAAGACCAAGTGTTACAGTAACAAAAATATATGCAAGTGATTATTTCAGTGGCACAAAGTAGAGTCATCTGACGAGACAGCTGCATCTGAAGGCATCCTGGGCAGTGGAGAATGAGAAAGTCCATTGAGCCGCTGTCCTACGAGCCAGTGTCTAATTGAGAATAGAGTCTGAGCCTTTTATTTCTGTGTCCTCACACCTATTACACAGTAGGGCTCAATGGAAGTCTCCAGTGAATGAAAGCTTGGGGCGATCTCAGGGAATAACATCTTAAGATGTTCTTAGAACACCTGGCCTTTCCACTCCACTCCATTTATAGATCACCTCCTAATCCCAGCAAAACTGTACCCAGGTATCTTCTGAATACCCACTCTGATATGGTGGATGACTCATAACTAAACCAAAAAGAACAGGATCCAGTAGTCCAACTCAAAAACAGAAGGGACACATTTCCTTCTCTTCTCATTTGTCCTCCCCGTTCCAGTGAATGCTTCTTTTTGATTTCCGTTAATTATGATTTTGCAGAACATCTCCTTCCCAGACACAGATATCCATTCCTTCTACATTGCTTCCCATTTCCTAGTTGTTCAGCAGACATAACACGCTGAGTTCCACTCAATTACAGCATGATAAGTGGTTTTAATTCTGTGAGCATTATTATTTTCAATTTCTTTCTTTTTAAAAAATCAACTACAAAATCAATTTCAGATAGTCTTTGGAAAAGAGTTTCCTTTTTGTCTTCACCCTGAATCTTCCCTAATTTAGCGTCATTAAGGACACATGGAAGACATTCAAATGCTCATCACAGAACTCTCCTTCCACCTCTACTGGCAGGTAAAGTGGGTGCCCTCTAACTGAGTCAGCACACTCGGCCCATCGAGAAGAAGAATAAGAGCAAACAGCACTGAAAGCCATTGCTTTGCTTAATGAAACAGTTCTCAGGCATTTAACCAAATGAGCAAAGCATTAAATTTAGGAGAAGAAAACATTAGCAATTAGCAAACAAAATAAATATGTGACACTTAAAAGAAATCTTTGACTCTCACTGAATACTTAAGTGTCACAGGGAAAGTTACATGAAACTATTACCTGTCCTAAAGAAAAAAATACCTAAAAAGCCAGAGGGATGCAAGGGTAGTTCAGTGGTAGAATTCTTGCCTGCCATGCAGGAGAACTAGGTTCGATTTCTGGTCCATGTACTTCCCCCAAAACAAAACAAACAAGCAAACAAACAAACAAAACAAAACTTCAACAAATGGTGCTGCAATAATGAGATACCCACATGGAAAAATAATGAAATGTGACCCTGACATACAGCATAAAAAAAAAAAAAAAGCCAGGCAGACCTGGATCTATTTTTGTTTTGTTTTTGGATATGTCTCTCTCAATATGTCAATTTCAGGAAAAGCTCCTTAATTTTGCTTGATTAAAAGGGATCTGAGCTCCAATCCGTCTCCTCAAAATGTACTACAAAAAGACCTAATAACAAAAGCATGTTTAGAGGGAGGATAATTCAGAACAAGGGTTCTCAGATCGGGCCTTTGGGAGGGGGGCAGCGTGGACTCTGCTCCCACCTAGACTTCCTCATTCAGCCGTTCTGACTTTCCATTTCAGGCACTGTGCTTTTCATGCACGAGTTCTGAGGAACACTGATTCAGAACCCCCTGAATCATCAGGTGTGGAGGGAAGCAGAGGGGGGATCTGGAGACCAGGCTGGGTTAGCTCATTGCTATATTTCCAGCACCCACACCAGGGACTCCTAACTACTGACTGAGTAAAGGGATGGATGGACAGAGGGAGGCTTGAGTGACATCTAAAGGGGACAAGTAATTCCCACTTTATGTTCTGAAATGCTTTCCCACATCTGGATTGCAGACTAAATGTATGCTGATTCAACAGAAGTAAAATATATCTATATATCTGTACCTGTATTCATACGTAAGAGCTAAAAACTGAGCAACTCAGAATGCTGGTGATTTCAGTGGAGATGTTCCACCTTCACCAGTGGCACTGGAGAATTCCAATCCATAAATTGTGACATATGCCAGTCACTGCTTTCCCCCTGGATCTGATGGGGCTTCACCCACAGAAGAGGCCCTTGTGAGACAGACTGGACAACTTAGGAGACTTCTGCTGGGAAGTTTGAAGTGGGAAGCAGCAACTTACTCACTAAACTCGCCATTCAACCAGCAAGACCATATTAAAGTTTGAGGAGACAACTTTAAGGAAAATTAAAGTACATGACCCAATGGACAATAAATCTAAGGGTATCATTACCCCAGGAGGAAACGCAAATGAAAACATTAACATGATCTAGTGCTGTCAAAAGAAATATATCATATGCGCCACAAATGTGAGAGCCACGTGTATATTTAAAATGTCTAGCAGCCCATAAAAAAAGAAACAAAAAATGTAAAAAAGATACAGGTGAAAGTAATTTTGATCATATACTTAACCCAAATCCACAAAATTTTACCATTTCAACATATAACCAACATAAAAAAGAATAATGAAATACTTTCCCTTTTTCCCTACCAAATATTTGAAACCCCCTATGTTTCACACTTAAACATCCCAGGTGCTCATGAGCCTCACATCACCTGGGGAGGCTCAGGGCTAGAAAGAAGAATGCAGACACCCAAGAGAAGTCTCAGGAGAGGCAGCAGCTAGTTGGGGGGAGGGGTAATCCTTCTGTTTATTTAGGTCTTGCCCCAGGACAGGCACACAATCCTGCCCTTCCAATGCTAAAGCAGTTGTCCAAGAGGAGGGCACATAGCCAGCAAGCCCTTCCTGGGGCCAATCTATGGAGCTAGGGGAAAGGCTCCTTTCCTGTGGGCTGCCTGTTGCGATGAAGAGTCAAAGGGAAGTCAGAGTTTCCAGCCCTCTTCGGCTCTCTCTTCCTTAGACTTTGCTTCTGCTGGCTACTCCCGTATTGTTCCCAGTATAAGTGGGAATTCAAGCTGGGTTCCAGTCACTCCCACTGGACAGAGTCATGACTAAGGTAAAGACACAGTCCTGGGTCACAGCCAAGGTCTCCACAGCAGGCCTATGTATCAGACCCAGTACACCAGGCCACACAAGGACCCCTAGCCAGACTCAAAAGGAAGGACTTCCATCAATGAAATGGCCCCCTCTGCTTTAAAGCTACTGTTTCCTCCCCAGGTTGCCCCTCGGTTTTCATATCTTCACCCTTAGCCCTCCCACCAGCGGACAGACATGTGACAGAAAGTTGAGGTGCTCCACCTTCTGCAGAAGCCTCTGCACTCCCCTTTGTGCCTCTCCCCATGTTTACTCTCTGATTTTATCCTCATCCCACCCCCACGATGCCCCAGTATCCTACCTCCACAAGCTGAATGGTGTGGTGAGTTTTTTTCCACTACAGGATCTAACTGGCCACCTGTGAACTGTATGAAAGGCCTATTCTGAAACACTGACCTTTTAGAATCAACTGAAAATGAAAGGAGACTGTTTCAGGCCCGAGGTTTTCAACACAAAGATGACAATCCTGTCCTCCGTGAGCACATGAGATGCTCAATGATGTTCCCAGCACGCCAGCAAACAGGAACTGCTCTCATCCAGCAAAGACCTACAAAGCCCGGCGCCAGCCCCTCACAGGACTGGGGAATAAAGCCTCAATTTGGCATTGACTCTATTATAGAGGATGAGTTACTGAGAGAATTCTAATAAACATAAACTCAATTATACACTATGCTATTTTTTTAAGAAACAAATGGAAAACATCATCAAGCTAAGTGCTGATCAATTCGCCCTCCAGTTTAGATCTTCTTCTCAGCGAGTTTCAGACAGAAGCTCAGAGTTTTTTCCTTCAGGTTCTTGATCAATATATTCTCATGACGACAATTTATTCGCTGTAGCCATAATAGATATCTTATGAAATATTAAACAGCCTCCTTGAGAGTCCATGCAGTATAAGTGGAGCTGCTTCACTCTGCCTCCCATGAAAGGAGATTACAAGACAGTAATTAAAATTCACATTTCAAATTATTCCTGCGCCTCTTATGAAGTTCAGCACGCTAATGAATGTTTCAGTGTGCTTAATTTCGTAAGTGATATGGAAAAATAATGAGTGGAATTCATATTGAGCCATTAGTGGCTTTTATGCCACCGTACCTCCCTGCCCTGGAGCTAGCGCTAACCCATTCCGTCCACTGCCTGAGAGCGCACATACCAAAAAGGTTGGCTCTTTCTGTTTTGCTCCATATTCTCTTTAGCCAGGAACCATGGTGGCCAAGCAGAAAGGAAGAGTGTCTTCCCATCTCTTATCACAGCATGTAAAGGTAGTAACTTTTCCACTTCAGGTACATAAATTACCTCTTCCCATTGTCCCAACACACAGCTTCCTTCTTCCCTTCTTTAGTTGGAGAGGGACAGGTCTGTGGGTCTGAATTGGTCACTCTAAACTACCAGATCTCAGATATGGCAAACATCTGTAAAACTAGGCCCTGTCCTTATACTAAAAGTAAAAATCAAAATTAAAAAAAATCTTCCAAAGACTTATCACCCAAGACAATCGCTATTAACATTTTGCCTTTCTTTCCCTGGGCATGGGTGGGTCTTGTGCTGTTGAGATCAGATAGATTTAATTTTTACATAGGTCTTTTCTCTTAGCATTACATGCATTTTCCTAAGTTACTCTTTAGCCACCAGAAATAATAACATTAATAAGCTGCATGTTATTTCATCCAGTGGATGTACAGAGTTATTTCACCACATAAAGCTTTTAAGACGGCTCTGTTTCCAGCTTTTTGCAAACACCAACAACACTGTGGTTTGCAAAGCTTTTTCTTCAGCTGGGATCATTCCCTTAGAAGCAGTCCAGGGTGTGACTATTTCAAGGTCTGCTGATATATGCTGCCAAATGGATTTTCACCTGCATGCTACCTCAGGAAGGGTTGTGGAAAGCCCAATTCACGACCCTAACAATTACCTTCTAAAATTCTTCAATAACTTGAATGATGAAAATTGATCTCATTGTTTTATTTGTATGCTTTTGAGTTCTAGAGAGACACCACTTTCCTGTTTCCCATTTGTCATTCCTCTTTTGTGCCCTCTGGTGAATGAATGGCCTCTGCCACATCAGGGCAACAGGTCCCAGCTCTCTGTATGCAGAAGCCTCAGTGAAGGGAGATAGAGAATCCCAGATTTTCAACTGATTTTTTTTTTTTTTTTTTTAGTTTGATAAACTTTATTGTGTTTTTTTTTTTAATTTTTTTATTAACGGAAAGAAAAAAAAAAGAAATTAACACAACATTTAGAAATCATACCATTCTACATATGCACTCAGTAATTCTTAACATCATCACATAGATGCATGATCATTGTTTCTTAGTACATTTGCATCGGTTTAGAGGAACTAGCAACACAACAGAAAAAGATATAAAATGTTAATATAAAGAAAAGAAATAAAAGTAGTAGTAATAGTAAAAAACAACAACAAACAAACCAACAAGCAAACAAAAACAAAAAAAACCCTATAGCTCAGATGCAGCTTCATTCAGTATTTTAACATGATTACTTTACAATTAGGTATTATTGTGCTGTCCATTTTTGAGTTTTTGTATCTAGTCCTGTTGCACAGTCTGTATCCCTTCAGCTTCAATTACCCATTGTCTTACCCTGTTTCTAACTCCTGCTGAACTCTGTTACCAATGACATATTTCAAGTTTATTCTCGAATGTCCGTTCACATCAGTGGGACCATACAGTATTTGTCCTTTAGTTTTTGGCTGGATTCACTCAGCATAATATTCTCTAGGTCCATCCATGTTATTACATGGTTCATAAGTTTATCTTGTCTTAAAGCTGCATAATATTCCATCGTATGTATATACCACAGTTTGTTTAGCCACTCTTCTGTTGATGGAGATTTTGGCTGTTTCCATCTCTTTGCAATTGTAAATAACGCTGCTATAAACATTGGTGTGCAAATGTCCGTTTGTGTCTTTGCCCTTAAGTCCTTTGAGTAGATACCTAGCAATGGTATTGCTGGGTCGTATGGCAATTCTATATTCAGCTTTTTGAGGAACCGCCAAACTGCCTTCCACAGTGGTTGCACCCTTTGACATTCCCACCAACAGTGGATAAGTGTGCCTCTTTCTCCGCATCCTCTCCAGCACTTGTCATTTTCTGTTTTGTTGATAATGGCCATTCTGGTGGGTGTGAGATGATATCTCATTGTGGTTTTGATGTGCATTTCTCTAATGGCCAGGGACATTGAGCATCTCTTCATGTGCCTCTTGGCCATCCGTATTTCTTCTTCTGGTAGGTGTCTGTTTAAGTCTTTTTCCCATTTTGTAATTGGGTTGGCTGTCTTTTTGTTGTTGAGTTGAATAATCTCTTTATAAATTCTGGATACTAGACCTTTATCTGATATGTCGTTTCCAAATATTGTCTCCCATTGTGTAGGCTGTCTTTCTACTTTCTTGATGAAGTTCTCTGATGCACAAAAGTGTTTAATTTTGAGGAGCTCCCATTTATTTATTTCCTTCTTCAGTGTTCTTGCTTTAGGTTTAAGGTCCATAAAACCACCTCCAGTTGTAAGATCCATAAGATATCTCCCAACATTTTCCTCTAACTGTTTTATGGTCTTAGACCTAATGTTTAGATCTTTGATCCATTTTGAGTTAACTTTTGTATAGGGTGTGAGAGATGGGTCTTCTTTCATTCTTTTGCATATGGATATCCAGTTCTCTAGGCACCATTTATTGAAGAGACTGTTCTGTCCCAGGTGAGTTGGCTTGACTCCCTTATCAAAGATCAAATGTCCATAGATGAGAGGGTCTATATCTGAGCACTCTATTCGATTCCATTGGTCGATATATCTATCTTTATGCCAATACCATGCTGTTTTGACCACTGTGGCTTCATAATATGCCTTAAAGTCAGGCAGCGTGAGACCTCCAGCTTCGTTTTTTTTCCTCAAGATGTTTTTAGCAATTCGGGGTACCCTGCCCTTCCAGATAAATTTGCTTATTGGTTTTTCTATTTCTGAAAAATAAGTTGTTGGGATTTTGATTGGTATTGCATTGAATCTGTAAATCAATTTAGGTAGGATTGACATCTTAACTATATTTAGTCTTCCAATCCATGAACACGGTATGCCCTTCCATCTATTTAGGTCTTCTGTGATTTCTTTTAACAGTTTTTTGTAGTTTTCTTTATATAGGTTTTTTGTCTCTTTGGTTAAATTTATTCCTAGGTATTTTATTCTTTTAGTTGCGATTGTAAATGGGATTCGTTTCTTGATTTCCGCCTCAGCTTGTTCATTACTAGTGTATAGAAAAGCTACAGATTTTTGAATGTTGATCTTGTAGCCTGCTACTTTGCTGTACTCATTTATTAGCTCTAGTAATTTTGTTGTGGATTTTTCTGGGTTTTCTACATATAGTATCATATCGTCTGCAAACAGTGATAGTTTTACTTCTTCCTTTCCAATTTTGATGCCTTGTATTTCTTTTTCTTGCCTAATTGCTCTGGCTAGAACTTCCAACACAATGTTGAATAATAGAGGTGATAGTGGACATCCTTGTCTTGTTCCTGATCTTAGGGGGAAAGTTTTCAATTTTTCCCCATTGAGGATGATATTAGCTGTGGGTTTTTCATATATTCCCTCTATCATTTTAAGGAAGTTCCCTTGTATTCCTATCTTTTGAAGTGTTTTCAGCAGGAAAGGATGTTGAATCTTGTCAAATGCCTTCTCTGCATCAATTGAGATGATCATGTGATTTTTCTGCTTTGATTTGTTGATATGGTGTATTACATTAATTGATTTTCTTATGTTGAACCATCCTTGCATACCTGGGATGAATCCTACTTGGTCATGATGTATAATTCTTTTAATGTGTTGTTGGATACGATTTGCTAGAATTTTATTGAGGATTTTTGCATCTGTATTCATTAGAGAGATTGGTCTGTAGTTTTCTTTTTTTGAAATATCTTTGCCTGGTTTTGGTATGAGGGTGATGTTGGCTTCATAGAATGAATTAGGTAGTTTTCTCAACTGATTTTTAATACAAGTGATTCTCTAGCCAGAGTGTGAGAAAATAATGGATATGAATCTCAGTGCTAAAACCTGTTTCTAGGGAATTTCCTTATGCTGAAAAAACTTTTCTATAAATATTCTTGCCAGTTTATCTCTTAATTTTGATTACCTGTACAGAAGTTTAAGTCATTATTTCCTTTTGTGATTTCTTTTCATTTCTCTAATCTTAGACATTTACGTACACGAATGCTTTTCTGTTTTCTCTAACTTTTCAAAAGAAAATGTAACAAATCTATCTGGTATTTAGTTGGTTGTATGAAATGAGGTGTAAAATTATAGATTTTGGTTTCCAGAATGCCTAACCATTTTCCCCAGCCATTACAGAATGGCCTCTCCCTCCCCCTTTGACTCTGCTGCCTCCTCTAGCCTACATCAAGTTCATATAGGTAACAGGGCCTCTGACTGGGCCAAAACCTGTCATGTTCTCCCTTCTCCTCCCTGATTTTTCAAAACCTCTCTGTTACAAATTCAAGCCCTGAGAGAGCTCCTGATGCCTTTTGCAATCCTGCTTTAGAGAATAATAAAGAATTTACCAATTTTAATTTCTTCCTACAGACAGTTAGGATATACATTATGGCTTTTTTATAAATATGAAAGAATCAAGTTTATCACTTTATAATAATGTGAGTAGAAGATAGCTGAGTCACAGATTTTAAAGCTGAAGGGACCTTCGGGATCATCTGTCTCTAGCTCAGTCCCTGTGAGGAAATCAGTAACAGTCCTACTGAAAATGAACACTGGCCCAATCCATGGCATCACAGAGGTCCATCCCTGGCAACCTTCTTCCCTGGAGCTTGTACCTTTCCCACTGAGGGGAAAGTCCTTGAAGACACCTACTTTTAAAAGACACCAGATTCATTAAAATTAAAACTATGGTCCAGGAATTCTATTCTTTACCAATTTTTTGCTTTGTTTTGTATGCTATATGGTGGGGGTTACATTTCATTCTTTTTTCATGCGAATATCCCCTTACTGCAGCATCATATGTTGAATTTTTTGTTTGGTTAGTGTTCTAGTTTGCTGGCTGCCGGAATGCAACACACCAGAGACGGATTGGCTTTTAATAAAAGGGGATTTATTTTGTTGGTTCTTCAGAGGAAAGGCAGCTAACTTTCCACTGAGGTTCTTTCTTATGTGGAAGGCACAGGATGGTTTCTGCCGGTCTTCTCTCCAGGCCCCTGGGTTCCAACAACTTTCCCCGGGGTGACTTCTTTCTGCATCTCCAAAGGCCTGGGCTGAGCTGCTAGTGCTGAGATGAGGAATGTCGAGCTGCTTAGGCTGTGCTACATTGCACTCTCTCATTTAAGCACCAGCCAATTAAGTCAAACGTCACTCATTGCAGCAGACACGCCTCCTAGCTGACTGAAGATGTAATTGGCAACAGATGAGGTTCACGTACCGTTGGCTTACGTCCGCAGCAACAAGACTAGGTATGCTCACCTGGCCAAGTTGACAAATGAATCTAACTAACACAGTTGGGTTTTTTTATTTGTTTGTTTGTTGGGAAGTGCATGGGCTGGGAATCAAACCTGGGTCTCCCGCATGGCAGGCAAGAATTCTACCACTGAACTACCATCACACCCCCTGCCCCAATCTTTTTTTTTAAGTACAGGAGGAAATATCCTCACCAGGTCTTTATCTGCACATGTAGCTTCCCCAAACACAGTAGAAACTGAAGTGGTTCTTGAAGCCACTAAACCAGTTCATTCTGAACCCAAAGAAGGCACTTCAACACCATCCTGGGCTTTTTTGCTAAAGTGCTTCAAATAAAGACTGCCCCCAGTCAGTGAAAAAACGTTAACATTTTTTGTTTGGGAAAATGAGTTGGGGAAATCCTCACTCTTAGAACCAACACAACCTACGCCACCAAGCCCCAATGACCAGTTGCGCGTGAGCTGACTGGCTGTTAAGAAGCAGGCATTGCAGCATGAAGAGCTTTTCTTGCATGGTAACCTGGGCTTTCTGGAACAGCTCCTTAACCAAAGGGGTTTCCGCACTGGCAGGTGTCTTAGGCCCTGCATTGTGGAATACCCTTTGCTCTTGAGAAATCTGGACAATCTGGCTGGCTGGAGGTGCATTCCTGTGGGTTGTGGGTCCTTTCTCTCCCCACAGCCCAGGGCACCAGGAGTCAGCTTTCTATTCTACTCCCTCCCCAAGCCTGGCCCAATAGCAACTAAGATGGCTTAGGTTAAAGTGTACTGTTACAGGGATCAAACTACCAGGAAATATATTTTTCCTTTCATAAATAACCTCCTTTAGAATTACAATGTAAGAAGATAATCACAAGTTCTTGTTAGTTGTTTAGCTATCTGTTTAGCAAATCAGCAGCAGCAATCACATCTGTAATGGTTTAGATCAAAATTCAGGAAAGACTCTCATGACTCATTCTTTCCTTATACTGTAAAAACCTGAATGTTCTGAGCAGAGTTAAGAACAGGTATGGTACATAATTCTATTCCTTTCCAAGTTTATGTTTTGGGAACAAGAGTGAAGTAAACACCTGAACTACTATGGTCAGTGGCAGCATGGCAGAGTGAGAAGGCTCTTGGTGCCTAATGGTGCAGGTCCAAATTGTGCTGTGTAGCCCGAGGTAAGTGGTTAAACCTTTTTGAGCTTCAACTTGCAAGCTATAAAGTGGAGATATGGTAAGAATTTGATGAGTTAATATATTTAAATCACTTTCAACAGTGTATGGTACATATAATTCCTTACTAGATGTTAGCTGTTGATTATTAAAAGTCCAAAACCCATCAACCAAAATATGTGGGGAGAAGGACTTCCTAAAAAAGCATTTTTATTCTGTACAGCTGAACCTCAAAATGATTTATTATTACAATTCATAAAAAATACTTTAACTTAAGAACATGAACAATTGTTGTTCTTTCAGTGACAAAAATAAACACTCTTTCTTAACTTTAAAAAAAGGCATATTGTTATTCTTGGTAGTCAATGGCACAAGAGTTGTCATTAGGAAGAAAAAAACCTTGACAGTTCTAACTTAACTTCTACACTTGGAGGGAAGTCATTTCATTTAAAAGCGCAAATACATACAAAGGCAGGAGAATAAATGCCTTTTCTATAAACCATCCCTCCTTCAAATACTGCAGATGTCTTTCAAGATTCTACATAATATAAAAGTTTTAAAGTTTATTTATAAAACGTGAATACTTTATATTTATTTTATGTAAAACTTCATGCTTTAAACTCTGCAAACATTTTTTCTTAAGTTTTAGACAAGTAAAAGCTTGCGGTGTCTCCTGACTGTCATCGACATGGCCACTAAGAATTTTCCCTGAACACCAGAGCAAGCATGCGTGCACACACACACACACACATTATACACACAAAACAAGGAACATGGGAACCAACCTTGGAGTTGGTTGTGAACCTGGCCTGCTAGTACTGGACCAACAAGCACCATTTTCTTCTTCTGAGGGCTGGAAAAGGCATCACTAAGCCATTTTGGTGACGCCTTCCCTCACCTCAGGCTGGAGGCATGGCCCAGGGCATGGATGCCATGGGATCAAACTTTCAGGGAAGATGTCAAAAGACTGACTGAAGAAGGAGCAAATGGAAATGCCAGAGCTGCTTGGAATAATCCATTCCTGGCCAGAAAACGTCTGCCATAGCAGGCTGCCATGACAAGAAATTTGTCTGCACCCCTATGATGAAAGTAGGTGTGAAATGACACTTCTGAGAGCCTTTCAGTGATGGAGGAGACCTCTGATGATGAAGACAGAAAATTACTACCAAATGAGGACTAAAATCTGGGGGGGGGCTGTCCAGGCCCATAAAATAGCACGCCCCTCTGAGAAGTGATTTGCTAACAGCATACAAACTCTGCAGTCTCTACCCACCTCATGACCAAGGACACAGTCGCCCACCAAGGCTGATATCAGGTGGTCATGGCATGGACCCTGGCCATCCAGAGCTGTCATGCCCTCCTCCCACTTACTGTTGCGCTAAATGGCCTGAGGCCCTCCCAGGCCAAAAGGTGGACTGGGGCTCTTACTCGTCCTCAGCCAAAACTGCACAGAAGTGTAGGAGATAGGATTAACATAAGACCTGCGGAACTACTTGGGAGTAGATGGCATTAGGGTGGTGGTGGCAGTAAGCTGCTTTATGTTATCTGATTTATGTAAGACAGTTTAGGAGGAAGAGAATGTTTGTTTACCCCAAATGATTATTTTAAGTACGAAGGAAGAACACTGAAAGATAAGAACTTTGTTCCCTCAGGAAATGCATGTATGCCTATTGTCATCCTGTGGTATATAACCAGGATCTGGTTAAGAATAAAATTGTCTGAAGTCTGTTTGAAGTAAACTGAAGCTTCATACCCCCTGAGCCCATCTGTGTCTTTCTTTCTCTCCTTCTCCCTTTCTTTCTTTCTTTCTCATCATTCCTTAATATCCTTCTAGCTCCGTTCATACAGGAAGCAACACAGAAGCACAGGCTCCCTTCTACCCCCTCACCTTGCCTCTCCTTCTCCTTCTCTACCCAAAGTGGTATAAGGAAGATTAATTACTGTAATGAAAGGGTCAACCGCTGCTCTGGGAAAGAGTATAGCACACATGACGAATATGTACAATCACAAAAAACTCTCTTCTCACTTCCCCAAGTAATATATATAACCTGTCTGAAGCGCATCAGTAGGAACTACACACTGATCAAGAATTCCGAAAACCGAAATCTCCCCTAGACTCACCTGATATAAGATCTAAAGAGAAAGAATTAAATAAATATGAAGGATCTGTTTCAAGTGCACACTTTGGGCTCACAGTTGGGTCAGTGCGTATCTGTGCTGTACCCTTCAACTTTTATACCTGCAGAGCCAATGGAATCTCATACGGAATATTCTTCATAATCACGGGCTCCTCGGCACCGCTGGAGACTGGAAGTGCAGAGAAAGGTGAACTTTTCAGAAGAGTCTAAGGTGTTTTGAGAGCATGGAAAATTTGGTTAAGGAGAATTATCATGATACTTGGTTGATCAGAGCCCCTCACTCTCCACACTCCCTGGGTGAAGGGCAAGTAAAGGACTCCCCCCACCTCCCCTGCGTTCTACCCTCCACTGCTTTCCCAGCACCCAGCACTGGGTTCAGCATGGTGGGAGCATGGTCAATGTTGGGTAATTAAGTAATTTCACTATCTATGGGGTTAATGACATAAACTATATATTAATTAGTTCAGAACTGAAAATTAAAAATGAGATAGCAAGGCCAATACGGCTCCATGAATCTGTGTATCGTGGACTCCAAGCCCATGATAATTTCGCTTTTTTCTCCTCCTTTCATTTCCTCCTGGAGTATCCACTTTCTAGAATCTTTCACTCTTGTTTCCCTCTGGGTGAATGTAAGACATCAGGGCTAGAATTCCTTTGTTCTGGTACAAGTTCTCAGGATACCTTCTTCCCATTTTCTGAACTATCTGAACAATTCATTAGTTGGTGAGTTAAAGGAAGTTCAGGATGGGGGTGGGGCTTCCTTTCTACAGGACTCCTTTATAAATCCATCCACTTTCCTTTATAAAAGGATACTTTTTCATCTTTATAAATGTTACCTATCACTTTCATTGTAATGGAACAAAAGAAAATTGTGATAAAAAAGAAGTTAAAGTCACCCCACCCTAATCAAGATGGCATAGCACCACACTTCAGGGTCTGCTGCCCCAAAGAAGCTTTGAGCAACCAGCAAGAACTGGCAGAAATATCTTTATAAAAGTTCCAGAAAACTGTTAAAGGATTACAGTAACATGTCAAGCGCTTCATCAAGAAAAAGCTTGATTCTGAGGCTTGCTCTTGTGAAGCTTATTTATGCAGCAGAGAAGCTAAGCCTACCTACAGTTATGTCTAAGAGTTACTTCCAAAGGACCTCTTTTGTTGCTCAGATTTGGCCTCTCTCACTCTAAGCCTAACTCTGCAAGTGAAATCATTGCCCTCCCCACTATGTGGGACACAACATCCAGGGATCAAAGTCTCCCTGGCAATGTGGGACATGACTCCCAGGGATGAGCCTAGCCCTGGCACCATGGGATCAACAATGCCTTCTGACCAAGAGGGGTGAAAGAACTGTAACAAATAAGGTATCAGTGGTTGAGAGAGTTCAAATAGAGTTGAAAAGCTATTCTGGAAGCTACTCTTATGCAAGCTTTATTTAGATATTGCTATTATTCATGATTTATCAAACCCCAATCAAAGCCATTCCTGCCAACCCTAAAGACTAGGGCTTCATCTGAGATTCTACAAAGGTTCCATGCACTATGACTACTTTCCAGAAACCTACAACCTCCAGATGGGTTCCTATGCCAGAGTCCTGAAACCCAGGGCTTCACCTGAGATTCTACAAAGGTTCCATGCACTATGACTACTCTCCAGAAACCTACAATCTCCAGATGGGTTCCTACGCCAGAGTCCTGAAACCCAGGGAGGGTCAGCCTTTCCAGAACATCAACTAGTTTCATCGCCTTAACCCATATTATCGAAAGCCCTTTCCAATATGAAAAACAATTTAATAGGCATAGCCAAAATACCCCTAAAGATTGGGAAAAAGATCAAAGGAGAAGAAGGAGTTATAACAGAGAAGATAGGATTTAACAAATGAGTATGACTGCTAAATCATTATATTGATATTTCTTTTAGTCTCCAGTATCTTGGAGCAGCTAGAAGGTAAAACGTAAACTGTGGAACTGTAACCCATATCAAATTCTAAAATCTGTCCTCTAATTTTGCTGTATATTTTGAAATTTATTGCTTTTTTATATATGAGCTATTTTTCACAATTAAAAAAAAAAGCAGTAGGATCTCTTGGTGCCCTGGCTCGTCCCTCCCCCATCCCTCAACAGTTCAGTGCAGAGCCAGCTCATGTTTCAAGTCTGGATCCCTGGGAGCAGGGTAACCCTTGTGCGTATACCAGGAACTTGGGTGTCTGACCCAATTTGTCTGGTGGTGACCTGAGTGACTCACATCACATAACTTGTCCTGCATGTAAAAGGCATGAGCTCTCCTACAGAATATTGTGGGGGAGCAGTAAAGTGGTCCTGCCTGGGGAAAGGTATTGCTGTCTGGAGGACATACAGTACAATGCCAGAACCACGAGAAAACTGTTTCCTAGGGAACAAGGGACATTTGTAGCCATGTAAATATGGGAATTCCTAGGTGTGCCAGTTTGAAGCTTATGTACCCCAGAAAAACATGTTTTAATCCTGATCCAATCTTGTGGGGCAGCCATTTCTTTTATCCTGACTCAATACTGAAGGGTGGAAACTTTTGTTTAGATTGTCTCTACGGAAATGTGACACACCCAACTGTGAGTGTGCCCTCGATTAGATGACGATGTGACCCCATCTATTCCAGCTGGGTCTTTAATGGAGTTCTTTAAACATGGAGAGCTCAGAGCCAACAAAGAGAGCCAATGGAGATGCTTAAGAGAACAGCTGCTTCAGAGCTGATAGAGACACTGATGTCC
Source organism: Tamandua tetradactyla (assembly GCF_023851605.1). Taxonomy (NCBI): domain Eukaryota; kingdom Metazoa; phylum Chordata; class Mammalia; order Pilosa; family Myrmecophagidae; genus Tamandua; species Tamandua tetradactyla. The sequence goes on along the minus strand of NC_135343.1, from coordinate 6,418,042 downwards.
AGAAATGCTTAAAAGCCAGCGGACGCTGCTATGTGCCTTCCCATGAAATGCTAAGCAAGCCAGAATCCAGAGTCATGTCCCAGAGAAGCAAAGTGAAGGCCCACAGACACTTAGAGAGAGGCAACCATTGGCATCAGAAGCTGGAAGCTATGAAACCAGGAACATGGACCTGTGAACGCCAGTCATGTGCCTTCTGAGAAGACAGAGGTGTTCTGCACGGCATTGACGTTTCTTGACTAGTGAAGATAACCTTTTGCTGGTGCCTTAATTTGGACATTTTCTTAAGCTTAGAACTGTAAACTCGTAACTTATTAAATTCCATTTCCTAGTATATTGCATTCTAGCAGTTTAACAAACTAATACACTAGGGCCACATCCTCATACCCAAGATAAAGAGGCATGAACAGAAAGGATCTGGAGACCCTTAAACTTTGACCTGGAGCTATTCACTAAACTCACTATAAGGATGAGCCCTGACCTGGACGTATTCTCTAAACTCACTGTACGGATGAGCCCTATAGGAGAGCACTTGCATGGGTCAATCTGCAAAGACTGGAAAAAGTGTTTTCTTTTTCCTCCTTCTCCTCCTCCTCCTCCTCCTCCTTTTTTGTTAGCTCTTGCCATTCAAGGAAAGCTCTGATATAACACTAGCTGAATACAAGCTTAAGGAATTTTAGCAATAATACAAAGTCCAAATTCTAGAATAACACATTAAAATATCAACATCTCCAGGTTTCAACAGATTATAAAACACGCCAAGAAACAAGAAGTGATGGCCCAGGCAAAGGAAAAGACTGAAGCAGTAGAAACCATCAATGACAAGGATCAGACCTGGGGCATTCCCTAAGAAGACTTTAAAAAAATGGTTCTAAATATTTTGAAAGAGCTAAAGGAAAACATGGAAAAGGAAATAAAAGAACTGAGGAAAACAATATGTGAACCCTAACAGAGTATCAACAGAGAGATGTAAATTCTGAAAAGAAGCCAAGCAGACTGACTTGAAGGGCTCAGTAACAGAAATTTAAAATTCCCTAGAGGGGATCAACAGCGACTAGCACTGGCAGAAGAAATAATCAGTGAACTTGGAAATAAGACTACTGAAATCATCCAGTCTGAGGCATGGAAAGAGGAAAGAATGAAGAAAAGTGAACAGAACTCAAGGAACTTGTGGAATACCATCAAGTGTACATACATTGTGGGAGACCCAGAAGGAGAAGGAAGGGACAAAGAGAATATTCAAAGAAACAATGCTGAAAACTTGCCAAAATTCATGAAAGACATGACTATATACATCTTAATCTGCTCAATGAACTTCAAACAGGATAAATACATACAGATTCACACCATATCATGTTAAAATGAAACTATCAAATGCCATAAGAGAGAAGAAACAGTCACATATAAGGGAACCTCAATAAGATTAAGTACTGATTTCTCACCGGAAATCATGGAGGCAAGAAGGCAGTGGAAAACATATTTGAAGCGCTGAAAGCAAAAATTTTCAACCAAGAATTCTATATCCAGTAAAACTGTCTTTCAAAAATGAGGGAGAAAATCAGACTTTTCCCAGAAAAACAAAAGGTGAGGGACTTGATTACCACCAGACTAGTCTATAACATATTCTAAAGGGAGTTCTGCAGGTTGAAAGCAAAGGACACTAGACAATTGTCTGAAGCCACATAAAGAAATAAAGTTTTCCAGTAAAGATAATGACATAGGTAAAAATAAATACCAGCACTATCGTATTTTGACTTCTAACTCTATTTTTCACTTCCTGCAAGACCTAAAAGGCAAATGCACAAAATATAATGATAAATTAATGGCGTGGGGCTCATAATGCATAGATATGTAATTCTGTGACAAAAACTACATAAAAGTGGGGGGGATGGAGGGGTACAGGAACATAGTTTACATATGCTATTGAAGTTAAGTTGGTATTAAAGTCAACAAGATTAGGAAGTTAAATTTAAGACCCATGGTAGACACAAAGACAGTATCAGAGAATATGCAAACTCATAGAGACAGAAAGTAGAGTACAGGTTACCAGGAATGGGGGTGGAGATGGGGAAAGGAGAGTTTAGGGTTTCCATTTGGGGCGAAGGGAAAGTTATAACAACGGATGGCGGTGATGGTATTTCAACACTGTGAATGTAATTAACCCTACTAAATTATGTGCTTGGGAGGGGTTGGAATGGACAAATTTATGTTGTATATGTCTCTACAATTAAAAAAAAGACAAAGATAAACTAAAGAAATGATGACAATTAAATATAACATGATATTGGCTGAGATCTAATAAGATTGGAGAAGAAAAGGCTTAAAAAAGACATTATTGGGTCAGAAGAAAAAAATTAAATATAGAATGTAAGTTTTATAGCAACATTAAATTTCTTGAACTTAATAACTGCACTTACATAAGTGAATATCCTTGTTTGTAAGAAACGCGTATGGAAATATTATATTTTCAAAGACTAAGTGGACTTACTTTTTTTAGTCTTTGTAAGCGCACAAAGAGTGTGCAGTCTGCTCTCAAACGGAAAATAGAATAAGAGATGGACAGATAGATTGACAGATAGGTTGATCAAAAGATGATAAAATAGGAGGATCCAAGATGGCGTCTTAGTAAGGTACATGCGTCTTAGTTCCTCCGACTCCAAATCAACTAATAGGTGAACAGAAACAGTACAAAACAACTCCCGGGGCTACAGCAGGGAATGGACACACAGCGTAACCAAGTCTGGGCTGGCTAGTCTGCCTGCGAAACTCAGCTGCGGTGAGTGAGATCCCCGAGCGGCGGGCGATTTCCCGAGCAGCCGCAGCTGTGGCGGTCCGAGCTAATCCCTCCCTTCTTCCGGGGCTGCCTGAGAGACTCGGAGAGACAAGCTTCCCAGCCAAGGCGGCCGGCGCCACACTTTTGCGGGCGGCTTCGAGTCCGCGACTACGAGTCTCGCATCAGAGGGCTATCCAAAGTCTGGGCTGGCAAGTCTGATTCCGAATCTTGGCTGCGGCGAGACCCCCGAGCGGCCGCAGCGGCGGCGGTCCGAGCTAATCCCTCCCTCCTTCCCGGGCCGGCTGAGAGTATCGGAGAAATAAGTTCCCCAAGCCGAGGCAGGTGGCGCCCTTCTTTTGCGGGCGGCTTCGAGTCTCGGCTTTAAGTCCGCGGCTACGAGTCCCGGATCAGAGGGCTATCCAAAGTCTGGGCTGGCTAGACTGACTGCGAGACTCGGCTGCAGTGAGACCCCCGAGCGGCGTGCGATCTCCCGATCAGCGGCAGCTGCGGTGGTCCGAGCTACTCCCTCCCCCCTTTCCGGGCCGGCTGAGAGTATTGGAGAAGCAAGTTTCCCAAGCCGAGGCAGGTGGCACCCCTCTTTTGTGGGCGGCTTCGAGTCTCTGCTTCGAGTCCGCGGATACGAGTCTCAGATAGGAGGGCTATCCAAGCCGCGGAAGCCCCCCCCCACGGGAGGCTTCCTGGTCCGGTGGGGAATCCCCCAGGCCCGCTGCGGCCCGCAACCAGCCACAGGATCCCCTCAAGCCGCGGCAGCTGACGCCCCCACCACGCGCGGCCCCTGAACCAACGGAGAGATTTGGATCCGAAAGCCCCAGGCCACGGAGATCGGTGACTGGGGGAGACCCATTCCAAACACTTGAGACAAACGTGTGCCACGTGCGCCACGTACTGGGCAAGATAAGAAAAATAGATCCCAGAGATTTCACAGAAAAATCTTACAATCTTGCTGGGTCCAACACCCAGAGAAATCTGAATAAATGCCCAGACGCCAGCAGCAGAAGATAACTGTCCACGCTCAAAAGATTGAGAATATGGCCCAGTCAAAGGAACAAACCAATAGCTCAAATGAGACACAAGAGCTGAGACAACTAATCCTGAATATACGAACAGAAATGGAAAACCTCTTCAAAAATGAAATCGATAAATTGAGGGAGGACATGAAGAGGACATGGGCTGAACATAAAGAAGAAATAGAAAAACTGAAAAAACAAATCGCAGAACTTATGGAAGTGAAGGATAAAGTAGCAAACATAGAAAAAATAATGGATAGTTACAATGATAGATTTAAAGAGACAGAAGATAGAATTAGTGATTTGGAGGATGGAACATCTGAATTCCAAAAAGAAACAGAAACTATAGGGAAAAGAATGGAGAAATTTGAACAGGGTATCAGGGAACTCAAGGACAATATGAACCGCACAAATATACGTGTTGTGGGTGTCCCAGAAGGAGAAGAGAAGGGAAAAGGAGGAGAAAAACTAATGGAAGAAATTTTCACTGAAAATTTCCCAACTCTTATGAAAGACCTAAAATTACAGATCCAAGAAGTGCAGCGCACCCCAAAGAGATTAGACCCAAATAGGCGTTCTCCAAGACACTTACTACTTAGAATGTCAGAGGTCAATGAGAAAGAGAGGATCTTGAAAGCAGCAAGAGAAAAACAATCCATCACATACAAGGGAAACCCAATAAGACTATGTGTAGATTTCTCAGCAGAAACCATGGAAGCTAGAAGACAGTGGGATGATATATTTAAAATACTAAAAGAGAAAAACTGCCAACCAAGACTCCTATATCCAGCAAAATTATCCTTCAAAAATGAGGGAGAAATTAAAACATTCTCAGACAAAAAGTCACTGAAAGAATTCGTGACCAAGAGACCAGCTCTGCAAGAAATACTAAAGGGAGCATTAGAGTCAGATACAAAAAGACAGAAGAGAGAGATATGGAAAAGAGTGTAGAAAGAAGGAAAATCAGATACGATATATATAATACAAAAGGCAAAATGTTAGAGGAAAATGTTATCCAAACAGTAATAACACTAAATGTCAATGGACTGAATTCCCCAATCAAAAGACATAGATTGGCAGAATGGATTAAAAAACAGGATCCTTCTATATGCTGTCTACAGGAAACACATCTTAGACCCAAAGATAAACATAGGTTGAAAGTGAAAGGTTGGGAAAAGATATTTCATGCAAATAACAACCAGAAAAGAGCAGGAGTGGCTATACTAATATCCAACAAATTAGACTTCAAATGTAAAGCAGTTAAAAGAGACAAAGAAGGACACTATATACTAATAAAAGGAACAATTAAACATGAAGACATAACAATCATAAATATTTACGCACTGAATCAGAATGCCCCAAAATACGTGAGGAATACACTGCAAACACTGAAAAGGGAAATAGACTCATATACTATAATAGTTGGAGACTTCAACTCACCACTCTCATCAAGGGACAGAACATCTAGACAGAAGATCAACAAAGAAATAGAGAATCTGAATATCACTATAAATGAACTAGACTTAATAGACATTTATAGGACATTACATCCCACAACAGCAGGATACACCTTTTTCTCAAGTGCTCATGGATCATTCTCAAAAATAGACCATATGCTGGGTCACAAAGCAAGTCTTAACAAATTTAAAAAGATTGAAATCTTACACAACACTTTCTCGGACCATAAAGGAATGATGTTGGAAATCAATAATAGGCAGAGTGCCAGAAAATTCACAAATACGTGGAGGCTCAACAACACACTCCTAAACAACGAGTGGGTCAAAGAAGAAATTGCAAGAGAAATTAGTAAATACCTCGAGGCAAATGAAAATGAAAACACAACATATCAAAACTTATGGGACGCAGCAAAGGCAGTGCTAAGAGGGAAATTTATTGCTCTAAATGCCTATATCAGAAAAGAAGAAAAGGCAAAAATTCAGGAATTAACTATCCATTTGGAAGAACTGGAGAAAGAACAGCAAGCTAACCCCAAAGCAAGCAAAAGGAAAGAAATAACAAAGATTAGAGCACAAATAAATGAAATTGAAAACATGAAAACAATAGAGAAAATCAATAAGGCCAGAAGTTGGTTCTATGAGAAAATCAATAAGATTGATGGGCCCTTAGCAAGATTGACAAAAAGAAGAAGAGAGAGGATGCAAATAAATAAGATCAGAAATGGAAGAGGAGACATAACTACTGACCTCACAGAAATAAAGGAGGTAATAACAGGATACTATGAACAACTTTATGCTAATAAATACAACAATTTAGAGGAAATGGACGGGTTCCTGGAAAGACATGAACAACCAACTTTGACTCAAGAAAGGATAGATGATCTCAACAAACCAATCACAAGTAAAGAAATCGAAGCAGTCATTCAAAAGCTTCCTAAAAAGAAAAGTCCAGGACCAGACGGCTTCACATGTGAATTCTATCAAACATTCCAGAAAGAATTAGTACCAACTCTCCTCAAACTCTTCAAAAAAATCGAAGTGGAGGGAAAACTACCTAACTCACTCTATGAAGCCAACATTACCCTCATACCAAAACCAGGCAAAGATATTACAAGAAAAGAAAACTACAGGCCGATCTCTCTAATGAATATTGATGCAAAAATCCTCAATAAAATTCTAGCAAATCGTATCCAACAACACATTAAAAGAATTATTCATCATGACCAAGTAGGATTCATCCCAGGTATGCAAGGATGGTTCAACATAAGAAAATCAATTAATGTAATACACCATATCAACAAATTAAAGCAGAAAAATCACATGATCATCTCAATTGATGCAGAGAAGGCATTTGACAAGATTCAACATCCTTTCCTGTTGAAAACACTTCAAAGGATAGGAATACAAGGGAACTTCCTTAAAATGAGAGAGGGAATATATGAAAAACCCACAGCTAATATCATCCTCAATGGGGAAAAATTGAAAACGTTCCCCCTAAGGTCAGGAACAAGACAAGGATGTCCACTATCACCACTATTATTTAACCTTGTGTTGGAGGTTCTAGCCAGAGCAATTAGACAAGAAAAAGAAATACAAGGCATCAAAATTGGAAAGGAAGAAGTAAAACTATCACTGTTTGCAGACGATATGATACTATACGTCGAAAACCCGGAAAAATCCACAACAAAACTACTAGAGCTAATAAATGAGTACAGCAAAGTAGCAGGTTACAAGATCAACATTCAAAAATCTGTAGCATTTCTATACACTAGCAATGAACAAGCGGAGGGGGAAATCAAGAAACGAATCCCATTTACAATTGCAACTAAAAGAATAAAATACCTAGGAATAAATTTAACTAAAGAGACAAAAGACCTATACAAAGAAAACTACAAAAAACTGCTAAAAGAAATCACAGAAGACCTAAACAGATGGAAGGGCATACCGTGTTCATGGATTGGAAGACTAAATATAGTTAAGATGTCAATCCTACCTAAATTGATTTACAGATTCAATGCAATACCAATCAAAATCCCAACAACTTATTTTTCAGAAATAGAAAAACCAATAAGCAAATTTATCTGGAAAGGCAGGGTGCCCCGAATTGCTAAAAACATCTTGAGGAAAAAAAACGAAGCTGGAGGTCTTGCGCTGCCAGACTTTAAGGCATATTATGAAGCCACAGTGGTCAAAACAGCATGGTATTGGCATAAAGATAGATATATCGACCAATGGAATCGAATAGAGTGCTCAGATATAGACCCTCTCATCTATGGTCATTTGATCTTTGATAAGGGAGTCAAGCCAACTCACCTGGGACAGAACAGTCTCTTCAATAAATGGTGCCTAGAGAACTGGATATCCATATGCAAAAGAATGAAAGAAGACCCATCTCTCACACCCTATACAAAAGTTAACTCAAAATGGATCAAAGATCTAAACATTAGGTCTAAGACCATAGAACAGTTAGAGGAAAATGTAGGGAGATATCTTATGAATCTTACAATTGGAGGCGGTTTTATGGACCTTACACCTAAAGCAAGAGCACTGAAGAAGGAAATAAATAAATGGGAACTCCTCAAAATTAAACACTTTTGTGCATCAAAGAACTTCATCAAGAAAGTAGAAAGACAGCCTACACAATGGGAATCAATATTTGGAAACGACATATCAGATAAAGGTCTAGTATCCAGAATTTATAATGAGATTGTTCAACTCAACAACAAAAAGATAGCCAACCCAATTACAAAATGGGAAAAAGACTTGAATAGACACCTCTCAGAGGAGGAAATACAAATGGCCAAAAGACACATGAAGAGATGCTCAATGTCCCTGGCCATTAGAGAAATGCAAATCAAAACCACAATGAGATATCATCTCACACCCACCAGAATGGCCATTATCAACAAAACAGAAAATGACAAGTGCTGGAGAGGATGCAGAGAAAGAGGCACACTTATCCACTGTTGGTGGGAATGTCAAATGGTGCAACCACTGTGGAAAGCAGTTTGGCGGTTCCTCAAAAAGCTGAATATAGAATTGCCATACGATCCAGCAATACCATTGCTGGGAATCTACTCAAAGGAATTAAGGGCAAAAACTCAAACAGACATTTGCACACCAATGTTTATAGCAGCGTTATTTACAATTGCAAAGAGATGGAAACAGCCAAAATGTCCATCAACAGACGAGTGGCTAAACAAACTATGGTATATACGTACGATGGAATATTATGCAGCGTTAAGACAGGATAAACTTATGAAGCATGTAATAACATGGATGGACCTAGAAAACATTATGCTGAGTGAGTCTAGCCAAAAGCTAAAAGACAAATACTGTATGGTCCCAATGATGTGAATCGACACTCGAGAATAAACTTGGAATATGTCATTGGTAACAGAGTTCAGCAGGAGTTAGAAACAGGGTAAGATAATGGGTAATCGGAGCTGATGGAATACAGACGGTGCAATAGGACCAGATACAAAAACTCAAAAATGGACAGTACAATAATACCTAATTGTAAAGTAATCATGTTAAAATACTGAACGAAGCTGCATCCGAGCTATAGGTTTTTGTTTTGTTTTGTTTTGTTTGTTTTGTTATTATTATTACTTTTATTTTTTTTCTGTATATTAACATTCTATATCTTTTTCTGTTATAATGCTAGTTCTTCTAAACCGATGCAAATGTACTAAGAAACGATGATCATGCATCTATGTGATGATGTTAAGAATTACTGATTGCATATGTAGAATGGTATGACGTCTAAAAAAAAAAAATGGTCAGCACAATACTGCCTAATTGTAATGTAATTATCTTGGAACGCTGAATGAAGCTGCATCTGATCTATAGTTTTTTTTTGTTTGTTTTGTTTTTTTTTCTCTTATATATTTTTGTACTTTTTATTTTTATTTGTGTTTTCTCTCTGTGTTATCACTTTATTTCTTTTTTTGTTGTAGTGCTATTTCTTTCTCTAAATCGATGCATATGTACTGAGAAATGATGACCATACACCTATGTGATGATATTAAGAATTACTGATTGCATATGTAGAATGGATTGATTTCTATTGTTGTGTTAGTTAATTTTTTTGGTTAATAAAAAAAAAAAAAGATGATAAAATAGAAGGATACAACAAAGGTGGCAAAAAGCTAAAACTGGTGAATCTGGGTATCTGGAAGGGAGGAAGGGAGGTATGCTGTAGTTCTCTGTATGGGGTTTGTATTATTTTTGCAACTGTCCTATAAGTTTGAAATTATTTCAAAATAAAATATTAAAAGAAGTTAAAGTTAATACTAGAGTTTAGAAAACATTTCAACTTAAATTATTTTTCTGTTTTGCTGAACATACACATAAAAAAATAACAGAAAACATGGATCAGGACTATTTCAATAAGTAGCTAAGGTCAGTATATAAGATAAAATACCTTAGGCATACTGAAAACTTGCACTGAAAAATTTGTTAACATTTACCTGAGGCAGTCAAAAAGCATTCCCATGATGAAAGCTCTGATTCCCTATTTATCTAAATATGTACACGACTCCCATCCCCAATAAAGCACTGTTTGGCTGTTACCTGATTTTACTGTGCCTGTGCAATAGTAGGGAGGCTTTATGGCCAATGATTAAAGTTCGAGCAAAGTAGAGACTTTGGACTTTGATCGGAAAATGTATGACACAAATTCCGTGATGTGGCTGATCAAAAGGGGAAACACCAGGAGATCATTTCAGTAGAACTGTACTTTTCTGTAACAAGGGTCCAGCTACAATCTGTAAAAATTGGCCATTTATTGTAGTATCTAGTCCCTTTGCTAGGAACAGCTCAGGTGAGCCCACCTGGAGCATCCTGGCCAAAGATAGCCACACGATCTGTGCCAAATTATTCTCACCATCCCTCAAACACGTGCCAGGGACTAGGACACAGGTTTCTTTGGGTCAGTGAAGCTTCTGGTTATGTGGGCTTATTTTTTCAAGAACTATAATAGGTCTGAGGTATCTTCTTATTTCTATGAATACCAGAGAAAAATGAGGTACCTGGGCCAGGGATAGAGCTCTTTTTTGATACTCAGGACCAGGTCAATAGCCAAAGTAACAGTAAAGGGTCAGTCCCCCCACCTTGAACCACAGGCAACACAGGTAGCAGATTACACTCCAGAGATGGATGGAAAACAATGGATCTCCGCTACTTACCTACAGGAGAGAAGCAACCGCTTCCCTTACCCTCTAGAAAGGGAGAAAAACCTTTGATCTCTGGAGATCAGATGGAAAGGATCCTGGGTTTTTACTCTGATCTTTTGGAATGTAAATAAAATATCTCCAGGGGCCAGAGAACCCCTTTGTCTCAGTTTTTATGACCTAGAGGTACCACAAACGTCTGAGTTTCATCTCTTTTAACATGTAAATACCTAGGGAAATAGCACTCCAGTCTTCTTTTTGACATCTTGAGCCTTAACCATGTGAGTGCTTGTGTGGGTATGTGTAAATCACTGGCTCTTTTGGCCATTCTCTAAGCAACCCTACAAGATGACTGCCACAAGGTAGAGATTATATCTCTTTCTTTCTTTTAGCTTTTAATACTTTCTCCAAATTTTTTAAAGGTATTTTGGATATCATATCTGCAGAGAATTTAAGAGTGGCAGTTGACAGTCATGGTTCACTTACTCTATGCCAGGCACAATCCAGGGGCTTGGCCTCAATTAATCCTTAGAACCCATTATAAAGTAGGAAGTATTGTTAATCCCCATTATACAGATGAGGTGATGGAGGCCCCAAGCTTAAGCAACGTCTCCAAGTGGTACAGCAGGTCAAAGACCAGAACTGAGATTAGCACTCAGGCAGCCTGACTTCAAATCCCAGACAGCTAAGCACTATCTATGCTCCACCATCTCCCCATGTTTACATTTTGACAGATCATTCCTGTCAGTTTTCTTTTTTCTTATCTAAGATGGAATCATGCTGTAGTTTGTCCTTGCTCTTTTCCCTCAGCATATGTGACCTTCTCTGATACATCTGGTTCTCAATATTCCTTCTTCCATCACTCTGGGCCCTGTGATTTCACAGGCATCTGATGTTCTCTGAGACATCAAATCTGAAACTATAGCTCTTAAGCCCTACAGCATCAGAACCATCAGGCTGTGGGGTATTAAGACAAGAAGAAAACCCTAGAAAGAAGGTTGCCTGTGGTATAAGGTAGTCAACAGAAGGGAGATTACCTCCAATTTAATTTAAGGAACTGAGCCTGTGAACACAAGCAAATTGGCTCTTAGCTGAGAAGAGCTCTCAGTAAAATGGAACATCTCAAGGTCCTAGAAATGACTAGATGATCTAACTTCAAAAGTGGATTCCAACTGAAATGAACAATGTCCTTTAATTCAGTTCAAGAGAGATGGAGCAGCACTACATTGCAGCTCCCGAAAACAACAGAGAGAAAATGATCTGATCTTCACTCCAGAGAACCTTCAGGCCAGGAGAGAGAGAACCACAGAAGGGGATCATTTTGGAACTGTACAATTCAGATACTGCCATGAAAAAAGCATACAAGAAGTTCTGTAGGAACCCAGAGGACAGATACTATTAAATTCCTTAGGGAAGACTCTTAGAAACCAGAGCTGAGTATAAAAGAATAAACAGAAATCAGCAGGTGGCAACAGCAGGAAGGATGCTCCAGTAGGAAATTGCATGAGCTAGGGACTGGAGGCTTGGGGAGGTGAAAAGGTATTAAAGTAGCACCATTACCATACGTTTTTCATGGACTATATCAAAAGATAAACTCTCTGGACATACATGAGAAAAGCTTGCCTTAACACACTTTGTATTTACTAACCATGAACAGTTTTTAGTGAATCTTAAATTTTGTCAAGAATAAAAAAGTGTTCAACATGGGCTAGCTGTTTTAACAACTGCTCAAAGAGTATCTATAGAAGAAGATGAACTTTAAGAGTCAAGCACACATTGCTACCTATCAGAACCTGCCAAACCCCAACTCAAACCAATCCCGTCAATCTTAAAGAACAACTAGGGCATTACATAAGAGTCTACAAAGTTCCATGCACTATGGCAACTTTCCAGAAACCTAAACCTCCAGATGGGTCCCTGGACCAGATGTCCTGAAATGCAAACGAGCCAACCTTTCCAGAACATCAACTAGTTCCATACCCCATGGGTATATTTTTCAACAGCCCCTTCCAACATGAAAAAGTTAGAATGGCCATAGCCCAAATACCCCTAAAGAGTGGGAGAAAGATCAAACATGATGGTGGAGTTCTACAGAGAAAGTAGGGTTTAACAAATGAGTATGATTGCTGAATCATTATATTGATATTTCTTTTAGTCTCCAATACCTTAGAAGCTGCCAGAAGTAAAAACCTAAAATTAAAGAATTGTAACCCATACCAAACTCTGAAATCTGTTCTACAACTAATTGTTGCAATGTGCTTTGAAATTTATTGCTTTTTAGTACATGTTATTTTTCACAAAAAAGAAAAATACATATTTCTTCTAGACTCCAGTGTTTTGGAGGAGCTAGAAGGGAAAATCTGAAATAGTGGAATGGAAATTCATAACAAACTCTGAAATCTGGCTGTATCTACTTATTGAAGTGTTCTTTGAAAATATTGCCTTTTTTTCTTTTCTTTGTATATATCTTATATTTAACAACAAAAAACATTCAAAAATATCCCCTGAATACTTACCAGAGACAGCCACAGGGGAAAAAAAAACCAGTCAAGCGCAAATATTCCTAACCAACAGGAAACAGAAACTCTAGACATGTTTGGTATCAATTTTTGATAACATTGAAAAAAAATGAAAGGAGAAAAAAGTTTAAGGAGACACAATTAATTTGTAGTAAACAACACATGCAATTCAAAAATTTAATCTTAATTTTTTGCATATTAATAATTACTCTCCAAAGCAAGGAACTGAGGGACCCCTTACACTTCTTCAGCACTGCAAGATTTTCAAAGTAATTTTGCCCTCAATATCTCATATGATCACCCCCAAACCCCATTTGGCTGATAGGCCCATTATCTCAATTTCTCAGTGGATATAGAGAAGTAAACTCCTTCTCCAGGGCTAAAAGGGGATAGACCAGGTGGAGTTTGGCTCTGGCCTCACTGCTCTCCATCTCAACTCACTGACTGTATAAATTAATCCTCAGAGAATATAAATTACATTCAGTCTATGTAATCATGAAAAGCAAACTGGCATCTTTATTGTTAGCCATCTAGTTTATGGGAATAATAAAATGAGCTACACCAGCGATGCTCATCTTAGGGGGTTAAAACAGGAGATACTCACAATGATGACCCTGCTCCTGTTCCTAAAGTAGATTAACACCTACACTGACAGGCAGGCAGGGCAAGAAGACAGAGGGGTGGAGAAAGGTGAGAAGAGCAGAGGATTACAATGGGGAGACTGCAGACCTGTTTCCACACTGGCCTCTGCCATGGCTGTAAAACGCTGGTTCTGGCTACCTGATCTTCAAGGTCTTTCAGGTTGAGGGGTCCCTGACTCTCTTCATTAGAGGACACAGTCCTAGGGAAAACTGTGTCATAGGAATCAAGGTTGAGGATGACAGCTTCTCTCCTCTACAGTGCCTTTTCTCCATGCATGCTAAGGCTTGAACAGGAGAAAGAGGATCAACTGCAAGAAAAGTAAGTTTATCTTCAATCACATTGGAGGTTAACTACAAAATTCTGCCAGAAGTTTCCTGATAGTTATCAAAAGAGGAAAGTGTGAAAGTCAAATGTAAAGTGTTTGTCAAAAAAAAACAATGGCAGTTGATGGTTAGGTAGAATGAAGAGAATAGAACATTTAGATAAATATGGCATTCGCAATCTAAGTTTTAGACAGAGTATAAAGTAGATCCACTTTGGCTGAATGAATTCACTATTCTACCTGACCTGAAGTGCATTCAGGCTTCTTCTTTGGCTGAAAAATATCTCCTCTGGATATCTGGTTTTCCTGAGACCGTTATTAAACCCTGGAGGGATGGAGACTAGCTGCTGTACCAGTCAGGCATCTGGCCGCATCACAATTTATTGGAAATGACAACTCAAATGTTGTTAACAGTTGAGTTACACTGAAGTGTCCAAAGGAATTCTTGGTTTTAACTCTTGATCCTGCAAAATCTGCCCCAGAACAACATAATCACAGCATATGAAAACACACAGACCTCATCTGAAGTTTCTCTCAAAGTCCTTTCATATTTCTGAACAAAAGTTTTCCTGATCTGGGAAGCCCGGGAAGGACCTGCCTACCAAGCCCTGTGTATTTCTCTCCCCTGACACTACAGTTGTGACCAGGGGATTTGCCTTCATGATAAAAGCAAAGCTGTGATACTGCAAAACCAGGAAGATATTGAAATCAAGATGTAAAAAATTCTGTGCATCCAGAACTAATGAAGAAGGGAATTCGTGCAGATAACCTACCCCCTGGCTTGCATATATGGAACTCTGAGGAACCTCTTCAATCATAATTGGCTCCTAACCATACTAATTTCACAGCTGGCCTCTACAACAAGTAACCCTAATCCCACCATCCCCTATCATTGCAGCTCCTATACACCAGTTTTAACTTGCCATTCCTTCGAGTTGGAAAACCTACTTACAACACTTTGAGGGTCAGTTTCCTCGAACTCTGTGAAACTATTACACAGACCAGAACGATTCAGATTGAAATCCTCAAAGGACTCTAGAAAAGCAGTAGAAATTGCTCAGATCAGGGCAATATGCTCCTCCTGAGACAGTGTTGGCAGGCTAACCATGCCTCTTTGATGTGAATGGGTACAACTCTGAACAAGGTCAGAAGAACAAATTTGATTTTCTGTGTACACAAGTATATTAGTGACAGGACAAACCAAATTATCTTACTGATGTCTATTTGGACATTTTATTTTTGTTTTTATAAATGGTGCAAGTAGGAAGTTAAGAAAGACAAATGTTCCACCCCAAGAATAGGCCCCAAAGCTGGGGGAGAGGAAGGGAAAGTAGGGCTTAGATTTTTCTCAACAGTCCTTAATAAGTTAAGAGAGCCACTGTGTAGACATCTTCCCACTATTAAAATGTGTCAAACAGGAATTTTATTCTTAGTCATAGGCATGAATGAGTATTCTGTGTTTACTCTGTTTATCTGGAAAAAAGTCGGGTATGAAAGCCAAAAAGAGTGAACTGGTTCCCAAAGCAAAAATGGACAGTCAGTATCCAACTGTGTTAGTTAGATTCAGTTGTCAACTTGTCCAGGTGAGCATACCTAGTCTGGTTGCTGCGGACATAAGCCACTGGTACGTGAACCTCATCTGTTGCTAATTACATCTGCAGTTGGCTAGGAGGCGTGTCTGCTGCAATGAGTGACGTTTGACTTAATTGGCTGGTGCTTAAATGAGATCACAATATAGCACTACTAAGCAGCTCGGCATTCCTCATCTCAGCACTTGCAGTTCAGCCCAGGCCTTTGGAGAGGCAGAAAGAAATCACCCCGGGGAAAGTTGTTGGAACCCAGGGGCCTGGAGAGAAGACCAGCAGAGACCATCCTGTGCCTCCCACGTAAGAAAGAACCTCAGTAGAAAGTTAGCTGCCTTTCCTCTGAAAAACTAACAAAATAAATTCCCTTTTATTAAAAGCCAATCCGTCTCTGGTGTGTTGCATTTCGGCAGCTAGCAAACTAGAACACCAACCTTGGACTAATTTCTCTCTGTACCCACTGCCTCCAGTCCTTAACTTCCTAATATGATATATTTGTCAAAAAAGCAGATTGAAGTGCACACACAGAGAGATAAAAAGCAGATTGAAGTGCACACACAGAGAGATAAGACAATTCAGGCCAAAGTTGATGCGTCAGTCTGTAGCAGATTAAAAAATTGCTAGAGTGATGAGTGTGTTGTTCTTGCAGGATTTCAGCTTTAGAAGCTGCTGATTTTACAGGTGAAGAAATGTCCGCAGGTGTTGGCAGAGGAAAGGAAGTATAAAACTGTCCCCGGAAAACGTGAGCCACAGATTTGCCAGATGATCCCCAAGGTCCTTTCCTTCCATCTCAAAACCAATTTATTAAACAGACTATGTTTTTTTTTTATGGTTGTTTTAATTTTCCAATCCAAATGATAAATTTCTACTGAAACTCAAGTGATCCTACTCTGCAGAGGATCTGACACATGAAGAAAGTAGGTGGATCCTTTCAGAATGGTGGGACATGAGCCCCAATTCTGCAGCTCAAGCTTCTCTAGAAAAAAATGAAGGGTCACATGAAATAGAATATATCAAGTTTATCATGACAAAATGGCCCCATGCATGTCATAAGGTCTCAGAATCTATGGACATACACAGTGATTTGGATTGAATTCTCAAACACAAATGGTTACCACGGTACTTCGTTCTTATAAATGGGAAAAAAAAAATCAGAAAGCAAACTGCCCAACCCTAAGCAACTGTCAAGACAGGATTTTAAGTCCTTGGGTTCTGTGGTTTACATATTTCACTTTCTCCCACTACTTTTGCTTTCAAGAAAACACTGGGTATAGTGTGCTTTTAATCGCTAATGTGTACCTTTTCCAAAAAAACCTCAAAGAGTTCATTTAAAAAAACTTTCTTTAGACCTGCATTTCCCTAGCTGGGTGCTTGGTGATAAACTCATCAGAGCAATGGGTAATCATAACAATATTTTTTATTTTTATGAAACTTTAACAAACATTCTCTCCTATTGATTTTCACGCTTCAGAATTAATATCTCTCTTTAACAGATGAAGAAACAGTCTTGGGGTTTATGTGACTTGCAAAGGTCACTCGGTACAGTGACTAAGCAGGATGCTAAGGCTTTTTCCTACTGGTCACAGCTGTCTTCATTAAACCACTTAAAGATGCTGTTGACTCACACAGAGATGGCCCCTCAGACTGTTTTTCAATTCAGGTCATGGGTCAACATGGGCATGCCTCGGGGACAGGTGAGCTTTTTTAAATGGGTAGCTCAGACAAACAGGTGGCTATATACTCAAGGAGTAACAAAGCCTGAACTGTTGGAAACCACAAATGTAGCCTCAATTAAACATATCCTTATTGGCCCAACCCAAGCAGCACAGACTGCTGCTCCTTAGAGATAGGTTCTTATACAAATGGCCAGGCTGAAACATAAGGAGACTTTGTGACACAGAGGTTAGGTAGCTGACAACTTTGAATAGCTATTTTGTGCAAACACAATACAACTTCATAGAAACCGGGAACATAAACAGAAGAATTCTTCCCAAGGCACTCAGCTACTTCCCAGGTCTTTGCCTGTGAGGGGCCAATTCACATCTCTCGAGCTGGCTAGAATCAAGCTTAGAGGATGTCAGGGGTCCAAGCATGCAGAGATAAAGGAGGGAAAACCCATCACACAAGCTGGAAGAGAAACAAACAATTCTTAAAGTATAAACATCTGCACATGCACATACACACACATAAATGTAGCACAAACCAAAAAATGTTAAGGACATGCTACTTTGCTGCACAGAACATTGCTATTTTTGCAGAACATAAAAGAAACGGTGGCCCCTGAAGTTCTGCAGCACAGCAGCAGGTCCTGGTTGAGGAGGAGTGAACAACTGCCAGGTCAGATAAAGTCTAGAAAGCTCATCCGATAAGTGTTTTGAGTAGGTTTCTAGACAAAACGGGGGACAAGGATGACCAATGAACTAACCTAAGGTAGGAAGGTGGGCACAGGTTGCTTAGTTGCCTGGACAAGAAGTCTCTGCAGAGGGGTCAGGATGCTGATGCTGTCTCCTCAGGCATGCTGCTGAGTGGAACACATCTCGTTGTATGACAATCAGGAGCAAGGATAAGTTCTTCTTTCCTTCCATCCACAAAATGTTTCGGGTACTCATGTGCCTGTCCTGCACCAGGTGCTGAGGGCACAGCTGGGCTCAATCATGAGAATAACATGCAGGCAATGACCAGGGAGGTGATTTCAAGACTGAACTGGAAGAGAGAAACAGCTAAAGCCCTACCAGGAGGCATCCCAGGCTATCCTATAACTGGAGAGCAAGAGAAGGACTCAAGGTTCGGGGGCTCAAAGAGTCAGCATGATGAGGGGTGACAGCAAAAGAAGGTGAAAACTGAGCTAGAAGTTAGAATCCTGGAAATGTTCAGATTGAGAGGTGTAATGAAGGAGAGGGGCCTGCTTTCATCAAGGCCACCTCTGGCTGCTCCAATCTGAGAAGTCCCATCCTTCCCCTGAACATAATTTCCAAAAAGTGGTACCTTCTCAGATCAAACAAAAGTTACGGAAGATAGGGTGGAGGATTTTTTCTGAGCTGCCATCCCTGTTGGTGAACCTGACTAATGGGAGTGGGGTGAAGATCCTAGAAGAGGGAAAATGACAGGCAACAAGTGCTTCTGTCATCCCAGGGCCAGGTGGAACTGGGCCACCCTGCCACTCTCCACATGGAGAGTCTAGAGACAGAGGCCAAGTGTGGAAAAAGTGCCAAAAAGTCTCAGAAACAGTTATAAAGTAAGCATCTCTCTTACCTCACGTGGAAAAGAAATCAGGTTGTTTAAAACCATAAATACAAGAGATTATTATGAGCCAAGGCTTACATATGATTGGAAATAGAAGCAAGTTCTCTTCTTTGAAAGATCATAAAACCTCTACAAAATTGCTACACAAATTTGCTGTGAATGAATTTCTCTTTCTGACAATCACTGAAGGGGAAGGGA
The DNA here is from genome assembly GCF_023851605.1 of Tamandua tetradactyla. Classification (NCBI taxonomy): domain Eukaryota; kingdom Metazoa; phylum Chordata; class Mammalia; order Pilosa; family Myrmecophagidae; genus Tamandua; species Tamandua tetradactyla. The sequence continues at coordinate 6,399,106 of NC_135343.1, read as the reverse complement.
GGAGAGGCCATAAAAATAAGATCCTCCCTAGCTTTGGAGAGGCTAATAAAGAGTGACCTCTTTGGTCTCTAAAGTGATATTCCAGAGCTACAGACAAGTCATTCTCTGGCAACTTTTTACTCAACCCATCCGTCTGCCACCCCAACCACAAATACACATCGAAACTTGGATTTTAATTTTTTTTCTCATGTTGTTATAGGATCGTAGAGATCTCCAGGGAAACAGGCATTTTTATGCAGTAACCAATGACGACATGGCAGGCACAAATGAACGTGGTGACATGGCAAATCCAAGATTTCCTGGATCAAGGAATCAGCTAGACTGGCTCATTCCAATTCTCACTCCAACCCACCTCCTCAAAAAAAACTTTCCCCAGCTACAAGAATACAGACTGGCATCCCCCAACAAGGAATTCCTACCTCTTCCTCGTCCTACCAACAGGGAGGTAGATCAGAACCATCCGCACTGTGACTTGCAGACCTGCGTGGCTGCCTGTTTCTAACTCATAAGATAAAATAGTGGGAAAGTGGCACCAGCAAGTCTTGAAATCGAAAAATCCCGGACTACTAACACTAAAGAAAATCTGAATTCCTTTTCAGTTCAGTTCAGAACTGAAAATCTGAATTCAGTTCCACACTGAACTGAACTCTGTGAATTGACAGCAAAGGGACTTTAAGTGAAGTTTAGGAACCAGATTTGAAACAGGATTCACTTGCCCCTGGGACCTTCCATAAAAACTTCAGATTCCCTTCTCTGAAATAAGGAGAAAAATTTTTGTATTGGTATGCCGAGAATACAGACACCAATAAAATTGGAAGTATTTCTTATTTCTTTGTGGTCTCTTAGTTTCCTCCATGACCTGCCACGTTATTGCACATAGTATAATGGTTAATAATTCTAATTTTGTCAGGATATTTGGAATGCTTTGGTGAACATGGCAAAGACCAAAAAGCTATACTGGGTGTCTCCTGAGACCCCAGGAAACCTACTGATAATTTTTGTTTGCTAGTTTTTAAGGTATCTTTTTCTTGCAAGGTAAGGTCTCTTGTTTCCCCAAGAAGCTGTTTCCTTTTCTCGTTTCATCTTTTTCTTCCATATCCAAGAACTTCATCAAATGAATAGTTTTACTGCCCTGCACACTAATATTTAAGAGGGGGGACTAGGAGGACGGATGGAAGGTCCATGCACATAAGTGTTATTTTTTCAGATGTGGATTTCCCAGAATGGTGATTCACATTTCTTGTGGGTATAGTCCTATTTGTTTCCCTATCTACTATCGCAGAATTGAAAAATTCCAAATACTATAGCAGACTTGCATTTAGGGTATGTGCAATACACAAAATACTTAAATGACCACTGAACATCCAGAGAAAGAATGCCTATCAGATTGCAAACTCTGCAGAGACCGGAAGTAATAAAGCTGCTCAGAAACGCTTGGGACAGAGAGTTCATCCATCTGCCTACCATCTGACTGGACTGAGAAGGGTCTGAAACGCTTTCTGCTTAGGGATTTTTTGAAACACATCATTGGGGAGTGGGGGGCAGTAGGTCTCCTAACACCATTCGTAGATAACCTGTCCCAGATACTGCAAGGTTGATCGTGCTACTTAATTTTCACAGGAATGTCAATTTCAAGTAATCTATTCGGTATCCTCACAAACCAATGAAACATCCCAAATCAATGATCACGGACTATTATGTAGCCATGAACATGATGCTCACATGGAATTTTAAATGACACGGGAAAACGTTTATGTTCAGGCTAAGGCAAAGAACCAGAACAGACAACTGAAAACAGTATTAACTCAGAATGTGAAAATATATAGGAAATATTTAAAAGACTAACATGCGAAGTACTGGTAAAGGCATGGAGACAGGGCAGTCTTCTCCATCTTTTTTTTTTAGCTGTTTTTAGTCATACATTTGGCAGCATCTATCAGTATTTCAAACAATTGCACCATTTCACCCAGGAATCCCCTTTTAGTGGTCTCTCACTGAGGCAATTTCAACGTGTCCATGGAGACGCACAACAAGGAAACTAACACAAGCACAGACTGCAACAGCGAAGGCGTAGAAATAACACAGTAGCTGGTTATCAACAGGGATGGGTTAAATAAATGATGGCTCATCGATTCTTCGGAATAATGCTATGTAGCCACAAAAAAGACTGAAGTTGATAAAAATAATGACAAAAAGACTAAGTCTCTATGCCATAATTTCCTGTAAAAAAAAAATGCACTAAACAATACGCATCCAATGTGTCCTACTTGTTTAAAAAGAAAATGTACCCAGAAGGGGATATCTATAGAAATACCCAAAGAAAGGACTAGAAGAATATACTCCTACCATTAACTGTGGTTCCCTCCTGAGGGGAGGAGCTTTTGCTGCAAGTGACAGAAAAACCTCAGTCCCGGGCGGCGGCGGTGAGGAAGAGCTCGGGGTGGCCCACGGGTTCTGCGGCAGGCACGCCTGTCTGGGTAACTCGGAAGGGAAGGGCGCCATGGAGACCCCATCTCTACTTTCGTCATCTCCAGCGCCCCGGGGGTGACCCGGACCCCCTCACAGACAGGCCACCCAAGCGCAGGCGCGCCCCTCGCCTCCATTTAAAAGCCACGCCAACTTTCCCAGAAGCCTCCAGGACCCCATCCCTCACGTCTTATTGGCCACGGCAGGGCCACGTGCTCACCCACACCAATCACTGGCCGGGGCAGCAGAGCCACCAGGGTTATGTGACCAATCAGGGTTTACCCCAAGAGAGGGGGAGGGGAAGACTCCTGAACCAATTCAGGCATCTGCCAGGCAGGAAGAGGGAACTCACCAGGACACGGCGGAATAAAGAGAATCCTGATTTTTTAACTACAAGGTCCTGTATTATTTGAAAACACTGGCAAGATTATATCTGTGGTTTGTTTTTTTTAAATCTAATATGAAAACATTTTGATGCCGGAAAAAAAGACTGGAAGGAACTACATCTGGAGATTGTGGTAATCCTCATTTGCTTCATTATTTTCTGTATTTTCCAAAAATTATGTAAGGCATTTTAATAAGAGGGAAATTAACAATTATTATTTTTAAAGTGCTCCCCAGGTCTCAATGTTTTGACCTTCAAGGAGCACAAACATTCTTGGTGAAACTGTGTAGTCATTTCTGGTTCAGGAAAAGCTGGGAGGATAGCCCTCTGTCCCCTGCCTTTCTCTAGGCTGGACTGTGTCTCCTGCAGACCTGGATACCTTCAGTGACCTGGGACCCTTACCTGCTATGGCCAAGTCCAAAAAGTTCCCCCTGGGACCCACCTCTCACCGTCCTGTACCACCACTGTTCCCATCTTCCATCTTGGGGTGCTCCGTCTGCTGGCTGCCCCCCTCCCCTTTTTCCTCTCCCAAATAACCAACTACCATTACCATTCCCTCTTAGAAGTTGATTTTTCATGTTTATGGGCAGGTAGCAGAGAAATCTCCTTTCCCATTAGTAAGCAGAACTCCAAAATATAAAAAAGAAAAGCAGAGTAACTTTGGGTGAAGCATTTTAAGACCCACACAGATTACCCTGCTAAGACCAAGGTGAAGGAAGTCGTACACCGCCTTGGAACATCTATCTTCCCCCGATGCTGGAAGAAGCAATATTTGTTTGCCTAAACCACCATCATCCACAACTCTGGGTGTGGGGGTATAAAAAGTATGCCAGGTGAGTTCTGACACATCCTGCACTAATTTCAGGTAACTCATACTAAACTGAAAAGAACAGACTGATGGGTTTCATTCTTAAAAAGTACCTGCCCTGCCCTCTGCACTGATTTTTTGAAGCATGGGACTGACACCAACACCAATACATCTTGGTCCACAAAACCTCAAAGGTAGATACCAGAAACAACCTCAGGTACAAATATTGCCAAAAGGGATGTCAACAAAGGTACCCAGAAGCCAGGGGACAGCTGGAGAACGTTGGAGATTTGCATGCTCATGATAATTCTATTTTGCATCAGAATAGCTTCCACAGCTGCCTGCCCTCCAGCCCTAGCCAGGTTCTCTACTGTAGGCCTTGGGTCTGTTGGTTAAGCAAGCTGGATATCTAATAGGTGAGTCACAAGGAGAGCTACTTTAAGGACCTCCACTTCCTCCTTTCCCCCATCAGCATTAACTAAAGACATCACCTGTATTATGCCAAACATACGTCCTTTACTTCTAGTCCTACGACCAACCTAGTGAGGTATGCGTTATTTGCCCTACTTTTCTAATAAAGACACTGAAGCTCAGAGAGATCAAGGAGTTGCTCCAAGTCACACAGTGACTGAGCAGGGAGGCTACCCCAGGTCTGTCTTACTTCAAAAATCTGTCTTTTCTTTTCTGCCAAGTCACAAATCCCTCCATCCAAATAAGACCAAGGTCAAGGTGAAAGCCCTACCAGAAAATCCCCTTTCCTGGGACACATGCTTTTCTGCTGTCTGACCGTCACCCTGTAGAATGTGCCACCCCAGGCCCCCAAGTTCAGTCTAGAAAGAATCTCTCTCCTCCTCGAGGGCAGGCCTGATCTGTCTTACTTATTTTTTTATCACCTGGGCCTACCCGATAGAAGATGCTCAGTATACCTATGCCAAATTGAATTAAGCGTGTTCCACAACCTTGTTGCCCAATGCGTGTGGCAGCTTCAGGAGCATCTGGGAGTATGTGAGAAATGCAGCCCCAGCCCAGACCTACTGAACCAGAACCTTCTATAACAAGGTCCCCACATCTCATGGTGCTGGGAAGTTTGAAAAGCTCTGGGCTACGCCCTCCAACTCATTGTATACACTCTTTTCACACTAGTGTAGAAGATAAACTCGCTCTATTCTGAATCATCAGTTGGACTCACACCACTGTTTTACAAGCTGCACAAATTCAAGCTGTCTCTGGAGGAACTTTACCCAAGAAATTACTTCACTTAACATGCCAGGTGGTCCCCAATCTCTCAAGGTGAGAAACAGTGCCTTCGCTAAAGACTGCATACATTTTTCCCATTTTCATTTTTAAAAGTTCATATTTAATGCATGCTTATTTCATGCTGTAAGGTATCAGTAGTTGTCATTTGATTTTCCATGAAATTATTCAGAGTTAAGTACCCACTATCAGTCAGAAATTTCTATTTTTTGGACAAGTATCCCTGAGAAGTCCGTTCATTCCCCCATGCCTCCTATCAGGCCTCTCTTCTGAACAAGAGCCCACAGGGATGGGATACTAGGAGAATAAGCATACAGCAGGCCCTGACCTCCAGTTTTTTGCCATGGCTAGATGGAAGACTGGGGACGTGCTAATCAAACATTTCCAGATGCAAATAATGCATCAAGTATCATTTCCACTATTTAAATGTGAAACTCAATTAGATGCTTGCTATGATGCAGACAATTAAACCACTGGCATAAAGCCACCACAACTACTGAGTCACTGGGCTATTTTCAACAGCTCACAATTTGACCTCTCTTGGGAAAGAGATGTCACTCTGTACAGGGAATTAGCAGCCAGTGCCGTGAGCATGAAGGAAGAACTGATGGCTCATTTAAGGACCAAATCATATAATGTTTTAAAATTTAAGAAAAAAGGACTGAAGCTCTTTTGGTTCTTAAGGTGCAAAAAGGAAGACTGAAAAGAAAAAAAAAAGCATGTAAAGATAGTGCATGCTGCATGCATTATTTAGTTTCAGCTGAAAAAAATTTCTTAACTTTGAGTCTTTTACTTCAAATCATGTAACAGTGTTGAGAGTCAGCTACAGAGACTAAAGAAAGAGTGCTTAAAAAAATACAATGAATTGAACTTAATCATAATACATAGCAAATGAATTTTTCTTTTTTACCATTTTCATTATTAAACAGCCAGAAATAGCAAAAAGGGTCCAAACTCTTTTAAAAGACCCGAATGGTCTTTAAAACAATCGTTATTTTCTACCTGAGGAAGAACTCTTTGATGAATTCTTTAACGGTCTGAACGCTCTCCCATCATACCAGAGAAGTTTTTTCATTGCACTAATTAGTCAGGCCTCAGTTGGTTCCTTTCTCCGAATGTTTAACTCTTTGGGGGGTAACATTTTATTAATAACATATTTCCTGTAGAATGTATTCCCTTCTTTCGCCTCCACAGGAGTCACTCTGGGGAGCAGTGAGAATAAAACCGATTCTAGATTCTACATTTGAGCGCAGTGGGACAGATCAGCAAATAAATAGAGTCATCGACTACCAAAAAGAAAATAGCTAAAAGAGCCCATTTACCATTCTCCTAAACCACACTCCACATCTCTCTGTGCGATGGAAGATAATTATTGACTGTCTTTATGTTGCACACTTTATTTTTAACTAAATCTTTAAAGCAGACTGCGGAGAAAATGCCAATACTTGTACTGTTCCTAGCTTGACTGTGTAATGAAACAATGGGTTTTTGTGTGTGTGTGTGTAAAATAGAGGTCCAGGTAGTAATAACTCTTTTAAATATTGTATTCCCATTTCTTTGGGAGTTTTGTTTTAAATAAATTTGGAGGTTATTTTTGGTAAGCATTTTCCTTTAAGGAAATGAGTGGCAGAAAGGTGAAGCTAGTCTTGCCCTTGAATTTTGCAGGTGCCTCCCCAGGACAGCCGCTCCTTGCTCCTTTTTAGGTAAGCCATGAGAACCTTCGGTCCCCTCCCGGGCCTGGCTAGGTAAACTGGGAAAGGGCCAGCTGCCTGGGCAGAACTGAACCTTGGACGGAAACTGCTTTAGAACCAATTAACTGGGAGGTCCAAACAGAAAAAACCCTCCTCTGAGGAAAACAAGGTCTGGGTTCGAAACTATTAAGACTGCCTGAGGTCAGGTCCCTGCCTGTAAATTAAGTTTAAAGCTAGTCACTATTTCACCTCTAAAGACACAGACTAGTCAACCTATGGAATTTGGAACTGGATACCAAAACGGAGGGTAGTAAAGACTAAATAAAACTTGGCACTTTCCCCTCTTGGCCCCGTTCTAAACAGACCTGTTGAAAAACCTGTTGAACTCGAGGACTTTTAACTTTCCCAATCAAAGCCCCTCGGATACATCCTTGGGAGTTTTCAGCCTTTCCGGAAGTGCGTGTGTTTTTAAGGTTTCCATCTTGCTTCATCAACCATTCTGGTTACTAATTATTTATGAATCACAGTGCTGAAAACAAAACTTTCCTACCTTGAGCACTTAAGGAGTGCTCGGCAGAGCAGTGGGGGTTTGTCAGTTAGGCGGGGAGGTTTGGAATTTGGCTCCTAGACCTGTTCCTTCCCCGGGTTTACCCACCCAGTGCGGCTCTTTAGAAAGGTCAAAGGTGGTGCCCCTTGCTCGGTCCACAGAACTACACGCTGGCATCCGACCCCGGAGGCTCCCGGCTGCCAGGCGGCGCGCGGAGCCAGGCTGCACGGCCAGGCGACAGGCTGGGCACCCCACCCGGCCCCGAACCGATGCCCACCCGGGAGGCCGGACAGCCCGCGGGGCCCGAGCGCACGCCGCCCTCGCCTGGGGTCTCGGGCTCCCCACACTGCGGGAGGACGCGCGGTGGGCACCCTCCAAAGGCTGCTGCCGGGGGCCACGACCCCCCAGTCGTCCCCGACAGTATCCCCAAACTCCCGAGGTTCGGGGTGCCTCGTCCTCCGCTTCCCGAGGCAAGACGCGCACGGACCTCGCCAGTCCCGCCGCCGCTGAGGTCCTGCAGGACGGGATGCCCCCGGCGGGGTGCCACCGGGGCTCGGACCCACCTCCCCGCGCCCCCGCACCCCGCACCCCGGGTGCCTGGCGCTGCGCAGTCTCGCGCCCAGTGCCCCTCCCCGGCCCCGCGCGTCCCCAGCGCCGGCGAGCAGGTGGCCGATCCGCGCGCCCGCGTACTCCCACCCCGGGCGACCCCGCGCCCCGGGTCACGGCCCCTTACCTGCGAGCTGGCCGGGGCGGCCCCCGCAGGGTCGGGCGCGAAGTGGGCCGGGGAGACGCACCTCCCGCCGCCGCCGCCGCCGCCACTGGGAGCCGAGGCGGCGAGCGGGCGCGGCGAGCTCCTCCCGGGCGGCGGCGGGAGGCGCTGCTCTCGAGGCCGCCGCCGCCGCCGCGGGTCTCCAAGCTACGCGGCCGCCGTTCCGGGGCCGCCGGCGTGCGGGTCCCTCGGCTCCTGCGGGAGGCCGGTGCTCGCGCGGCAAACTCTTTGCGCACGCAGGGCCGGCGGGGAGCGCCGCAGCCTCTTCCTCCTCCTCCCGGCTCTCCTCCCTCTTCCACCCCTCCTCCTCCTCCTCCTCCTCCTGCTCCTCCTCGGCCTCCTCCAGCTCCTTCCCTCCTCCTCCTCCTCTTCGCCTCAGCCGGACCCCGGGCTTCCCGGCGGCGCAGACCCCCGCGCGCCGCGAGGCCCCGGGAGGGACCCGCAGAGGGGTCGCTCCTGGGACGCGGGGTCCGGGCTGGACGCGCGCGGGGCGGGAGCTGGGGCTGCGGGTGTCGCGCTTCCAGGCGAATGGGCGGAGAGGGGAGGCCAGGAGGTGCGGGGGGGCGGGAGAGGGGTTGGCGGCCAGGGTCCCGGAGTGAAAGGTGTCATCCGGAGGTAGGAAGAAATCTTCCTCCCCGGCCTAGGGCCGCCCTCCGCCCTGCCCGCCGCCACCCCGCTGTCCCGCGCGCGGAGGGGCGCCGGCCTTGCCGGACAGGTCTGCCCGCGGGGCCCGACCCAAGGCGCGGGGCACGTCCCGGCAGGGGCCACCGCGATTTGTGGTTTTTTTGCGGGGTAGGGGGCGGACATATGGGATGGAGGGGCCAGCGAGGCCCAGGGTCAGCGCCGTTCGGGGGAGGACATTGGCGGCTGCTGGGGACAAACGCTCGGCGTCTCTTCCAAAGCGAAGGTGGCCGGTCCGGAAAATGGGTCAAGGATGGCTGGGGAGCCGCTGGCTGCCCCCTCCCCTGCGGAGGCTCGTGGGGGTGCGGGGCTGCTGCGGGAGACGCCGGGCGCGCACTGCGCGCTGCCCCCCTCCCCGCCCCCCTGCCCTCCTCTCCTTTTGCACCAGTGCAGGAAATGTTCCACTGACCTACATATTTTTCCAAACATACGTGACCTTTTTTTTTTCTCTCTCTCTCCCTCTCTCTCTCTCTCTCTCTCTCTCTCTTTGTGGGAGGAGACAGGCGAGAATCCAAGAAGAGGAGAAGCTGGAGAGAGCGGCGCGCGAGCAAACAGGGAGGGTTTGTTTTTGTGTTTTGTTTTTGTTTTACCAAGGCTCCCGCAAACACCGAACGCGGACAGAGGCCTGCGCACCTAGTCCCCGGGAACCGGGCGCTGCTGGTCCCTGCTCCGAGTGGCTCCGAGACCGGGTCGGGTGAGAAGAGGACACACGCACCCGGCCGAGGGCCGCAGCGCCGGCGGCGTTCACCCAGCCTCAGCCTCCCCTCCAGCCCCGGGGCGGCGGCGTTCACCGCGCGGAGGCGCCCGGGGAGAGGCCCGAAGGAGGGGGAGAGGTGCCCCCCACCTGGAGGTCACCCCTTCCCTGACGTCACTTAGGTAGAGTGCCTGACGCAGAAGCCTTCTCCAGATGTCCCTCCTTCCCTCACCCGTTCCGGCAAGTGGCCTTGGGAAGGAAAGCGGCCCCGCTCGTCCCTTTCTGTCCTTTTCGCTTTTGTGGCCAGGAGCCCACTCGAGCCTTCCCCACCCCCACCCTCACCCCCAGTCCCAGCACCAGTCTGAGGTCGCCCCCCACCTGATTCCAGGACCCTGGGTTTCTCCTCTGGGCTCTCGAATTCAAGAGAGGCGCGGTTGGATTTAGGCAGGGCCAGCGGCCCTTTATTTGTTCATGCAACCCCACACGTCAATTTGATCAAAACGCTCACACTGAGCTCCTCCCCCCCCCCCCCAGTAAAGTAGGTCATTCTCTTTATTTCCCATTTGTATTATTTTTTACTAATTCTCTTCCTGAAAAAATAATCAGCCACAAGAAGCTTTGAGCATCCTAAAAGAAGCTTTTGTTCTTAAGCTTGCTTTTGACATGGGGAGCTTTTCAAGAAGGAGGCATTTAGCACATCAGAGAGTTGATGTCCCTCCTTTTTTTCCAAAAAGGGGTGGGGGGTTGTTTTGTTTGTTTTGTTTTGCTTTATTTTTCCACCTCTTCATCTGCCCTCGGGCAAGTAGGTTTCACCCTGCCCTTAAAGCGTAGCCATGACTAATATCTACTAAATGATAAAGCTGTGTACTTTTAACCGGATTTCACGCAGAATTTAAGGCCTCCTCCCTTCCTTTCTTGCTTTGAAAGAGGTTCCAGCTCCCTCCCTCACTATGCCCTTTTGGGAACTAGTTGAACAATGCTTAAGTGATCTTTGAGGAAACTGAAACAGCCTGCAGGAAAGATGCATCATCCACATAATTCCACAGCGCAACAAGTATTTTTGCCGTGGTCTGTTGTCCAGGAAGATATCTTACTAAATAGGTGGTGTCTGCTTTTAATCATGGAGATGACGTGTAGGTGTTTGCTATACTTATTCTAAACTCCATGCCACCTCCCAGAGCTTAACCCACCAGAGGTGGGTGTCTTTCTGATCATAAGGGTAGTTGAGTTTGCAGCACAGAACCCAATCAAGGTTGAGGGACAATAGAGTCCCCAGGAGAATGTTCCCTTCCCCCAGATTTAGAGAAGCATTGAAGAAGAAAGTTCGCCTTTGTTTTATTCTATGCATTTGACAATTCGCTTTCTTTTATTGGCATTGGTTGGAAGATTGGGCTTGGCCGAATGAGGGGTCAAGGGAAAGGTAAGGCAGGGTTTCGTGCTTGAAGGGTTGACAGTGTAGAGCAGGGATAGATGTGAGCTCAAGTAGGGCTAGCACCAAGAGACAAAATGCCACAGGGTTCAAAGGAAGGAATCAGGATGGACTTCTTAGAGGAAGGGGCATTGGTGCCAGGATTTTTTCATTAACTAAATAACAAAGTCAAGCTGGATCACAGTCTATGCGTTATTCAAAATAAGCAGCATGGAGAAAAAGAACTCTTTCAGAGATGTATTGTCAGTTTGGCCTAATTCTCATGTGGCCCTGTGGTTAGCCCTTGAAAAGAGCATGGATTGAGTTCTGCAGTGATGGATCCAGAAAAGACAGATTGGGGAGGAGGCAGATGTTTAACTATAATCATTTGCATCAATCGTTGAAGATATTAGTGAGATAACTCAAAGTTTTTTTCCAATTTAAATTGGATAGTCTGTTCCAGCATAGAAGTCAAATTTGTGGCATGACCCTAAATAAACTCTTTATCCAATTAAATTCTCAAAATATGTCTTGGGTGACTACAAGTGCCCTTTTGTGGTGCTGTACACAAACTGTGATGCGTGAGCTGCTACGACAACTACAGGGCTAGCCCGGGGCTTGGGACCCACAACAGGTATGTACAGTCAGTGATTTAAACACAGACCCTAGAGCAGACAACAAGAACAGGGTTCTCTGCCAGATGACACCATCCCAGCTTTTCTAACATGGGAGGGCCTGTGGCTTCTTCCCTCTAAATATCAGTTTTCACTTCAAAATTAAAAAGAAAACACAATATCATGCCTCATTATGCTAGGGCAGCAAAATGTAGCAACTGAGGCAGGGGGAAAAGTTGGGTCAGGCTACACAGAGGCCTCAGAACCCAATAACCTGAGCTTGAATGTTAGAGCCTGGAGTTTCTGAATGTCTACAGAGGCAAAGCCAAAAATGTCTACCTCATGTTTTGAAGTGTCAAGGTTAGAATGAGGATGCTTTCACGCTGCAGAAGCTCATCTAGTGGTGGCAAGTGGATGACGTGACTCTTCACTAGAGTAGGCTCCCTCGTCAGCCAAGGAGACAATCAGTGCCTTGTGCAGCCTGCTGGTGGGGTTAAGTCTTCACTTGGTGTTTGTGCCAATTTGATCACGTGGCTGGCAAACTGAAGAATGAAGTAAGATTTCCTTTCAAAGTCGACGTGGAGGGCCCCGGGAAGAAAACTGGACTGGAGAAGTCTGGAAGTGACAAAGCCCCAAATCCTCAGCTAATCCCCTCCAGCTACTTACAGGGCTTCCAAGGTCCGCAGGAGAAAATCATGTGTTTTCTACGAAAGAGGCAGTGAGACTATTGATAATATATGTGATTAAGAATAAACTTTCATTATAATTACCCCACACACACCAAAGAAGTTCCTTCATTAGGTCCCATTTTTCTCTGTCTTCTAAGAGGATATTTTGGGGGGGGCGAGTGGCGGCACATGGGCAGGCACCAGGAATCGAACCCGGGTCTCCGGCATGGCAGGCGAAAACTCTGCCAATGAACCACAGTGGCACCACCCCAAGAGGATTTTTTAAAATGATATTTTAGCAAATAAATGTCTGCAATAATAAATGGTAATGTTTGTCTAATACTTATATGTCAAGGATTTACATGATTCCATTTCATCTCCGCAAGGCCCCATAAGGAAAGGATTTATTATTTCCAGTTTGCAGATAAGGGATCTGAGTAGGGGTGGTTCAAGGTGCCCTCAGTGAAAGGGCAAAGACTTGGCAGAGCCGGGTTTGAACCTGCTCAGATGACAGTTCCCCGTGCTCCCCTGCCGCCCGACCCGCCACAGAGCCCTGTTTGTGCCAATGCCAAGCTATTCATGGCCTCCTTCACGATTTGTGAGAGGTCTTGTGCGATGAACTGATGCCAAGGCAAACATGTGCCGCAGCCGTCGCTGCACAGATTTTGTCTCTGCTTCTCTTGTTTTCCCCTCAACACATCAGTTAATAATATCTTCCCTCCATCCCTGAAGTGGCTATCTTCCAAGGGCTTGAAATAGAATTCCAAGATGAACGGTTGGGGCTGGCAAAAGAATGACACGTGGTCCTGATGCTTCCTAGAAGGAAATAAAGTCAGTGGGGCAATCCCTGTGCTGCTGGCATGACTCCAAGGGCACTGTTCGGACCGTGGCGATGGCAGGATGAAAGTGTCCTTTTGTAAACATGTGATCTAAACCCAGATCCTCGTGATGTATGCAGGGAGGGTTTGGTGCAGGCCAAGCTCCATCTCTTGGCCCCCCGGGCAGGGGACCAGTGCAGAACAGCCCCAAGAGAATGCTTTGTTCAGTAAGGTCCTTCTGGTCGTACTGGTTAATGTACTGGGAGGTGGGGGGTGGGGGGTTGGGTAGCCATTCTCATCAGAACAGGAATGCTTTCTCCCGGAAATGCTTGTTTAAAATCGTGAGTGCTCCAGCGCTGTGTTTAGACGACCTCACGGTAAACTTCCAGCCATCACGAACAAACCTGGAAGATGTGGAAGGCATACTGGCCTCAAAGCATGTGCAAAATAGAACAGAAGAGAAGTCTTCTGGTACACAGTGCTGGGAGTTGGGAAAAGGAAGGTCCTAGAATAGCAAATGTGGGTGAACTGTAAATGCACCAGCAGGAGAAGAGTGCTTTCCAGCTCCTGCAATTAGCCAAGAGGACTTCAGAAATAATTGTAGAGTTGGAGATAAAGCACATGCAACACGGAAGAAATCACTTCAACTCAGTAAGGTGTTTGCTCCTCGCCTTCGTTGTCGAGGCACCAACAAGCTATTGAGACACTCGCTTTTCCAGCAAGTCCCAGGAACACCCTTTAAGCAAAGGGCAGAAAAACAGCTGTGTTGACACACAAATGGCCATTATCTTTAGCTGTTCTTAGTTAGTGTCCCATTTAACTCAACATCAGTGAAGAAGAGGTAATTTAATGTGTTTACATGTGTCTGTTTGCAACAGCAAAGCGGCACTAAATGTGCATTGCCGGTTAGTTGCCCAGAGTATTTTCCATTTCTATCTCCTTAAATGCTCCAACTTTCCAGCCACACTGATTAGTTACTGTATTTAAGCATTTATGTGAACAAATACACAATTTGACCTGTACTCTGCCCAGGAAGAACATTTAGTGATAAGAAATATATTGCACATAGTTCACTTGAAGTAAAAAGCTAATTATAGAAAAATGTTCTCCAGGGAGCTATTTATAGCCTCTCCCAAGAAGGCAGCAGATAAGCATTTCCTGTAAGGGCATGTATTATTTTATCAGTATGCTTTGTTGCATGATTTTGGTGAGAAAGGAGGTTTTATCAATGGCCTGAGTCTACACTTGTGTTGACAGTTAACATGATTCTATAATAAAAACGCCCTCATATGATGCTTTTAATATGCATACGCTTTGCATATTAGTCCAGATTTCTTCCTTTATTTGCAAACAAGGCCTTTAAAAATGCTTTCATCATGGCAACTAAGCTTGATTGCAGTTTTTTTCAGTATGAACATGTATTTATGCCACATTACTTCATTCCTTTTTCATGACCTGAAGCAGAACTTACCACCCCCTTTAAGATATAATTCCCTCTCTTCTAGTTTGCTAGCTGCTGGAATGCAAAACACCAGAAACGGAATGGCTTTTAAAAGGGGAATTTAATCAGTTGCTGGTTTACAGTTTCAAGGCCGAGAAAATGTCCCAATTAAAACAAGTCTATAGAAATGTCCAATCAAAGGCATCCGGGGAAAGATACCTTGGTTCAAGAAGGTCAATGAAGTTCAGGGTTTCTCTCTCAAGTGAGAAGGCACATGGTGAACATGGTCAGGGCTCCTCTCTTATCTGGAACACGGCATCATCTGCTAGCTTCTTCTCCAGGCTTCCTGTTTCATGAAGCTCCCTGGGAGACATTTTCCTTCTTCATCTCCAAAGGTCACTGGCTGGTGGACTCTCCTTCTCGTGGCTAGGTCGTTCTGCTCTGCTCTCTGAATGTCTCGTTCTCCAAAATGTTTCCTCTTTTATAGAACTTCAGAAACTAATGAACCCCCACCCAAATGGGTGGAGTCATGTCATCACTTAATCCAGTTTAACAACCGCTCTTGATTGGGTTACATTTCCAGGAGAAGATCTAATTACAGATTCAAACATATAGTATTGAATAGGGATTATTCTGCCTTTACAAAATGGGATTTAGATTAAAACATGGCTTTTCTAGGGGACATACATCCTTTCAAACCAGCACAATTCCATTGTTCTATATGTCTATCTTTACGCCAGGATCATGCCATTTTAATTTCTGTAGCTTTGTAGTAAGTTTTCAAATCGGGAAGTGTGAAACCTTCAGCTTTGTTTTTCCTTTGCAAAGTTGATTTGGCTATGTAGGGTGATTCCATATGAATTTAAGGATTGGCTTTTCCATTTCTGCAAAAGTTCTGCTGGGATTTTGAAAGCTATTGTGCTGGACCTGTTGATAACTTGGAGTAATAGTGACATCTCAATAATAGTGTCTTCCTATTCATGAACATTTGATAGCTATTTAGGTCTTTTAAATTTCTTTCAGCAATGTCTTGTATTTTTAAGTGTACAAGTTGTTCAATTCTTAGTTAAATTTATTCCTATATATTTTATTCTTTTTGAGCTAAAGTGAATAGGATGGTCTTTAAACTTTCCAGTTCAGAATATGCTTTAGTGGTATGTACAAATGCAACAGATTTTTGCATGCTATTCTTGTAGCCTGCAATTTTATGAAATTTGCTTATCAGTTCCAGAAGTTTTCTTATAGACTCTTTGAGATCTTCTACAAAAAGGATCATGTCATTTGCGAATAATAATAATGTTATTATTTTATTTCCTCCTTTCTGATTTGAATGCCTTTTGTTTCTTTTTTATTTTTTCTTTTCTTTTTGCCTAATTGCTCTGATAAGAATATTCAGTACAATGTTGAAATAGCAATGGTGAAAGCAGGCATCTTTGTCTTGTTCCTGGCCTCACGGAGAAGGCTTTAAGTCTTTCACTGTTGAGTATAAAGCAGTCTGTGGCTTGTTCATATATGCTGTTTATCATGTTAGGAAGTTACCGCCTAGTTCTGTTTTTCTGAATGTTTTTATCATGACATGGTGTTGGATTTTGTTAGAAGTCTTTTCTGCATCAATTGAAATGATCATGTGACTTTTTTCTTTCTTTCTGTTAATGTGGTATATTGCATTGACTGATTTTCTTATGTTAAACAACTTTTGTATTCTTGGGATAAATTCCACTTGGTTCTGGTATGTAATTCCTTTAATATGCTGTTGGATCTGATTTGCTAGTATTTTACTGAGGGTTTGTTTTTTGCATCAATGCTCATAGGGAAACTAGGCTGTAGTTTTCTTTTCTTATAATATCTCCATCTGGTTTTGGGATTAGGGTAATTTTGGTGACCTAAAGTGAGTTAGGAAGAATTCATTCCTCTACAATTTTGAGAATTTTTTATTACTGATTCAGTCTCTTTACTGGTTATAGGTCAGTTGAGATGTTCTATCTTTACTTGAGTTGATTTATTAAGTTGTATGTTAATAGGAAATTGCCCATTTCCTCTAGATTATCAAATTTGTTAGCATACAGTTGTTCATAATATTCTCTTCTAATCCTTTTACTTTCTGTATGATCAGTTGTATTGTTGCTCCTTTCATTTTAGATTTTAGTTATTCCTGTCCTCTCTTTTTTTCCTTTGTCAGTCTGGCTAAAGGTTTGTCAATTTTGTTATCTTTTCAAAGAATCAAGTTTTGTTTCATTGATTCTCTTTATTTTTTCTATTCTGTATTTTGTTTATCTCCACTCCAGTCTTATTTCTTTTTTTCTACTTTAGGTTGAATTTGCTCTTCTTTTAATAATTCATCCAGATGTGAAATCAGATTTTGTTCTTTTTCAAACATAGACATCCATGCTGTAAGTCCCCCCACCCCGGAGCACTGCCGGCATTCCATAAGTTTTGGGATTTTTGTCTTCAGTTATCTCACTGTATTTTCTAATTTCCCTTGTAATTTCTTCTTTGACCCCTTGATTGTTTAAGAGTGTGTTGTGTAACATTCACACATTTGTAAATTTTCTAGTTTTCCTTTTGTTTATTGATTTCTAGCTGATATTGATTCCATTGTGGTTAGAGAAGATACATTGTATAATTCTGATCTTTTAAAATGAATTGAGACTTGTTTTGTGACCTAGCATGTGGTCTAACCTGGGAAGGATCCATGTGCACTTGAGACAAATGTGTTTTCTGCTGTTGTTGGGTTAGTGTTCTGTAAATGTCTGTTGGATCTAGTTAATTTATATTATTGTTCAAATCCTGTGTCGTTATTTTTCTTCTGTCTAGATGTTTTACCCATCAAGATGTACTGAAGGCTTCAACTATTATTGCAGAAGTTATTTTTTCTTCCCTAAGTTTTGTCATTGTTTACCTAATGTATTTTGGAGCTCTGTGATTTGGTGCATAAATGTTTATAACTGTTATATTTTCTTGGCGGATTGATCCTTTTATCAATGTCCAGTGTCCTTCTTTGTCTACTGTAAGGATTTATGACTTAAAGTCTATTTTATCCAATATTTGCATAGCCACCCAGGCTCTCTTTCGTTCCTATTTGCATGGAATATTTTTTCCCATCCTTTCACTTTCAATCTATTTGTACCTTTGGGTGTAAGATGAGTGAGTCTCTTGTAAACAACATATATTTGAGTCATGCTTTTTTTTATCTGCAGTGTGTGGTTAACAGTTTGGTTTTCCTCCAGCTCTGGACCCCAAGTCTGCACTGCTGTTCAGGGGCTCTGCTCCCCCTCCCCACACAGCTTTTTTTTTTTTTTTTTTTGCCTCCTGGAACGTCCATGTAAAGGGAAACTGACCTGCACCCTGAGTCGCCCTCCTTGGAGCCAGATGAGGTCAGTGTACCGAGACACCCAGTATCTTGTTTAGGTGCATCCGCAATCGGGTTCTGGACTGGGAGTGGGCACCAGGGTACAGATCTGGGTCAGGGACCCAACGGGGTGTCTAGACTGGTACACATTTCCTGCTATTCTGCCAATTTTAGATTCTTTTTTTTTTTTCAACTCAGCATTCACTGAGACATTCTCCTGTCTCAATCCCCCTCCCCAATTCCAAGAGGGTTGAATCTGCCCTTCCCTTGAGCTGCCTCAGAGGGGGGACCTCATTTTGATTGCATTTCTGCATTCCAGAAGTTAATAATTAAAGTCACCTTTCCTTTTTATTATATTTGTGAGGTTCAGATGGTGCAGATTTTGTTTTCTTGACCCCTAATAGTTCAGGTTAATGGCTCTCAATGTGTGTTCCTCAGACCAGCAGCATCAGAGTCACCCGGGAGTTTGTTAGAAATGCAAATTCCCCAGCCTTACCCCAAACCTACTGAATGAGAAACTGGGGAGGAGATCCAGCAGACTGTTTTAATAAGCCTTTCAGGAGATTCTAATGCAGATAAAGTTTGGGAACCACTGGTTTAGACAGTTGGTGATGAAGCAGATAGGATTTGAGCTAATATTTATTGTTCTTTCTGTACCAGGCTCTGGGCTAAGGGTACAGCATGAATTGATTTATTTAATCCCTGCAACCACCATTTGAGGTCAGATCTCTTACAATCCCATTTTACAGATGATGAAACTGAGGCTGAGAAGGTTGAGCTGTGTACACAAGGTAACATTGCTAGTACAGAACAGAACCGGGACAGTGACCCCTAATCCTATGCTTTGACCCCTTTGCAGTTATGCTATTTTACAAGATGATGAGGCAAGTGATTGTTGAGCCCCACCTCAATTCTTCCCCCATTTTCCTATTTTACCTTATTCCTTTTGTTTCTCTCAGTGTCTCCTAATCATTTCTTCTCTCTCTTGATTTCATGTGTGCTTCTTTCCCCCACTTCTTCCTCCTCCATGGAAATGAACTGTCTTAAAATATTATCATCCTACTGAGCTGTTGGTTGATAACCTGGTCATTCCCAGAAACTTCGGGTATTTATGTGACACCTGAGACTCAGAGTCAGAGCTCTGAAGCTATGGAAGTCAGCAGTACCCCATACAGGAACTGTTGAAAAAGTGATCAGACATCAAGTAGAGATATGAATGAAGCTGATCTGGATAGGACTAAGGTACATAAGAATACAGGGTAAAGGATGATATCATCCATATTTTAAAACTTCAACTTCTCTGTGAGACCAAAGGGAGAGATGTTTATTTGATGTAAAATTTATAGTTTGGATAGTGCATTTCCTAATTTAACTTATATGGTCAGTTTAGTTGAACACCATAAGTACATGGAATCCTTGAATAAGGTGTGAGGTTTTGTTGGTTTGTCCAGATAAGTGTAATGCCCCAATATATCCCAGAGTAATTTGGGCAGTGGATAAAGAAGTATTTGCAAAGTTCCCTTAAAGGACTGCAGAAAAAGGAGGAAATACTTAACTTTCCCATTTGAAGAATTTCTGATAGCAAGCAGTGGGGACAATCAAATCAATAGGCTGAGCCCTTAATCTTGGGATTCGTCCCTATGAAACTTATTCCTGCAAAGGATTGGTGTCCTGGTTTGAAATGATGTACGTACCCTAGAAAAGCCATGTTTTAATCCTAATCCCATTTTGTAAAGGCAGCCATTTCTTCTAATCCCTATTCAATGCTGTATGTTTGAGGCTGTAATTAGATCATCTCCCTGGAGATGTGATTTAATCAAGAGTGGTTGTTAAACTGGATTAGGTGATGACATGTCTCCACCCATTTGGGTGGGTCTTGATGAGTTTCTGAAGTCCTATAAAAGGGAAACATTTTGGAGAATGAAGGAGATTCAGAGAGAGAAGAGCAGAATGACATAGCCATGAGAAGCAGAGCCCACCAGCCAGCAACCTTTGGAGATGAAGAAGGAAAATGCCTCCCGGGGAGCTTCATAAAACAGGAAGCCAGGGAAGAAGCTAGCAGATGATGCCGTGTTCACCATGTGCTCTTCCAGATGAGAGAGGAACTCAGACTGTGATCACCATGTGCCCTTCTACTTGAGAGAGAAACCCTGAACTTCATCAGCCTTCTTGAATCAAGGTATCTTTCCCTGGATGATTTAGATTGGACAGTTCTATAGACTTGCTTTAACTCAGACATTTTCTCAGCCTTAGAACTATAAACTAGCAACCTATTAAATTCTTCTTTTTAAAAACCATTCCATTTCTGGTATATTGCATTCCAGCAGCTAGCAAACTAGAACAATAGGCTAAGCCTACTTAAAATTAGGTCTAAGTGTAACCCCCCAGACAACCTCTTTTGTTGCTCAGATGTGGCGTCTCTCTCTAAGCCAGCTAGGTAGGTGAACTCACTGCCCTCCCATCTAAGTGGGACATGACTCCCAGGGGTGTAAATCTCCCTGGCAATATGGGACAGAAATCTCGGGATCAGTCGGGACCTGGCATCAAGGGATTGAGAAAGCTTTCTTGTTCAATAAGGGGAGGAGAGAGATGAGACAAAATAAAATTTCAGTGGCTGAGAGATTTCAGACAGAGCCAAAAGGTTATCCTTATGCATTATATAGATATCCCTTTTTAGTTTATGGTGTATTGGAGTGGCTGGAGGGAAGTATCTGAAACTGTTGAGTTGTGTTCCAGTAGCCTTGATTCTTGAAGATAACTGTACAAAGATATAACTTTTACAATGTGACTGTGTGTTTGTGAAAACCTTGTGTCTGATGCTCCTTTTATCCACGGTATGGACAGGTGAGTAAAAAATATATAGGATAAAAAATAAATAATTCATAAGAGGAACAAAGGGTAAAATAAATTGGGTAGATTGAAATACTAGTGGTCAATGAAAGGGAGGGGTAAGGAGTATGATATGTATGAGCTTTTTCTTTTAATTTCTTTTTCTGGAGTGTTCTAGTTTGCTAGCTGCCAAAATGCAGTATACCAGAAATTTAATGGCTTTTAAAAAGGGGAATTTAATAAGTTGCTAGTTTACAGTTCCAAGGCTTAGAAAATGTCCCAATTAAAACTAGTCTATAAGAATGTCCAATCTAAGGCATCCAGGGAAAGATACTTTGGTTCAAGATGGCAGCTGAAGTTCAGGGTCTCTCTCTCAAGTGAGAAGGCACATGGCAACCACAGTCAAGGTTTCTCTCTTAACTGGAAAGGCACATGGCAAACACAGCGTCATCTGCTAGCGTCCTCTCCTGGCTTCCCATTTCATGAAGCTCCCCAGGAGGCACTTTCTTTCTTCATCACCAAAGGTTGCTGGCTGGTGGACTCTCTGCTTCGTGGTTCTGCAGCATTCTCTGCTCTCTCCGAATCTCTCCTTCTCCAAAATGTTTCCTCTTTTATAGGATTCCATTAAACTAATCAAGACCCACCCAAATGGATGGAGACACATCTCCACCTAATCCAGTGTAACAACCACTCTTGAATAAATCACATCTCCAGGGAGATGATCTAATTACAGTTTCAAACATACAACACTGAATAGAGATTAGAAGAAACGGCTGCCTGTACAAAATGGGATTAGGATTAAAACATGGTTTTTCTAGGGGACATACATCATTTCAAACCAGCACATAGAGTGATGCAAATGTTCAAAAAAAAATGATCATGGTGATGAATACACAACTATGTGATGATATCGTGAGCCATTGATTATGCACCATGTATGGAATGTTATGTGTGTGAAGATTTCTCAATAAAAATACATTTAAAAATATATATCATCATCCTATCTTATTTAGCTCCTCCTCAGAGTCCAGCTTAGCTAAGTCTAAATCATTATGCTGAGATAAGACCTGGTGACTTCAGGTAGCATGCAGAACAGTTGGCTTGATTGTGGCCTTTAGGTAAGGGGCAGCTGGCAGGGAGGGGCATGAAGTTAAAAGGCCTGTTACCACGGAGAGTTATTAAGCCCAGTGAGCTGTTCCTGCACTGCATAAGGCAAGCTCACAGGCATTGTTGGGTGCAGAAGGAGCTAGCTGGTCATCTAAAGGAAATGATCTGAACCTGGACGTAGAGATTTACACTCTCACATGAAAATAAAAATGTTGGCATAGTGCATGGGTGATGTCTTAGCTTCCTGAGGCTGCTGTAACAAAATGCTACTAACTGGGAGGATAAAAATCTGAAATCAAGGTGTCGGCAGGTCTATAGTTTGTCTAAGTCTGTAGGGAAGAATCTGTTCCATGCCTCTCTTACTTCTGGTGGCCTGCTGACAACTGTGATGTTCTCTGCCTCAGTTGAGCATGGCTTTCTCCTCTCCTCTGTCTGCCAGTGTCCAAGTTTCCTCTTCTTATGAGAACACCAGTGAAAACTGCAGTGAGGCCCCTCCCTTCTCCAGCATAACTTTATCTTAATTTAATTCCACTTGCAATGACCTAGTTCCAGATAAATTCCCATTCTGAAGTACTGGGGGTTAGGAATTTACACATCTTTTGGGGGAGACATGTTCAATCCACAAGAGATGGCAAGTATAAAACATCAAGGGAGCAGAATTGAAAATTTAGAAATAAACCCTCATATTCGCAGTCAATTGATTTTTTTTGGGGGGGGGCATGGGCAGGCACTGGGAGTTGAACCCAGGTCTCTGACATGGCAGGTGAGAACTCTTCCTGCAGAGCCACTGTAGCCTGCCCCAATTGATTTTTGACAAAGGTGCTAGAACAATTCAATGGGGGAAAGAATGTGGATAACATTGGGGATTGAATCATGTCTCCCACAAAAGGTAAGTTTAGGTCCCAACCCCTCGTCCTGAGGATATGAACTCATTTGTAAATAGGATCTTTGAAAATGTTATCAGTTAAGGTGTGCCACACTGAATGAGGGGGGCGCCTTAACTCCATGGAGGTGAAGTTCTTAAAAACAAAGGAAATCGGACACATGAAACAAATCAATGCTACAGCCAGAATCTGGTATTCAATGGAAGCCAGAAGAGAAAGAAGATGCCGCCATGTGCATTGTCATGTGTTGGAAAAACCAAGGAACCCCCAAAACTGGCCACCAGCCAGAAGGTACTGACCCTGGGAAGAAACAAGACCTCTAGTCTTAGAAAGCATGAGCCAATAAATTCATGTAGTTCAGCCAACCCATTGTATGGTATTTGTTTTAACAGCTGGGAAACTAAACCAGATAAGCACATGCAAAAGAATGAAGTCGGACCCCCTACCTCACACCATATACAAACATTAATTCAAAATGAACCAAAGATTTGCATGTAAGAGTTAAAACTATAAACCTCTTAGAAGAAAATTTATAGGGGTAAATTTTCAGACCCTGGATTTGATAATGGTTTCTTGAGTATGATAGTCAAAAGCACAAACAACAAAAGAAAAATAAATTAAATTGATAAATTGCATGCCATCAAAATTAAAAATCTTGTGCTTCAAAGGACACCCTTCAGAAAATGAAAAGACAACCACGGAATAGGAGAAAATGTTGGCAAATCATATATCTGATAAGAGAATTGTATCCCAAAACATAAAGGACACATAAAACTCAATAATAGAAAGACAAATGGCCCAATTTAAAAATTGGCAAAAGGATCTGCATGCCCATTTCTCTAAAGAAGCAGACATATGTCCAATAAGCACACGAAAAGAGGCTCAACATCATGTCCTTAAGGAAATGCATATTAAAGGCACAGTGAGCTGGTACTTCACAGCCACCAGGATTGCTATAATCAAAAGGACAGATAATAACAGTTGTTGGCAAGGATGTGGAGAAATTGGAACCTTATGACACTACTGGTGGGAATAGAAAATGATGCAGCCATTTTGGAAAACTGTTTTTTGGCAGTTCTTCAAAATATTAGAGAATTCCCATTGGACTGAGAAATTCCACTCTAGATATAAACTCAAGGGAAATGAAACATATGTCCATGCATTCATATGTACATGAATGTTCATAGCAGCATTATTCATAGTAGTTAAAAAGTGGAAACAACCCAAATGTCCATCAACTGGTGAATAAATAAACAGATGAGCTATATTCATTCAATGGAATAGTTTTTGGCCATAACAAGGAATGAAGTCCTGATACCTCTAGCACATGGATGGGCCTTGCAAACATTATGCTAAGGGACAGGAGCCAGTCATGGAAGGCCACATATTGTAGGATTCTATTTATATGAAAGGTCCTGAAGAGGCCAATCCGTAGAGACAGAAAGTAGATTAGTGGTTGCCAGGGGCTGGGAGCTGGGGGATGAGAGGTTGGGGGATAATGGTTAAAGGCTACAGGGTTTATTTTTGGGGTAGTAAAAATGCTGTAAAATTCACTGTGATAATGGCTGCATGCATCTGTGAATAAGCTAATCATTCCACATTTTGCTTCCTGTACGCAAGGCCATAAACTCCTGCCCCACCCTGTGCACCACTCCACTGGCTGCTCCTTCTTAGGCCTGTAAACTGAGATTCAGCCAGCAGATTTCCTGCCCCCTAACTTAGGCAGTGAGAATGGATCCAACAAATGCAAACTTCACAGCCTTTTCCTGCTGTGCTTCATGCTTAAATGTCTTTTCTCGAGTTAAACCTCACGTGCTTTGGGTTGCACGTTGTAATATGTCTTGAGCAAACCCATTGTAACAGCTTCCATTTTCAAAAAAGTAGTGACTGTTCCACCTTTCCTGAACTGGATGAGCAGAAAGGACGTTTCACGTATAAAGTCAAGGCTCCGATAGAAGAAAAAGAAGTAAAAAAATCAGACGGCTCCCATGGGGGCTTCCAAGTACACTAAAAGCTCACATCTTATATCACAGAGACAGAGCAGAGAACCCTAAAGTCTGTGCCTTTCCAGTGACCTCTTCTGGCATCCTCAGGCTCAGAAAGTGTTTCTTGCCTGTAATTCTTTTCCCTCTGGAGCACAGTCTTGGGACTTAACCATTACCCACGTCAATTTGGTTGTGTGAAGATCTAGAGACTTTTAAAAAGTATTGAACACCATCGACCAGTCCCATCCCCCTTTCTCATATTATTGACATCTCTTTCCACCGTGAGAATGTTAGAAAAGGCAAAGCCCAAAAACCCCTAAAGATTGGGAGAAAGATCAAAGGAGGGGGAGGAGTTATAACAGAGAAGTTAGGATCTAACAAATGAGTGTGACCATTGAATCATTACACTGATACTTCTTTTTAGTCTCCAGTGTCGTGGAGCAGCTGGAAGGAAAAATCTGAATTTGTAGAACCGTGACCCATACCAAACTCTGAAGTCTGTTTTCTTTCTACTTGTGGCAATGGACTTTGAGATTTACTGCTTTTTGGTATATATGTTATATTTCATAATAAAAATGTTTTGTTTTTTTTTTAAGTTTTGAGTTCTTACTGTGTGCAGGGTATTATATATGTTCCCCTTTAGTCACGAGGTGGGTGTTTTCCTATTTTAAGGATGAGGAAAGCATGGCGCAGAGAGGTTGTATGCACGCCACGGCATTCTGCACCTGCGAGCAACAGCCCCAACCTGTCAGCCTCCCCCTGTGCCCTGTCGGACACTCCTGGCCCCCCGCTGCTCCCTGGCCCCCTCCTCACTCCTTCTCAAGTCCCTGGGATTGGGAGGTGTGCTGTCTTGAAAGGATGCATGTCCCCTAGAAAAGCCGTGTTTTAATCAAAATCTCATTTCATAAAGGCAGAATAATCCCTATTCAATACTGTATGTTTGAAACTGTAATTAGATCATCTCCCCGGAGATGTGATTTAATCAAGAGGGGTTGTTAAGCTGGATTAAGTGACAACATGCCTCCACCCATTTGGGTGGGTCTTTATTAGTTTCTGGAGTTCTATAAAAGAGGGAACATTTCTGAGAATGAGAGATTCAGAGAGAGCAGAGCAGAGCGACATAGCCATGAGAAGCAGAGTCCACCAGCCAGCGACCTTTGGAGATGAAGAAGGAAAATGCCTCCCAGGGGGGTTTCATGAAACAGGAAGCCAGGAGAAGAGTAAGCTAGCAGATGACGCCGTGTTCGCCATGTGCCCTTCCAGATGAGAGAGAAACCCTGACCATGTTCACCATGTGCCTTTACAGATGAGAGAGAAACTATGACTGTGTTCACCATGTGCCTTCTCACTTGAGAGAGAAACCCTGAACTTCATCGGCCTTCTTGAACCAAGCTATTTTTTCCTGGATGCCTTTGATTGGACATTTCTATAGATTGCTATGGACATTTTCTCGGTCTTAGAACTGTAAACTAGCAATTTATTAAATTCCCCTTTTTAAAAGCCATTCTGTTTCTGGTATATTGCATTATGGCAGCTAGCAAACTAGAACAGGAGGCTTGGCCTGGTCCACCCACCTGGGCCTCCCGGCTCATGAACTTCCTCCATCTTTCCTTCCACATCCATTCCTTTGTTTGTCTCAAGGAGGACCTGGGTCTACCCATGTCCTCTGCATTTTTAATCCCACAGAGGCCAGCTCTGGAATCATCAGGATTGTCCGGTTTCAGATTTACTAATTTACTAATTTTACTAATTTACTAGTTTACTAATGCAAAGAAAGCTCACGAACTTTTGGAATTTCTGTTGAAATCAAATGAGTGAATTGAGAAATCACTGAAACAGCACTTAAATACTGTGATTATTATTGAATAAAAGAAAAGCAAGGCGGGGGTAGGGTGGAAAAAGGGGACAAGAGGCCACTCGGGGCATTTCTTGGCAGGTCTAACACAGGAAACCTACACAGGTGCACGAGGGAGCATGCTCATTTGTGCATGGCTTCATGCCTCCTCTGAACTTTGTTATCTACGTGTGCCTGTCCCATGTCCTAGGTCTTTAAGTCAGGCCCTGTTTGTTACCAGGGGAGAATATGTGGTGAAAAGTATCTGCAATAAAGGAACCCTGTTAACGTGGTAAGCTCTATGTGTTAGCTTTCTTCAGTAACATAACGTCTTAACCGGGGCTCCCCATTCAGCCGTGCAGGCTGTGCACTGCACAACTCAGCCGCTGTAACACACTGACCTGTCCTATTGTCACCAGTTCACCGGGGTCATCCCAAGAGGTTCCTTAACTTCTCAGAGTCTGTGAAAAGGAGGCTGGGGAGATTTTTCAGGATTGTGGTGCAAGTGATGAGGAGTCCAAGAAATGATGAGCAAATGTGGGTGAGGACCTCAGCATGGAATCCAGCGATATATGCAATTCCCTTTTCTTAAAATAGGCTTCGGTAGGTCTCCACAGCCATCGTGTGGGCCGGCCCTTCCTTGCTTTCGGGGCTGGGCCGTCCCTGTGGCTCTGGCTGTTGTCAGGTTCCTGTATCATCCCACTCTGTCCTCAGCAGGGAGGGGCCCAGCCGAAAGACTCCTCACCATCCAGCCCAAAGGCAAAGGGTTTCCTGCAGTTGCACCTATTTTAACAATTAATCATGATCATCTTCTTTTGGTTCCCTCAATTCCTCTGGGGCAGCCTCTTGAGATGGTGGTGGGCAGAGAGATGGAAATTTCTGTCTGCTCAGAGGAGATGGGGCCAGGAGGCCCCCTTGCTTGTAATTCACGCCCTGAAGCTGGGGAGGCAGGATTTGGGCAGCTGGCAGGGATTCGGGCAGCGGGCGCTCCGGAGCGGGCCTCATGTTGCTCTGAGAAGTGAAGAGCTTTGGATGCCCATCCCAGACGGCCAATGGTTTCATCCTGCAGATGTGCGTTTACTATCCCCACATCCGCAGCATGTGCTTTCCAACTTTTTAAATCTAGGCCCAACTTCGGTTCCCCAGTCCCAAGACAAAAGATTACTCTTTCCTCTGAAGCAATCATTGGGAATGTACAGCTCATCTCTCCTTCCTTCCTTCCTTCCCTCCTCCCTCCCTTCCTTCTTTCTTTTTATCTTTTTAATGAAATTAATGTGGAATTCTCAGCAGGAAGAACTAAAGGAGGCACAAGCAGGCTGTGTTCAGTGTGGAGAATCCTTAAGCACAGTGGGTGAGGAATCATCGCCCTGAAAAGCCCAAGGTTGGCGACGGCAGCCAGGAGCTTTGGGCCCTGGGCAGGTGCCTTCTCTTGTGACTTCTCCTGGCTCCAGCAGGGCGGCCCCCAGGTGGTGCCTGGGTTGGGACGCCCACCCTGGGAGCCGGCCTCTGTTGAGGGAAGGCAATTATTTGCTGTCTGTTCTGCAGTCTGTTCAGCCACGGGCTGAAGAACTTTCCCACCCGCAGCACCCACCGTGGCCCTCTTCCTGCCTTCGCTCCAAAGACTTTCCCAACAATGGGCTCTCCCAACTGCATTTGTGAGCCTGGCGGGCGCTGCGCTGCCGGCTCGGTCATTGCCAGATCCACCCCGAGAACCCCGAACACCCACCTGTCCCCTCTGGCTCCCGCAAGCCGGGGAGGTGGACACACTCCCGCCGCCCACCCCCATGGGCAGCTCTCTGCTGGCCCGGGCCCCGCTAAGCGGTTATCAGCCATCGCACTCGGCACCTCACCCAACGAGAGCCAGAAAGGCTGATGGCAGCAACCTGTCGGATGCTGTCGCCATAGAAAGTAAAAAAAGAAAAAGGCCAATTTTAAAAAATACGAGTTTGACTTAAAAGTCTGATGCACACCCCCCCCATCGCACACTGCTCCCCCCACCTCCTGCTCCCTCCCAGTCTGATCTAGGCCAGGGTTACGGGGTCCCCTGGAAAGCATCAACGATGGCTGCAGCCGGGGTGGCTCAGTGGCGCTTCCCGCATAAAGAAGTTGTGCGACAGGACGGGACTCTGCGTGGGTGCGGGGGCTGCACCCCCAGGCTGAAACCAAAGCCTCCATCTGCGATGAGTGCCTCGTCCCTCCAAGCGCAAGAACCAGCTCATGCCGCATTAATGAGAGGAAAAATGCCTAGAAATAGGTTTAATGGCTTTTTTTTTTTTTGCAGCAATTTTCTGCTTCTAAAAGGACGTGTTGCTAACTTTTCCACATGGTAGTTTTCTGCTACAATCATCAGTGGCTTGGCAACTTTTAATATTAAAATTCTAATGGTAAGCAGAACTGGGGCCAGCTTCAATCCACAAGACCAGTGAAATTTTCAGAAAGGAAGTCGTTATTCCCCCCCCCCACCCCGTTATTCATCTTGAAAAGGGCGCTTTCTGCCTCCGGCCCCACAGTGGTCCCATCTTTTCATATGTGGCGTAAGGCGCTGAAGGACGCATGGAATGGAGGGTAGGGACACTCCTGGGCCCCCCGGCTTCATGGTTCCGAGACTGAGACACCGAATCCCCAGATGTTACATTTTGCCAACTGCAAAACCATTCTGTATGTTGGTGTCGCCAGAGCAGATGCAGCCAGGCCCTGGGGAGGAGAAGGGCTTTTTTTTTTTTCCCATGCAAGGAGTGACTCTCATGCAAGCAGGACCGCAACCCTAAAAAAGTTCAAAATGCCCGTCCTTAAAAAGATCAGAGGAGAATCTTACAAAACTTGTTCAGTGTCACAGGTTTCCCCCTCCAGGAGCTGTTCACGATGGAGGAGATAGCATCCATGCGCTTGTCAGGCGCCACAAAGAGGCTCACGACGTCAGCCTGTGGCTCTCCCACGGCCTCTGATGGCGGCAGATAATGCGGGAAGCGGGCCTGCCCTGGTGGGGCAAGTGGTGGCGGGCTGGGGGGCGGGATGTGGAGACAGTCCTGGGTGGTCATGATGAACATATTCCCGCTGAGTTTGGCAGTGCATGGCCGCTGGTTTGGAGAGCTCAGAAGGAAGTCCTTGGTGGAGTAACTGGGATTGGCCCCTGGTCGTGACAGCCGAAGGATCTGCCTGGCCGGCCTGGCTACCCCGCAGGCCCGCTGGCCGGCAGTGCCACAGGAAGGGCGAGAAGGTCCGAGACCACTGTCCCCACCTGGGCTTCTGTCTGGAGAGGTACATGGCCGCTTCTCCCCCTACCAAGGGGTCAGCGCCGCCTCTCCTACCTTCGCTTCCCCTCCTGTGCGCAGGTCTTCTCCCGCGTGGCTCTGGCTCTTGGAAGGTGGCAGCTGCTTCTAGAGCCTAGTAGGAGCCACTTCAGGGTGTAAGGTGGGGCAGACAAAATCAGGTTTGTTTATTTCCTGTGTGGTATGAGAAAGCCATCTCATGATGGCGTTGCTAGGCCTTCTCTACTTTCTTTGCTTATCCCTTTATTTGGTTTTTCATAAAAACCACCAGATTTTCGGAGAATTATGGATTTTTTTGGGGGTGGTGGTGGTGGTGCATGGTTTGGGAATCAAACCTGGGTCTCCCGCATGGAAGGCAAGCATTCAACCACTGAACCACCCTTGCACCCTGGATATTCTTGAAAGATGCAAATAATAGCAATGGTAACGTTATATTTGTACTATCCTTTTACCTCCGTAAAACTTTTGCATATATACGGTCCCGGGGCCTAGGCTTCACTTTCCTCAATTCACATATGGGAAAACGGAAGCTCAGAGAGGTGGAGTGAGTTACTTGAAGTAACCCAGCAGCTCCAGAATCCAACTCTGGTCTGGTGACTTCCCAGCAGGAGGAACTTTTCCCACCCAGCTTATTCTCTCAGCCTGGTGATGTGAACAGCAGCAGTGGAGGCAGGAGGTGTGGTATTGGGGTAAGGGATGCATGTGCGTGTCTGTCTGCAGGACGTACTCATGTCAATTTCATGAATTA
The DNA here is from genome assembly GCF_023851605.1 of Tamandua tetradactyla. Classification (NCBI taxonomy): domain Eukaryota; kingdom Metazoa; phylum Chordata; class Mammalia; order Pilosa; family Myrmecophagidae; genus Tamandua; species Tamandua tetradactyla. The sequence continues at coordinate 6,368,857 of NC_135343.1, read as the reverse complement.
AGTGGTGTTTGTCCTTTAGTGTCTTTGAAAATCATTCATAAATATATTACCAGAAATGTCCATGTATTAACCCAACCATTGTGCCTAGCAGGTAGGACACTGCATTTTCAATTGAGATCTTACAACTCACCAACTCACACCATCGTTATTCCATTTTTCTACCTTTATGACACAAGGGGAGCAGAAGGAATCGGGACAGGATGGGATGCGTGCCCTTCCCTTGCCACACGGGGCCGAGTGGCACAATGCCCGCAGACGGTCCAGGTAGCTGGACAGTGCTGATGAGCTCACGAAGAGGCCAGAGGCTCTGCAGCACATCTGGAAAAGTAAATATTCCCTCGCTTTGCCTGCACCACCCTTCACCCTGGACATGTCACCAGTGAATAAAACAAAGAAGGGTCCTGCCTGGCTTGCCCAAGGTCACTCAGTTTGAGTGGCCAGAGGGACCAGTAGGTCTAGTTCGGCCAGGTCTGGACCGAACCCTGTGGGGCTCAGGCAGCGTTTTCCCATGGTACAGCCCTTGTAGGGGTACAGCCTTCGGCCAGTGCAAAGGGTCCTGAGAAGGGCTGGTCCCAAGGAAAGGGGCCCAGAGGGTAATGCAGACGCCCAGTAGGTGCGGCCAGAGGTAGTGGAGAAGGAGATGGACATAACTAATTTGGGCATGTCCCAGGTCGCTGTCCGGTCCATGCTTTACCCCCGTACCAGACTCCGCCTGCATCTGAGGAGCGCCTACTAACGGCGATGTGGATAATTGCAAGCTCAGCCAACAACAACAACGCGCGTCTGTATGGCTCTCTACCAACCACAAAGCGCGTTTCCTGGGCAGCACCTCGTCTGGTCTGCATAGCAGTTTCTGGAGGCGGAAAGGGCGGGCTCGGTATCATTTTCCAGGGAGAATCTCTAAAGCTCTGCGAGGTTCGACTCAACCTGATTCTTTCTGCTCTGCATCCCAGCACTCTTCATTCCTGTCGCAGCTGATGGTTTCCAGCCAGAGCCAGATTAGAGTATTGGGAGGGAAAGAAAAGCAGTGTAGGTGAGATGTAGTTTTGTGTGTGTGTGTGTGTGTGTGTGTGTGTGTTTAAATTTATTTTATTTTTTCCCAAAGTTTACCCAAAGCTCACTCAATTCTGCAACTTGCTGGCAGGACCATGTCACACGATCCACCAGCGGGTGGCTTTGGCTGGTCCCGCCCTCCCCACCATCTGCAAGGATTCCCTACCAGCATTTTGCTTCTGCTCCACCCTTCTTCTCAGTGTGGGGCCTGGCGAGGAAGCTGAGGGCTGGGCGGAGCCAGGCACGAGAAGTGACGCCCCTGGGCTCTGCAGGCATCTGGGAGACAGGTGAGCAGGAAGGCCAGGTCACAGCCACAGACTCCTTTTCCCTGATGATGGGGCATGAGAACTGAAGGTCACTATTCCCATTCATATTTTAAGGCTCCAAGGAATGACTGAGGATGATTAGAGTATAAAGCAAAATACAGCAGTTGTCAGGAAAATGGTTGAGTGTAGGCCAAGCCTAAAAAGTCAAGTGTAGTTGGGAGAGATAGCATGGGGTATGCTGAAGTATTAAAGAAAATTTTAAAGACAAACTCTCTATGTTGTATTTTAAGTTTAGAGACTCTCAGAAAACAACAACAAAAACCTTCTATTAGTATTCAAGCAAAATGAATAGAACAAGAGGCAGTTTCCACTATTGGAAATGATACTAGTTTTTAGTGAACTAAAGTATAAAGTGGGCTCGCCTTAGCCAGGAAAAAGAAATATATATATATATACAATATATATACAATAAGTTCATGTTAAGTACAGATTTGTGTGAAGTGATTATTAACAAAAAATTATAAATTATGTTTTATGACCTTCCCCCATTATCTAAAGCATGGCTCATAACTCTTGCATCTATGGCAATATGACTCTTAGTTCATGCAAGGAAATGTCTTGCAAAAGACATTTCAGTTTATCAGTTTACATTGAGTGGAAAGTAAAACACAACAAAGAAAAAACTCTAAACTTATGATGGCAAATAGAACATTTAATCTGATTTGAAGTCCTGTGTTTCAAACAGCTTACTTGGCTAAACATAGCTCTTTGATTCACCTCAGCTTCCTTAAAAGTAAGACAGAGAAACTTTAGAGTACGGCATCCAAATAGGTGAAGCGTTTTTCAGTTTAAGTGATTTGTCTCCTACTTTTCTTCAATTTAAAGCTGTTTTCCTTCTTTGATGGAGATTCATAATACTGATTTCACATTTTCCTTTTTGGAAGAGTGAGCCTAAATTATTCTGTTTGCACAAGTGCATTCCTTTTAAAGGAACAGGATGATCCAAGACCAGGCGGTGTATAATGGAAACAATGGGTAATCCAGCAGGCCTCAACTCAAACAGAATTAAAGAGAGCAGTCCGAATTTGAGAGACTGGATTGAGGGAAGCTAAGAGAAAAGAAATGGGAAGAGGGGTACAGATAGAGGGAGATGGAAGGAATAAATAGAACAGCTAGTTCTAAGTTAGACTCACCAGGACCTGGCAATTGTTTGGATGTGAGGAATGGGGAGAGAGCAAAGTGGAGTCATTCTTTGGGCTCATAGAATGTAGGTACTCAATAGACGTTTGGTGAATGAATGAACAATAAAGGAGAGAATGGTGATGTCTTCACTAGAAACATAGAAAACAAGAGACAGTGATCAGTGCAAGAGTGGGATGGAAGATGATGAGCTTCATTTTGGAGATACCGAACTCAAGGAGCCAGAGAGATATGGCATCAGAAGGCGAATGCCAAAACCAGGGCTTCCGAGTGAGGTTAGGGTGGGGATACCAGTTTAGGAGGCATCTGTATGGAATGGTAGTTTTGGGGGCTGGTGAAATTATTGACAGAGACTATATAGAGAGCACAGAACAGTGGAAAATATCCATATTTAAAAGATGGTGGAAGGACAGCCAGAGGAGATGAATGAGACAGAGTAGAAGAGGATTGGTGTTTGAATTCAAGCTTGATAAGGGGTAGGACAAGCCAGCTGAGGTTGTCCAAGTCCTGGGGACCAGATACAACCCCCAGTCAGGGGCCAGGGCATGGGGATGGACCCAGCTGCAAGAAGGTCTGGAGGACAGGGCCTGGCCATGCAGAAGGTTCTCAGTATCCTGAAGTTTTTCCAAACTAAACAAGGGGTGGGAGTCCTCACAGAGTTGAGCAGCAGAAGACCCTAAGGCATATGGCTGTGAATCAGATGCCTTGGGATGACAGTTGGGCTGGGGCGGGGAGAGGGCAGCATCATGAAGAAAAATGGTGAGCAAAAGGCCTGCGGTCAGTCTTGGAAGAAGTGTGAGTCACAGAGTCTCCTGGTTTTAAGGGCATGGGTGCTAGAGTCAGACAGCTCTTCCAATCCCAGCCCTGCTACTCTTGTGACCTTGAGCAATTTGCTTAAGTTAGCTGGTATTTTGTTTCCTCGTGTGCAAGATGGCAAGAAGATCTGAACTTTCACTGACTGTGAGAAGGCAAGTATAGTGTTTAGTACAGTGTCAAGGGCACAGTAGATGTCCATTGAACCTGAATTTTCAGCAACTGCAATAGGAGTAGTAAGGTTGTGAGGCAGGAGCTCAGGTTTGGAGGGTGTATGGGTCAGGCTACGATAGCATATGCCGCAATAACAAATACCCCCATACCTCAGTGACTTACAGTGATGAAGGCCCATTTCTCACTCCTGTGGCATGCCAGCCTTGTGTTGGCTTTGGTTCTGTTCCCTGTCACCTTCCTTCTGGGGCTCAAACCTCTGTTTCAGGGTCATCATGGCAGAGGGAAGAATGCATGGCAAAGAGCAGACTGGCTTTAAAGTTTCTGCCCCAAAGTGATGTTTCTGCCGCTTCCACTAACGTGTCATTGGCTGCATTATATCTCACGGCAATACATGAGTTCAACAGAGGACAAAGTGTTCTCTTCTCACAGGTAGTGTGACAGTCATTCAGTGGGTGACAGAGGGAGTGAGTTGATGGGACTGTGGTGCTGGCCAGGGGCTTGGCCATCTGTGTAAACCCATAATTGGGTTGTCAGGCCTGGGTCCCAGAGTTGACACAGTACCAGCAGGGTTGTTTCTGAGCCTGGGATGAGCTGGGCTCGAGAAGGGAGAAGAGGGGAATGGGGCAGGCAGGGGGTGCCCATTCAATCCACTCCAGGAAGAAGAGAACCAGAGTGAAAAGTGCTAGTCGCCCCCAGATGGAGAAGGGAGCACTGATACAAGTCACACAGTAACCCGACGCAGACACTCTCTGGCCCAGCACCCCACATGTCTTCAGGGGCAGGTTCATGACTGAGCTGACCGCAGGAGGCCAGGGCCGAGGCAGAGAGGCCCATGGGGAGATGGGTGGCTCAGGCACCCATGTGCTCTCCTAGACTCAGCCTCCCTTCCTCAGGGAAGTTCCATCCTGTCTCGGCCTTAGATTCCTGCTCTGTCTTGACTCACCCGCAGTCCGTACCTTCCACAGTAGAGTAATGAGTGAAGAAAGTAAGAGACAGAATAACAGACAACTCCAAACTCAAGTGCATGTGCCCAGACACCCCAAACATGCCCGTCTCCAGATGCTCACATGCAGCGTGCACATTTAAAATAGAATGGGCGTGTGAGGGTGGGGGGAGAGAAGGTTAAGAGAGTGAAAAGGGAGAAAGGGGGATTAATAAATAAAACAAGAGCAGCGTCAAAGCTCTTTGCACCTGAATTCAAAAATGAATGAATGAACGAATGAGTGAATGGATCTCTTTGTTTTGTATCCATTTTCCCCCAAAGTATTTATTGTTTCACCAAATGCATCTTGTCAGAGCTTCAAAGACTTGGTGAGCAACTGCTTATTTGTTAGTTTTAATTGTTTTTGCTGCTGCTTTGGCCTCCAACTTCTTCTAGCTTGTTGAGTGACACACAGACCTGGCGTAGAGGAGCCACTCAATAAATAAGTCTACATGGGCTGCCACACAGCCCCCAGGCTTCTGGTTGCTGTATTCCATTACATTTGGCTCAGCCACCACTGCTGACTGAGGTTTGTGTGGCAAGAACAGATCAGAGACTGAAAGCCTCACGCAGAGGAGACTCAGCCCCTTGGGAAACGCTAGCCTTGGCTTTTCCTCAGTGTCTGCTGCTGGGGAGGCTTCCGTATAGGTTTGGCCAACCTGGAGAATCTAGCAAGTGGACTGCAGTCAGCCCACCTCCTCTCTGCTGTGCAGGAGTGTCCTGGGACTGGCCTCTCTCTTGCAGGCAGGGCAGGTCGGAAGCGCCAGGCAATTAAGGCTCTGGGAGCAGCGCTCAAGCAATGACTGGTGGAAGCTGGTTCATAAATACCTAGCTCTGCTGACCCTCAGGCCGGATAATTCTGTGGCATTGCTGCCCCCAGTTCTCCAGCAGGATAAAGCTGCCTGTAGGAAGTAATTAGATTTCTCTTTATGGCCTGCTTTTCCTTCCTGTGCCACACTATTTGAGATCCCTGGGATCACCTCCCCCAATAAACTACTTGCACTTTGAATCCTTATCTCCAGTGCTGGTTTCTGAGGAAATCCAAAATAAACCAGTCCAGGGGTGTAGTAGGCAGAGATGGATACCACCAAGGAGGTGTATTCATTCATTCATTCATTCATTCTTTCATTCATTCAACAGATATCGGTTGGGTTCCAAGCCCTGCCTAGGCACGCAGCAGCGACCAAACAGGCCCAGCCCTTGTGGAGCGTCCAGGCTGTTGAAATCCCAACAGGCATCCCGAGGGTCTCACAGAGAGAATAATCTCAGTCCAAAGGTGGCCAAAGGTGGTGGGCTCGGACCAATGCCCTACTCCCAGGGCTCAGAGACCACGTTGTTTCAAGGAGCCCACCAATGATGAAGTGTCACACTGGAAGGTGAGAGTTTTCTGTTCTTGGGTTGTTTGCTGCATTTTACTCTGTCCCATACTGGTAGCTTGAAATGCTATAAAAAATTTGGGAACAAACTACAACCTGTTTAGAGTAGTCTAGGGTCAGAGTGGTTTAGGGATCTCTCTTCTATTGAAAGAGGAATCTGAGCAGAGCTTTCTGTGAGAAATTGTGTCTGTGTGTGAGAGCGAAAGACAGAGAGAGAAGAAGAAGAGAGAAGGGAAGGGAAGGGAAGGGAAGGGAAGGGGAGGGGAGGGGAGGGGAGGGGAGTGGAGTGGAGGGGAGGGAGGGAGGGGAGGGGAGGGAGGGAGGGAGGGAGGGGAGGGAGGGAGGGAGGGAGGGGAGGGGAGGGGAGGGGAGGGGAGGGGAGGGGAGGGGAGGGAAGGGAAGGGAAGGGGAGGGGAGGGAAGGGAAGGGGAGGGGAGGGAAGGGAAGGGAAGGGAGCGTGGGAGAGAGTGCCTTCTAAGTTATCCACTCCCTGTAAACAGTGCTTGCTCTGGTGCATGTGGATCACACTGGAGGTCACAACTGCCCAGCCCTGCTGGCCGCCTCCACCCGGCTCCCCCAGCCCCAGCTCCTCAAACTCCCCTGAGAACCAGACCAGGGGTGCCCTCTTAGGGGTGCGTGGTGGTTGTGCTGCAGGTACTCGGGAACGACTGGACACCCGAAGAGGAGTAATGCCCCTTGTCTTTGGCTGGATGTTATGGAAACAACGTGTTGCCATGGAACCCTGTTTTGTGTCCGTGAAGCCACAAGCCTAAGAACAAGTCAGTGCACAAAGTGTGGCAGTTTGAAGAGGCAGAAAGAGTTTGTGCTCTGGGTGACATCGTTGAGCAGCTGAGCTAAGCTGTGCCCTATCTCTGACCTCCTTCTCAAGAGAGAAATGACCCCTGTGTTGAAGCATCCTAACCAACACGGCCCATGAAGGAGGATCTTTAGCTGGGTCCCTCCTGCCGCTTTCTCTAAAGAAGAAATTGCATGGCTGACCGATCCCTGGGGGTCTTATTCCTGGGCTGTACTATCCCCTCCCTTAGTTGGGAGACCGAGAGGGTGGGATATGGCCGTGCAATAGAATAGAATCACCTGGCCGCACTCCAGAGCAGCTGAATACAAGTATCAGGTGAGTCTCCATTTCTTAGGGTGATAGCAGGGCTGGAGGCTGGGATTTGGACTATGGGGCCTCAGAGGAGGAAGTACAGCCTTCCCCCAGTACTGAGGTTGTGGCCGATTTCTGTTGATTTTGCAACGTGAACATCCCCCTCACCTGCCCATTTCCTGCTTCTGCTTCGGCTGCGGCTCTGATCTCACTGGGTAACTACAGTCCAGCCTGCGTCTCCCCCCACCCCGGTCTCTCCCTCCACCCCCATGGTAGCCTGGGTCACCTTTCAGAAGCATAAGTCAGGTCTGCTATTTCCCTGCTTAAAATCCTTCCCAGCTTTAAACCCTTCGAACTCTGGGAACTCACCCAGCACCTTTGGGCTCAGAGCATTTGCACACGCTGTTCCACCCTCCAGGACCCTCTTCCTGCCTGTCACTGCCTGCTTGGCCCTGCTCAGCCTCTGGAATGCGAGCACTGCTTTCCTTTTGCAGGAAGCCTGTCCAACGGGCTCATCGCGCTCGTCACTGTTGCGATTTCACATTGATTCATATGGTTATTGATGGATGCCTGTTTCCCACGCAGGACTGTAAGCTCCCTGAGGGCAGGGTCTGGGTGTATTTTGTTCACCATCGTACACCACCCCGCAGTGGTGGAGCAGATAGACGATGCCCCATAACAATCGTGGGCTAGGCGAATGAAATTGCTTTTTGATTTTTGGTTTCTAGTGCTTTATCCTTTGTGTTATCTCATCAGACTAGGTCTTCTGTTATAGATTGGGAAACCTGGCAGGGCCTTGGGGGGTCCAATGGATTTGTGCTGGGACTCAAATGAAGGACGGGGCTGGAGGAGGTGAGAGGAAGGAGACGGAGCACCTGAGCCAGGACCTCCGGTGGAAGAGGTGTTTACAGAAGCAGCCCTGCCTCAGTGACCTAGGATGCTGCCGAAGATCACATGAGGGGTGGCGTAGCAACAGGACTTCACTGACTCACGTGTGTGGAGACTGGAAAGCTTGCTTCCTCCTGGGGTTGGTAGTGTTCCAGCTGGCTGGTAACCCTTGGGTTCCTTGACTTTCCTATCACAAGACAATGTCCTCTTCTTTCTCTCCTGGGTTCCTGGTAGCTTCTGGCTTCCAGCTTCTCCCCATGGCTTTTGATCTATGCATCTGAATTTCTTCTGCTTATAAAGGACACCAATAATCAGATTACGGCCCAACCTCATTCAGTTTATTTAATATAATTAAATAATTTAAATGTTTATTTAATGTAACTAAAATAATATTTTCAAGAGGGCTTTTCTAGAGTGGGTTCACACCTTTGGGAATGCAATTAAGATTAAGAATATGTTTTTTTCTGGGGTATAGAACTCAATCTACCATGATGCAAGCAAGCAGATATTCTAACCTGCTTTACTTACCAGCACAGTTAATATTTTGAACAGTTGGCTCTAAACCAGGTTTTATGTGTGCTTACCCATAAATTGAGTGACTGGCATAACTACAGCCCAGCAGGGACAGTGTTCTCAGGTGTCCACAGGTGCTCTGAGAGCTCAGGGAAGCGGGGGGAGCGGTCTGGAGCCTTCCCAAGGAAGCATCATTCTCCAGGATATAGCACGGAACGGGTGAGAAGCCACGAGCCTGTGTCAGCAGAGAGCATTTAGTGCTAGACGAGGGGCTAGGCAGGTTAGCGCAGGGACAGGACAAGTGTCTGGGTCTGATCCCCAGAGGCCTTGAAAGCCAAGTCAAAACCTTAAGCAGCATCCTGAGAGACATGCAGAGGCACTGGAAGGCTCAAGTGGGGGGGGACCTGGGTCCACGTGCATTTCTCAATGTTGCTACTTGAAGGAGCTTTTCTAAGTAAAGGAACAAATATGCTGCTCCTGGAGATTATCACTCAGGAGTCCCTCAAAATTGTCCACAGGATAAATTCCTGCTTCTGAGCACCACTCACTGGCCCTTCCCATCCCCTCTCACCCTCCTTTTGGTCTCATCTCATACCTTCCAGCAGGCGCCTCCTTGCCTCTGGCCTTTGCCTTGGCTGTTCCTTGCTTTTCCCCATGCTGCTCCCAATCTGCCCTCCCCAAGCCTCACTCTACCAGGAAACCTCTAACTGTCGCTCTGACCTCAGCTTGGCTGTCACCGTCCTCCACCTCCCAAGGCCGGGTGGGGCATGCCTCCCTGGGTGGCCACAGCATTTATCACACTGTATCAAAATGGCCCGTTTCTCAAGAGAAAGACAGTGTCTTATTCCCAGTGAATTTTTCAGGCCGTGGCCCTGTGTTGCTTGCATAGTTGGCACTCAGTTCATATTCGTTGAGTGAATGAGTCAGGTGTGGTCTGTGACCACAAACTGAGATAGAGGAAACACAAAGACCTGACATCAGACAATGAACCTGGAGGTGGGGAGGAGGCATGGAGAGAAAGAGGCTGCAAGAGGGCAATAAACAGGAGTGGGAGGCAAGACAGAGCAAAGGATATGTCTGTGATGTCAGCTCATAGGCAGGTGGAAGGCAATTCTAGTGAGAGGGGGAGAAACAACAGTAGCAACAGCTTATTGGCTTTGGAAAGTGTGATGGTTTGAAGTTGTGTGGTTTGCAGCTGAACCCAGAAGAGCATTTTCTTATATTTAATCCACTCCTATGGATGTGAACCCATTGCAAGTAGGAACTTTTGATGAATTTACTTCAGTGAGGTGTAGCCCACCTCACTCAGGATGGGCCTGAATCCTTTTACTGGAGTTCTTTATTAGCAGAGTGAAATTCAGAGAGAGAGAGGAAAAAAACACCACAGGAAGCAAGAGGCTGGACCTAAAAGAGAACTGAGAAGCCAGGAGACACTGCCATGCACCTCATTATGTGTCAGAGGAGCCAAGGATCAATGGCAGCCAACCCTAGGATGCCAGTCTTCAAGGAGAAAGCATTGCCTTGATGATGCCTTGATTCAGACTTTCTTTTAGCCTCCAAAACATAAGCAAATAAATTCTCATCATTAATCTCAACCATTTCATGGTATTTGCTTGAGCACTCTAGGAAACTAAAATAGACATGTCAACCAGGAATTTACAGAACCCTCAATTTTCCCACCGTGGATGACATCGTTTTTTGACACAGAAGCAAACTCTGCTCAGAAGTGGATCTCTTTCAGCTCTACTCAAGGGCTCTCCGTCTGAGACTCAGGGACAGACCGTAGGCAGCACAGGTCAGGAAGAGCCCAGGTAGACATGCCATTCCTGGGCCTTCATGGGTACAGCCAGCAGTCCAGGTCTTAGGCGATGAAAACAAATGCTCTTAAATTCCAGTGGGTCAGGGATCTGTTCAGGATTTGGAAAGCCTTCAAGCTTTGAGGAATTGAGAGCCATTCAAGGATGGGCAAAAGGTCCAGGATGGAAGGGGAAGAGAAAGCCCCTAACTTATCTTAAACTTAGTTGCAGCTCTCCTGAGATGGCCTTGCTGCAGGCCTTGGGAGACCCATCTACTCCCATGGACCACTCCCTGTCCAGCTCAGCTCCTTGGTCAGACCCCTGAAGGAGCCAGGTCCCTTGGGGAGGGGTATCATCAAGTAGAGAAAGGCCTCTGACATGTTGGCATTTCATATTGTCGATTTATTAATTTGTTAATATATTTTACTTTTAAAAATGATAACTTTTATTTTAAGAGCTGGAGTATACACACTTCTATGAAATATTTTCCAGGTTTCTTTAACAAGCTAAGAAGAGAAAACATAACTTTTTGAGCCATTGCAGAAAGAGACTGAGGATGCTCTGTCGTGTACATAAAAAGCAATTGTCCAACGTAGGTGGAATGGAATGAAAGGAACAGCTGGATCAGGGACAGAAGGACAAGGAGGGACATGGAGTGGACCCACACCAGCCAGACCCTTCGCCCAAGTCACACCGCAGAGATGAGAAATGAACATCAACTGATTTCTCCCTGCTTAGTATTTATACTTTCTAGCCTTCATATTGAGGCTTAAGTCAGCTATTTATTATGTGGGCTGGTTTGAAAGGATGTATGTACCCTAGAAAAGCCATGTTTAATCCTAATCCCACTTTGTAAAGGCAGCTGTTTCTTCTAATCCCTATTCGGTATTGTATATTCGAAACTGTAATTAGATCCTCTCTCTGGAGATGTGATTTAATCCAGAGTGGCTGTTAAGCTAGATTGGGTGGAGACTCCACCCATTTGGGTGGGTCTTGATTAGTTTACTGGAATCCTATAAAAGAGGAAATATTTTGGAGTAATGGAGATTCTGAGAGAGCAGAATGACATAGCCACGAGAAGCAGAGAGTCCATCAGCCAGTGACCTTTGGAAATGAAGAAGGAAAATACCTCCTGGGTAGCTTTGTGAAGGGAAGCCAGGAGAGAAAGCTGGCAGATGATGCCGTGTTCACCATGTGACCTTCCAGCCAAGAAAAAAACCCTGACCCTGTTCACCACGTGCCTTCTCACTTGAGAGAGAAACCCTGAACTTCATCGGCCTTCTTGAACCAAGGTGTCTTTCCCTGGATGCCTTAGATTGGACATTTCTATAGACTTGTTTTAACTGGGACACTTCCTTGGCCTTAGAACTGTAAACTAGCAACTTATTAAATTCCCCTTTTTAAAATCCATTCTGTTTCTGGTATATTGCATTCCAGCAGCTAGCAAACTAGAACATTATATTATTATTTTATTATTCGCTATTATAACCAGTTCCCAAGCTGTGCATAGTTCCCATCCCGTGGTGTGAGTTTAGACATTCTGTTGACTTTACGAAGTCGGTGCTCTCGATTTTGCTTAGGTCCACATCTGGGCCCATCTCACCATCACGGGGCTGTCCAATAAAACTTCCTTGTTAAGGGAAATGCTCTCGAATCTGTGCTGTTTGATACGGTGGCTATCAAACACTTTAGCTGTGAACATATGCCTAGTGTGACTGAAGAACTGAATTTCAAATCTAAATTTAGGTTTAAATAGCTATGTGCCAAGTGGTCACCATTTTGGACAGTGCCGTCTGGATTCTAGTGCCCAGAGTGGGGAAGCCAGGTAGCACATGTCTTCCAGATGGTGCCTGCAACTCTCCAGATGGTTTTTGTTGGCCGTTACCTGTTACACTGGCTGCAGGGAACCTGACCCTTCTTAGAAGCAGAAGATGTTTGATTAGGTATGGTGGGGTTATGGGGGTCAGAACATACTCCAAGTGATGACTTTCTCAGTTTTCCCAAAAGAAATACATAGCTAGGTACATCCCAGGTGCACAAGAGAGAAGTGAATTTACGTTCAGTAGCTGTCGTAAGACCTTAGGCTTACTTTTCCCCCAGAACGGAGGTTGAGAAAGCCCAGAGTAAAGAGAGGGCTTTAAAAAGTAAAAATTATCCACTGAATCCCAACCTCCTCATTCCTTCCAAGGACCTTCAAAACTCCACAAGAATTAGAATGGAGCCATAGCTTGTGATTTGCCCAAGCCCTCTGATCGAGGCTGTCTGGTACAGAAAAGAAAGCCTTTTTGTTGTTGTTTCATCATCTAAGGAAGCAGTTCTATCAGATTTCCAAGTTATAAACAATCTTGTTTTCTTCTTCATTATCACCCCCATCACCACCACCCTAATTACTGTTTCCCCAACACAGAGAATGGACCTGATTTCCTGGCAGATCATTCTAGGGCCCTATTTGTGGGCGAGACACAAACAAAACCTTTGAAGAGCTTGTAAGTACAGACAGATACCAGAATGTGGGCTGAGTTTAGCACATAAACTCAATCCCTGAACACTTATAAATAAATCAATTCAACTCTTTAAAACAATACAGAGTTTACATTTTAAATAGAATACAGAAAAGCATAAAGAAGAAAAGACATGTACGCACCCATATACACCCATATATACGTGAGAATCAAACATATAGAAAGTCAATAAGGGACAAAAGAGTGAAAGTCTCCTTCCTTTCTTCTCCAAATCCCAGTACCAAATGGCAAATATTGTGAACTTTTCTTGATTCCTCCCAGAAATTTTCTTAAAAATGCACCTATATGGAGAGGGCCACAGTAGCTCAGCAGGCAGAGTTCTCGGCTGCCATGCCAGAGACCTGGGTCAGATTCCCGGTGCCTGCCCATGCAAGAAAAAAAAAAGCACCTATAAGTATATAAACTGATGCTCATACCCCCACACATACATACGAAATTTACAGGATGACAAAATAAACAGACATAAAGTCTGCTTTTGACACATAATATTCCTGGAGATTTCTATTCTCAGCACATGCAGACACTGCATTCTTTGTCTTGGCTGCAGGGTAGTTTTGGTATCCCATGATCTGTTTTACTGATTTCCTAACTTACTTTAATAATCTTGAAACTTTGGTTCCAAAAGAACATTTTTAAAACTGTGGAAATGTGTAATTGAAAGTACCCCTTCTAGTAAATTTTTTTTTGTACAACAAATAATTCTCTTGGGGTATGGATACTTATCCATTGATTTTTTCAGATTTGAGTGTTTGCATTTGAATACATCAGGCTTAAGGTGAGACCTTATACCTTGTTGGTGAGACACCAACAAGGCATCCCCTATAAACAGATCTTGTAGACAGCACGCAGTTAGGGATTCCCAATGAAACACTCATAGTGAGGGAGTGAGGGAAAGATGGTTGGGTGAGTGATTAGGAGTATTTGGGTTGAAAGTGACGGTAACTACACTTAAACTAGCTTAAGGGAGAAGAAAACTAATTTTAAGGACACTCTGGTGTCTGCGGAATCTAAAGATAGTTTGGTTTCAAGGAAAATTGTCACCGGACCTTGACCCCGTGAGCGCTCTCTCCCTCTGATGTTTTAGTCCTGCTCCTCTCTGCCTGTCTGATATTTTTCCCTCTCTTCCTGAGATCAGTCCTCCTACTTTTCTAGCTCACAGAATAGAGAGCCTGGTTTTGGAAGGACTCTGACTGGCTCAGTCTGGTCAGGATGTACACCAGGCCAACCATACATGTCCAGGGAGCAGAGCTGCCATGTACCAACATGACAGCAAACTGAGTGTGATGCTTAATTTCATGTATCACCTGGGCTAGCTTGTGGTGTCCAGTTGTTTGGTCAAGCACTGGTCTAAGTGTTCATGTGAGGGTATTTAGAGATGGCATTTGCGTCTATTGTCAGTTGACTGCATCTATGATCAACAAAGAAATTGCCCTCAGCTGTATGGATAGTCTCCTCATCCAATCAATTGGAGGTCTTAAGAGCCAGAATTGAGAATTTCAAAGGTCAAAATAGGAGTTAGGACTCAATTTCAGCCTTGGCTCTTGCCAGAATTTCCAATCAGCCAGCTTCCCCACACATACACGCGAAATTTGGATGGGGAATTTCGATGAAGGACTTCAGCCTCACCTTTATCAGGGCTTCCAGCTTGAGGCCTGCCCTGCAGAGGTCAGACTTGTCAGGCTATGTGGTTGTGTGAGCCAATTATTTATATAATCTATATCTATCTCTACCATCTACCTATCTATTTATCTATCTATCTATCTATCTATCTATCTATCTATCTATCTATCTATCTATCTATCTATCTATCTGTATTAGTTAGGGTTCTCTAGAGAAACAGAATCAACAGGAAATATTTGTAAATACAAAATTTATAAAAGTGTCTCACATAATCGCAGAAACATAGAATCCAAAATCCGCAGGGCAGGCTGTGAAGCTGACGATTCCAATGAAGGGTCTCGAACTCCACAGGAGAGGCTCGCCAGCTGAAGCAGGAAGACAGCCTGTCTCTTCTGAATACTCCTTGAAAGGCTTCCAGTGATTAGATTAAGCATCACTATTGCAGAAGACACTCCCTTTGGCTGATTGCAAATGAAATCAGCTGTGGGTGCAGCTGATGTGGTCATGATTTAATTCTATGAAATGTCCTCATTGCAACAGACAGAGCAGCACTTGCCCAACCAGACAAACAGGTACCACCACCTGGCCAAGTCGACACATGAACCTGACCATGACACTATTTATCATCTACCTACCTCCTCCCTACCTATCTTTATCTATCCATCTAGCTATCTCTCATCTGCATATCTATCTATTTCTATTTATCTTAATTGGCTCTGTTTCTCTGGAGAACTCTGACTGAGAAGCTTGGTGACCATCTGGACAATGGATGTGGCATGGAGGGGTAAGACACTGTTGCTATAAAAAGGGGGTTTGGGAGCAGAGAGTCCCCTGGGGTCCTGTGGCTATTTTTGATGAAAATCTCCTAGAAGAGGTAGAATTTCAGCAGTGGCATCGTATGGAGAAAACCCAACACTTTGGATCGATCACATCTTGGTCGTTCCAGCTCCTCAGGCCACAGAAAAGATGTCCATCCAAGCAGAGTTACCCCCCACCAGAGTGGAGCCCCAGGTGCATCCCTCCTGGGGCCTCTGCAGTTGTGCCACCCTTCCAAGCAAAAAGCAGAAAGTTGTAGGCACGACTTTCCAAACAAGGCCAGGCTCTGCCAGGGGTAAAATCCAGGCTGTGGTGGTGGCCCAGGGCCTGCCAAGCAAAATACCAGTCAGGAGATATTGCTGGCATGTAATTTAAAGAATAACTTGACTAACACTTGAGCTTATTTAGAAAAATACCTTTGGTCACATGCTTTCCAGAATGTTATGTACTTGAAATGAATCATCCCTGCCCAGCCCAGAGAGGATTTAATTACAGTCCCATCCTGTGTTGCTTCTTTTAAAATTTGACCTTCTTTTCTGGTTGCTGTTCACATTTGGCAAAAGAGCAACTCAGATTTTTTTAAAGTTGAGGAGGAATGTTTCTATAAGTGAGCGGTTGCGGTCAGGATGAAGGAACCAAGTGCACAGGGACAAGCCTTGCCCTATAACCATGATGGGAGATTGATTACCTTTAATAACTGGGAAACCATTATTTACCTGGGAGTGCTGAAAAATAATTGATCACCAACAATGCTACCCACCTTACAGGCAAAAACAAACCTCCAAGGTGACACAGGCAGCACAGACTGAATACCCTGGCATGGCAAGATCATGCCAGCTGCTCACGCCTGACACGTGTGCTTTGAGATGTGAGTCACCAGTGTTTGAGCAGTGCTACACTTGGGGTGAGCTTTGCTTTTTTAAATCTGGCATCCTTGCTTGCCCGTGGGATTGTATTTGGAGACTCATTCATGCCAGGGTGGCCCCCTCTTGAGCAAGCGCCTGCAGCAAGGGGTCTCTAGCTTGCCTGTATTTTAGGGGTTAAAAATGTCCCAGTCCCACGACAGCTGTTTCTGCTCTGGCCACATGGCCTGGTGGCCCTGGAATCAGCCAAACCTGGAGTTGCATGTGCTGTGTTGCTTCTTTTAAAATTTGACTTTCTTTTCTGGTTGCTGTTCACATTTGGCAAAAGAGCAACTCAAATTTTTTAAAGTTGAGAAGGAAAGCTCGGCCTTCCTCCAGTTCCCAGCCCTTCATCAAGTTACCTAAGCTCCTATTTTTGTCTCCTCATTGGTTCAGTGGGGAAAATAATAGTGATAGTCATGTCATACAGGTGTGACGAGGGCAACATGAGATAACCTAGGAGACTGGCATGAGCTAGGAGCCCAGTATATAGGAATCTGTTCTGTAATAACCACATCACTTGGCTTAAATCAGAATCACACAAGTCTGGCAATTAAGAACAAAACGAGATTCTCCAGTCTTAAAATGACAGTAAATAGCATCTCAAGCATGTATGATGCTTTCTGCTACCACCTCTATTACTTCATTTTCTCTTTCTGCAACTCCACAAAAGAGACAGGGCAAAGCTCATCAGCCCAGCTTGTGGATAAAGCAACTAAGGCCTAGACAGAATTCACCAGCATGTTGCTGGGGCTGCGGGGAAGACCCAGCCCAGGGAAGGTGCCAGTGGACCCGCGATGGACGAGTGCATGAGGCCTTGCAGAGGTAAGGGCACAGGTGTGGGTGACCATTTGGATGGGGAGGATGGCAGAAGCAGTGAATATACCAAGATAGGAAAGCCAGATTTCAGATTCTTGAGGGCAAGAATTATGGCTTGAATTTTCTCACAGGTTTCCCATCTTCTAGCAGGGTCTTGCTTGCAGAGAGGAGATGCTCCATGAATATCTTCTATAGTAACAAATCTATTACCAAGGCCTTGCCTAGGTAGCTATGAGTCAGCCTTGTGATGGAGGATTCACATGTTAAGCTATAAATCAACCAAAATAGTTATGTTGGTTGATTTATCTTACAAGCACTGACATGGGCTGGGCATGGGGTCTCATGGGGAAGCCTCTGTTATGGGGTCTTCTGAAGGCCAAGAATAAAGAGAACAAGCTATGCAGACAAACTCCGGAAAGCTCCTGAGCCCCTCAGAGCCTCGTTTTTCTCTTCTGAAAAACAGAGCCAATTATACTTACATTGCAAGGTTTTTGTGTGATCTAGAGAAAATGGATGTAAAGGCACTGACACACGACAGAAGCATAATAATGTGGTTGTTCTTATAGTTTTTCAGCTGGGCCTCTGGATTCTGGTAGTAAAATTGCCTCTTTATTAAATAGCATGAAAGCATTACTTGACTCAATAGAAAGTGGCACCAGGTTTTCCCTCAAGTTTTCTTCACGCTCTGAATTTGTCATTTTATCTGATGAGAAACTGACCCTGAAGGTCCATGTTGATGGATCTCAGGTGGGAGTTGATCAGAATCTATTTTTCCAGGAGTTGAGAAGTAATTATGAGAATATGGGCTGGACTGACCTTCAAAACGAGTGTACATGGTTTCACAGTAGATCTCCAGAGAGACAGAGCAAGAGAGAGGGCTAAACCCTGCCAGAAATTACATCTCACATCTTCCCCTGGAACCATGGACTCCTCTGGGATCCAGAACTTTCCATCATTGTTTCCTGGTTTAATGACCCAGATCCCTTCTCAGCAGGGTTTCATCACCCCCCTTCCTTCCAACTAGCATGCCTAAGAGACGACACATGCTAGTCCGGGAGGACATTTTCAGCTACAGAACTTAAAACTTTATTTAGGTATGTGAGATCGACTAAGTGGAGAAATTGGATCTCAAAGTCAGACAAATCACAAGTGGCATCTGCTATGTTCTGAGTCATTGTTGTAGTCGCCACTGAGGCTGTTGCAAATTTCCCAGCCTCTTTTCTCAGCCATCTGTGTGACTCCTGCTTCTTTGCTCTTTCCTTTCTAAGGCTCCACCTCGATGAGCTTAGCCCATCTTCCCCACCTCCCTCTGTTGATTTAGCTGTCCTAGATCCACCCTATCCCCAAACACCTTCAGTGCCTGTGGTTTTATATCACACCATTCACTAAGGGGTAAAGTTGGAAAGAGAGGAGAAACTCCTTAGCAGAGGCCCATCAGAGAAGACCTCTCTGAGGGAGTTGAATTCCAGTAGAAACCCAGCAGTGTGGAGGGGCCATGGGAAGCAGTGGGGGGGCGAGGGCTCCGGGAGGATGCAGGATGTGGCCAGGCTCTGCAGTGGGCGCCAGGTGGGCAGAGCTCGATCGGAGTGAGGAGGAGGTGGAGGCAGGGGTGGTTGGAGTGGCAAGAGGGGCAGCCGACACAGCCTCTTTAAGCCCTGGTACCATGCACAGATTTTGCTCTACATTTGCTGCAAAGCTTTTGGAGTGTTTTGAGCAGAGAAGTGATGTGGTCTGGTTTGTGGTTTTAAAGGATCCCTCTGGCTGCCGTGTGGAGCATGAAGCATAGGCTAATCATCCCGACCAAGATAATTTTGGGATTATGGATGCAGCAGGAAGACCCTGGTCTAGTAGCCCAGGAAACAGCCTGCTCCCATGTGAGGGAGGCGAGTGCGGGAAGGGCTGGGGAGGCTCTCAGCCCAGGCGCAGCACACAGAGGGGGCACCGACCTCAAAGATGGAATCGGCAGCACTGGGCATGGACGGGACACAGGTGGGAAGCAGCAGAGTGGAGAAAGCACCAAGGTTTCTCGAGGAAAATTGGGGAAATGGAGTTAAATTTCCCAAAGTGGGGAGACTGGAAAGAAGTAGGGTTGCAGGGCTGGTTATATTAACCCATTTAGCTGAGCATTTGTTTTCTGTGTCTGTGTTTTAATGATAAAATAGCAAAAAGGAGAAAGAAAAAGAAAAGAAAGAAACCTTTATTTAGACACATACGGGATTGGAAATTACATTTTTTCTGTGCTTCAGCCAACTACATGTCTCCTCTTTTGGCCGAGCAGAGGCCCTGTGGCTTCGGCTCAGCCTGTGGAGCTGGGAGCTGGGGAAAGAAGGGAACGGATGTTCACCCATATCCAGCCGTGGGGCATGCAACTACAGGGCCAAATGGAGGAAAGACAGAACTGAGGCAAAGAAGAAGCCAGAAGCATTGGCTCCAAAAGGGGGCTGGGAAAGGGTACACCCTGGACCCACGGGTGTCAGGTCGGTGAGATGAGGCCAGCCAGCCAGAGGGGAGCTAGGCCTGGGGAGACCCCACCGCTGGGAGCCAGCCTGGGGCAGAAACAGCCTGTGTGGCATTGCTGATGGGGGGAGAGCTGGCCTGACCAGACAGTCTTCATGTGGGGAAGGCTTGCTTATTTTTTTAGAAAATTTTCTTGGCTCTATATATGGAGCAGAATTATCCCTAAGTCCTTGTGTAAAGGGCACTGAGTTACACAAGGAACAATGCTTTCATTATCAATTTTGCAGAAGATAAGTAAATGTAGTTTGACATTTTTAGTATTGTTTTCTTATCTCACCCCCAAAAACCTGTATTTCTGACAGCACACAACCTAGTGCTACATACAAGGTTGGCATGGTCACAAGTTGACTTTTTATCTTTATTTATTTTTACTTTTTGATTAGGACAATGTCATTGGCCCATGAGAAAAATGAAGCTTCTTAGACTCTCAAATGATGCTTTGCTGGGGCAGCAGGTATGCCCACGTGGGAAGCTCTTTTCTAACCTCTTGAATGCATCTGTTTATACCCTGCAATCTGAGATTTTAAGGAACTCTAAACATGGTTCTAGCTTGCAAACATGATTATGTCATAGAACTGTTTCTACTGCCCAAGAATCATCTAAACTGTGTTCCCTGACCTCCTGGATAGATGGAGTCTATACACTGTATTCTCTTTCATTAGTCATGCAGAAGTAGATGTCCCTGTAATCCGTTGAAGTGACCTCTTCGTTCTGTGACTGGAGAACAAGGGGGGAGTGACCGGTGCTCACTCTACCACTTGAAGATTGTGAATACCTCCTTTCAAGCCTTGATGCTCCCTTCCTCTCCTGGCTCTCATCGCAGGGGTAGAGGAAGGCCATGTACACAGCGTCCCTCAAACTGGTGGCAGCACAGGGGGGAAACCCTCCACCCTTGCGGGGTTCTGGGCAGGAAGGGCAGTGCCGAGCTGTGGGGACTCTGGCCTCCAGGAGGGTAGGGGCTAGAACCCAGGCGGGAACGCAGCCAAGATTAAATTTGCCCAATGGGACCATTGGCGTAGGAGAAGGAGGAGGGAGCTGACGGAGAAGAGGAAGGGATTGCCATGGGTTGAGACGATGTGTGAAGGAGGGTGGAAACGCGGAAGGCGCAGCTGGGGCCTGAATTTCCGGTGGCCGGAGCAGGTGCTAGAGTGGGAAAGAAAAAGCAGGCTGGCAAGGCTGCACAGAGCCCCAGGCCAGCCCAAGGAGTTTGGACTTCACCCCTGAGACAAGTGGTCACCAGACCTCAGGATTTCACAGATCATCCACTAAAAAAAAATTTTTTTTAAGTAGTGCTAAGGTGGGAAGAAAGGAAAGTGGGTTATCAACTTTATTTTGTCGAGTAAGGAGACATACATACACAACTAACTCCCATCAGTATCACCTGCTTTCACAAGTGAAAGAATGCTTTAACACCCATCAGAAAAAAAAAAACAACCAGGGAGGCCTAAATGCGAAAATAAAAGGCAATACTTAGGAGAAAGGACAGCTGGCACCCTTATTCCAAACGTTTGCCAAGGAGGAAGCACATCATCACAGAGGCATGTCAGGCAGACCAGCACTGGTGTGGACATCGGGGTTCAGGGGCTTGGGAGTGCGGGTGGGGGAGGGGACAGGGAACAACGTAGGAGGCAGTTTCGGGGGGCAGGAGGTGGAGGTGCAGGAGGTGGGAACGGGCTGGGCCCCGGGAGTCGGGCAGTCTAGCCTGGAGGTTGCTGTCCTGTTCTCCAAACTCTACCCGCGGTCGCCTCCTCACCATCTGTCGGGGACTGAATGGCCGGCCGCAGTCTGGCCTGTTCCTTGCTCTTGGTCCGCATTCTGACGGGTGAGGACCCACTGTAAGTCAGATTATTTCAAGAAGCCACTTCAGCGACCTTGCGGCCCCACTGAGTCCCACTGGGCTTAGGTAGGGATACCTGCAACCCTTTATAAACGCAGGGAGATGCGGACTAAGGGGAAGGCCGAGTGCAGCCCGCGGGAAGTCACCGGGACCGGAAGTCACCGGGACTGGAAGAGAAAGAGGAGGTGTCGCCACGAGGTCGAAAAGCCTGGACCACAGCTTGATGGTTGCCCCAGAGCGCCGGTTTTCTGGGACAAAGCTTCCCCTTGCTGACCATTCCACCTTGGACTCCTGGCCTCAATATCCCGAGCCAACACATCCCCATTGTTTAAGCCAAACCATTTATGGTCATTTGTTTAAGCAGCGGGAAGCTACAACCCCTCACCTCTCACCTGGCCCGGGAGGTGGCCTCCAGCTCCCTCCCTGCTTCCACCTCTTTCCCTTGTAATCTCTTCTCTGCATAGCAGCCAGATGATCTTATTTTAAATGTGACTCATTCGTGCTGCTCGACTGCTAGCATCCTTCAGTGGCTTTCAGTGGTCTTAGAATAACGTGCAACTCTTAGACTGAGGCATAGGGCTGCTCTGCTCTCACAGTACCCTACCTGCCCCCACTTTATTTCCATTCCCCCAGTGAGCCACGCTCTCTGCCTACCAGGGGCCTTTGTCCCCCTGCCTTTCACTCAGTAAATTCAACTCAGCCTGCAGGTCTCAGCTGAGCTAGGACTTCCAGAGAGGGCCTTTCTGGAGCCCCGAGATCCATTAGGCTCCTGCTATTTTCGCTCATGTTGCGCGTGTTCTCCCTTCAAGCATTTATCACAGTCCGTGTGTCAAGGGTACCCCAGACCATCTCCATGTTAGAGATTCGCTAGAAGGACTCACGGGACTCCACATGTAGTTGAACTCATGGTGAAGGTGTATTTAGGCGACACAGTCAGGACTCACAGCTGGATCGTAAGGGAAAGAGGCAGGGCCTGGAGGGACCCATAGAGGCTTCTTTATGCCCCTTCCCACCAGACACCACATGGAGCACAGTCCTCCCCCAGCAATGAAAATGCAGCAGCATGTGTGCAAGGTTCCTGCCCTGAGCAGCCCATCTGTAACTCAGTGCCCAGGGTTTTTACTGAGAGCTGGTCATGCAGGCACCCTCCACCTCGCCGACTCCCATATTCCAGACTCATGAAAGACAGCAGGTGTTCAGCATAAGGCACACTGTTGACCCAGTCCAGGCACAGTGAACCTCATCAGTTAACGGTTGAGCTGAGTTCGCAGACGCCAGCCAGTGAGAGCCAAGTTCCTAGACGCCTGCCAAGGGCCAAATTTGCAAGCAGACCTTTCTTTTTAAAATTTTTAATTTTTATTCTGTTACTATGTATACAATCTAACATTTCCCCTTTTAATCTCATTCGTATGTATTTCAGTGCTGTTAGTTGCTTTCAAATGCTGTGCTACCATCACCTTTACCCATTACCAAAACACTTCCATTATGCCAACTAGGAACCCTGGGCATTTTAAGCCTTAGCTTCTCATTCCCTATTCCCACCCTGTCCCCTTGCAACCTATATTCTAGATTTGACTCTATGGGTTTGCTTATCCTAATTGTTTCAAATTGATGAAATAATACAATACTTGTCCTTTTGCATTTGGCTTGTTTTGCACAGCATGACGTCTTCAAGGTTTGTCCACATTATCCCATGTATCAGGACATCATTCCTTTGTATGGCTGAATTATATTCCATTGTAGGTATGTATTTTATTTATTCATTCATCAGTAGCTGGACACTTGGGTTGCTTCCATCTTTGGATAGTTATGAATAGTGCTGCTGTGAACACTGATGTGCAAATATCTGTTCAAGTCCTTGCTTTCAATTCTTTTGGGTATATACCTAGTAGTGGGATTGCTGGGCCATATGATAGCTCTATACTTAGCTTTCTGAAGAACTGCCAAACTGTCTTCCACAGCGGCTGCACCATTTTACATTGCCACCAGAGTGAATGAGTATTCCTATTTCTCCATATCCTTTCCACACTTGTTATTTTCTGTTTTTTGATAGCAACCATTCTAATGGGTGTGAAATGTTATCTCTCTGGTTTGAATTTGCATTTCCCTGATGGCTAATGATGTTGAGCATTTCGTGTGCTTTATGACCATTTGTATATCTTCTTTGGAGAGATGACTATTCAAGTCTTTGACCCATCTTTTTAAATTGGTTGTTTGTCTTTTTATTATTAAGTTAAAGGATTTTTTTTAACCTCTCTGGCTCAAGGAGGTAATAAGCAGGTGAAAATAGTCCTACCTTATAGAATTGTTTTGTTTGCTTTGTTTCTATTGTTTGTGCAATGGGCCTGGACTCAGTTGGTTCTAAAGAAATGGAAACCCCAAGTGTGGATTCTAGAGATATTTTGTGAAGAATTGGAAAAAAAAAACCTAACAAACTGATAAGTGTTAGAGACCCAGGAAGGAGGAGAGTTAAGAGTCCTGAAGTTTCAGGTTTGAGGGATTGGAAGAAAAGACAGTAGTTCAATATAGTCGATGAGTGTGGGTTGAGGACTGATGTTGAAAATTTTATACCAATCCCTGAGAGTCCTTGCTCCCAATCATCTGGCCTGTTTGTCTACTGAGGTCATCATTGAATAGGCAATGCCATTTTTAGAGTTGAGGCTCAGTATCTCAAGCACTTGGACTTGAATAGAGACTCTGCCACACGTAAGCTGTGTGACCTCAGGCAAGGCCCTTACCCTCTCTGAACTTCAGTCTCCTCAGCTGTGTTATAGGAGAAACAATACTACTAACCTCATAGGCTTATGGTGAGGCTGAAATGAGAAATGAAAGAGCTTAGAACGGCGTCTGGCACCTGGTAAGTACACAAAAATGTTTGACAGCATACAATATTATCAGTTATTCTCCATTTCTTGCGGTCTTCAAGTGGTGCACTGTTCCTAACAGATCAAGACATGGGTATGACGTTGATCATTTCCTCTTTAGGGAAAGTCTTATTAGGAAATGATAGCTCCTGATGCTTCTGCTGCCAGCGTCTTGCCACCTTCCCTGTGAGGAATGCACATGGCTATTTAGCAGTGATGCTTCTGATAGCTGATTTCTTCTCTTTCAAAGCATTCAGAATTCTATTTTTGTGTTTAACTCCAGTGAGAATGCTTCCCATAGCTTCCATACAGTCCCTTCGGTGAATTTTGCACTTTCTCTAGGAATCTGACTATTCACAGAAGATGGCAATACTCTCCTATATCCTTGAGTTTGTGACCCCCAATGCGTTTTTTTTGACCAGTGGTAGTTTATTAATTCTCACAGTGATATTTAATTATGTGTGACAAGTTTCCATGATCTATTTAACATTTAGAAAAATAAAGGCCATTGTCTTCCAGAGCTACTGGGTCTGCAAAAATTCATTCATACCCTCCCCCTGCAAGTTAGAGGCATCGAACCTCCTCCATTTGTCAAAGCATCTCCTTGTATCAAGATGAGCTTTTCCATTAAAGCAGTGATGAAACTGACATTTCTTTCTATCACAGGATTTAAACTTATTTTAATGATAGCATTTCTAAATGTATACAATGAAATAAGACTCTAGGGATTTGGAGAAGTGCCTTTTCTCTCAGCTTATTACGTTCTTATTACAGCTTCTTCTCCCAAAACTTTTTATTAGAGTAGCGATGCACCCTTTGGATCATATAATTAAATAGCACCTTTCGTAGGCCCCAAAATAAAGTATTTTAGGTTATAAATGAATGGTTACCAACTTTACAATCAACCACAATAGAAATTCTTAAAAATTAAGCATTAGCTGCTCATTCTCAATCCCCAATCCAGTCCCTGATAACCTATATTCTAGTTTTGACTCTATTACTTTGCTTATTCTAATTATTCCTTATCAGTGAGATCATACAATATTTGTCTTATGGTTTCTGACTTTTTTCACTCAGCAAAATGTCCTCAGGTTTCATTTATGTTGTCACTTGCTTCAAGACTTCTTTCCTTCTTCCCACTGAATAATATTCCATTGCAAGTATATACCACATTTTGTTTATCCATTCACTGACTGATGGACACTTGCTTTGCTTCCATCTATAGGCAATTGTGAAAAATGTTGCTATGAACATTGGTGTGCAAATGTCTGTTTACATCCCTGCTTTCAATTTTTGGGGGGTTTACACCTACTAGGGGGATTATTGGATATTATGGTAATTCAACACTTAGCTTTCTGAGGAACTGCCAAACTGTCGTCCACAGTGGTGGCCCCATTTTACGTTCCCATCAGCAATGAATGAGTGTTTCCATTTTGCCACATCCTCGCCAACACTTGGAGTTTTCTGTTTTTTTAAGAGTGGTCATTCAGTAGATGTGAAATGGTATGTCATTGTGGTATTGATGTGCATTTCCCTAACAGATAGTGATATTGAACATCTTTTCATGCTTTTTTTTAATATTTAAAAAAATTTTGTTCATAAAACCAATCAACATACACATAGTTGTATATTTTCATCACATAGTTGCATATTCATCATCATGATCATTTCTTAGAACATTTGCATCTATTCAGAAAAAGAAAAAGAAAACAAAAAAAAATTCATACATACCATACCCTTGTTCATGTGTCAACTTGGCCAAGTGGTGGTTGGGCAAGTGCTGGCTTGTCTGTTGCAATTAGGACATTTCATAGAATTAGATCATGATCACATCAGCTACATCCACAGCTAATTCCATTTGTAATCAGCCAAAGGGGCGTGTCTTCTGCAATGAGTGATGCTTAATCTAATCACTGAAAGCCTTCTAAGGAGGATTCAGAAGAGATAGGCTCTTCCTGTTTTGGCTGGTGAGCCTCTCCTGTGGAGTTCATCCAGGCCCTCCATCGGAATCGTTGGCTTCATAGCCTACTCTGCAGATTTTGGACTCTGCTTTCCCAGGGTCACGTGAGACACTTTTATAAATTTTATATTTGCGAGTGTTCCCTGTTGATTCTGTTTCTCTAGAGAACCCTAACTAATACACCCCTTATCCTTCCCTTTCATTGATCACTAGCATTTCAATCTACTAAATTTATTTTAACATTTGTTCCCCCTATTATTTATTTATTTTTAATCCATATGTTTTACTCATCTGTCCATAAGGTAGATAAAAGAAGCATCAGACACAAGGTTTTCACAATCACACAGTCGCATTGCGAAAGCTGTATCATTATAAATCATCTTCAAGAAACGTGGCTACTGGAACACAGCTCCACAGCAACTCCAGCCTCTCTGCTATGCCTTAACTAAAAAGGTGGTATCTATTTAATGAGTAAGAATAACCTCCACGATAACCTCCTGACTCTGTTTGGAATCTCTCAGCCATTGACACTTTATTTTGTCTCATTTCTCTCTATCCTCTTTCTGTTGAGAAAGTTTTCTCAACCGCTTTGGTACTAAGTCCCAGCTCATTCTAGGACTTCTGTCCCATGTTGCCAGGAAAGTCCACACCCCTGGAAGTCATGTCCCATGTAGAGAAGGGGAGGGCAGTGAGTTTGTTTTTCGTGTTGGCTGAGAGAGAGAGATCACATCTAAGCAACAAAAGAGGTTCTCTTGAGGGTGACTCTTAGGCCTAATTTTGAGTAGGCTTAGCCTATCCTTTGCGAGGTTAACTTTCATATGAACAAACCCCAAGATTGGGGGCTCAGCCTATTGCTTTGGTTGTCCCCACTGCTTGTGAGAATATCAAGAATTCTCCACTTGATGAAGTTGAATTTTCCCCCTTTCTCGCCATTCCCCCAAGGGAACTTTGTTTATACTTTTTTTTACTCACTGTTCAAATCCTTCTGGGATTTATCGAGGCATCAGTCTGGACAAACCTACAAAATCTTATGCCCTACTCAAGGTTCCATGTACTTATGGTGTTCAATTAAGCTGGCCACATGAGTTATATTAGGAAATGCACTAGTCAAATATAAATTTTGTACCAAATAAACATTTTTTGCTTTAGTCTCACACATAAGTTAAAGTTTTAAAATATTAATTACCATCTTTTTTCGACACCCTGCATTATTGACATTCCTTTGTTCGTGCAAAACATTTTAAAATTTGTACATTTAGTCACTATCATTATGCACTCTAGGCATTCCTAGATTATACCATCTCAGTCTTTATCTTATATCGTTCCTTCTGATTTCATTTGTGTCCCTAGGCCTCCTCCCTCTATCATTCTCACATTCAGCTTCATTCAGTGTTATAACATTATTGTATTACAGTTAGGTTGTATTGTGCTATCCATTTCTGAATTTTTACAATCAGTCCTGTTGCACAACATGTATACCTTCAGTTCCAATTACCCAATATCTATGCTATTTCTATCTCCTGATGACCTCTGTTCTTAACTGAAATTATCCAAGTTCATTCATTAATGTTAGTTCATATCAGTGAAACCATACAGCATTTGTCCTTTTGTTTCTGGCTAATCTCACTCAGTATAATGTCCTTAAGGTCCATCCATGTTGTTACATACTTCATAACTTTATTCTGTCTCACAGCTGCATTATTCCACCATATGTATTTACCACAGCTTGTTTAGCCACTCGTCTGTTGATGGACATTTGGGCTGTTTTATAAACATTGGTGTGCAAATGTCCGTTTGTGTCCTTACCCTTATGTCCTCTGAATAAATACCTAGCAATGGTATTGCTGGGTCATATGGCAATTCTACACTTAGTTTCCTGAGGAACTGCCAAACTGCCTTCCACAGCAGTTGTACCGTTTAACATTCCCACCAACAGTGGATAAGTGTACGTTTTTCTCCACATCCTCTGCAGCACTTGTCGCTTTCCGTTTTATTGATAATGGCCATTCTGGTGGGTGTGAAATGATAGATATCTAATTGTGGTTTTGATTTGCATTTCCCTAATAGCCAGGAAAGTTGAACTTCTTTTCATGTGCCTTTTGGCCACTTGTATTTCCTCCTCTGAGAAGGGTCTGCTCAAGCTTTTTGCCCATTTTGTAATTGGGTTGTTTGTCTTTTTGTCGTTGAGTTGAACAATCTCTTTAATATTCTGGATACGAGACCTTTATCTGATAAATCATTTCCAAATATTGTCTCCCATTGTGTAGGCTGTCTTTTTACTTTCTTGACGAAGTTCTTTGATGCACAAAAGTGTTTAATTTTGAGGAGTTCCCATTTCTTTCTTTCTTTCTTCAGTGCTCGTGCTTTGGTTCTAAGGTCTAGGAAATACCGCCTATCATAAGATTTATAAGATATTTCCCTACATTTTCTTCTAACAGTTTTATGGTCTTAGATCTAATGTTTAGGTCTTTGATCCATTTTTAGTTAATTTTTGTATAGGGTATGAGATATGGATCCTCTTTCATTCTTTTACATGTGGAGATCCAGTTCTCTAGGCACCATTTATTGAAGAGACTGTTCTGTCCCAGGTGAGTTGGCTTGATTGCCTTATCAAAGATCAATTGTCCCTAGATGAGAGGGTCTATATCTGAACCCACTATTCGATTCCATTGGTCAGTATATCTATCTTTATGCTAGTACCGTGCTGTTTTGACCACTCACTGTAGTTTCATAATACACCTTAAAGTCAGGTAGCTTGAGACCTCGGACTTCATTTTTCTTTCTCAAGATACTTTTAGCTATTTGGGGTACCTGCCCTTCCAGACAAATTTAGTTATTGGTTTTTCTATTTCTGAAAAGTAAGTTTTTGAGATTTTAATTGGTATTGCATTGAATCTGTAAATCAATTTAGGTAGAATTGACATCTTAACTATATTTAGTCTTCCAATCCATGAACATGGTATGCCCTTCTGTTTATTTAGGTCTGTGATTTCTTTTAGTAATTTCTTATAGTTTTCTCTGTATAGGTCTTTTGTTTCTTTAGTTAAATTTATTCCTAAGTATTTTATTCTTTTGGTTGCAATTGTAAGTGAAATTTTTTTCATGATTTCCCCCTCAGATTGTCCATTACTAATGTATAGAAACACTACAGATTTTTGAGTGTGATCTTGTAACCTGCCACTGTAACCTGCCACTTTGCTGTACTCATTTATTAGCTCTAGTAGTTTTGCTGTGGATTTTTCGGGGTTTTTGACATATATTATCATATCATCTGCAAACGGTGAGAGTTTTACTCCTTCCTTTCCAATTCTGATGCCTTGTATTTCTTTTTCTTGTCTAATTTCTCTGTCTAGAACTTCCAACACATTGTTGAATAACAATGGTGATAGTGGACATCCTTGTCTTGTTCCTGATCCTAGGGGAAAAGTTTTCAGTTTTTCCCCATTGAGGATGATGTTAGCTGTGGGTTTTTCATATATTCCCTTTATCATGTTGAGGAAGTTCCCTTCTGTTCCTATCCTTTGAAGTGTTTTCAACAGGAAAGGATGTTGAATTTTGTCAAATGCCTTTTCTGCATCAATTGAGATGATTATGTGGTTTTTCTGCTTTGATTTGTTGATATGGTGTATTACATTAATTGATTTTCTTATGTTGAACTATCCTTGCATACCTAGGATGAGTCCTACTTGGTCATGGTGTATAATTCTTTTAATATGATGCTGGGTTCAATTTGCAAGAATTTTGTTGAAGATTTTTGCATCTATATTCATAAGAGAGATTGGTCTGTAGTTTTCTTTTTTTTGTAATATCTTTGGGGGCTTTGGTATGAGGATGATGTTGGCTTCATAGATTGAGTTAGGTAGCTTTCCCTCCTCTTCAATTTTTTTGAAGGGTTTGAGTAGGATCGGTACTAATTTTTTCTTGAGTGTTTGGTAGAATTCACATGTGAAGCCATGGTCCTGGACTTTTTTTGGGGAGAGCATCTTTCTTTCTTTCTTTCTTTTTTACATGAGCAGGCACCGGGAATCGAACCCAGGTCCTCTGGCATGGCAGGCAAGTGTTCTTGCCTGCTGAGCCACCATGACCCGACCAGGGAGAGCTTCTTAATGACTGATTCAATTTCTTTACTTGTGATTAGTTTGTTGAGGTCATCTGTTTCTTCTCAAGTCAATGTTGGTTGTTCATGCCTTTCTAGAAAGTTGTCCATTTCATCTACATTGTTGAGTTTATTAGCATAAAGTTGTTCATAGTACCCTCTCATTGCTTCCTTTATTTCTGTGGGGTCAGTGGTTATGTCTCCTCTTCCATTTCTGATTTTATTTATTTGCATCCTGTCTCTTCTTTCTGTCAACCTTGCTAAGGGTCCATCAATCTTATTGATTTTCTCATAGAACCAACTTCTGTTTTTGTTGATTTTCTCAATTGTTTTCGTGTTCTCAATTTCACTTATTTCTGCTCTAATTTTCATTATTTCTTTCTTTTTGCTTGCTTTGGGGTTAGTTTGCTGTTCTTTCTCTAGTTCTTCTAAGTGGATAGTTCATTCCTCGATTTTTACTCTTTCTTCTTTTTTGATATAGGTGTATATCCTCTTAGCACTGTCTTTGGTGCATCCCATAAATTTTGATATGTCGTGTTTTCATTTTCACTTGCCTCAAGATATTTACTGATTTCTCTTGTAATTTCTTCCTTGACCCACTGGTTGTTTAAGAGTGTGTTGTTGAGCCTCCATATATTTATGAATTTTCTGGCACTCAACCTATTATTGATTTCCAACTTCATTCCTTTACAATCTGAGAAAGTGTTTTGCATGGTTTCAGTCTTTTTAAATTTATTGAGACTTGCTTTGTGACCCGACATATGGTCTGTCCTTCAGAATGACCCATGAGCACATGAGAAAAAGGCATATCCTGCTGTTGTGGGGTGTAATGTTCTATAAGTGTCTGTTAAGTCTAGCTCATTTATTGTATTATTCAAATTCTCTGTTTCTTTATTGATCCTCTGTTTAGATGTTCTGTGCATTGATGAGAGTGGGGAGTTGAAGTCTCCAACTGTTATGGTAGATATGTCTATTTCTCTTTTCAGTGTTTGCCTCATGTATTTTGGAGGATTCTGGCTCGGCGCATAAATATTTATGATTGTTATGTCTTCTTGTTGAATTGTTCCTTTTATTAATACATAGTGTCCTTCTTTGTCTCTTTTAACTGTTTTACATTTGAAGTCTAATTTGTTGGATATTAGTATAGCTACTCCTGCTCTTTTCTGATTGTTATTTGCATGAACTATCTTTTCCCAACCTTTCATTTATTACTTATGTTTATTCTTGGGTCTAAGATGCATTTCCTGTAGACAGCATATAGATGGATCCTGTTTTTTAATCCATTCTGCCAGTCTATGTCTTTTGATTGGGGAGTTTAATCCATTAACATTTTAGTGCCATTACTGTATGGGCAGTACTTTCTTCTACCATTCTGCCTTTTGTATTTTATATGTCATATCTAATTTTCCTTCTTTTTACATTTACTGTTAGTCTTCATTTGTACACTCTTCTCCACACCTCTCTCTCTTGTCTTTTCATATCTGTCTCTAGTGCTCCCTTTAGTATTTCTTGCAGAGCTGATCTCTTGGTCACAAATTCTCTCAGTGATTTTTTTTGTCTGAAAATGCTTTAATTTATCCCCATTTTTGAAGGACAGCTTTGCTGGATGTAGAATTCTTGGTTGGCAGTTTTTCTCTTTTAGTAATTTAAATATATCATCCCACTGTCTTCTTGCCTCCATGGTTTCTGCTGAGAAATCTACACATAGTCTTATTGGGCTTCCTTTGAATATGATGGATTGCTTTTATCTTGCTGCTTTTAGGATTCTCTCTTTCTCTTTGACATCTGACATTCTGACTAGTAAGTGTCTTGGAGTACGTCTATTTACATCAATTCTGTTTGGGGTACACTGCAATTCTTGGATCTGTAATTTTAAGTATTTCATAAGAGTTGGGAAATTTTCAGTGATAATTTCCTCCATTAGCTTTTCTCCTCCTTTTCCCTTCTCTTCTCCTTCTGGGACACTCACAACAAGTATATTCATGCGCTTCATGTTGTCATTCAATTCCCTGAGTCCCTGCTCATATTTTCCCATTCTTTTCCCTATATTTTCTTTTGCTTGTGAGATTTCAGATGTCCCATCCTCCAGTTCACTAATCCTATCTTCTGCCTCTTGAAATCTTACATTGTAGGTTTCCATTGCTTTTTCCATCTCTTCTACTGTGCCTTTCATGCCCATAAATTCTGTGATTTGTTTTTTCAGACTTTTGATTTCTTCTTTTTGTTCATTCCTTGACTTCTTTATATCCTCCCTTGATTCACTGATTTGCTTTTTCATGAGGTTTTCCATGTCTGTTGGAACATTCTGAATTAATTGTCTCAACTCCTGTATCTCATTTGAATTGTTGGCTTGTCCTTTGACTGGGCCATATCTTCAATTTTCCTAGTATGATTCATTAATTTTTGCTGACATCTAGGCATTTAATTACCTTAATTAGTTTATTCTGAAGATGGTTTTCACTGTTTTTACCTAGGATTCTCTTGCTGGATGGCTTTGTTGTCTATCTGTTCTTTGACATTCAGTTCAGCTTATTCTGGACCTCTGGCTTAGGTTTTGTTTAACAGATCAGATTTTTTCAGTTCTTGTTTTCTTGTTTCTTTCCCTGCCTGTATGGTGCCTTTTTCCCCCCTTAGGAGGGTGTACTTAGGTATTATAGACCCCAGTCAGATTTTTCTAGACCAAACTGGCCTCTTGTCAGGAGGAAAGAGTCACCTGTGTCAGTTTTCCCTGAGGATGAGACCCAGCAGATTGAAAGGCTTTCCTGTGTAGTCTCTGAGCTCTCTGTTTTTCCTATCCTACCCAGGATGTGGCACTTTTCTGCCTGTAGGTCCCACCAACATAAGGTGATGCAGTACCCTTCACTTCAGCAGACTCTCTCTGCTGGGGATCGTGGTGAAGACAGAGGAGAGACTGTAGTCTGGTTTTAATGACTTCACTTTTCCAGACCTGGGGTTTGAACTCCTTGAGAGAGGGATTCCACCTGAGCTGGGCCCCACCCCTCTTCTGGGGAAGGCACAGGCTCCAGACACACTCAAACAAGCTTAATTCTGCCTATCCCTGAGGCAGTGGAGCCTGAGAAGCCCTGCAGCTGTATCCAGAGAGCAGTCAAGCCATAGAAGCACAGCCACCAAAATGAAAGAGAAAAATCCTTTTCAGAGCAGGACCCCATTCCTCAAGTTTGCCAATCAAGGGCTTAAGTTGGTACATTGTTCTGTGTATCTCCCTGTCCTATGTGCCCCCTCCTTTCCTTCAAGGCCAAGACCTTTTTGAATCCAAAAAAAACCTCTGTTTTTTTTTTTTCTTTTTCTGTCAACCCTGCCCCCTCTGTACCAGGGCAAAAACTAGCGACCTCTGCTTTTACTGGAGGTTCAGCTGAGCTGGGGCCTATTTTTAGTAGTCAGAATTTGTTCATTAATCCCACAATTGGAGCTTGGTTGCGCTCAGCCCCTGCTACTGGTAAAGTCTCTTTCATTTCCCCTCTGGGAAGCAGCCTGTGGGGGAGGGATGCTGGCCACCACAGCTTGGGGGACTCACAGTTCTGGGTGGGCTCGCTGCCCGTCAAACTGGTCTAGACTGGGGTATGCTGTATGTCTGGTCACTGATGTGGCCCCAGCAGTTCCGTACTGTTCCTGGCTATTTATTAGCTGCTCTGGAGAATGAATTAAATCCCACACCTTGCTGAGCTGTCATCTTGGCCAAGCGGTCCTTGTCATGTATTTTTTAAGCCATTTGTATATCCTTTTTGGAAAAATGTCTATTCAATATTCAAGTCTTTTGACCACTTTTTAATTGGGTTGTTTGTCTTTTTATTGTTGAGCTGTGGGATTTCTTTATATATTGTGGATATTACACCCTTATTGACATGTGGTTTCCAAATGTTTTGTCCCATTGAGTAGGTTATCTTTTTACTATTGTGATAAGGTCCTTTGATGCACAATTTTTTTAATTTGCTGGTTCCCATTTATCTTTTTGTTGGTTGTTGCTTGGCTTTGGACGTAAATCATTGTCTAGGAAACTATTGTCTACCACAAGATCTTAAAGAATCTTCTCTACATTTTCTTCTAGGAGTTATATAATCCTTGTCCTTATATTTAGGTCTTTGATCCATTTTGAGCTAATTTTTGTGTATGGTGTGAGAGAAAGGTCCTCTTTCATTCTTTTGCATATGGATATCCAGTTCTCCCAGCACCATTTGTTGTAGAGATTATTCTTTCCCAATTGAGTGAACTTGGAAGCCTTGTTGAAAATCAATTGGCCATAGATGTGAGGCTCTGTTTCTGAACTCTCAGTTTGATTCCATTGGTCAGTATATGGTACTGTGCCAGTACCATGCTGTTTTGACCACTCTAGTTTTGCAATATGCTTTAAAGCCAGGGTATGTGAGTCCTCCAACAACTTCTTTCTTCTTTTTCAAGATGTTTTTGGCTATTCAGGGTCACCTGTCCTTCCAAATAAATTTGATAATTTATTGATATTTTCTATTTCTGTGTTGTAGGCACTTAAAATTTTGATTAGGCTTATGTTGAATCTGTAGATCATTTCACGTAGAATTGATATCTTAATGATATCTAGTCTCCCAACCCATGAACATAGAACGTCCTTCCATTTATTTGGGTCTTCTTTAATTTGTTTCAGCAAGATTTTGTAGTTTTCTGTGTACAAGCTCTTTGCATCATTGGTTAATCTTTTCCCTAGATATTTGATTCTTTTAGTTGGCCATTTAAATGGAACTTTTTTCATGATTTCCTCCTTAGATTGCTCATTACTAGTGTATAAGAACAGTACTGATTTTAGTGTGTTGATCTTGTACCTCATCACTTTGCTGAATTTGTTTTTAGCTCTATTAGTTTTGTTGGGGATTTTTCAGGATTTTCTCTATATAGGATCATGTTATCTGCAAATAGTGAAAGTTTTACTTTTTTCCTTTCCAATTTGGGTGTCTTTAAATTTTTTTTAATTGCCTAACTTCTCCGACAAGAACTTAGAGTGCAATGTTGAATAACAAGTAGTAATGGTGGGCGTCTGTTTCAGATTTTAGAGGGAAGGCTTTCAGTCTTTCACCATTGAATATGATTTTGGTTGTGTTTTTTTTATATATACCCATTATCATATTGAGGAAGTTTCCTTCTATTCCTCTTTTCTAAGTGTTTTTATCAAGAAAGGGTGCTGGATTTTGTCAAGTGCCTTTTCTGTGTTATTCAATATGATATGTGTTTTCTTCCTCTTGGTATTGTTAACATAGTGTATTATATTAGTTGATTTTCTTTTGTTGAAACACCCTTGAATACCTGGGATAAAACTGAACTTAATCATGGTGTATAATTATTTTAATGTGCAGTTGGATTTATTTGGAAATATTTTGCTGAGGAATTTTGCATCTATGTTCAAAAGAGCAATTGGCTAGTTGTTTTTCTTGTCTTGTAGTATCTTTACTGGATTTGGTATTAGGGCATTTCAATCTATTAAATTTATTTTAACATTTGTTCCCCTTATTATTTATTTAGTTTCAATCTATATGTTTTACTTATCTGTCTATACCATAGATGAAAGGAGCATCAAACACATGGTTTTCACAATCACACAGTCACATTGTGAAAGCTATATCATTATATAATCATCTTCAAGAAACATGACTGCTGGAATACAGCTCTACATTTTCGGGCACTTCCCTCTAGCCCTCTGTTACAGCTTAACTAAAAAGGTGATATCTATATAATGTGTAAGAATAACCTCCAGGATAACCTCTCCACTTTGTTTGAAATCTCTCAGCCATTGACACTTTATTTTGTCTTGTTTCTCTCTTCCCCCTTTTGGTCTAGAAGGTTTTCTCAATCTCTTGATGCTGAGTCCCAGCTCATTCTAGGATTTCTGTCCCACATTGCTAGGAAGGTTTACACCCCTGGGAGTCATGTCCCATGTAGACAGGGGGACGGCAGTGAGTTTGCTTGTTGTGTTGGCTGAATAGAGATAGGCCACATCTGAGCAACAAAAGAGGTTCTCCGGGGGTGACTCTTCGGCCTAATTTCAAGTAGGCTTAGCCTATCCTTTGTGGGGATAAGTTTCATATGAACAAACCCCAAGATCAGGGGCTTGGCCTATTGCTTTGGTTGTTCCCACTGCTTGTGAGAATATCAGGAATTCTCCACATGGGGAAGTTGAATTTTCCCCCTTTCTTGCCATTCCCCCAAGGGGACTTTGCAAATACTTTTTTATTCACTGTTTAAATCACTCTGGGATTTATTGGGGCATTGCTCTGGACAAACCTACAAAATCTTATGCCCTACTCAGGGTTCCTTGTACTTAATGATGTTCAATTAAACTGTTCACATAAGTTATACTAGGAAATGTACTTGTCAAATTATAAATTTTGTACCAAATAAACATTTTAGCTTTAGTCGCACACTTAAGTTAATTTTAAAATATGAATTACCATCTGTTTTCAACACCCTGCAATATTGACATTCCTTTGTTCTTCCTCATCAATATCATTTATTTTTAATGAGAAATAGATTAATCTGATACATATTTCTGTATATATCTGTCAGTCTTAATTGGCTTAAAGTGTTTTAATCTTTGTTAATTCTTTCCTTCTGCTTGCTTTGGGTTTAGTTTACTGTTTTTTTTCTAGTTCCTCTAGGTGTGCAGTTAGGTCTTTGATTTTAGCACTTTCTTTTTTAATGTAAATGTTCCAGGCTATAAATTTCCCTGTCAGCACTGCCTTTGCTGCATCCCATAAATTTTGATATGTTGTGTTTTTGTTTTCAGAATTTTCCCTTACAATTTCTTCTTTGATGCACTGGCAGTTTAAGTTTATGTTATTTAACTTCCATATATTTTTGGATTTTCCAGTTCTCTACCTGTTATTGATTTCCATCATCATTCTATCATGGTCAGAGAAGATGCTTTGTATAATTTCAATCTTTTTGTACTTATTGAGACCTGTTTTGTGATCCAACATATGATCTATCATGGAGAAAGTCCACATGCTCTTGAGAAGACTGTATGTCCTGATTTTTTTGGAGTCAATCCTTTTACTTTTATTGAGGCTTTTTTATGGCATAAGATAAAATCTATCCTGGAGAATGTTCCATGTGCCCTTAAGAAGCATGTGTATTCATCTGTTGTTGTGTGGAGTGTTCCCTAAATATCTGCCAGGTCTAATTGTTTAAAGTATCTTGAAGTCTTCTGTTTCCTTGTTGACTGCTGTCTTGTTGTTCTACCCATTATTGAAACAGAGTTATTGATGTCTCCTAGTGTTTTTGTTGAGTTGTCTATTTCTCTCTTCAATTCTCTGTTTTTGCTTCATGCATTTTGGACCTCTGTTGTTAGGTACATAAGAGTTTATAATTATTATATCTTCCTGATGGATTGACCCTTTCATCATTGTTTAATAACTTAGACCCTCTCTGTGTCTAAGTTTATTTTTGTCTGATATTAGTATAGGCATTCCAGCTCTCTCAGGTATCTTTGTTTATGGTTTGCATGACATCTTTTTCTATCCTTTTACTTCAACTATTTGTGTCTTTGAATCAAAAATGTGTCTCTTGTAGTTAGCACATAGTTTGGATCCTGTTATGTAATCCATTCATATTTATTGTAATTACTGGTAATTAGGATTTATATCTGTCATTTATTTTATGTTTCATATCTTTATTCCTCTAGTCTTCCATTAGTTCCATCTTTTGTGTAGATATTTTCTAGTGTGCCATTTTTAATTCATTTATTGTTTCTTTTTCTTTAGTTTTAGAAATAGTCACTTTCCTTGTGATTGTCCTGGAGATTACAATTAGCATTATAACCTGAAGCAAATAAATTCAAATTAAGACTAAATTAATTTCAGTAGTTTCCAGAAACTTAGCTCCAATATAGCTTCATTCCATCCCTCCTCTATTGTTCTATAATTGGCATATACTTTGCATTTTGTATGTTATAACCTCATCAACACAGTTTGGGAAATATTGCTTTATGGAGTTGATGTAAAAATCAGATAGGAGAAAAGAGGTACAAAAATACAGTTATCCTCTCTTTTATATTTGCCTATGTAGTTACCATTACTGGTGCTCTTTATTTCTTCATGTGGATCCTAATGACCGTCTACTGACATTTCATTTTAGCCTGAAGGACTCCCTTTAGTATTTTTTATAGGATAGGTGTGCTAGCAGTGAATTTGCTTGGCTTTTGTTCATTTGGCAATGTTTTCATTCTTTTTCATTTTTGAAGGATAGTTTTACTGGCTGTAGATTCTTAGCTGATAGTCTTTTTACCCCTACATTTTGAATATATCATCCCTCTGTTTCTGGCCTCCATGATTTCTAATTAGAAGTTGTCTTAATTTTATGGAGGCTGGCTTTTCCATCATTAGTCATTTTTCTCTTGCAGTTTTCAAAATCCTCTTTCTGTCTTTGTCTTTCAACAGTTTAAGGTGTCTAGATGTAGATCTCTTTGAGTTCCTCCTACTTGAAGTTCATAAGTTTTTAGACATGTATTAATATTTTAAATAAAATTTGGAAAGTTTCAGCCATTATTTCTTCTAATACTTTTTCTGCCTTGTTCTAGGTTTCATCTCCTTCTGGGACTCCCATTACACATGTGTGGGAATGCTTGATGATGCCCCACACACCTCTGAGGCTCTGCTCATTTTCTTCTTTCTTTTTTTCTTTCTGTTCTTCAGACTGGATTTCAAGCTGACCTTCTTCAAGTTCACTGATTCTTTATTCTGCCAGCTAAAAGGTACTGTTGAGTCCCTCTAGTGAATTTATCATTTCCAGCTATTGTACTTTTCAACCCCAGAATTGGATCTTTTGAAAAATAATTTCTACCTCTTTATCAGTTTTCTCTGATTAGTGAGACATCATTGTCCTTTAGTTATTTAGGCATGGTTTCCTTTAGATGTTTGAACATATTTATAATAGCTGATTTAAATTCTTTGAATAGTTACTTCAAGATCTGGCCTCTGTAGGGTCAGTTTTACATTGATTTTTTTTTTCATGTACATAGGCCATACTTTCCTGTTTCTTTTTGTGTTTCATAAGCTTTTGTTGAGAACTGGACATTTTAGATAGTGTAGTATGGCAATGCTGGAAATCAAATTTGTCCCCTCCCCAGGGTTTGCTACTGTTGTTTATATTTGTTGCTGTTGTCATTACTGCCATTTATATTTTTAGTGATTTTCTTGGACTAATTCTTTAAAATCTGTATTTTTCTGTAGTTTTTTGGATCCTGAAATTTCTGTTTGGTTAGCATTGTGGTTAGCTGAGGATTGGTCAGAAATTTCCTTAAATGCCTTGAACCAAAGCATCTTCCACCATTTGCCATGGGACTCTGGGTATGTGTTGGGACTCTCATACATTCAGTTTGTTTAATGCTACTTTAGCCTCACTTTCTGCTTGGGTAGGGCAGAAAGTGAGAGGCTGGGGCTCTTTCTGGTATTTTCTAGGTATGTGCACAGTCCTATATATGTGCAGCCTTCTATGTGCCCAGAAATAGAATTCCTCAGAGCTTTTCACCACCACAATGGACATCTTACCGAAGTTCTCCCTTTTCAATCTTTAGTCAGGCTCTTGTTTGCTCCAAATGGGATAGAAGCTACAGGCAGTTGCAATGTTTTACAATTACTACTGATACTTTTCAACAGTTCCTTTGGGAATAGGGCTTTTGTCATAGAGCAAGCTGTGAGTCAGACCAAATGACAACAAACCTGTAAATGGGGCTGTTCCAGGGAATGCTGAGACAGAAAAAATGGTGATATGCTCCGGGAATGAAACTTTTTGAGATGCTCCAAACCTGGTCTTCCCCACTTGGAGGCTGCAATGCTGCTGGTTTTCAAGGCCACTGCAGAGCTGGGAGAGAAGAGTGGAAGTAGACCAAGTTACAGTGGCACAAAGTATGCTGCTCAAACTGAGGTTTAGCCAGTTTTCCCGAATAAAGGCTCCTCAGATTGTTGCAAACGTTTGGTTGAAGTCCATAGTTCTAAAAACAGTTGATTCGTACCATTTTTGCCAGTGTTTTGGTTGCCTCTCTGGAGGGATGGCTATAACTGGATCCTCACTCTGTCATTCCAGAAGCCCTGCCTCTCAATTATTTCCTTACATGGCTGTTTCCCCTACCAAAGGCAGGCTCTTTGTGAAGCCTGGAATCAATTTTAACTCACAGATTTATCCTCTCTACCTGGTCCGGTGCTAGCATGAGCAGGTGGTCAATAAATGTCTGTTCAATGAATGGTGGAACAAATTCTAAGAAAGCACAGGTCTGTCCAAAAGCCAGGTAGAGTTCTTTCTCAAAGAGACTGGTGAAATGGAGATAAGAGTGTGAAATGGCAAAGCTTATGTTTGACATGTCTCTCACAGAGGCTGTGGCAGGAATGAGACTGATGTGGTAGTGACAAAAAGGCCCACATACCTATTAGAACTCAGCTGCAGGTGCTATAGGGTGCGTCCAAATAGCACCTCTGGGAGGGCATGAACTTCTCAGTGGTATGTGAACTTTCCTTATGCCCGTCATAGGACTTTGTAAAGACATTCACTTTATGGACCCACATAGAAATAATGGGACATTAGAGATGACCTGGTGCACCTTCCAAGTGCACATTTAGGGTGGAGCCCAACTCTCACAACCTTTGGGGGGTGGTTCTCCCTCAGTTCACCATTGTCCTTCAAGGTGGAGAAGACATGAGGACCCCAACACGCACAATTCTTCTTGTGGGGAGAGCTACGTGGAGAGGTATATAGGGTACTGGGTTCTATGTTCTCGCCCTGATTCTGCCACTAATAACTGTGTGATTTGTTCAAATCCCATCACTTTTTCGAGTTTTGGTCTTTTCTAGTGGAAAATGTTGATGACGACACCCACCCTACTGGGTTGATGGAAGAATTAAGTGAAATAAGGTGTGTGAACCCCCTCCTTAGGCTCTTCTGGGTTTTTTCCTTTTCCTATTTTATTTTTCTTTTCCTCCTCCTCGTCCTGCTTCTTCTCTTTTTTCTTCTTCTCCTATTTCTCCTCCTCCTTTTTCTTAAAACTGAACTCACACATGAAAATGTTTTTGAAGGCAACCCGTGAAGAGAGGAAAGAAATTCTCAGACTAAAAATGAGGTAATATGTTTTGTTTCCCTCCAACTTTGCACGAATGTGTCACTATTTGTCTTTCTGACTAGGGATAAATTCAGGAGCTGAATTAGAAAATAAACCAGTGGATGTTTAGCTTCCCTCCTCAGGTCTTGGAAGTCCTGAGCAGATGGTTTGTTTATTCGTGGCCTCAATCCCTTCCACCTTTGCGTCTCTCTTTGCTTACCATTAAGTGCCAAGCAGTGCATGAGAACTGAGTAGGTCCGATATGAGCCAATGGCCAGCTCCCGTGCTCAGCTGTTCTAGTCTGCAACTGATGCCACTGAAAAGAATTCTCTGCCTCTGTTGAAACAAAATAAAACAAACTCATGGGTATAACAGTGGAGTCTGACAGATGCTCTGCTAGGACTGACCTCTCGGACACCAGCATTTCAAAACAGCACTTGGCACATGTAATTTAACTTGTATAGAGAGGGTTTAATGAATGTATGATAGTGCTGGGAACTTGACAACACTTTATTAATCTAGTTTTTTTTGTGCCTAAGGCCCCCCCACTCTTTTGCACTTGGAGAATGAAACAGGCCTAAACATTCATCTCTAATGGGAAGAGGAGAAAAGATAATCATCACCAAATCTTGAGTTATATGATAGATTTTGAGGCATTGTACAAATATGGAAAAATGCTTATGCTATAAGGTTAAGATGGCAAGTTGTATATTTAATATGACTCCTGTTATATTAAAGCAACAAAAGTTGTAAAATCTACGTATGGAAAAAAGACCCAAAGGCAACGCGTCCACAATATCTGTGGTAGTTGTTTTAGAAGCTGGCACTTTAATTTTCTTGTTTTGCATTACTGACTTTTCCGCATTTCCCACATTTTCTATAGTAGGCATATTTGCAGTAATGATGAAAATAAAATCAATAAGCTGCATCTTTTACAAAGATTCTATTCAATGGTGATTTCTGGGGTGTATGACTCTCTCTTTCCTTCTTCAAAATCCTTTTTCACATAGAAACCAGGCAAAATAGGAACCATTTTCCATAATTCAGACCCCAATGATTTGAAATTTGTGATGATATTTATACTTTCTAGGAAGAGAAAAGAAAATTAATACCTAAACTAGTTTGATGCCTAGTCTACTTAAAAAAAAAAAAAAAGAAGTTTCCAAATACTTAAGAGAAAGCCCCTCCACACTCCACTGTTGCAGTGTCATGTCTGCATATAAAGTGACCTCTCATTAAAGGTGCTCTCAGAGTCCCCTTCTTAGCGACACTTTATCATCTTAGGTTCTTTTACTGTA
Organism: Tamandua tetradactyla; assembly: GCF_023851605.1. Classification (NCBI taxonomy): domain Eukaryota; kingdom Metazoa; phylum Chordata; class Mammalia; order Pilosa; family Myrmecophagidae; genus Tamandua; species Tamandua tetradactyla. The sequence goes on along the minus strand of NC_135343.1, from coordinate 6,326,369 downwards.
CGAGTAGAATACCAGCAAACACGTACCAGCTCTGTTCAAACAGCTTCAGATTTATTAGCTCAAGGACGCCTCACAACCATCCCTTAAAGGGTCACCATGACTGTCTTCATTTTACCAGTGAGGAAACCGAGGCACAGGGAGATGAAATAACTTGCCCAGGGCCACTCAGTATTCTGTCAGGCTGGGATTTGAATCCTGCCAGTCTGTCTCCCAAGTGTCTGTTCTTAACTTCTATTGCTGCGAGTCTCCAGATAACAGCACCGCTGTTCTTAAGAAACAACTACCATCGGGCTTGGTATTGATTCAGCCAGGTCCTTGACTTCTTTTCCCCTTACGTATGAATTAGTGAGCTTTACTCTTTGCCTCCCTGGGAAGAATTGAAGTAAGGTGGAAGTAGCTTGCAGATTGCATGTTCCTGAAGAAGGAAAAACCTGTGTTGGTAGCAGATTAAACTCATGCCCCGTATCCATTGTTTTACTGGTGTTTCTAAAATTCTGGAAGACTTTGTTAAAAATTTCAATCAATTCAGTAAATTCTGTTCACACTATCTGCTCACATGCTTCTCTTTCTATTCATTTTCTAACAACTTTCTCAGGTTTGAGACGCCCAATTTAACAGAGAATAAATTAGCCGAGTTGTAATAAATTTGGGGAAAGTGTAGGGAAAATACTCCCTTGCTGCTTTTGACAAATCAAATAAGCAAATGAGCTCATATTCTTAGAAGAAACTCACTTCTTAGAAACTCTACCCCACCATCCAGCTGCGAGAACAATTGCAGATTAATTAATTTCAGCGAACTGGAAGAGAGAAATAGAAGAGAACGTTTTTCTGAAGATGGCTTTGTGGAGGTTTTGAATGGAACTCGATGGATAGAAAAGCCTATTTTAGTGACCAGTCCACTGAGCAGACTTCTTATTTATATGCATGAAAAATCCAAGCGACCTCTCTGTGGTGTTGGCCATGCCTTAGCCCACGAGGGGCTGCTGTGCTGGCTTCTTCTCCCTCCTTCCTTCCTCTGTGGAGGCCTGAAATGCAAAGACAAGATTTGGGGTTTCCTTGTTATTTATATTTGATGAAGCTATTTCTCACTTCCAAGACAATGTCCCCCGTTCATGTGTGAGGGTCAGTCAGTTGTAGACTTCCCTTTGGGGTGGTTATGGTTGGAGTTAGGTGAGCTTCAGGAATCTCTAATTATTCTGGAGGCTTCTCTAGTCTATGAAAGGAAATCAGACAGAGGTGGCATTTCAGGGCAGTGCATTAAGTTTGGTTAAGGGAAGAAGCCAGAGGATGGGTTGGGGTTGGGGAGAAAGGTTGCAGAGAGCTGAGAGGAAGGGGTTGGTATCTGCTCTGCCTGTGGCTGGTTTCCTGGGGAGCTGCCCGAGATGCCTGTGGAGTCCATGGTTTGAAGTATGGGTTGAAAGGCCTCCTGCCCTGCTCCCCAGCCAGGAGCTCCTGGCACCCCAACTTCAGCCCCCTCTGAAGCTCTCTCTTAAAGGAACCCGGGGTCAGAGCTTTGGGTGCTACTTAAGTGGTTTATTAGTTCCTTTTCATTCTCCCCTGGCTCCCCAGCAACCACTGAGTAGGATGGAGAGGCTTTGCTGAGGGAGCACAAGGTCTCCTTCCACTCGCCTGTTGAAGTATTGGTTTCAAACTTTAAAAGGAAGAGAGAAAGCTCGGTCTCTGTAACCACCTGACAAGAACTTGAGCCCCGGATGAGGGAGCAGTGCCCTGGCCCCTCCTTGGCTCTGTGGCCCCTCAAGGACAAGGCGGCAAGGCTGAGGGACCTGGAAGAAGGGGTTCAGGTTCTGGGTCTGACCTGCTCCTCACCAGCTGCGCACGGACAGACTTCCCGAGCCTTCACTTCTTCATCACAGCTTTATCAGTTGGGCTCAGACAGGGATGACGTCAAGTGCTTTGAAACGCCAGAGAAGAAAGTAAATGCCAGTGAGAGCTTGCTGGAACTGAAAACTAGTGCTTTCAGATAACGTGGATGATATTGTCCCCATGTGCAGAAATCTGAAGATTGAGAACCAGGGCTTGTGTGGTCACGCCTTCTGACAAGGCTAAGGCTTAGGGTCAGCCTCTGCTGGAGACTGAGGAAATAATATAACACTCGTGGTATAACAGGCCCTTAATGGCCAACTCCTTTCCTCCGTAATTAGGGGAAAAGTCATTTCCAGGGACTGTCATTCCTAAATTTACTTATTCCACGAGTATTATCAGTCAGCTATTCTGTGGTGCAAGGGATCTGACTGTATAAAGCCTCTATAAGAGTTCTAGAAGGAGGGGTGCTGAGACCCTCGGGGCGAGCAGGGTGTCATTTTTTTCAGCACCTCCAGCGCCCAGCACATGTTCTGACAAGCAGTAGATGCCCAGGAATCTGATGGGTGAAAGGGAAGTCAAATTGTTGGAGTGACTTGACTTTTTCCGTTGTCTGTCTGGGATGTTTTCCAAGGCTTTACAACTGTCTTTCATTTCCTTAAAGTAGAAGAAAAAAATTACCCTTTGCCATCAATGGAAGCTAGTTCAAGTGAGAAGCTGGCACGGACTCTCAGAGGACCCCAGGGTTATTATAGGAAAGGGTTTTTAAAAAGTCTTAAAAAACCACTGAAAAGTCATGGTTTGTTTCCCATCCCTAGAGTCATTAAGGTTCATTTCTCAGCTACAACTCTTTCCTCTCATTTGCTCTTTCTCTCAATCTTCAGGAATATCTTGGCAATGACCATTTTGACTTCTTCATCCTAGAAAGGGATATTGAGCTTCTGGGTAGAGGAATGAAACTGGTTGTTGTTCTTGGAGAGACTGGTACCTCTGGGTTTTAGACTTATCTGGTCTAGGGTCGACGTGGAGGCCATAAGTTACTGAGAAAAGAAACTTACAAAGAAAAACCTTTATGGAGTCTAAGACAGAGCCCAGGGCACTCCCTAGAGTTTTCAGGAGTTGTTGGGTGGGGCTTGGCATACCGTGGCAGTTTGAAATATCTGGCTAAAGCTTGCCTAAGAATAACCTCCAGGATGACCTCTTGATTCTATTTGAAATCTCTTACTCACCGAAACTTTATTTGATTCCATTTCTTTCCCCTCGTCTGGTCATTCTCAACCCCACAATGCTTAGGCCAGGCTCATCCCTGGGAGACACGTCCCATGTAGCAGGGAGTGAAATGAGTTTATTTGCAGAGCTGGCTTAAAGAGAAAGGCCATATTTGACGAGCAAAAGAGACTCTCTAGGGGTGACTTTTAGGCATAATTCCATGCAGGCCTAGCTTTGCCATTGCAGAAATAAGTTTCATCAGGGCAAGCCTCAAGATTGATGGCTTGGCTTTCTAAATTGGGAGTCCTTAAAGCCTGAGGGAATCTCAGGGTTTCCCCAGGTGGCGAAGTTTAAGAGATCCACATTTTTTCCCTCAAGGAGTCTTTGCAAATATTTTTAATTTTCTGCTCAAAATACTCTGGAATGTGTCTGGGTATTCACAGATCTTTTCAACTTCTTCAGTTTCACTTTCTGATATTACACTTGTATCGGCTCTACTTGGTCTTGCAAAAGTTTCTTTTGTACATTTCTATGTTTTCTTTAGTTTTTGCTGTTTGGTTTTTTTTTTTCCAAAATGGACTTTTCATCAACTTGAAATGATCGCGTTGGAATAAGAAATGCAACTAAGGAAGCGACTGGGCTTGGTCCTTGAAATCTTGGGTCTGTGTGTTTGCTGTATACTCCCCTGCCCTGAAGAGTGTTGAGGAGCAATGACAAGTTATGCTGATTCTTGGTCTCCGCAGGAAATAGCAACATGAAAATCTCATTTAGACTATAAGTCAGTGATAGTGTCCACTACATGCTAATGCTATATTTGACAAATACATCAGTATCCTACGGCTAAAAGCAGCCAGATATCATGGGAACAGTAACTGTTGCTCTTCGTCTTTGCTTGTGCTGATAAACTATTCTGCATCCTTCCTGCTAAAAAGCCAGCAAAGTTCAAACCAATTTTACAAGGGACTCCTGACATTGCTAGGGGGATCTGCACATGTTCAGTTATTTTCAGACTTGAATAAGTCAAAGAATTCACATTCTATACCAATAGAGTAATCTGAGAAGTAGTAAATTGAAAGGGGTATGGTAGAAAAAGTCTGAATTTTTCAACACACTGGACTGTGATGTTTCCAAGCTGGTCTTTGCATTTTCTTCAGTAAGATATAATTCGGCATTGCAGCTACTTAAACAATGAACAGGAATGTAGCAATTAAATGTTGAGGTGGCAGAATGATTGAGTGCTCTGTAGGTCACCAGAGAAGTGAGTCTCATGTTTATGGAGTTTCACCTCTCTTATTGTCATGGAGATAAGGCACCAGCTTAGAGTAAGTGTGCCAGTGCCAAATGGTAGAGTCAGATTTTAAGGAAAAATGAGCTGAATTCAAGAGCACTTTCTTGTTTATTTATGGGTTTTTGTGAATGTCATATTGATTTTTAAATGCAAAGCCTTTTTTTTCCAATGTCCATGATTGAAACTATTGAACTTCTGAACCTGAGGGCCCTTCACAGCTCTGAGGCGGTGAGGTTCGAGTTTCACCTCGGGCAGGATGTTGATAGTTAAGAGTCTAGACCATGGGTTGGTGAGCTTTTTCTGGAAAAGACCAGATCGTAAAGATATCAGGCTTTGAGGCAGGCTGCCTGGAACGTCACCGTTGAAGTGCAAAAGCAGCAGGAGATGGTCGGTAAGTGATCTGGTACGCTGTGTTCCAAAATCACTTTATCTACCCAAACTGGGGCAAGGTGGGAGTAGAGTGGAGGAGTGGAATTTGGTTGGAGGGCTGCAGTTTGCTGACTTCTGGTCCCAGCCACAGGAACACGGGAGATTACGAAAAAGAGCATGTGGGGAGAACAGTGTCCAAAAGAGAATCTTGGAAAATGCGGAGAAGGACCCAGGGAAGGAAGGAAGCATGTGGACAGCAAGGAGTGGGACCGGGAGAGCTAAGTGCTTTAGAGACAAGAGGTCAGCATTTTAAGGAGGAGGGAGGAGTGTGCAGCAATGTTCAAACACTGCCAGGAGCTTCAGTGGAATGGATGCTAAGAAGAAACTATTGAAATTAGTGGTGAGGGTGATATTTCTGATTTTTGAGAATTTTAGGGGACAGATGGGGACATAAGCCCAGTAGGTGCTGGTGGTGTGGTCAAGGTGATGGGATGAGGAGTGTCAGAGAGGGGGGAACTGGAGGGACAAGCTGGGAAGAGCGGGAAATACAAGTAAATAGGAAAAGCTAAAGGGAAGAAGAAGAAGCATTAGGAGATATCCAGGGCACCAAAGAGAAGAAATCATGAATGCAGTAATTCCTGGAGTGGAAGCAGTCAGGATCAAGGAGAGGAAGAAGGGAAATTCATCTTTGTTGAAGTTGACTCTGGCAGGCCCCTTGCTGGCACAGAGCCTGGTTGAGCCTTGCTCTGCTTCATTACAATCCTACAAAATAGACATTTGATTCAGACACTGCTAGACGTGGCCCCATATCACCACCCCTCCCCCACCCCTGCCTCCTTATTAGTCACCCCTGGTTTTGCTCAGGGCAGTGATGGGACAGCCTAAATGCTCACTTGGACATACTTCCCAGGGGTGGCCCCGTGACCCAGACAGGACCAGTGAGTTGGACACAGAAGTCCAGAATGGGGCTTCTGGGTAAGTTAGTTATCCTGATTAAAATAAAAAAGAGTCATCTGGTGCAAGTCTTTGCCCTTTGCCCTCCTCCCTGCCTTCCTACCTAAAATAGAGCTGCCCAGAAATGGAGCAGCCTACTGATGGTGGAGCAGAAGAGAGAAGGCACTTGGTTCCTTGAGCAGCGGTACTGGGTCTGGCCTCCTACCCCTGGACTCCTGTTGAAGTGAGGCAAGTCCCTTACTGGTTTAAGCCACTGTTAGCACATGGGGTCAAATGCAACCTTAACCGCTATAGCGCTGTAACTTCCTGTTTGTCCCCAGGGGAGAAGATGGGCTCAGACAGTTTAAGGACCTTGACCCAGGGCCACTGGATCTTGCCACTTGTTCTCCAAGTGTGGTTCGCTGCTCAGCATCATCACCATCAGTTGGGAGTTTTGTCAGAAAATCCAGCGTCCCAGGTCCCATCCCAGATCTACTGCTGCAGCCTCTGTTTAACAAGAGGCCCAGCTGGCTCAGGCATGCAGTGGAGTTTCAGGAGTGTTGGCCTGGAATGTAAGCAGCAGACCCAGGACTTGGTCTCAGGTCACAGACTCCAAACTCTAAATTCTTCCTCTGAAATAAGAGGAAACAAGAAGATGCAGATGCCTTTTTAAGGGATTTGAGGTGGAAGGGAAGGAAGCTGAGAGAGCCTTGGCAGAGGGCTTCAATCTTTCCATTCTAGGAGATGCCAGAATATTCCCTCACTAAGGACGAGCCAGCTCCCTATTTTGTGTGGTGTAAGTGCAGTAAATAAATACCCAGCCCTGCCTTTAAGGAGTTCAGAGTTAGTAGGGAGATTGGGAAGGCAATCAATGGCTATCCTAACATGGAAAATGCTCTAGTAGAGGCCTGAGAAGGATGGAAAAGCCCCATCTGCCCCCACTCTCCACCCTACCATCGCCCAGCCCTTAAATACCATTAAAGACTGACAGTCATACATCAGTGACCAGGACTTATAATGTCCAAATTAAAAGGAGACACAGTTGTTAGGTGGTTGACTTGATCAGAGGAGAGAAGCAGGCTGGGCTGAAGTCAACCCTGAATCAAAGGAATTAGACCAAGAGACTTAGCTTTGTACAGTGTAGAGACCATTCAATGCCAACAGAAGAAAGCTGGCGTTGTGGAGGGGCTGAGAAGAGGGTAAGACAGGAGGTGACTGGAACCACAGGTGCTAAAGTGCCAGGGCACTGCCTGAAGGAACAGTGGGTTTTAAAGACTTGTTTTGCCAAAGAAACCGTATTTCATGAGCCCAACTTCAAAATTTGTCCAGCTCTGTGGGTTATTGCTCTCTAAGTGCTTAGTATTTTGTTCAACATTTTGTATGGGTATGTCTCGTTGCAAGTGAATTTGTAAGCTCTCTGAGGGGTGAGACTCATCCTTGCACAGTAACTCCTCCTATAAATTCCTGTTGATGGGATATTTAATTTGTTTGACCTTTCAGTTTATTTATTCAGTGGAAGGCAGTTGTGGCTGTGTCAACAATTTGCCAAAACGAATGGGTGAGAAACGACAACACTGTGCCAGTCAACTGTTTTGTTTGTGTGGCGAGCAAATGACCAGTTGTTTTGGCGATAGACATAACCTAGGGGATTTAGAAAGCACAATTGGAGCACATGATTACCGTCTTGTTTTTAGGAAGAGAGAACTGGCAGCGTAGGACCAGTAGGTTAAGGAGACTAATAATTAGGGTCAAATTGGCCTTCGGGAGGAAACAGGTTTCATTTCATTTCACTTACCTAAAAATAATTTTTTTCATCTTGCCTTCTATTCTGCTAGTTGAGCAATGCGTCTACATATAAATACATTCTTCAAGAAGGGTGGAGCTGGAGAGGACGTTAGATAGACCTGTCGCTAGCTCACCCCTTTCATTTGGCATGTGAAGAGGGGTTTGCTTAGAGACACAGCCAGCTGGAGGCAAGCAGGGGCTTAGGATACAGGAGCCCTCTCAAGGTCAAAGTCAAGGCTTCCTGCTGCTCACCCCGCCGCCTGTGTTGTCATTTTAGCATGAGCATGCAGAGATCACGGAAAACACAGAACAGCAGACGCACGTGCACACACACACAAGAAAACACCACTGGTAATTCTACCACCCAGAAACGACCGTGGTTGTTTTCTGTTCTAGTTTGCTAGCTGCCAAAATGCAATATATCGGAAGCAGAATGGCTTTGTAAAGAGGGGAATTTATTAAGGTGCTAGTTTTACAGTTCTAAGGCTGAGAAAAATGTCCCAATTAAAGCAAGTCTACAACAATGTCCAAATTAAGGCACCAACAAGAGGTTGCCTTCACTCAAGAAGGGCCGATGATGCTCAGGACTTCTCTCTCGACTGGAAAGGCACGTGGTGACATCTGCTGGCTTTCTCTCCTGGCTTCTTGTTTCGTGAAGCTTCCCCAGGAAAATTTTCCTTCTTCATCTCCAGAGGTGTCTGGCGTGTGCGTTCTGTGGTTCTCAAGGCTCTGCCGTAGCTCTCTCTAAAAAGGGGCTCTCTCCAAAATGTTTCCTCTCTTAAAGAATTCCAGTAAGGTAATCAAGACCTACCTGGAATGAATGGCGTCACATCTCCCACCATTCAAAAGCTAATACCCCCATCTCCATGGAGATAATCTAATCAACTTTCCAACATATAGTGCTGAATAGGGATTAAAAGAAACGCTGCCTCCATGAGCTGCATCATGGCTTTTCTAGGAGATAGAATCCTTTCAAACCAGCACAGTTACCGTGTCTATCCCTCTAGTTCTAAAAGCTGCACTTTAAAATTTAGATTAGGGTTATGCTAAATGCTCATGTTTGTATCCTCTTTTAGAAAAATTAATGATATATTTGTGAAACATTTCTCGTGTCAGGAATCTTCTACAGTGTGACTTTTAATAGTAGGAAAACATCCCAGTAGCAAAGCTGTCTTGAGGATCTAATGCACGCAGGTTGTCCTAGGGTCCATACCCCTCATCTCACCCACTTGACAGATGAGGTTGTTGAGGCACAGAGAGGTTGAGTACTTGCCCAGGCTTGCACAGCTGGCAAATGGCAGGACCAGGCTGGAGCCGGAGCACTCAGGACCAGAGTTCTGAACCACTCTGCCGGGCATCGCTCACATGACGTGCTCTGATCTCGTTAACTGCAACCACTACTGGATGTTCAAGTTATTTATAGCCTGACTTTGATAACAGCACTCTTCTCAGCAAGCTTGTATAGACATGTTGGCATACAATTTCTGATTATTTCCTTTGGATAAATTCCTAGAAGTGCAGTTGTTGAGTTGACTAACTTTTTAATGGCTTTATTGACATTCTACAGAATTCACCCACAAAAAGTATGTTTTAGCATATCCACATATATGTATAACAGTCGTCACAGTCAATTGTAGGTCTTTTTCATTCCCTCAAAAAGAAACCCTGCATCTTTTAGTAATAGCACCCCTTTTCCCATCCCCCTTCCCCAAAGCAACTGCTAATCTGTTTTCTGTCTCTAGATTTTCCTGTTTCAGACATGTGAATTGAGTCATATAAAATGTGATCTTTTGTGAATGGCTCCTTTCACTTAGCAAAATGCAGGTACTTTATTCCTTTTTTATGGCAGAATAATATTCCATTATATGGCTATATCATGTTTGTTTATTCCTTCATCAGTTGCTGGATATTTGTGTTGTTTCCACTTTTGGCTCCTATGAATAATACTGCTGTAAATATTTGAGTACAACTTTTTTGCGTGTGAACATAGGTTTCCATTCCTCTTGGTTATATATCTAAGAGTAGAATTGCTGGGTCTTACAGTAGCTCTATTGTTAATTGTTTGAAGAAATGCCAGCCTGTTTTCCAAAGAGGCTATACCAGTTTACATTTGCACCAGCCATATATGAGAATTCTGATTTTTTGACATCCTTACTGTCACTTGTTATTAGCTGACTTTTTGGATAGCCATCCTGGAGGTATGAAATAGCATCTCACTATGGTTTTGATCTGCGTTTCCATGATAACAAATGTTGGGGATTGAATCATGTGCCCCACAAGAGATATGTCCAACTTTTGATCCATGTTCCCAAGGGTGTGAACCCACTTGAAAATAGGGCCTTTGGGTTGAGCTTGTGCCCTGGAGGTGGCAGAGGGTCTGGGTGCCACCCATGAGGAGGGTGGAGCTGAGATCAAGGTGGTCTCCCCAATGCTTCCCAATGTCACAACCCTCACCCCAGCATTTGGAGAGATCAGGGCCACTGCATCAGTCCCCTGAGAGTGGAAATGCTGCTTTCTTTCTTTCTTTTTTTTTTTAACTTTTTTACTAATTAAAAAAATTAACAAACAAAACATTAAGATATCATTCCATTCTACATATACAATCAGTAATTCTTAATATCATCACATAGTTGCATATTCATCATTTCTTAGAACATTTGCATCGATTTAGAAAAAGAAATAAAAAGACAACAGAAAAAGAAATAAAATGATAACAGAGAAAAAGAAAAGATTATACATACCATACCCCTTAGCCCTCGCTTTCATTTACCACTAGCATTTCAAACTAAATTTATTTTAACATTTGTTCCCCCTATTATTTATTTTTATTCCATATATTCTACTCTTCTGTTGATATGGTAGCTAAAAGGAGCATCAGACACAAGGTTTTCACAATCACAGAGTCTCATTGTGAAAGCTCTATCATTGTTCAATCATCATCAAGAAACATGGCTACTGGAACACAGCTCTACATTTTCAGGCAGTTCCCTCCAGCCTCTCTGCTACATCTTGAACAACAAGGTGATATCTACTTAATGCATAAGAATAACCACCAGGATAACCTCTCAACTCTGTTTGGAATCTCTCAGCCATTGACACTTAGTCTCATTTCACTCTTCCCCCTTTGGTCTCAATCCCTGGATGTTGATTCTCAGCTCATTCTAGAGTTTTTCTCAGTCCCTTGATGCTGAGTCTCAGCTCATTCCAGGATCTCTGTTCCACGTTGCCAGGAAGGTCCACACCCCTGGGAGTCATGTTCCACGCAGAGAAGGGGAGGGTGGTGAGACTGCTCGTCATGTTGGCTGGAGAGAGAGGCAACATCTGAGCAACAAAAGAGTCTCTCTTGGAGGTGACTCTAAGGCCTAAATTTTAAGTAGACTTAACCTATCCTTTGTGGGGTTAAGTTTCATATGAACAAACCCCAAGACTGGGGGCTCAGCCTATAGCTTTGGTTGTCCACACTGCTTGTGAGAATATCAAGAATTCAACTTGGTAAGGTTGAATTTTCCCCCATTCTCACCATTCCCCAATGGGGAATTTGCAAATACTTTTTTATTCACTGATCAGATCACTCTGGGAACGCTGCTTTCTCAAGCCCCAAGAATAAACCATCATTCTATAAATATGGCTGTCAGACTTTGAAATCTAGTGGAGTTTGCCCTGTGGGTTTCCAGAACTGTTTGGGACCTTTGACTCCTGTCTTCTGTCCAGTTTCTCCCTATGGCAATAGGAACGTTTATGATGTCCCTCTACTGTATATTGCAAAAAAAATAGGGCCTTTGCAGATGTTGTCATTAGTAAAGTTGTGGGCTCATTTATGAATAGGATCTCTGAGGAGCCTTTGTAGATAAGGCCAAATTGAATCGGGGTGGATCTTAGTTCATAGGACTCTTTATCAAGAGGGGAAATTCGAATGTGACCAGTCAGAGAAAGTGACAGGAAGAAGCCAGACGTCAGAAGGAGCCAGACAGGAGAGAGTGGCCCCCTGACGTCGCCAGAACATCACTACCTCTGGAAGAGAGCATGGCCTTGCCACCATCTTGATCTTGATCTTCTAGTCTTCAAAAACCAAGAGGCAGTAAGTGCTTCTTGTTCACGCCAACCATTGTGTGGTATTTGTCATAGCAGCTTTAGCAGACTAAGACCTCAAGTGGTGTCGAGCATCATTTCATGTGCTTATTGGTCATTTGTACATCTTCATTAGAGAAATGTCTGTTGAAGATCCTTTGCCCATTTTTTAACTGGTCTATTTGCCTTTCTATTATTGAGGTGTAGTTGTTCTTTATATATTTCTGGATACAATTTTCTTCTCAGATATATGATTTGCAAATATTTTCTCCTGTTCTGGAGTTATCATTTTGTTTTATTGATGGTGTCCTTTGAAACACAAATGTTTTAATTTTGATGGAGTCAAATTCACCCTTTTTTCTTCTGTTGCTAGTATTTTTGGTGTTATACCCAAGAATCAATTGTCAAATCACAGGTCTGGAAGGTTGGCCCCTGTGCTGGTTTGAAGCTGTTATATACCCCAGAAAAAACATGTTCTTTTTTTTTGCATGGGCAGGCACCGGGTCTCTGGCATGGAAGGCAAGAACTCTGCCTGCTGTGCCACTGTGGCCCACCTGAGCCATGGTCTTTAATCCGATCTTGTGGGGGCACACCTATTGTTGGGTGGACCTTTTGTTTAAGTTGTTTCCATGGAGACGTGACCCTGCCTATTCAGGGTGGGTCTTAATCTGCTTACTGGAGTTCTTTAAGAGAGGGACATTTTGGAGAGAACACAGATGCTTGGAGATGCTGAGAGAGCTGCTTGAAACCAGAAGCCTGGAGAGAAGGACATCAGATGTTGCCATGTGCTTTCCTATATGAAAGAAAAAGCTGGGACTCAATCAGTCTTTCTTGAGTAGAGGTATCCTCTTATTGGTGCCTTAGTTCGGATATTTCCATGGCTTTAAAATTGTAACTTGTAACTTAATAAATCCCCTTTATAAAAGCCTATCCATTTCTGGTATATTGCATTCTAACAGCTTTAGCAAACTGAAACAGCCCCTATGTTATCTTCTAAGAGTTTTATACTTTTAGTTTTTAAATTTAGGCCTTTAATCCATTTTCAGTTACTTTTAGTATATGATGTGAGCAAATGGTCCAACTTCATCATTTTGTGTGTGGCTGTCCAACTGTCTGGCAGTATTTGTTGAAAAGTCTATTTTTTTTTTCCCCATTAGATGGTGTTGGCACCTTTGTCGAAAATCAGTTGGCCAATTAGTTGACCATTTCAAAAGCTTTAGTGATATATGCACCAAATTGCCCTCCATCCTTAGATGTGTTAGGATGTCTTCCACCACCCCTCTGGGGTGAGCAGACACAACTACCACTTCTGCACTTTTTCCTAAGACCGCTGAAAGGATATTCTCAGTGACCAATTCTAGAAGTCATACCATCACCTTTTCAGCACAATACATTCATTCAACAAACATCCCAATGCAAGGGACTAGGGATGCAAAGACTGAGAGAGAAACACTTGTGAACAAATGGATGTATTAGACTAAGTACAGATGGTTGGGGGTTATCTGTTTTACAATGACACAGGCTTACTCTGTTAGATAGATATTATTATCCCCATCTTCGAGATGAGGACATTGAGGCTTAAGGAGCCTAATTTGCCCAAGCTCCCACTGGAAAGGATGAGAATTCCAAACCTCATGTGCTTGCCTCCCACACCTGTGCCTTTAGCTGCTCTCAGAGACAGCACTGGGGTGGAGCAGGGATAGGGCTGAGGCCGAGGCACGAATAAGGAGCTGGTGTCCACAGGGAACTGGCTCAGCGGGCAGAGGGAGCCACGTGAGTGAAGAACCCAGGGCTAGCATGGTTTTGTGGGCTCTGGTCTGTGATGTGGGTGTGGTGGGACGGGTGAGGGTGATGCTGAGAGAGAGCCTGGTGGGGCCAGGTGGGTCAGGCCCCAGGACATGCTGTGTGTCAGACTAGTCAAGGGAGAGTGGTCGGTCAGGTTCCAGTTAACCCCCAGGGTACTGTGCATCCCTGAAGGAGTATTTTATCTAAACTGTGGCCTATGAAATTCTACTCGATCACATGGGTGTGTGAACATAGGTCTTGCAGGGGAAAGCCAGTGGTTGCACGAGTTGACTGCATCTATGGCAGTAGCCCAGGTGAGACATTATTTTGGGTTTCTTCGCCTTTACTTTTCTTCTCTATAAGGTTCTCTTCCATGTGGAAGTGAGGTGACCAGTTCATCCCGGGTTGCCCAGAAAATTTGTGGCTTTAGCACAAAAAGTCCCGCGTCCTGGGCAGCCCCTCAGTTCTGGGCAGAAATTTCTGGCTTTAGCACTAAAAGTCCCACATCCCAGGTAACCCCCCAGTTCTGGGCTATTTGGAGGACTACCATTTGGGTGGGAGGCAGGCAGGGGAGCCAGTGACAGCTGATATGGGTGATGAGTTGTAGCCAAGAATGAAGGGATTGTCTCTGAAACTCTGGCCTCAGGTCAGTCAAGTTGGAATTGAGTCTAAGGGAGGGGAGCATTTGGAATTTGAAACCTGAAGCTCCATGAGGGCAGGACTGAGTCTGCTTGCCCACTGCCATTTCTGCAAAGCTTGGAATGACACCTGTGACAGAGTAGCTGCCTGATCAGTGTGAGAGCCGAAAGAGAGCCAAGAGCTCACTGAGTTCAGAAGGGCTTCAATCTCTTTTCAAAATAAAAATTAACATTTTTAATAAGATTAATTTCAAATATTTAGACAAGTTGTGGGTTTACAGAACAAAATGCAGTCTCCCCATTTACCACCCTATTATTAATACCTTGCATTGGTGTTGAATGTTAGTCACAATCGATGAAAGCGTATTTTCATAACTTAACTAGAGTCTATACTTTACCTTGAGGTTCACTGTTTGTGTAGTGCAGTTCCATGAGTTGTTTTTTTTTCTTAATTTTTACTCCATTACAATACATATAACGTAATATTCCCCTTTAACCACATTCAGATATATATTTCAGTGCTGCTAATTACATTCACAGTGTGGTGCGACCATCACCACCATCCATTACAAAAACTTTTCTGTCATCCCAAATAGAAGCTCTGTATATTTTAAGCCTTTGTTGTATTAGTTTGCTAAAGCTGCCAGAATGCAGAACACCAGAAACAGAGAGGCTTTTTAAAAGGGAATTTATTATGTAACAAAGTTTACAGTTCTAAGGCTAGAAAAATGTCCAAACTAAGGCATCCAGAGAAAGATACCTTGACTCGAGAAAGGCCAAAGTCTGTCACATGCGAAGGCAAATGACTGGCCTCTGCTGGTCCTTGTTCCCCGTTTATTGCTTCCAACTTCTGATGCTACTGGTTTCCTCTCTAAGCATCTGTGGGCCTTCACTTAGCTCCTCTAGGACACACACTGGGTTCTGGCTTGCTTAATTAAGCACCTCATGGAAGGCACATGGCGATGTCTGCTGGACTCTTCCGTGTCTAGGCATCTGCTCTCGCTGTCGGACCCCAAGTATCTCCAAACATCTGTGTCTCTCGTCAGCTCTGAAGCAATGTTCTCCAAATGTCTGCATCTGGGCTTTCTCCAAAATGTTTTCCCTTTTAAAGAGTCTTATCCCTTTTCCAAAACCCACCTAGAAAAGGTGGAGACACATCTCCATCTAATCAAAAGGCCACACCCACAACTGGGTATGTTACATCTCCATGGAAACAATCCAATCAAAGTCTCCCACCCTAGACAATGGATCTGACGCCACAAGATTGGACCAGGATAAAACATAGCTTTTCTGGAATGCGTAATAGTTTCAAACTGGCACATTTCCCTATTTCCTATTCCTTACCTTCTCCAGTAGCCTACATTCGAGATTCTGACTCTGTGAGTTTGTTTATTCTAATTATTTCTTATCTGTGACATCATCAATATTTGTCCCTTTGTGCTTGGCTTATTTCGTTCCGCAGGGTATCTTCCAGGCTTTGGGCTTCACAATTACTTAACCATTTCTGAGCACGTTGCTCAGACCCCATGAATCCCATAAGGGCGTCCCAGTTTTCAGTGCTTGCTGTGCCCCGTCAAGTGACACCCTGTTAGCCCCTTATATAAAGATATAATATGTCTTGTAGGAGATTAAGGGACTCACAGAGGAAGTGAATAGGCAATCACATTTTTCCATGGAGACGTTTTTGGCCAGAAAACTGGGTTCTGGTCTACCCCTGCCTGGGTCCAGTTTCTGCTCGAGTACCTAGAGCTCATACAGTTGGATTTGGGTTGCACCCTGGCAAAGATTTGCAGTTTTTGTTTAAAATGTGTGATACAGGACTGCATACAGGGTGGCAGTCTGCCTGGGCCAAGCCTGCTCTGGCAAATGATCCGAGGAAGAAGGAGTATTTACCCCAAGTGTTACCTTCTGTCTCGCCTCTTCTGCCTTCACATCCCGACAGAGCTGCTGCTTTTTTTCCCCAGACTTATGACACCCCCCAAAGCAGTTACTTTTCTGACTGTGCTCTAGAAATGCAAAATGAGAGAACCTCCAGATATCTCTGACCAAAAGATGCATAACTTACCCCCACCTGAAAGGGGAAGCGTTCAAGCCGGTCACGTGGTGCTGCTGGGAGCCGGGAAGAAAATGTGGGAGATGATAAATGTGCTTCACCATTCAGAACACAGAGACATTGATCTTTACCCTAATTTTGAAAGTTTATGTCGTATTGAAAACAAGCGTTGGATTCTGAATTCTTGCTTCTCCATTCATGTACAAAGTTAACACTTTAGGGTCAGTGGGATGTGTGACGGCACAGCTCATGGGTATGGAGAAATCCTGGCAAAAACCATGCTCCCCACCTGGCCAGCATAAATAGCAAGCTGCAAGAGCATGCGTGGGAAAGCAGTTAGATTTCCTTCATCTCACCACACACAGGCTCCCCGGGAAAGCAGAGGCTGGTAGACAAATGTGGAGTTCATATTCTATACCTTTTTTACTTTTTAATAATCCTGCCCATGTGGGCTGTTCATTAAAAAATCTTCCCAACAAAGATGCACTGCGTAGGGCCAAGGCTGCTGGCTGCCCCCATGTCCATCCCCTCCTCCTGTTTGAGTCGAGCCCCTGACTTGTGGCTGCCCACCAGCTACTCAGACAAAAGACCCACGTCCCAGCCTCCCTTGCAGCCAAATGTGGCTGCGAGGCTACACGTGGCCAGTGGGGTGTGAGCAGAGGGAGCACATGCATTTTTTTTTTTTTGTATGCTGTATGGTGGGATCACATTTCATTATTTTTCCATGTGAGTATCCCATTATTGCAGTGCCATTTTGTTGACTTTTGTTTGTTTGCTTTTTGGGAAGTACATGGACCAGGAATCGAACCCTGGATCTCCTGCATGGCAGGCGAGAATTCTGCCACTGAACTCCCCTTGCACTACCCCCCCCGCCCCCGCCCAAGTACATGTATTTTGCAGGGAGTGTCCTCCCCTTCTCCTCCCAATGGCTGGATTGGGTGGTAAGTCATCTTGGACCCTGGAAATGGCAGAGCAATGAGGGAGAAGGAGGCTGGGTCCCTGATGAACTCAGCAGAGCAGGGCTATCAGGTCAACTCCGAAGTACTTAGGCCACTGGTATTTGAAGTTTCTGCCGCATACTGCAGAACCCTTATCCCAACGAATAGACTGTGTGAAGCCGTGAGTTAGATATTAGACTTTATGGACCACAGTCTCCTCTGTCTGTGCTTTTCCCCCTGTAGCTGATCAAGGCTTTCACATGCTATCCATCCTCCACGCCTTACACACTAGTCTCAGAAGCATTCTTATAGTCATTATTATTGATGTTTAAATGGATCTATGACAGTCTAAAGTACCATAGGCTAGTGTTTAGATCCCACTGAGAATTATAGAACAGGTGGTTTGTGCAAATGAGGCCTAAAAGAAATTGCTCCATTAGGCACATGCTACATTTTTTTTTCTTTTGAGATACAGGAAAGGATGTGTTAAAAGTAGAAAACTGAATAGAGCAGCTGCATCCTTGGAGAGAAGGCCCTTCATGCTCAGTCTTGAATTCAATCAATCAACAAGTGTTTAATGGATGTGCCATGCCAGGTACCTGGGAGGTTCTGGGATATGGTGGTGAATAGAATGACTTGTAGAATTTGCATTTCAGTTGATGTGTGAGGGGGAGGCTGATAATAAATAAATACATAAATTGGAAAATATAAGATGGGAACTATCTTACCATTGGAAGCCTGATGACAAGGAGGAAGCAGCCATGTGAAGGTCTGGGGGCAAAGCATTCCAGTCTCAGGAGCAGACAACATGGAGGCCCTGAGACAGGCAAGGGCTTGGAGCATTGCCAGAATCAGAGACAGGACTGGGGTGGCTGGAGCCTGTGAGCAGGAGAAGGTGCCGGCGAGAAGGGCAGGAGACTGATAGGGGAGACCCTTGTAGTTCTAGGGAAGGAGTAACCACGTCGGGGTGGTATTTACAGCAATGTCAGATGTCAGCCCCTCATAGCATATGTCTTGCTTCTCTCTTTTGTCATCTACACATTTTTTTTTCATTTGCATACTCTTCAAGTTAAAGGACATCTTCCAGACTTGAGTTAAAGTCTCCATAATTGCATTTTAACTTGTTACAAATTCATAAGTCAGAGAGAGAAGGTTTAAAGGTGGGGATTGAAACCTCATTCCTGGATGAGGGCTGTTGTCATAGAAACCTAAAATAATAATAGCGAAACAGTAGAGAAATGACATAGATGTTTATTTTCCTCTCATATGAAAAAGGTTTGGACATGACTACCTTAGGGCTGGCATGAGAACTTTGCGGATTTCAGAAGCCAGGCTCCTTCCCATCTCCAATCTACCATCTCCAGTGTGTTTGGCCTCTATCACAGCAGCCCCAATGGCTGCTAGAGCCCCAATGATCACATCTTTGTTCCAGGTAGCAGGATGGGTGAAGAAGGGCATGCCTGCTCCTTTTAAAGAGATCTTGGAATTGAAGTAACAATCTTACTTAATATGCATTCACCAAAATTTAATCACATGGCTGGTTGTTAGGGAATCTGGAAAAATAACCTTTTACTTACGTGGTAATGTGCCATAGTAAAATCTGCCTTCTATTACTAAAGCCAAAGGAAAGGAGGATTTTCAGAAAGGAGCTAGCAGTCTGTGCCATCTTCCCCTTCTTTGCATCCTTTAAATCTCTGCATTATATTGAACTGTAGGGCCACCCTCGGCAGGCCAGGAGACCACTGTTCTGGTGGCAACCTTGATTTCCAGTGACCTGGGAGATGCCAACTCCAACACCCTTGCCACAGAGACTGACAGCAGCACCCGTTTATTGAAGGCCTACTATGTGCTCAAGAAACTGCGCTAAGGATACATGTAGCTCAATACAGCCATCTAATAGGCACTCAGAAATGCTGAGATAGATGAATAAAATGAGTGCTAATAAAGGTGACTTAGGCCCCCATTTGCAGAGATCAGCGAGCCAGATAGACAACACAACCCACTAGTCTGCATGTTACACCGGAGTTCAAAACAAAGGGATTTAGGGTCACAGAAGGGGGGTGACCAGTCCCTCCCGGGGCGACTCTCATGAATGTGCCTTATTCCCCTAAAACTGAAATGGGAGAAGAAGCTCAGCCCAGCCGTCTCTGCCTGGGCTAGACAGATGAAAACAAACTAGGGAGATGGTTATCTTCGACTGGGCCACTTCTGGCATCACAGCGTCTGTTGCAGCTGTCCGTTGGCGTGCACCTGGTACCAAATGTGTCTGTAGCAGACT
Source organism: Tamandua tetradactyla (assembly GCF_023851605.1). NCBI lineage: Eukaryota > Metazoa > Chordata > Mammalia > Pilosa > Myrmecophagidae > Tamandua > Tamandua tetradactyla. The sequence continues at coordinate 6,307,204 of NC_135343.1, read as the reverse complement.
CAGCTGGGGTAGGATGCGCAGTCTTCGGTGGGGAATTTCATGAAGGCGCAGAATAGTGTGGTGCAGACTCTGCGCCTCCTGCCGCGGCGGGAGAACCACGCGGAGTCTCACTGGTCTAGCAGATATCTAGTGGGTCTCTGCTGCGGGCCAGGCCCCGGGAGGATAGCCGTGATGGGGCAGCTGCAGGCCCTGTCCCCAGAGACCTGCATTTTAGAGGAGCCTCACCCACGAGTAGTGACGAGGAAGAGTGAAAGGGAAGCTCAGGGTCCCAGGGGACCACAGCTGGGCACGTCCACCCCATCTGGGTTCAGCAGAAGGAGTCACTTGAGCAAATGGCCACCATAAGGATCAATTTTTGTAAGAACACCTTTACTGAGGAATAATGTATATAATATAAATTATATAACTATATGATAAGTATAATTTATATTGTATCTTAAAGTGCAATATTTTCTGCAGACTGTGCTATGCATTTTAATGACTGAGTTTTTCCTGAGTCAGGTGGAAAACACGTCCTTTGCCCCTAAACACTAGCTTTGCGCCCTTTCACTGTCAATCCCAATCCCACTTGCCCGGTTGCAGACAGCCACTGGTCTGTTTCCTATTGCTAGATTAAATCTGCATTTTCCAGGGGTTGACATAAATGTAATCCTGCGGGGCTGGGGCTCACCTGAGGCTCCACTGGGGATGCTCAGGTGGCCATTGGTTGGATTTGGGTCCCTGTGGACTGTCGGGCCTCAGCTCCTTGCTGGGCACTGGCCACACTCAGCTCCTTGCCATGTGGGCCTCTCCGGATCCAAGCCAGCCAGGCAGCCAGCCGATAGAGTCTGCTGGCAAAGTGGAAGCTACCATCTCCCACAAAGGAAACACGGACGGGGCATCGGCACCTTGTCATA